>NC_133509.1:16715000-17340000 GCF_049354715.1 Callithrix jacchus
AAAATTAAATTGCACTGGGGGATAAGAACTAAGAACCATAGTAAAAGCTGGGAGACTTTTCTTCTCTACTCCAGGAGGGTAGCGTTTCATCCAAAATGCCCCAGGAGGGAGGGGTGACCATTCTAGGGCTCCTTCCCGGGAATCAGCTGCCTCCGTAGGAGATGCTGGCTCCTGTGGTGCAGGGATCTCACGTAGACTTCCCTTTATGGGTTCGCAGGTGGCTTTGTTTATAAACACAGTATTTCAGGGGAAAGGCAAGCAGGCATCACGTGCCAGGAGGTGAGGGGAGCACCGAAGCAGGAATATTTAAGAGGCCCCTGCAAACATTTTCTGGCCATTGATGGCAAAAAAGGATCATGGTTTCCCCAACTCACCTCCTTGCAAACTGGAGAACCACTAGCATCTTTGTGTACACAAGGGCCAGGTTTATTTTGGGAATCCTTAAATGTAAACCCAATATGGCAGTGATGGGAGTATTTATATCAGCAACAAAGTGCAGGAACAGCCTGTGAATTGGAAACCTCTTGGGCTGGAAAAGTCCACGTGCTCAGAAGAAGGTGTGTAGACTAGCGTTTCTCAAACTGAAATATGCCCGAGAATCCCCCCTGGGGATCTTGTTAAAATAAAGACCAAGACTCTGCAAAGGGCCTGAGATGCTGCATTTCTAAAAGTGCCCAGGTGCTGCTGCTGCTGCTGGTCCATGGATCCCACTTTGAGTGGTGAGGTTATAGGCTAGGTGGCTTCTTCTAATAAGGCTTGCATTCAGGTTACTGGGCTCAGGTGCTGTGATGGGGGGTGGGGAGACATAGCTTCACGTCTTCTTCTAGATTGTGCCCTAGATGGACATGACTGGCTCATACAGGATGTGCTGGGCAGGCAGAGGCATAGGACAGAAAACAAGACCATAAGTCAGGAGAAGAATTGATTCTCCTGGCACCACCTGGCTCCCCTACCCAGCCTTGGAGTAGTAGAGAGTATTTGACCACAGGAAGGTCATTGGCAGCTTTCCTAAGAGCAGATAGGAAGTCTTTAGGATATGTTAAGTTAAAAACCTAAGTTAATGTGGTGTGTTTGGTAGGTTGATACTGAGTAATGAAAGTGAGGAAACACTCACTTCTCCAGCCACAGTGATTGGTTCAGTGGGCTTGGACATGTGACATGCCCTGGTCCAATCAGAGCGAGTCTCTGGATATTTGCCAGACTCTGTTATTCTCCATTTCCACTGTCATTCACCACTCTGCACTCATTCCAATGAGGCTCACTTGTCAGCATCTGTTGAGATCTGCCATCCAGTGTGGGATTTGGACAGTTGTTCCCAACCTTGCTGGCATCAGCTGGGACATGACAGTGTCCTCATCTGATCTCACAGGACATCCTCTCCTATTGGGAGGCTCTGCCTTTCAGGTGACCCCCTTGCCCCGCTCCCTGTAGGCATGGAGGAGCCCATCTATTCTCTCTGCACCACACTGAGGGAGTGGCACTCTCTGGGTCCATATATCTGGGCTCCTTCACTGGACAGGGAGCTTTCTCTAAGGTTTGCTATCATCCCAAGGCCCCTCCCTTCTTGTTTCCCAAACTGGCCAGAGATTTCTGGGTCTGATACTTCCTCTCCCACTGAGATTGAACCACAAGAGGAGTCAAGCATGTGACTCCATGTCCCCGCCTCATACATCAGTAGCTCCTTCTGCCGCTCTCACCTCTGCCTCCGCCCACCCCACCCCTCTTAGTTATCCGTGTCTAATCTCGGCAGCATGGCAGTCTGGTTCTCCAGCTCTCCCTTTTCTAATCTAGACTTTATGCCCCAATTCCTTCAGAGCTTTGCTTCTGATGATGCTAAAACTAGGCTTTTAGAACTGGGAAAAAAAAAAAAAGAGTTTTTGCAAATCAAAAGCCTTATCTTTCAAGAACTTGTCTCTGCTATGAGTACCAAAGTTCTATTTTGAAATGAAAAGAGTTGACTGTTTCTTTTCTCCTTGTATTCCATGTTCCCGATATAATAGTCCTTATCTTGCTTGAAGCCAGGCACCCATGCCTTGGGTCCATGGGTGTGCAAATACGATTGTCATGCTGTGGCGTCCATGGCCCGTCAGCTCCCCGCAGCCTTCCTGAGTTCTGCAGGGGAACAGGAGGAAGCAGTTTTGGAGTTGGGGCACCCAACCAGTGGCAGAACTAGTCCCAATTCTGCCACTCAATTGTCGCATGATCTAGAGAAGTCACTGAATCCTTTTGAACCTTGCTTTCCTTATCTGCAAAATGGGGAGAGCAACAACCACCTCTCAAGGTCATTTCAGGTGACCAAGGGAGACAGCATATGTGAAAGTGCTTTGCAAATTACAAAGTCTAGTATAAACATGAAGCATCATTGCTTTTCAGTGTTCTTAACTTCTTCGTGTAGTTTTCCTTGCCAAAGACTTCTGTTTCGAGCTCTCATGGCCATTTGTTCACAGAGCCATGAACGTTTTGTAATATGCAGAGCTTACACTTTAAGGCGTCTGCTGGCTTCTTGCACTGGATGTGAGTGCTTGAGACCGGGAGCACACCCATGTGATCTTGGCACCTGTTGCCTTGAGCCAGTGTCTGGCATAGACTAGGTGCCCAGTACGTGTTTGTGGATGAAGGGCTGGGCACTTAGCAAGCACTTAGCTAATTAAATGGATAATTAGCCAGGAGCAGCAATGGACTGGGGCTTCTGAAGACTAGTGGTTTTCAACTGGGAGCAATTTTGCCCCCTTCTGCTTAGAGGGTATTTGGCAATCTGGAGATGTTTTTGGTTGTTATAACTTGGGGAGTGCCACAGGTATCTAGTGGGTAGAAGCCAGGACGCTGCTAAACATCCCACAATACACAGGACAGCCCCCTATAACAAATCATATTTCAGTGTAGAATGTCGAGACTGCCATGGCCTAGAAGCCCTGCTGTAAGCTCTGTTTTTAAACAGTCCTGAGAAATAAGTCTTGTGAATCCAGAATTGGAAGGGAGCCTTAGACTTTGGGTTTTAAAATGATTTCTTGATAATCTTTGATGAATGGAGGGGCGAGGGTGGAGATACAGTGGTTAATGATGAAGATTCTGAAAATTATTACTCCCTGGGGGTGGGAGAGGCGAGAGACTTTGGAAAATGTCCAGCTGAAGAAGAGAAGAGGGTTGGCATCAGACAGGATGGGGTGGAGCCCTAGTGTGCTGGGAGTCACTGAAAGAACCTCTGAGTAGAGAAGGGAAACATGTGCTGAGCTCTATGACTGTCCGTCAGTTCCCTCTCCTCCTTCTGTAGGAGGCACCTGTTGAACTCAGGCATAAGCATGTGACTTGATTTGGCCAATAAAATGTGAGAGAAGTGACTTCCACTTTGGGGCAGGCACTTTCCGAGTGAATATGTACTTCCCCATCTTCCCCAGTGTGGCTGCTTAGCCAGCCTGGGCCCTAGAATGAGATAGCAGCAACATGGAGCATGACCTAAAATTGCCATGAAGATGAGAGGGAAACAGACCTGGGATGCCTTACACCACTGCAGTTTTTTGGATTGTGTTTTATTGCACCATAATCTGTCCTACCTTGAGAATGCACTGTATTTGGGCTGATGTAGATCACAAGCCTGTGTAACTGAAGACCAGCTCATCTTTCCTCTGCTCTTTGAATTGGTTTACACAGGGATCTTTGAGGTGTCCTGGCTGAGAGACAAACACCAAGTGACTTGGACCCCTAACTGTTGTCAACGAAAAGAGTCACACTCTGTAAAATATTTGGAGAGGTTTATTCTGAGCCAGATATGAATGACCAATGGCCTGTGCCGCAGCGCTTGGGAGAGAGGCCCTGAGAACATGTGCCCAAGGCGGTCAGGCTAAAACTTGATCTTGTACATTTTGGGAGGACATAAATCATCAATCAATACATGGAGGATGTACATTGGTTCAGTTGGGAAAGGTGGGACAACCTGATTCAAAAATTTTCTGATTGGCAGTTGGTCAAAAGAATTATTATTTAAAGACTTGGAATCAATAGACAAGAATATCTGGGTTTACAATAAGGGGTTGTGGAGACCAGAGTTTACCAGGCAGATGAAGCCTCCAGGTAGGAGGCTTCAGAGAGAGGTGCAATCTTGGCTCACTGCAATCTCTACCTCCTGGGTTCAAGCAAATCTCATGCCTTAGCCTCCTGAGTAGCTGAAAGTACAGGTATCTGCCACTGTGCCTGGCTAATTTTTATATTTTTAGTAGAGATGGGATTTCACCATATTGGCCAGGCTGGTCTCTAACTCCTGACCTCAAGTGATCTGCCTGCCTCAACTTCCCTAAGTGCTGGGATTACAGGCATGAGCCACTACCCCCAGCCAAGAATAGACTGTAAATGTTTCTTATCAGATGTAAAGAGTATTCTATCAGTAATTCCAAAAGGGAGGAGGGTATAATGAGGCACGCCCAGCTCCCTGTTCCCATCATGTTCTGAATAAGTTTTTCAGGTTAACTTTGGAACATTCTTGGCCAAGAGAAAGGGTCCATTTAGATAGCTGTGGGGCTTAGATTTTTCTTTTTGGTTTATGCTGTCCATCTGCATTCTCACAGCTCCAGGAGGCAGGAGCCGTGGTGGGTCCCGGGGAAGGCAACTGACACTGCAAAACTCCCCTCTCACTGCTGGTTAAATGCCAACTTCACAGAAAGATATATGATGGTTCTATTTATTTAGTCATCACGAATGTCACTATTATCACAGATGACATTAATTTTTAAGAGAAAGAGAAGAAAATATGTCACATTTCTGTTTTGTGCATATGCTGATTGAAGAAAAAGTTTATACCAGATGCCAACTTAAAATAAGGACATATAAATATTTAATTGTTTGTATGTATGTATGCATTGCTGTATACACAATATGTATCTATACAGACACAGAGCACTGATTCTCAACAGGGGGCGATTTTACTTTCCAGGGGGACATATGGCAATGTCAGGAGAACTTTTTGGTTGTCCCAGCTGAGGGCTTGGGGGTACTCCTGATATCCATTGGGTAGAGGCCTTGGCTGTTGCTCCAGGGTACAGGGCAGTCCATAGTATCTGAACTGTGCTGAGGTTTGGAGAACCTGGCCTGGATGTACATCTAAAGCCAGGAGTTCTGGGGCTGTTGTGTGTGAAGCCAAGAGTGCTGGCATCTTTCTTCAAAGCATCATTGACAAACACTGCTTGATTCATTTCACGTCCCCACCTTGGCTGACTCAACTAGAAGAAACCGCAAGTCACAGATCAGTGGGGGGCCAGCCCTCGTAGTCCTTACAATATAGCTTCGATGGCACTGGGTTTCCCCCGGGAACATACATGGTCAAGCATAGCCGCCCTGCTCAGTTCTCAGGATGACAACTATTGATTCACACCTAGTGTGCTTTGTGCCGCACTCGGGATGGGAGTTGCAACTTCGGAAAGGTAACGGTGTGGGAGGAAGGCAGTGAGAAGGGGAACCAGAGAAGGGAGGGCAAGCCATGTTCGTTTTATAAAGATACGAGTATTTGCATGTCATTTAAAACAATGCTTGTAAAGATTGCTTAGGCACAATTTGTCTATACTGAAGACATTGAGATATGCGATTTTTTTTTTTTTTTAGACGAGTTTCGTTCGTTACCCAGGCTGGAGTGCGATGGCGCGATCTCGGCTCACCTCAACCTCCGCCTCCTGGGTTCAAGCAATTCTCCTGCCTCAGCCTCCTGAGTAGCTGGGACTACAGGCATGCGCCACCATGCTCAGCTAATTTTTTGTATTTTTAGTAGAGACGGGGTTTCACCTTGTTGACCAGGATGGTCTCGATCTCTTGACCTTGTGATCCACCTGCCTCGGCCTCCCAAAGTGCTGGGATTATAGGCGTGAGCCACCGCACCCGGCGAGATATGTGATTTTATAGCTATAACTATATGTAATATATATATATATATATACACATGTGTGTATATGTGTGTGTGTGTGTGTGCACACATTAGTAATGAGGTGAACCATTTACTGTCCTAACAGCTGGCACCAACATTCCACATGGAATGGGAACGAACTTTGAGAAACTTTCTGGATAAGTCACTGGACTGAAGAGAGACTTAGAGGGCAAATGTGTCAGCTGGACCCCCAGAGAATAAGCTAGCTTGCTGCCGAAGATGGAAACCTTCTCACTTTTGCTCCTGAGATGGGAGATTAAGTAAAAAGGAGAGAAAGAAAGAAAACAAAAATACAGAAAAAGAAGGAGGAAGACAGAGTAGCCAGAAAGGTAATGAGATGCTAGGATGCTCTGTGGGTGGCAGAGCCCGTGAGAAATGTGTGGTGGGCTTTGGGGATGGGGTGAAGTCGGAAGGCCATTAGGAAGCAGAGTGTGGCATTTCTTTGCCACTTTTCTAAGTGGGGGAGAAAAGAAAGAATGACAGCGTGACCCTAGGGTGTCTGTCACGCAGTGTGCTCAGAACTGTATCAGGACGTCTTTCCAGTCCCATCTGATGCTCTATGTGAGCAGGTTTGAGCTGCCCAGGGAAGAGACTCAGTCTCCCTTCCCCATGTCCTGCTTCACACCTCCACGTGGTGTGTGAGGGAAGGCACTAGAGGCTGAAGCCATGCTTGGACCCTAAGCTCCAGCCTAACCCAGTGAAGTCTCAGGGAGACCTTGAAATATAAGGCAGGGGTTAGTGTTTCCAGCCACATGGATCTAGGTGCTAAGAAAGCTAGGGAGCTCCAGCTGACAGGTGGGAAACCAGACATACTCCGCCAAATGATTAGACCAGATGCCAACTCATTTCCAGATCCCGTTGCCAGAGATACTAGAAAAGCACTTAGGTAAAACAAAGCAAGGAATCGGAGGCAGACACAGATCCACCAAGTGGAGAATCCACAGACTTGCAGCAGTGCCACTGATGCTTCGAAGGAGGCAAACTCCTCAGACTTGTCACATATTTGCAGTTTCAGTCTCCTGAGATTCTGGAGTCTGGGATCTGGGACAGGGTGAAGGGAGGCGTGCTTTAGCCACATCCTGCCCTGTACTGCTGAATTCTCCCGCACACGTGCTCAAGGGCTTGCAAATGAAAGGTCACCTGGGCCTCCATCAGTTGTATGGCCTGTGGTTAATGTGCAGCCTGGCAAAGGCAGAGGTCTGTGAGGTGGGGGCATTGGGACTTCGTGGCCACGTCTGCCCAGGCCTGAGCTCCAGGTCCTCACTCTAACACAGACACACTGCAGAGAGATTGCAGGTTCAGTTCCAGACCACCACAATAAAGTAAATGTCACAATAAAGCAAGTCACACGATTTTTTTGGTGTTTCGGTGCATATAAAAGTTGTGTTTACACTATATTGTCGTCTATTAAGTGAGCAATAGCAATATGTCCACAAAACAATGTACATACCTTAGTTAGAAATACTTTATTGATAAAAATGTGAATGTATTATCAGAATATTTAGGGTGCTGTAATCATTTTGCTGGTGGAGGGTCTTCCTTCATTGTTGACTGCTGCCTGATCTGCGTGGTGGTTACTGAAGATTGGGATGACAGTGGGAGTTTCTCTTTTTTTTTTTTTTTTTATTTTGAGACGGAGTTTCACTCTTATTACCCAGGCTGGAGTGCAATAATGCGATCTTGGCTTACCGCAACTTCCACCTCCTGGGTTCAGGCAATTCTCCTGCCTCAGCCTCCTGAGTAGCTGGGATTACAGGCATGTGCCACCGTGCCCAGCTAATTTTTTGTATTTTTATACAAAATACAAAACGGAGTTTCACCATGTTGACCAGGATGGTCTTGATCTCTTGACCTCGCAATCCACCCGCCTCGGCCTCCCAAAGTGCTGGGATTACAGGGACAGTGGGAGTTTCTTAAATGTCAAAAACAATGAAGTTCCTTGCATTAATTGACTCTTCCTTTCAAAAAAGATCTCTCTGTAACACGAAAGGTTTGGTAACATTTATCCACAGCAGAATTTCTTTCAAAATTGGAGTCAATCCTCTTAATCTCCGTTCCTGATATTCTAAATACTTTGTTGTCATTTCGACAATATTCACGGCTTTTGCACCAGTAGATTCCACCTCAAGAAACCACTTTCTTTGTGTATCTGTCAGAAGCAACTCCTCATCTGCTGAAGTTTTATCATAAAATTGCAACAATTCAATATCATCTTCAGGCTCCACTTATAATTTTGTGTCTCTGCCACTTCTGCAATTATATCCTGCACCGAAGTCTGAAGCCCTTGAAGTCATCCATGAGAGCTGGAATCCACTTCTTCCAAACTCCTGTTGCTATTTTAACCTTGTATGAATCACAAATGCTCTTGATGGCATCTGGAAGGGGGAATCCTTTCTAGAAAGGTTTCAACTGATTTTTTCCAGATCCATCTAAGGAATCACTATCTATGACTGCTAAAACTTTAAAAGAATTATTCCTTGAATAATAAGACTTGAAAGTTGAAGTTACTCCTTGATCCATGGGCTAAGAACGGATGGTGTGCTAGTGGTCATGAGAACATGAATTGTACATCTCTTTGTACATCTCCATCAGAGTTTTTGGGTGACCAGGTCCATTGGCAATGAGCAGTCATATTTTGAAAGGAATCTTTTTTCCTAAGCAGTAGGTCTCAACATTAGGCTTAAAATACTCAGGAAACCATGTTGTAAACAAATGTGCTATCAGCCAAGCTTTGTTGCTCCACCGACAGAGCACAGGGAGAGTAGATTTAGCATCATTCTTAATGGCTCTAGGATTTGGGGGATGGTAAAGGAGGAATGGACGTCAACTTAAAGTCTCCAGCTGCATTAGCCCCTAAGAAGAGAGTCAACCTGTCCTTTGAAGCATGGAAGTCAGGCATTGACTCTTCTTTATCTATGAAAGTCCTGGATGGCAACTTCTTCCAGCAGTAGGCTGTTTCATCTACATTGAAAATCTGTCGTTTAGTGCAGCTGCTTTCATCACTCATGACTGGGTCTTCTGGATAACCTGCTGCAGCTTCTCAATCAGCACTTGTTACTTCACTTTGCACTTTTACGTTCTGGAGATGGCTTCTCTCCTTAAACCTCATGAGCCAACCTCTGCTAGCTTTCAGCTTTTCTTCTGAGCTTCCACAGCTCTCTCAGCCTTTGTAGAAATAAAAGAGGATTAGACTTTGGCTTAAGGGAATGTTGTGGCTGATTTGGTCTTTCATTCAGACCACTCAAACTTTCTCCATGTCAGCAATAAGGCTGTTTCGCTTTCCTACAACTCATGTGTTCACTGGAATAGCACTTTCGTTTCCTTCAAGAACATTTCCTTTGCATTCTCAGCTTGGCTGTCTGTTTAGCTTTCAGCCTCTCTTGGCTTTTGACATGCCTTCCTCACACACTTCATCTTTTCTAGTTTTTGGTTGAAAGTGACAGACTGTGACTCTTTTTTCCACTTGAATAATTAATAACCCTACAATGGGTTATTAATTAGCCTAATGTCCATATTTTTTGTGTTTTAAGAAATAGGGAGGCCCAAGGAGAGGGACAGAGACAGGGACTAGCCAGTAGGAGCAGTCAGAACACACACACACCATTTATCAAGTTCTCCATGGGTGTGGTTCATGGCACCCCAAAATTATGACAATAGTAACATCGAAGATCACTGATCACAGATCACCATAACAGATGTCATAATAATGACTAACTTAAAATATTGTGAAAATTACCAAAAGTGACAAGAGAGACACAAAGTGAGCACAACCTATAAGAAAAATAGCCCTGAGAGACCCGCTGTATGCAGGATTGCCTCAACCTTCAACCTGTGCAATTGCAGCATCGGCTGAGCACAAGCAAGTGAGCTCAGTACCATCAGGTGTGCCTGTAAATAGCATGAGGACCCCTAGTTTCTCTTCCCTCACCTGCAGGAGCCTTTAAACCTGAAACCTGAGTTGGATATTGTCCGCTGGTTTTCAGCACCCATTCTCACCTCTTTCTATGACATCTCCCTGGGCTGTCATGGGAGGTAAGATAAAAATGACATTTCTCAAACTCCACTGCAGCTACTGCCCTGGCAGTATGCTTCGATCTGCCAGTGAGATGCCATCAAGCTGAGATGTGGAGGGGAAGTGAAGCAGAGGCTCCTCTTCTGTTGCTTGGCGCAGTTTTCTGTGAGAGAGGTAGAGATGTGGGCCCTTTGCCCCAGTGTTTCTGCATCCAAGCTCCTGCCTTGTTGAAGGTGAGAAAAACGGCTGTGATGACTTTATGACTCTAGCTCCTGGCTTTAGATCCCTGGACCACAGCTAAGGGGCTGCATTCTTGAAGAAAGAGTTGTGGTCTCTGGCTGTGTCAGAGGGAGCAGCTCTCTCCGTGGGTTGGTTCTGTGGTTTTTGGAAAGACATTCTTGGAGGCACGGGCAAGAGCCTGCTGCTCTAGCCCTTCCAATGCTTGTTTGTTTTATTTTATTTTATTTTACGTTAAGTTATGGGATACACGTGCAGAACATCCAGGTTTGTTACACAGGTATACATGTACTACGATGGTTTGCTGCACCTATCAACCTGTCATCTAGGTTTTAAGCCCCAGATGCATTAGGTGTTTGTCCTAATACTCTCCCTCCCCTTGCCCCCCACCCGCTGACAGGCCCCGGTAGTGTGATGCCCTCTCCCTGTGTCCAGGTATTCTCATCGTTGACTACCGCCTGTGAGTGAACATGTGGCATCTGTTTTTCTGTTCCTGTGGTAGTTTACTGGGAATGATGGTTTCCAGCTTCATCCGTGTCCCTGCAAAGGACAGGAACTCATTTTTTTAATAGCTGCATTGTATTCCATTTTTAAAAAAATCCCTGTATTAAATGCTTTTCTGTTGAAAATGGCTACACTGGGGAAGGTGCAGTGACTCAGGCCTGTAGTTCCAGCACTTTGGGAGGCCGAAGTGGGTGGGTCACCTGAGATCAGGAGTTCAAGACCAGCCTGGCCGACACAGTAAAACCCCATCTCTACTAAAAATACAAAAATTAACTGAGCTTGGTGGTGCACAACTGTAATCCCAGCTACTCAGGAGGCTGAGGCAGGAGAATTGCCTGAACCTGGGAGTCAGAGTTTGCAGTGAGCCGAGATCCTGCCACTGTATCCCAGCCTGGGCAACAGAGCAAAACTCTGTCTCAAAAAAGAAAGAAACAAACAAAAGAAAATAGCTACACTGGTTTCTGTTTCCCACTAACTGACACAGGAGTTTATAAAGGCTCCAGAGGCGTTCTTAAGAACCATTAAACTAATACCTCGGATTTGGAACAGAAAGTTCACAACACACAAACAGCCACAAAGGACGTAGAGTGGGTTCCTTTCCCAGCCAGCACTTCCTCCTCTCTGAGAGTTAAACCTGGATTCTCATGGACAGGGGGACTGTCCCGACTCCTCCGGCCCCCACCACGTTCCTGTCTCCCAGGCTGGGCTGGGGCTAGGGTGAGACAAAGGTACCTAGGCACAAAATTGAAGGGGGCTCACCCTCAGGGCTGCGCTAGTGCGGGCTGACCCCTGAGAGCCGGTGCCTCTGTAAATTTTGTGCTTTACTTGCCTCGCCCCAGTCCTGGCCTCCTTAAAAATCTGACCTAGACGGACCCGGCTGGCATCAACGTTGAGTGCAGAAAACTCTTGGCTTCTTCTCTTGCTGTGGCTCAAAGACCAGTCTGTAAGTAGCTCCTCTGGAGGGCTCTCAAGTCTGCACCTCACCCTGTGCCTAGGCGAGGCTGCAGCTCCCAAAGGCTCTCTGCATTCTCTCTGCTGTGTCATCCCTATCCCACTGCCAGGATGGAGGACCTCTGGTTCCAAGCTGAAAACAGGTTCCCACTAGCTATGCCAACACGACATTTCCAAGTAACATAAGACACGCCCAGGGGGATGGCAGCTTGGGGCATTGCTCTGTGAGCACTTCATGCCCAGTGCCCAATCATTAGGCTGTATGAACAGAAGCACACTATGCAAAACAAGGGAGGGGAGAGTTCTGCTCCATTCCAACTCACCAAACACACCTGGAGAGGCTCCACTTCCGAGAGGCTGGAGTCCTTGAAGGAAGAACAATTGGCAAACAGCTAATCAACATATAGGCGTTGCTCAATTTTAATAGAAAGTAGGGAGGTGCAAATGAAAGCAGCAGAGCAGGAAGGTACTTTTTTGCACTTATCAGATTGTCAGAAGTTAGAATGGCTGGACACAGGGGCTCATGCCTGCAATTCTAGCACCATGGGAGCCCAAAGTGGGAGGACCACTTGAGCCCAGGAGTTTAAGATCGGCCTGGGCACCATAATGAGACCCCATCTTGACAAAAAGAAAGATTTAAATCAAAAAAGGAAAAAAATTAGAAGCATGAGCGATTCAGTAGCAAGGTCTAGGGCTGGGTGCTGTCTCATACTGGCTGAGGGAAAGCAGAGAAGGCAATGCCAAGAATGGTGTCAGTGCTTTTAGAAAGGAGGGAAATGAAAATGGGTTCTTCTGTCTGTGTTTCATAATGGCCGCATACCTAGCAAGAAGCAGATAGCAAAGCCGTGGCATTCCCTTCCATCCTGTTCCCAGTCACTGCTTATCTGCGTGGAAAGTTCACTGGGGGAGCTCGAGGGAGCAGCTGCTGAGGCAGGCCGTTCGCGGAAGATTTCAGCCTTAGAACCTCTTCGGATGAGTACACTGCTCTCCTCCATGGGGCCTGAAGATACCCCAATCTGGGTTTCCAGGAAGCCCTGGGCACTACTGAAAACACATCTGGAGTGGGGACGGAGGAAGCCAGGCTGCAATAACCTACGTAGCCATGGACTGTGACCTGTTATTACCTGATGGACGTATAGCCCCTGGGTGCTGGGTGGGAGCAAGGGTGCTGGGGTGGTGCAGGGTAAGGGGAGATGTGAAGAGGGGGAGAAGGAAGCTCTTGGTGACGGGGGATTATGTACACCCCCAGGAGGTTTTCTGAGTGCCAGATGCAATCATGATTGGTCAAGACACACTGGCAGCTCCTGGAGAAGCGTTAGCACATGGGAAGAGGAAAGTCAGGAAGGGGGCGAGTTCTCTTTAGAGAGGTGGCACAATGTGGCTATTTTAGTGAGAAAGTAAGTCTTACTTTGGTCTCTGTCTTGCAATGTGACCTGAACCTATTTGCTTAACCCCTCTGAGTTCCAGTGTGTGCGTTGTAACGTGCTGACATTCTTACTTAGAATGTGAAAGCAGAAATAAGAGTATGTAAAAAGAGACGTTGAGATGTTTCCACTGTTACACAAATGAAGGGGTTGGGTGTTATGTCCACAGCTCCTGTCTGGCTCTTCCCTCTCTACCTCCAGCCTAATCTTCCCCTGCTCCACCTCACTCTGTCCTCAGCCTCACTGGCCTTCATTAGGTTCTAGAAAGATTTATCCTCTTTCCTGCCTCAGAGCCTTAAGACATGCTGCTCCCTGTTCCTGTAATACTCTTCTCTTTTTAAATTACTGTTATTTAATTTTTGAAATGGAATCTCCCTCTGTCACTCAGGCTGGAGTGCAGTGGCATGATCTCAGCTCACTGCATCCTCCACCTCCTGGGCTCAAGCGATTCTCCCACCTCAGCCTCCCGAGTAACTGGGATTACAGGCGGGTGCCACCACACTTGGCTAATTTTTTGTATTTTTGGTAGAGATGGGGTTTTCTCATGTTGTCCAGGCTGGTCTTGAACTCCTGAGCTCAAGTAATCCATCTGCCTTGACTTCCCAAAGTGTTGAGATTACAGGCGTGAGCCACTGTGCCTGGCTTTCTTCTCTTTATGTCTGGTTAGAGGAGCTCATCTCCCAGAGCTCAGCCCAGGCATCAACTCCTCAGGGAAGTCTTCCATGACTGTTCTGATTAGGTCAACCTTTTATTTGCACTCATATGAGCAAAAGTACATCCCTTTCATTGTACTCATCTCAACTGTAGTTTTACATTGTATTTGTAGGATAAGATGATTATTATCAGTCTCATTAGAGGCGTGTTGTGAGGATCATCAGACAGCTCTACTGAAAGGCTCCCATAGAGAGGAATGTAAGCTCTCAGCCAGCTCCAACTCAGCAGCCATGTGAATGAGCCACATTGAAAAAGGATCCTCCATCCTCAGTCAAGTCTGCAGATGACTGTAGCTTGAGCTGATGTATGTCTGCAACCTCATGAGGCATCCTGAACTAGAACTACCCAGCCAAGGCACTTCTGAATTTCTGACCCACGGAAACAGAGAATAAATGATTAGTATTGTGGGTTTTTTTTTTTTTTTTGAGACAGAGTCTTGCTGTGTTGCCCAGGCTAGAGAGCAGAGGTGTGATCTAAGCTCACTGCAACCTCCACCTCCCAGGTTCAAGTGATACTCCTGCCTCAGCCTCCCAAGTAGCTGGGATTACAGACACCTGCCACTGTGCCTGGCTAATTTTTGTATTTTTAGTAGAGATGGGGTTTCACTATCTTGGCTGGGCTGGTCTTGAACTCCTAACCTTGTGGTCCACCTACCTTGGCCTCCCAAAGTGCTGGGATTACAGGCGTGAGCCACCTTGCCTGGCCATGATTACTATCGTTTTAAGTCACAAAGTTTAGGGGTATTAACTATACAGCAATAGAAATAGTGCAGATTCCGGTGCCTGGAAGTGTGGTGCTGCTGTAACAAACGTGGGAGTGGCTTTGGCACTGGATTTGGGCAGAAGCTGGGAGGAGAGGGTGCATGATAGGTTAAAGGGACTTCAAGAGACTTCATGGATGCCTGATGGCTCTGGTGATGATAATGCAAGAAGAGTTTAAGAGAAAGTGAGGAGGGTCAGGTACACATGCCTATAATCCCAACACTTTAGGATGCTAGGCTGGGAGGATCACATGGGGTCTAGAGTTTAAGACAAGCCTGGGCAACATAGTGAGACCCCATCTATGCAACAAATTACAAAAAAATTACTGGAGCATGGTGGTGTGCACCTGTAGTCCTAGCTATTCAGGAGGCTGAGGTACTTGAGCCCAGGAGTTCAAGGTTATAGGGAGCTATGATCACGCCACCGCATTTCAGCCTGGGTAACGAGTGAGACTCTATCTCTAAAAAAATAAAAGAGTAAAACACTTGAGAGAAGAGGTTCTTTGCTACATAATGGTAAAAAGTTTGGCAACACTGTCACTTGTGATAACCTGGAAAACAGCAAGTGGTCCTAATGAACCGCATGATCTGACAAACAAGAGTTCTAGGCAGTGTTGAAGAAACGTGAAGTATCATTTCTGGGCAGTGGTAGGACTGAGTCCCCATCGAGAAATGATTAACATCTGCTCTGCTGAATTTCAAAATTGCTATGGGCCAGTGACTTCCATATGCCTCTTAGTTTCCCCATTTTCGAATGAGGAAAGAGAATTTAGGGGCAATTATCCTACGCCTGTCTGCCATGGAAGTTGGGTGTGTGGGGGCGCAGATAATGCATATCTTTAGTTTATAGTTTTAGGATGGAGAAGAACTATCCTCTAGGAGCTGTACTTAAGGAGCCACATCATGGGACCTTCATGATTTAAATAATAAGATACTGGACCTGAAGTTGATGTTGTCATTGGATGACTTTTTAGGCACGTTGAAAAGCTTGGGAATCTGAAAATTTTAATGTAAGAGGGATGTGAATTACAGAGGGCAAGAAGGCAGACCGATGACTGCAAACATCTGAGATGGTCCCTACTGAGCCTCACATCATGGTACCCATCCTCTGTGTAGCTAGTTCCTTCCCACATGGTTAGTGCTTTGTGACCAATAGAATTCTGTGGAAATGACAGTGTGTGTGACTTCTTAGACCAGGTGATAAAAAGCATTGCAACTTTTTCATTGGTCTCTCGGAGTGCTCACTCTGAGGGAAGTCAGCCACCATGTCAGGAGGACACTCAAGCAGCCTGTGGAGAGACCCACCTGAGAGGAACTAGGGCCTCCTACCAACATCCACCACCGACTTGCCAGCCATGGGAATGAGCTACCTTGGAAATGGACCTTTCAGCTCCTGTCAGGGCTTCAGGGACCACAGCCCTGGCCAACATCTTGACTGCCGCCTTGTGAGACGTTCTGATCTAGTGCCTGCATGAGATAAGAAAGGATGATTGTTGTTTGAAACTGTTATTTTGGGAGGTGATTTGTCATGCAGCAATAGATAACTAATACAGCCAATCCTCTCCTCTCTGGTCTGCCTCTTCCTAGGTAAACGATCTTGATTTGACCTTATATTCAATTTGTGAGCAGAACCAGGATGAGAAAAAGGTGAGGGGGTCCCTAAGGCCTCCTTCAGTTTTGTGCCTGAGATGTCTTGCTTGTTTCACCCTCGCTCCAGTCTTGTGTATGGTTTCTGCATGGTGTGATAAAAAGTCAGTGCCTGGTGATCTTGCCCTTAACCTTGCAGCCCGACTACTGCCAGCTCCCTGTGCCTGACTTGGCTTCCTGTGCAGAAGACAGTGCAGTCAGGTGGACAACCCCTGTGGTCCTTTAAGAAGGCAGGCAAAAAAAGGAGGAGGGGGCTGGGCACCACCAAGTGGGGGCAGTTCTCACAGAATTCTAGAACCCAGCAGGTCCTCACACTGGCCCTGAGGCAAGTAGAGAGGCCCTTGGTGCTGGAGTGCATCAGGTGGTTTTGACATCTTGACCTTAGGGTATAAACAGGCCTCAGGGGTGCAGGACATCCCCAGAGGAGGCCATGAGAGAATGGCCTCCGTCCAGGTAGAGATCGGAGCCCATGTGGGACATTCATATGTAGAAGCAGAAGGAAAGTGACACTGGTAACACATTGAGTGACTCCTCTAAGCCAGCCACTGGTTTTATCTCATCCAATTCTTCTGACAGCCCAATGAGGAATGTACCCATCATCCCTTAACCCCAGTTTCAAATACCCAAAAAGTGGTAGGGTGTGGTGGCTCATGCCTGTGATCTCAGCACTTTGGGAGGCCGAGGTGGGAAGATCCCTTGAAGCCAGGAGTCTGAGACTAGCCTGAGCAACAAAGTGAGACCCCTGTCCTGGGAAACCGAGGCAGGAACATCACTTGAGCCCAAGAGTTGAAGGCTGCTGTGGGCCATAATCACGCCACTGCACTCCAGCCTGTGTGATAGAGCAAGACCCTATCTCCAAAAATAATTCAAAAAGCTCTGACAACCAGAAGATTTTTATAACTCTCTTGGTGGCAAGTCCTGGACTGAACTGATGTGAGACTATTTATGGTCTTAATTATGCCATTTACTGTAAATATCTATAAGTTTCCCTACAAAACTATTAATGCATTTGATTACAGGGTGTTCCCCAGAACCCACTTAGTGCTCCATAATATTGTGTTATGCACCATATAGCTTTTCTAAAACCCAGCATTTCTGAATGTTGAAACATCTGGTCCAAAGATAAAGCACAGTGGGCGTCTTAGTCTATTTTCTGCTGCTATAACAGAATATCTGAAACTGAGTAATTTACAATGAATAGATATGTATTTGGCTCATGATTCTAGAGGCTTGGAAGTCCAAGAGAATGGTGCTGACATCTGGTGAGGGCCATCATGCTGTACCACTCCATGATGGGAGGCAGAAGGGCAAGTGAGCATTTGAACCAGTGAGAGGGTGGGGACTGACTACTCCCACGACAGTTAACCCACTTCTGCCATAATGGCATTAATCCATTCATGAGGGCAGGGCTTGAATGACCTAACTCCCTCTTAAAGAACCCACCTGTTAATATCAATTAAATTTCAACATGAATTTTGGAGGGGACATTCAAACCACAGCAGTGAGCCTGTATTATTATTTTTTCCATGTTATGTATATAAAAAAGTGAAGTTTCATGGAGAATGATGGCATTTTCTAATTGCACAGTGACAGACTTTCTCCCCCTCCTGTTCAGAAGAGAACTATGCGACAATACTGAGACTCTGTTACCTACAAGTTCCTGATGGGATTTGGCACTCTTAGATCTTTCTTTCTAGAGCCCTTTCAGTTTTTTTCATAATAAACTTCCAAACACTTTCGTGCTTTGGGTATTTATTGTTTCTGGACAAGTGGCAATCAGAGATTTACCCACAGAAACTCCCTGGAGTTGAAGGAAGCCTTTTGTACAGCAAATGTGCTCATGTGATTAAAATAGAATAAACTCTTGCGGGTTTCTTTTCACTGTCCCTCTCCACACTGTCCCTCCTTCACTCCAAACCCTGGCTTGCCCTGTGCCCGCTCCAGAACTCCCCTTGATCCCATTCCCATTTAGTAATTAATTCACTCAACAAACACTGATAGAGTCTGTGCTGCCACCCACCACGTGGTAGAAGAGGTTTTATGGTTTATTAGGAGAACGCTGGTTTGACAGAAAGATTAAGGTTCTGGTTCTATAAGAGTTCAGTCAAGATCTTTTCTTTTTTGCTCTAGACCTCGGTTTAACCTTAACTAAGTGTGAAGTAAGAAGATAACTGAGAGGATGTAAAAACCATCATCACATGGTATAGAATCCTAATGCGAACAGGACCCAACAATACTGAGTGTGGGCTTTGGCACAGTCTGCCCAGGATGCTGGCTGTGCAGTTCTCTTGATCCAGTCTTCCTCTGAGTATCCTTTTAATTTTCAGGGTGGCTTATCTCATGATCACAGAAAGGCTGCCAGCAGCATCTGCAATCACATGCTTTACAGCCAGGGTGGGAGAGGTGGAACTATTTCGGGCATTAAGCTCGGTTGCCAAACTGGTTGCTCTGAGCTGGGTCTATTCCAATGGAGCCTACGCTGGTCCCAGGGGTTCAGAGCCTGAGCTGGGAAGATTAGCGAATATTTTGACCATTGCTCCTCAAAAAAGTGTTATTTCTCGCAATCACCACATGGAAGTCCAGACTTTAAGCTGATTGGCTTAGGCCGGTGTTACCTGACAAATCCCACGGCAGGAGGCTTAGGATTGCCCCAACTGGCTTGGAACTGTTAGGCCTACTCCAAAAACGGGGGTTGAGGTCAGTTTTGCTCAAATTGCATGCTCTTTACAGATGAGCTTTTGGGGTTGCATGCAGGGATGCAACCAAAATGTGCTCCGCTAGCTCTAAATTCCCTTCCCATTCTTTCTTTGTTTCTATGTGTTGACCCCACACACATGATGTTGCAAAGGATATCCCCATCTTAACACTCCTTTTTAGCATTCATTTACTTTAGACTAGTCACACTGTCTGGGGATTCTACCACCACATTCTAATCTTCCAAGACTGTTCCTCTAAATCTGAAGGTAAGGAGAAGTGGAAACCACTTCAGCCCGGGCTTGGCGGGAGAAAGATTGCTGGGGGCCAAACCTACGCATCTGCAGGGCTTCCCCTTTGCTGTCACTCAGATGGCATTGAATACATGAGTTTTCATCAGTTTTTCAAAATATAACAGTAATAAGTGTTAAAAACCCAAAAGACTACATGAAACATAGTCTTCCCCATCTAATACCTACAATTGCCAATTCCCAGAGTGAATCACCATCATCTACTTTTTGTGTATTCTCCCAGTTATGTTCTGTACATACACCAAAATATATAAATAGCATTTACATAGGTATGTGTATATATACAACCAAAGCCTCCTTTTATACGTAGAGACTATAGCACAAACGGATGAATGAATACATGAGTGACTAACAGTCACTGAGGGGCTGACTGTGAGACACTCTCATCTATGCCCCTGAAGACTATCAGGAAGACAGAGCTCACACAAGTTGCTTGAACAGAAAGATTTTAACGTAGAGAATTGAGTAAACAGGAATTGGAGGCACAGAAAGACAGAGAGCGGCCACTGAGGACTTATAGAGATAGTAACTGCCGCAAAGCAGTTATACCTTTAGGGCAGAGGAACAGCAGCAACAAAAAGATCAGGGTCATCAGAACCTGGAGGCTTGGAGAAGAAACTGCAGAGCTAGGATTTTAAACTCAGAGGAGCCGGTGCTTGCTGATTGGCGCTGATGTCACTGTCCGTGCCATGGTGGCTTCCGAGGGTGTGGCCAAAAGCAGGGAACTGGAATGAACTGCTGGTGGGCGATGCTGCCAGGAGTAGGCAGCAAATGGGATAGATGGGGTCTCTCCTTTTGCCTCTCCTTTCCCTTCAAGAGTCAGTAGGAGAGGGCCTAGCAAGGAGAAGCTGGTGAAGGGGAAATGTGGCTTGTAGGGTTTCATCTCCAGAAGCATGAAGTAGAGAACAGAACGGTGCACTTGGAGCTGAGGGACAAGTGTTTCATAACCAGTGCACCTCGTTTTTGTTTGTTTAAGCTTTTGTGCAAATTAGAAAAAAGTGTGCCCTCTGGACAGAATTGACCCCGGGACAGGGCGCATGGTGTGGTGGGTGGAGGAAGGTGCTGCACCATACCTGCGCATAAGTGGGCACGAGAATGTGGGCTGGATTTTAGCCCCCAACTCTCATTTTGTCCAGGAGTGTTTGTATAGGGTACAACCTGGTGCAGTCACGTGTAATAGCCCAGCATCTGTCCAGCTCCAGGCATTATAGTACATTCGATTATATGTGGGCATCACACACACACACACACACACGCACACGCACGCACACACACCACAGCACACCATGAAAGCACATTCTTACATTCTTTTCTTTTTTGGGAGTAGGGGTTTGGGATGGTATATCAGTCAGGAGGCCTCTGTGATCCTCGCTGTATCATAACTCACTGGGTACAGGCCCCTTCTCAACATCAGGACCCAGGGTCTGACTTGTACAAATGTGCTTTATAGACAAAGCATTGGCAACATAAACATAATTTTCTCAGTATGTCTAGGATGGCAAGCTGTTTCTGAGGGAGCTGTGGTGAACAAAGGTGGGGATTTAGGTCTTTGTAGGCAGTAGGCAGAGAGGCTATTTCAGGATGCTTCATAACAGAGTTTTCAAGTTGGATGGGAGTCTAGAAATGACCTGGTAATAGTGATTATGGTGTAAGAATAGTTGCCTTACACTGGGCTCTCTGGATCCAGACTGAGACAGAGGTGGTGTGAGAAGCTGGAGGGTACTAGCGGAAATCACCTGCAAGGGGGTGAGGAGGCCGATGGGGCAGAGGGAGAAGCTGACAGCCATGCAGCTGCACCAGAGGACCTGGCTGATCTTATGAGGACCTCTGGAACAAGGATGGCCCTTCAGGGTGGTCTCCAATTTAAGTAAGAAGGCTGGGCTGTGTGTCCACACATCAGCATTCTTTGGCCATGGCCCCCTGGGGAGGACGCATGGCCTTGGGAGGGGAGCAGCTTTCTGGTGAGTGACAACTGTGACCTTCTCATTGGCTGGAGGATTGGGGTCTTGTCTCTGAAGAAGAAGGGATCTGGGCAGCATACCACAGCAACCACTGAAGTAGTGATAAGGGTGTCAGTAGCTACCAGCTGGCCATCACCTACACCAAGCTGGATGCTTTGCCCATGACCCTCGTCCTCTCCAAGTCTCCCCCATCTGAGTGAGTGGCATTAAGCTCCAACTCCACTGCTCAAGACAAAATCACCAGAGTCCTCCTTGATTCTCTCCTTTTCTCCTCTCAGTCTGTCAGTAGGAATTATTGGCGAGTCTGCCCACTCCTTTTCATTTCCATCCCTCTGGCCCAAGCCATCAGGTCCTCCATGACCAACT
The DNA here is from genome assembly GCF_049354715.1 of Callithrix jacchus. Classification (NCBI taxonomy): domain Eukaryota; kingdom Metazoa; phylum Chordata; class Mammalia; order Primates; family Cebidae; genus Callithrix; species Callithrix jacchus. Next base: position 16,736,487 of record NC_133509.1, read on the forward strand.
GTAACAGCTTCCTAAGAGACCTCTCTCTTTCCACCCAGGTAGCCCTGATAGCCATTCTCCATGCTGCCGCCAGGAGGACCTGGAACTATTGATCTTTTTAATTAAAAGGCAAAGCTCTTCAATTGCTTTTGTTGCATTTAAAATTCAAACTTCTGACCACAGAGTGAAAGGCCCCACACAACTGGCCCTTTCTTCTCCAACCTCTGTTTTTCTCTGACCCACCACACGCTAGCTGCATGGGCTCTCCGTCGATTCCTCATATGTGCCAAGCTCAGTCTTGCCCCAGAGCCTATGTGGTAGTTGTTCCCTCTGCTGGGAATGGCCTTCCCCAGAACCTGCCGTGGCTGGTCCTTCTTGCTGTTCAAACCTCAGCTCCCACAGCCTCTCCCGTGTCAGGCCTCCCCTGACCGCTCTAATTAAATTCCCACTGGAGACATCCAGTCCACCTGGTTTCAGGGGCCAGGGCTTTCTCTTGCAGCCTAGGGGCTCTTTGCAGACTGCTCAAAGCTTCCTTTGCACGACTCAACCTGGCAGTGGGGTCTTGCTTTCTATTTTCATGATCTCATAGATGTCTAGAGACCTCGTTGGCCCGGCTACAGCACATCCTAACTGGGCTCTGAGTTGGAGGAGCTCAGGAGGGTATAATCTGGCCTAGGTTGTCAAAGTGAGCAAGTTACCAAGTGGAGAAGAGAAGCCCTTTACATTCAATTTTTAATTGAACTGGAAACTGCCTACCTCTCTGGTAGAACATAAAGGGAAATTTGGTTACTTGGTCTAGAGGCCTGGGGCAAGTAGGAACAGAGATGAGGTAGGAAACATTTTTAACAGGTGGGTTTTCTTCAGTCATTAAAAGCTTGAACATTGTAACAAGCTCTTACAATGTTCAAAGGAAACCATCCTGCAATTTGCAAGTAGTTATTAGATTCTGACTGTGACCAAGATGTTGAAAGACTTGGGCTGAACTTTGGAGCGACTGGAGTATGATGAGGTCCCTTTTGTCATAGAGCTGACTTCTCGGAAGGGAGGCAGAGCAGAGGCAAAGGGCACAGGGACTATGTCACAGAGCACCATGCTGCATCGGGCACTGCGTTTGGTTTCTCTCACACACAGAGCAATCAGTTAATGCATAGCAGCTCGTGTGTGCCTGGACCCAAGGGTCTGGCCAGGCAGTGAGGCCTGGGACTGCTCAGGAAGGGGAGCAGGTGAGCTCTGAGGAGCAGAGGGCATGAGAAAAGGCTTCCTGCAGGAGAGGGACTTGGAACCGGCCCCAGGTGCACCATGGACTCTGAACGCACACTGTGGACTCTGAACGCAAAATAATGGGCCATGAAATTCATTCCTCCAGCACTATTTGGCTTCTCTGTTCCTTCTCCTTTCTCCATCATTTCTTCCCCCGGCTGGAGAGCACTCAGAAATGCCTTGCTGTGCCCAGTCAGGCCTCTGGAGGCCACCCTACCTGGCTGATGCATTATTATCAACAGCAAACACACACCAGAGGCGGTATCTTGGCTGGGAAGCACATTGGCACCTTGGAAGCGCTTCTTGGAAAAAGTAAAGATTGGCTGGCATTTGAGCCTCCTCATTGATTCCTTTGGAGGAGGCGGAAACCGCTGCCCAGAAGGATGAAGAGGTGAAGTAGAGAAACGTGGGCCAGCTTCAAAGTGGAGCATGGGAGGCTGGGAACAGTTCTGCTTTGTGAACGAAGTCATGTGAAAAGCAGAGAGAGAGAGAGAGAGAGAGAGACAGAGAGAGAGAGAGACAGAGAGAGAGAGAGAGAGAGAGAGACAGAGAGAGAGACAGAGAGAGAGAGAGAGAGACAGAGAGAGAGAGAGAGAGAGAGAGAGAGAGAGAGAGAGAGAGAGAGAGAGAGAGAGCGCGCGCAGGAGAGCCAGGCGGGAGGGAGTCAGCTTTGGCTAATTTGAATTTTGAATTGCCTTGAAAATCACATGCAGCAGTATCCGGTTCTGCTTTTATTCCTCTTCAGGTCTTGTTTTCCCCCCAGCAGTGAAGCAAATTAAGCAAAGAAACAGTGAGAGTTGTAGTTGGAATAATCCCTCCGGCCAAGGCAGGGTGATCGTTGGTGGGGGGCAATGAAGACAAGGCACACACTCCAGGTGTTGCTATTTCTCACTCCTGCTCCCCATGATGTCACTTTGGCATTTTCAAATATGACCACCTCGGCAGGCTTGCTTTACACACTAAGGCCTCTTGTCCTAACCACTAGCCTTTCTGCACCATGCTAGGCGTTTGGGCAGATAGCAGATGGTCCCTTTGCCCAAGTCGGGGTACAGGAGCGGCACACCTTGAGACACATCCTAAGATATCCTATAACCCTGTCCTTAATTTGCAACATCACCAGGGTGGGTATTTGCCTGTGAGTGGACTCTCATGTTTTCCGGCTGTCTCTCCTTTTTTTTTTTTTTTGAGATGGAGTTTCGCTCTCATTACCCAGGCTGGAGTGCAATGGCGCGATCTTGGCTCACCACAACCTCAGCCTCCTGGGTTCAGGCAATTCTCCTGCCTCAGCCTCCTGAGTAGCTGGGATTACAGGCACACACCACCATGCTCAGCTAATTTTTTGTATTTTTAGTAGAGACGGGGTTTCACCATGTTGACCAGGATGGTCTCGATCTCTTGACCTTGTGATCCACCCGCCTCGGCCTCCCAAAGTGCTGGGACTGCAGGCTTGAGCCACTGTGCCCGGCCCTTTTTAAAAATTTTTATTTATTTATTTTTATCATCAACTTAATAGTAAAAATTAATATCATGGAGGCTTCCTTGAAGGATATGCAATGTGTACTTCTCCCTAGAAACGTACCTTTGTATCAGATTTAAGCAGCCATCTGGGAAGCTTGCCTGTGCTGTTTGGGGCCCTGGTAGAGCTGTTCTGAATGAGTGGCATGCTGGCAGGATGCCAGCTGCCTGAGAGGAGGAACTGGGAGGTGCTTGACCCCGTGATGGGTAGAAGGAGGAAAAACTGTCATTTCAAAACAGCAAGTGGTTCCTCTCTTGATAGAGGTGGCGACTTTCATATTTAGGGCAGACTTTTCCTTTGTGTGGTTGAAACTATCAGAATGGACCCTTGGGGACAGCTGGGCAGTGGTCTGAGTGCTGATGTTGTAGATGGGAATATAGGAGATTAATTTCTTGCATGTGGCTATGCCAGAGCAAGGTCTCTCCTTTTTGTCTCCTTCTCTCCCTTCCTTCCTTGCTTTTAATTGTGCTCTGCTCACCTCCTCCTGGTCCACACACCTTAGGAAGGCAGTGTGGTCACTGAATGCTGCTGTCCAGAAAGAGATTCTCTCCTTTCGGCTGCTTCTTGACTAATGAGCAAGGTAAAAGAGATGATGAAGTGGACGGGGCGGGTAATCAGACCTATTTTGAAAACTCAAGATTCTGCCCTGACCATATCTAGGCATGATACATCTTTCTTTCCCTTAAGAGCAACCCCAGGGTAGCCCAAAGAAGGCCTGGAGGAGCTAAATGCAATTCTGGTTTGGCCCCCTGGACTCTCTTGTTGGATTGACCTGACCTTAAGTCATTAAGATAGTGACCACGTGGCTGAGAACACAGCTCACTCAGACCCCTGTTGTGGCTCACATCCACCAAAGTGGGGGATATAATGGATCTCTCCATGTTTTATGAAAATGCTCTTGTCACTCTTGCAGTTGAACTTTCTAGATTAAAGAGCTGTGTATGAGTAGGAGATTACTGGGGAAAGGTGATGTTACATGTACTGGAAGGGCAGTGGAGGAAGGCGATTGACTGTGGCCCCCACGGAGGGAATACCTCCGCCGGTACTTGTACTTAGAAGTACAAGGGAGGGAGGGACACTGATGAAATCTGTCTTTCAGAACCGCTCCTGGAGTCTTCCTCCCAAGAGCGAGGCCCTGGTGCTGCTCTCTCAAACTGTTCAGGTGCCTTAATTCAATGGATTGCTGGCTCTGTCGGCCCCTCCCACTGGCTCTAACCATGGCTTGGTCCCCACTCCCCTTCACCCCAGCTCCTGCACTTCCCACGCAAAGCACCTGCCAGCACCTCTGGGTAATTTTCCCACTCATATGTTCATATATATTTGCTCAATCATTTTTTTTTTTTTTTTTTTTTTTTTTGAGACGGAGTTTCGCTCTTGTTACCCAGGCTGGAGTGCACTGGCGCAATCTCGGCTCACCGCAACCTCCGCCTCCTGGGTTCAGGCAATTCTCCTGCCTCAGCCTCCCGAGTAGCTGGGATTACAGGCACGGGCCGCCATGCCCAGCTAATTTTTTGTATTTTTAGTAGAGACGGGGTTTCACCATGTTGACCCGGATGGTCTCAATCTCTTGACCTTGTGATCCACCCGTCTCGGCCTCCCAAAGTGCTGGGATTACAGGTGTGAGCCACCGCGCCCGGCCCTTGCTCAATCATTTTATGGGGTAAGAGAATGTCACCTGACTAGGAGTGTAGCCAGACAGGACAAGTTGGACAGATGGCCCTCAGGCAGACTGTCTGAAAACACGGGCTCCGTTATTGGCACTGAAACCCTATGGCTTACCACCCACGGAGAGGCCATATTGGAGGTAGTTCACCTGTGCCCCTAGCTGATGTAGTCCCATTTAGGGATCCCCAACAACTGTGAACAACACTTCCTTCCTAGGGGCACAATATGCATTCCCGGGGGGCTGGAACTGTGTGGAAACCAGATGTTAACTTGTCTCCCTCCTGTAAACACAGTGACCTTTCCAGACAGATGACGGAATCGTTATTTTTGAGTACCCGGTGAACTGTTCTCCCTAAAATGGGACTCCTCCAATTAGAAAAGGAGGCATGAAATGTGTACCTGACTTTACCTGACCCTACCTTGGCCTAGGCCCTGGAAAGCATTCATGTCAGCCTCCACTCACTGACTAGGGCTGTGATCAGTGAGAGCAGAATTACCGCAGACTTTTCCCTTGGAGGCCAGGATGGAGTCTCCGAAATTCTGAATACATCCTGCTCTGCCTGGATCACTTCTCTGAGCTGGGAGGAAAGGTCAGTAGAGAAATGTATCCACCTGGCTTTCTCAGGTAGACCCAGGTTGTTGATGGCATCTGTTCACCCGGCTGGATGCAGGACCCTGGGGAGGTAGTGGCTGAGGCCAGTGCTGCAGGTTAGTCTCATCTCGCTGCATGGATCCTGTTGCTAGTAGCCTTAAGTAAATGCTGTAGGAGATTAACCGAATGGATTTAGTCCCACCTTCTGTTGGTCAAATTAATCAGAGTGGCCAAGAGAGCGAGGTACTCAAGGAAGGATTTGCTAGAAGCTAAGGCTGTGAAAACCAGGGCTGGATTTGGTTTGAGACAATTCTCCATGGGTCTTTTGAGTTTCTGCATGGTGTGTGCGCAGAGGCACTGACTGACTTTGTTGCAAGTGATGTTTTCAAGGATGTCGTACCACAAGCATGGGAGATGGTGTCTCTCTCTGAAGCCAAGGGCAGGCAGGCTTAGTGTTCCTTAGGAAAGATTCACCTTCCCTCTGCTTGGGGTTTCTCTCCTGTGGTGCAGGCATGTGCAGGAGCCGTGTGGCCCTTCCCGTGCTGCCCTGTATTTGGAGCTTAGGGAGCCAATGCAAGGAAGCACTGCTACCTCTGTGAGTCACAGAATCTTGTATCTCTGACCCAGGAGTCTCATGTCTTCTGCTAGCCTCCAAGCAGGGTAACGTCATCTTAGAAACCTCACAGTTCTTGATCACCATGTCTTGCCAGGACCACCCTTGAATGTGGCATGTCTGTGAACGTCATCATCATGTGCATCGTCAGAAGACAAAAGCCAGCTGCTCTTGACATCACCAGACCATGCTGGATGATAGGTGTTGGGGGGGACGTCACTATCCACCACTTTCCGCTGTCCAGTGCAGGTGATCAGTTCTACATAAAGATCTGGGAGGCAGGCTGGAGAAGCCTCAGAAGTCCGACCATGTGGGTTTCTATCATGTTTCTCCATACCCTACCGCCTCTGTTTGCCCATCTATCAAGCAGGGATAACAACAGCACCGACTTCAGAGGGGTTTTGTGGGGATTCAATAGTACAGCTCAGCACAGGAAAACCCTGATGAAGGTCGCCCTTGTTACCTGTGGTTACTGTTATTATTATTATCCATAACGATGTTCTTCCCACCTGGACTTACTCTGTGTAAGGCTTGCCTCTCCTTCTGAACAGCCTTTCTATAATCTAAGTTTATCTTTCCTGCACCGAAATTGGCCAATTTACGTGGCACCCCTCACCACCATTGCTGGATGTACCTCTAATCTAATTAGACTAATTTCAATTTCCTGGATTTAATTACTTTTAATTTAATTAATTTAGAATGCAGTACACTAGGTGATTAATTAGGAGATGTTACTGAGGGATTCGGAAGGTGAATTGCAGCATGTAAGTGTTTAAATATTATTGTGACCACAGCCACCAGTTGTCACTTTACACGGGAGGCTGCCAAGGTCCTGGGAGGGGCAGAGCTTGGAGAACTAGGGTGGGACAGGGACTCAGACAGAAGTCTCCTGGCAGCAAGCATAGAGGTCTTTCCTCTCATTGCTTTTGACAACTCCCAGTGGAGGCAAATAAGAGGCAGCTGATTCCAGTGACCAGCAAGTTGGAATCAAGTCACGAATTGTGGGAGGTGAGATCACACTCGGTCTTTTAATAGAGCGATATTTTACTAGGTTTTTCATGTACATGGTAAATAAACAAACCATAGGTCTCCTCTGAGCTATTGCACACTTCCATTCGTTTTCTTTTTTGCTATACACACTCACTGAGTACCTGGAATAATGAACAGTCATCACCATCTTCATCATCTTAACACACATGTGTGTGGCCCTACATGCCAGATACTGTTCTGGATGCTTTTATATTGAACAGCTGATTCAATTTTCATCGGAGTTAAGTACTGTCAGTGAAGTACTATTGCTTCCATTGTGTAGAAGAGGGATCTGAGGCACAGAGTTAGCTCTGCCAGGGATGTCTATTATTTGTGTTTACAAAGGGACAAGTCCTAGTGAATTTCAGGCCTGTGCCAGGCAGGTGGAGGAGACAGTTTAGGGCTGGGCCCTTTAGGTCACACAGGTTTGCTACTCCACTTCCGAGAGGTAATAATGATACCAGCAAACACTTGCAGAGCCCTGACTGTGTGCCAAGCATGCTTCTGAATCGTGCTGTGTACTCTGAACGAGGCTGCCCTACCCCTACTCCCTGAGGGTAGATTGAGCTGTGGCTTTCTCATAGCTCTGTTTATGGATCAGGACTTGAGACTGCAGTTCTGATGGACCCTTGGAGGCAGAGCTGGGCCAGACCCTCTTCCCTAAGCTAACCCTGCAGCACGAGCTAGATCCTTCACTCTGAAATCCAGCTCCAACTCCAAGGTCATTCATTTTCCAAATGAGTCCATGGGGCATTTTCAGGGTTTTGACCCCCATTCTCCTGGAATGTTGGGCTAGGATAGAGGTAAGAGGCCAGCGTGGTGGAGGACTTCACTCTGATGCATGAGCAATGCCTGCTAGGCCTGGAACCTATTGCAGGAAGAAGTAAATACATAAGAGCTGTCTTCAGTACGTTCCCTGTGTAGGGACCAGGGCCTCAGGGAGCCTTTCCTCTTTCTAAACGAATTTTCTACTAGTCTGATCTGTTTAAACTGCGGTGGACTTGTCAACAGGCCATCACTTGGGGTATCCAAACAGAAACCAACTGACGATTTGCTCACTTGGTCTTCTCTTCCTGGAAAGCCGATCGCTATCATTTTTACCAGTTAACTCCTATTCAAATTTTAAGACTCACTCCAAGTGTCACTCATTCCAGAAAGGCTTCCCTATAAGCCCCAACCCAACCCCAGACTAGGCCAGATGTCCTTTGTGTTCCCATAATGTCACTCTCAGGCCTATCTTTATCATTACACTCACTATATATTACAAGGACCTGCATCTCTATCCTTTTTGTCGGTTAACACCTATTCAACTTTTAAGACTCAGTCCAGACATCACTTCCTCCAGGAAGACTTCCCTGAAAACCCCAACCCAACTTCCAGACTGGGCCAGATGTCCTTTGTGTTCCCATAATGTTCCAGGCGTATCTTTATTATTGCACTCACTATATATTGCAATGACCCACTTATGAGTTTGTCTCCTCTACGTTCTGTCTATGTCACCACCGTCTTCAATAACCACGTGAGGTAGACACCATTTCCCCCATTTGGAGTATGGAGAAGTGAGGCTCAGGACCTTGCCCATGGAGTCAAGAGGAGACAAAGATGGCTAGGTTTGCCTTCCAAACCTAAAGACCACGATCTGTCCACTGTGGGACACTGCAGGCTCCTCAGTTCTGTGTATTGTGAGGTCATGGGCTTGTGTAAGTCCTGGGCAACCAAAGCAGCAGAAGCAACGCCCTCAAGGAGTGCATGAGGGCCATCTTTGGAGCCATGCCAGCCTGCCAATCCTTGGCATACTCTGTACATAGATAACCACACAAGCTCACCTCATCTGCTCACACTCACCCATTGAACACTTTTAAGGTCAAAGAGAAGGCAGGAAAAAATGAGAACCAGGACAGTGAAAGCCTTGGCCTCTCCTGGAGGTTTGGGGCATGTTTCCAGAGCCAAAGCCCCTCTTAGCACCCTTATTCCCTCATTTAACAAAGGTGAGGAGAGCCAGGCCCTGTGGTTTCAAGGCTGGATTCCATTACTATTAAAACTACTGCAGGCCCGGAGAGATGAACTCAACAGTCACCCCTGTGAAAGCTGATCCGAGTGGAAAATTGAGTTAGAAAATTCCGCCTTCCCTTCCCTCACACCTCAGCAGATTAAGGGGAAGGCCTGATGCTGAGTTATGGGGATTTATGGGAATGTGCAGTTGCTGGCTTTTAAACGCTCACTCTTTGGAATGTTGGCAACCTCGCTTCCTATAAATCGTTGCTGCTATTTCTTAGCCTTTCCTTGCCAGCAACGCGGAGGCCTGCAACACCTTTTCCGTGCAGTAGCCTGTGAAAATATTGAAGTTGGGCCCAGAAAAACACCAGCATAGAAAGGGGAAACTTTGATGTTTGCTAGTTCTTTTCAGACAACTCTTGCCAAATCTTAATTTTTCCGGTTTACAAGTAAGGGATTCTGACCATCTGTCTGCTGTCAACCGATGTTTGTTTGGATGAAGATTTTATTTTTTTTTCTCCCAATCTAGCACTCCTGTTCTTACAAGTAGTTTATTGGACTTCATAAATGTCAGCTTTTTGCAGGCATTTTGTAAGCAGCTTATGATTTAGTATTTAATCAAAATTGAGCAGTCGGCGTCTGTAATCAATCTGAAGCTGGAGTAACAATGAGATTGAAACTCGAAATGCACCAGGACAATTTATGTCTCCCAACTATCTTTATAAAAACCAAGTTCGCACCTGAAGGTCTGGGGCTGGTAGACGATGGAAGGAATCAACACTTATTGAGCACCTATTGTGTGCCATTTTATGATTGTGTGAGTTATTAATTGCCAAATTAATACTGTACAACAAACCATCCCAAACTCAGTAGCTTAAAAAAAATCAGTGTTTCTAGTTTGTTGATCTAATGAGTCAGATGGGAGGTCCTCTTGGCCTTGGCAAAGCTCTTTATATGTTGGGGATGGGTTGGCTGTTGGGTGACCTTTGCTGGCCTTGTCTGGGGCAACTAGGGCACATCAGCTCCATTCTGTGTTTCTCATCCTCCAGCAGGCTAGCTGAGGCACGTTCTCATGACCATGACAGAGTGCAAAAGCAAGCAGACCCAGTCCGCAAGCACTTTCCCAAACGTCTGCTTGTGTCACATGTGTTAACATCTCACCGGCAGAAGCAAGTGACGGGGCTGAACTCTGAATCACAGAGGGGATGTCTTCGTTCACTCAGGCGGCTCTAACAAAATTCCATAGACTCGGTGACTTAGAAACAACTACAATTTATTTTTCAGAGTTTTGGAGGTCAGAAAGTCCAAGATCAAGGTGCGCAGGCAGATCTGGTGTCTAGCGAGGACCTGCTTCCTGATTCATAGACGTTGTCTTCTTACTGTGTCTTCATGTGGCGAAATGGGCAAGGCAGCTCTCTGGGGCCTCTTTTAGAAGGGCGGTAATCCCATTCGTTGCATTACTCATGACCTAATCATCTCCCAAAGGCCCGTCTTCTGATACCATCATGTTGGTGTTTACGTTTCAGCATACACATTTTGGGAGAAGGCAAACATTCCAACCACCACAGGGGGCCAGACTCTGTCTCTTCACAGCAGGAGGACTTACAAAGTCACAGGCAAAGTTCGTGGGCACAGGGAAGGGTGACGAATCGGAGCCCTAAATCACTCAGTCTATCACAGTGATGCTGGAAGTCCCATGAAGGAGGTAATGATTATCACTCCCATATCCAGATGGAGAAATTCAGAGATTAAACCATTTGCCCAAGGTTCTCAGCAGTTAGCAAAGAAGTCAGGATTCTTTCTTGGCCCAAATCTTAAACCGTTTATTTTTGTCTCTCTTAATCTACTTTTCTCTAGAAATAGGTAAAGCAAGAGTAGTGGAAGGCTCTCAGAAATTATCAGTTTGCCACCCTCATTTTAAAGATGCCCTCTAGAAGGGGAGCTATTTGCCTAAGGTCTTTTCCCAGGGAATGGAAGGACACAGGAAGGCACAGCACTCTTCCTGCGCCCAGGAGGAGCCACGCATCTCCAATCTGTCACAGCGCTGTCTTCTACAGGAAGCCACTGAGGACTTTAGGCACCTGCTCCCAGACATGAACACGGTACCCACTGGGCGGGCTCTGCAGAGACCTGGCTTGGTCATGGCAGCCTTAGGAGAATGTAGCAAAATTACTGTAGGGGGCTCCCAGATAAAGCAGGGATGGCAAAGGCCTTTGTTAGGTTTACCAGAGAGGAATACTAAATGTTGCCTGCCTTTTATGTCATCATGATTAAATTCCTTCCTTGGTTGGTGCTATGAACTGAATTGCTTCCCACCTCCACCAAATCCATAGTTGGAGCCCAAACTCCCAATGTGACTGTATCTGGAGACAGGATCTTTAGGAATGAATTACGTTAAATGAAGTCCTAAGTGTGGGGCCCTCATCTAGCAGTACTGCGTCCTTATATACGGGGAATAAGGAGAGATTTATGCCAAGTGAGTCACCGCAAGAAGGTGACTGTCTGCAAGCCAGGAAGAGAGTCCTCACCAGAGCTCAACTGTGCTGACACGCTTCATGATCTCAGACTTCCGGTTTCCAGAATGGTGAGGAAACCCACGTATGTTGTTTCAGCGACCCAGTCTATGGCATTTTGTTGTAGCGGCCTGGGCTGATTACGACAGATGAGGAATCAAACAATCAAAGTGTCATTTATTTTTATTTTTATTTATTTATTTTTTTTTTGAGACGGAGTTTCGCTCTTGTTACCCAGGCTGGAGTGCAATCGCACGACCTCGGCTCACCGCAACCTCCACCTCCTGGGTTCAGGCAATTTTCCTGCCTCAGCCTCCTGAGTAGCTGGGATTACAGGCATGCGCCACCATGCCCAGCTAATTTTTTGTGTTTTTTTTTTTTTCAGTAGAAACGGTTTCACCATGTTGACCAGGATGGTCTCGATCTCTTGACCTCGTGATCCACCCGCCTCGGCCTCCCGAAGTGCTGGGATTACAGGCATGAGACACCGCACCCGGCAGGGTCATTTACATATTCTCTCAGGCATTTACTTATATGTATTAAGTATATACTGTGTGCAAACTCTCCATGCTACAGTGAGGTAGGAGCCTGGGATTTTCCCTGGAGAGTGGAGGAATGGCCTTCCTTGTTGCCCTGATTTGCCCCCAGTCCTCCACACTGCGCAGATTTTTCCCTCTTGGCTTAATGAGCTAGTGGCTTAGAAGGAGGCTGGGATGGTCACCTGGCTGACTGTCCCCAGGGGAGTGCAGGGGACCTGTATTAGTCCATTTTTATGCTGTTGATAAAGGCATACCTGAGGCTGGAGAGAAAAGAGGTATAATTGGACTTACAGTTCCACACGGCTGGGCGGTCTCATAATCATGGCAGAGGGTGAAAGTCACTTCTTACATGGCAGCAGCAAGAGAGAATGAGGAAAAGCAAAAGTGGAAACTCCTGATAAACCATCAGATCTCGTGAGACTCACTATCATGAGAATAGCATGGGAAAGACGGGGCCCCATGATTCAATTACCTCTCCCTGGGTCCCTCCCACAACATGTGGGAATCCTGGAACATTCAATTCAAGTTGAGATTTGAATGGGTACATGGCCAAACCATATCATTCTCCCCCACCAACCCCTCCAAAAACCACATCTCCTCACATTTCAAAACCAATCACGCCTTCCCAACAGTCCCCCGAAGTCTGAACTCTGTTCAGCATTAACCCAAGATCCACAGTACTAAGTCTCATCTGAGACAGGGCAATTTCCTTCCACCTATGAGCCTATAAAATCAAAAGCAAGCTAGTTACTTCCTGGATACAATGGGGCTATGGCTGTTGGGTAAATACAGTCACTCCAAATGGGAGAAATTGATCAAAACAAAGGGGTTACAGGACTCACGTTAAGTCCAAAATCCAGTGGGGCAGTCAAATTTTAAAGCTCCAAATGATCTCTTTTGACTCCAGGTCTCACATCCAGGTCATGCTGATGTAAGAGGTGGGTTCCCATGGTCTTGGGCAGCTCTGCCCTTATGGGTTTGGAGGATAGGTCTCCCTCCCAGTTGCTTTCATGGGCTGACATTGAGTGTCTGTGGTTTTTCCAGGTGCATAGTGCAAACTGTTAGTGGATTCTGGGATCTGGAGGACAGTGGCCCTCTTCTCACAGCTCCACTAGGCAGTGCCCCAGTAGGGACTCTGTGTCGGGGCTCTGATCCCACATTTCCCTTCCACACTGTCCTAGCAGAGGTTCTTCATGAGGACCTCGCGCCTGCAGCAAACTTTTGCCTAGGCATCCAGGCATTTCCATACATCTGCAATCTAGGTGGAGGTTCCTAAACCTCAATTCTTGACTTCTGTGCACCTGTAGGCTCCACGCCATGTGGAAGCTGCCAAGGCTTGGGGCTTCCACCTTCTGAATCCACAGCTTGAGCTGTATGTTGTCCCCTTTCAGTCATGGCTGCAGTGGCTGGACACGGGGCACCAAGTCCTCAGGCTGCATACAACACGGGGACCCTGGACCCAGCCCACAAAGCCACATTTTTTCTTCTGGGCCTCTGGGCCTGTGATGGCAGGGGGTTGCTGTGAAGGTCTCTGATTGGATCTGGAGATATTTTCTCCATGGTCTTGGGGATTACCATTAGGATCCTTGTTACTTACGCAAATTTCTGCAGCTAACTTGAATTTCTTCCCAGAAAATGGGTTTTTCTTTTCTACTGCATCATCAGGCTGCAAATTTTCTGAACTTTCATGCTGTGTTTCTCTTTTAAAATGGAATGCTTCTAACAGCACCCAGGTCACATTTTGAATGCTTAGAAATTTCCTCTGCCAGATACCCTAAATCATCTTTCTCAAGTTCAAAGTTCCACAAATCTCTAGGGCAGGGGCAAAATGCTACCAGTCTCTTTGCTAACACATAAAAAGAGTCACCTTTGCTGCAGTTCCCATCTTCAACTGAGGCAGTTCCAAAAAAGTTTCTCATATCTGAGGAACGCCATCTGAGGCTACCTTATCCTGGACCTTATCGTCCATATCACCATCAGGTTTTTGGTCAAAGCCATTCAACAAGTCTCTAGGAAGTTCCAAACTTTGTCACATTTTTCTGTCTTCTTCAAAGCTCTCCAAACTGTTCCAACCTCTGCCTGATACCCAGTTCCAAAGTCACTTTCATATTTTCAGGTATCATATTTTCAGCAACACCTCATTCCTGGTAACAATTTACAGTATTAGTCCATTTTTATGCTGCTGATAAAGACATACCCAAGGCTGGGGGGAAAAAGAAGTTTAATTGGACTTACAGTTCCACATGGCTGGCAAGATCTCATAATCATGGCGGAGGGTGAAAGGCACTTCTTACATGGCAGCAGCAAAAGAGAATGAGGAAGAAGCAAAAGCGGAAATCCCTGACAACCCATCAGATCTCATGAGACTTATTCACTATCACAAGAACAGCATGGGAAAAACCAGGCCTCCAGGATTCAATCACCTCCCCTGGGCCCTTCCCACTACACATAGGAATTCTGGGAGATACAATTCAAAGTGAGATTTGAATGGGGACACAGCCAAACCATATCAAGGCCTTTAGCAGAGATTGCGGTGCCTGTTCTTACTCTCCTGTGGAACTCTTCAATAGGTCATGTGAGCAGTGAGGTTTTTTTTTTTTTTTTTTTTTTTTTTTGCACATCAAATCTGATGTTTCCTAAAGTCTTCAGAATTGTGGATTCCAGTGTCTGGTCAACTGACCCTAACACCATAGCTTGATTTTTGTCTTGTTTTTCTTTTTCTTTCTTTTTTTTCTTTTATTGTACTTTAGGTTCTGGGGTACATGTGTACCCCTATCATGCAGGATTGTTGCATAGGTACACAAATGGCAAGGTGGTTTGCTGCCTTCATCCCTCCATCACCTACATCTGGTATTTCTCCCCTCATTCTCCCCACCCTCTCCACCCACTGATGTCCCTCCCCTAACCCCCCAACTGTCCGCAGTGTGTCATGCTCCTCTCACTGTGTCCACATGTTCTAATTGTTCAACACCTGCCTATGAGTGATAACATGAGGTGTTTGGTTTTCTGTTCTTGTGTCAGTTTGCTGAGAATGATGGTTTTCAGATTCATCCATGTCCCTATGAAGGACATGAGTCATTGTTTTTTATGGCTGCATAGTATTCCATGGTGTATATGTGCCACATTTTCTTTATCCAGTCTATCACTGATGGACATTTGGGTTGGTTCCAGATCTTTGCTATTGTAAACAGTGCCACAGTGAACATATATGTGCATATGTCTTTATAATAGAACAATTTATAATTCTTTGGGTATATACCCAGTAATGGGATTGCTGAGTCAAATGGAATTTCTATTTCTAGGTCCTTGAGGAATCACCACACTGTCTTCCACAACGGTTGAACTAATTTACACTCCCACCAACAGTGTAAAAGTGTTCCTATTTCTCCACATCCTCTCCAGCATCTGTTGTCTCTTGATTTTTTAATGATCACCATTCTAATTGGCATGAGATGGTATCTCAATGTGGTTTTGTTTGCATTTCTCTAATGACCAGTGATGATGAGCATTTTTTCATATGTTCATTGGCCTCATAGATGTCTTCTTTTGAAAAGTGTCTGTTCATACCCTTCACCCACTTTTGAATGGATTTGTTTTTTCTTATGAATCTGTTTTAGTTCTTTGTAGATTCTGGATATTAGCCCTTTGTCAGATGGGTAGATTGCAGAAATCTTTTCCCATTCTGTTGGTTGCTGGTTCATTCTAATGATTGTTTTCTTTGCTGGACAGAAGCTCTGGAGTTTAATTAGGTCCCATTTGTCTATTTCAGCTTTTGTTGCCATTGCTTTTGGTGTATTAGCCATGAAGTCCTTGCCTATGCCTATGTCCTGAATGGTTTTGCCTAAGTTTTCTCCTAGGATTTTTATGGTGTTAGGTCTTATGTTTAGCTCTTTAATCTACCTGGGGTTAATTTTAGTGTAAGGTGTCAGGAAGGGGTCCAGTTTCTGCTTTCTGCACATGGCTAGCCAGTTTTCCCAACACCATTTATTAAACAGGGAAAACATTTATTTTCCCATTGCTTGTTTTTCTCAAGTTTATCAAAGATCAGATGATTGTAGATGTGTGGTGTTGCTTCTGAGGTCTCTGTTCTGTTCCACTGGTCTATGTTTTTGTTTTGGTACCAGTACCATGCTGTTTTGATTACTGTGGCCTTGTAGTATGGTTTGAAGTCAGGCAGCATGAGGCCTCCAGCTTTGTTCTTTTTGCTTAGGATTGTTTTGGCTATGCGGGCTCTCTTTTGGTTCCATATGAAGTTTGAAGTGTTTTTTTCCACTTCAAAAGAAGTGAAGAAGATCATTGGGAGCTTGATGGGGATGGTATTGAATCTATACATTACTTTGGGCAGTATGGCCATTTTCACAATGTTGATTCTTCCCAACCATGAGCATGGAATGTTTCTCCATCTGTTTGTGTCCTCTCTTATTTCATTGAGCAGTGGTTTGTAGTTCTCCTTAAAGAGGTCCTTTACATCCTTTGTTAGTTGTATTCCTAAGTATTTTTTCTCTTTGTAGCAATTGTGAATGAGGGTTCACTTTTGATTTGGCTCTCTTTAAGTCTGTTATTGGTGTATAGGAATGCTTGTGATTTCTGCACATTGATTTTGTATCCTGAGATTTTGCTGAACTTGCATATCAGTTTCAGGAGATTTTGGGCTGAGATGATGGGGTCTTCTAAATATACAATCATGTCATCTGCAAATAGAGACAATTTGACTTCCTCCTTTCCTAATTGAATACCCTTTATTTCTTTTTCTTGCCTAATTGCTCTGGCTAGAACTTCCAATACTGTATTGAATAGGAGTGGTGAGAGAGGGCATCCTTGTCTAGTGCCAGATTTCAAAGAGAATGCTTCCAGTTTTTGCCCGTTCGGTATGATATTGTCTGTGGGTTTGTCATAAATAGCTTTTACTATTTTGTGATATGTACCATTGATAGCTAGTTTATTCAGAGTTTTTAGAATAAAGGGCTGTTGAATTTTGTCAAATGCCTTCTCTGCATCTATTGAGATGATCATGTGGTTTTTGTCTTTGGTTCTGTTTATGTAGTGAATTACGTTTATAGACTTATGTATGTTGAACCAGACTTGTATCCTTGGGATGAAGCCTACTTGATCATGATGAATAAACTTTCTGATTTGCTGTTGCATTATGTTTGCTAGTATTTTACTGAAGATTTTTGAGTCAATGTTCATCATGGATATTGGCCTGAAGTTTTCTTTTTTGGTTGAGTCTCTGCCCGGTTTTGGTATCAGGATGATGTTGGTCTCATAAAATGAGTTGGGGAGGATTCCCTCTTTTTGTATTGTTTGGAATAATTTCAGAAGGAATGGTACCAGCTCCTCTATGCATGTCTGGTAGAATTCGGCTGTAAACCCATCTGGAACTGGAGTGTCATGGAAAATGCCCCAGGAGCTGGAAGGGAATTGCTAACCAAGAGCAGAAAGCACTGACTGGTTAGACCAGCAGGGAGGGGCAGTGGCTGAAATGGATACAGGGAGAAAAAAGATGGCTCAGTATCTTTTTTGCTTCTAGCTCAAAGAATCAGCCTCGCATTACAAGTTTGGTAAAAATTGTAATGAGTGAAGCTCATATGAGAAACCAAGGTATTCCTAAGAATCGAACTTGCCAATGCCCGCTGTGTCCACACCCTGTCTTGCCTCAGCATCCTTGGCCTCTCCCCTCCATGGCCCTTCTTCCAACTGGATGATCCTGACCCACACCCCCCACCGACCCACCTATGCACCCACATTCCCTTGGCTCCTCCCAGACTTCACTATCCGTCTCTCCATCCTGATCTCTCTGTGGGCATCATGGTGTCAGGGAAAGAGCTAGACTGACCTAGGTTAGACTCCACTCAGTGGCTGTTAGGAAACCTTTGTAAGCCTCAGTTTCCTTCTCTGTAAAATGGTGGGACACAGGTTATCATGTGGTTGCTATAAATACCTACGGTCACACCCAAGAGGATGTCTTTCTCATGGATATTAAATTAATATTCTTTCATTGGCCCCTCCCTATCAGACTCCCTCCCTACCTCTGTGTATCTGAGTCTTTCTAGCACTTTCCTATCCCTTCAATAATTCACCATTAATGGTTTATTAAACAGAGGCTTCCTAATGGGCTGTTATTGATCTGATAAAGAGTGCATCTTCCACTGTGGGGTTGCCCAGGCCCTTGACGGGAGAGTAAATGATGGAAGAGGCTGACTGTGATGCTGTTCTCTGGCCAAGAGGGAGTGGCCCAAGAGCAAAGCCCAATACCGTCACCTTCATGCCTTGGAAAACCTCTTAGCCTCCTGAAAGCTCAATTTCTGTGAAATGGGATTCATATCGCCTTTGCCATGAGGTTTCTATTAAATTAAATCAATGTAGGTGAAACTCCTAGCTCCTTACACCTCCCAATCTGCACCTAGGGCTCAGGCCAGCCCCAACTCTGGGGAATGGTTTAGTTAACCACCTGGGCTATCTGCAGGACTACAACACCCATGTTGCTCCCTTGATGGACGTCTCACCATCATGGATTTGTTCCTTTGAGTCTTAATGAGTAACTCCACCTCCAGAAGTTTCTGTGATAAAGAGAAGTGCCTCTGTCCACCAAAATCTCCTGGTGGCTGACAACTAAGAGGGAGGGCAGTGAGGTGGAGGGAGTCCCAAGGGAGGGGTTGGGATTCCTGGTGCTAGTTCTGATGCTGACTCTCTTGCTATGTGACCTTGGATAAGTCATTTCCCATCTCTGGATTTCAGTTTCCTCGCTTGTAAAATCAAGGGCTTAGGTTGTATAGAATCTAGGATTTGCTCCATCTGTAACTACAATTAGCTCAAAAGATGAGTTTTGAGATTCCTAACGGGGTTCCAAAGAAGGGGTCCTCAGATTGATCGATTTTGATGAGGTACGTGGTGAAAGAGCAGAAGCAAGGGCCGGGGCAGGCGGCTTTTGTACAGAACTTGTGCTTACTCACACCTGTCACACCCGATGGCGCCAATCAAAGCTCCTCATTGGTTGGCCGATTCGTTGATTCATTCATTTTCTTTATAGAGCTTCCTCTGACCATACCAGCCCAGAGTGTTCTCTCTCTTTGACCCCCCGTGGCTCTTCCTGTGGCATCTCCTCCACTATCTCTTGGTGGCCTTGGCCACTCTGCAAATGGCCCTGTACCTGCCATACTTTACCTCACTGTTCCCTCTTCCTGAAGGTCCCTTCCTCTACCTCCCAAAGATCTTAGCCATCACTTAAGGGCCTGCTCAGAAGCCACCGCCTCCAGAAAGTCTTCCTAAGCTTCTGATTCAAAACTCTCTCCCTTGTGCCCTCTCTATGCCTATTAATACTCTTCGATGTCTTCCCATTGACACGAAACTAGGCCAAAACCCTCAGTGTAGCTCCGCAGGCTCATCTCTCATCGTTCTCCTCCCCTGCAACCCAGCTCTAGTTATGCCAGGTTGTCTCTCAGGTGCTTAAGTTGCAGCTTCTGCCTGGGGGTTCTGTTTCTCACTCCGTCCCCATAGTGAGGATACTTAGTGACTTTAAAACTCGGCTCCTATCCCTGGTACTGGCAAGAGTTTATTGTACTCATCTTTTGGTCTGTATTCTCTGTTTTGTAGTGACTTAGTCTTGTCCATGACTCTAGTGACACTGGCTTATGTGTCTTGGAAGTCTCACTGCCTTGCCTATGACCTAGAATGTAGTAGGTGCACAGTAAACATAACAGTGAAGGGAATTCTCGTCTGTGTCCATCACAGAACCCAGGAGGAGCTGGGGCCCTCGGCAGCTGTGTTGATGGGGCGCTTGATTAAAAGCTTTGTTTGTAGCAGCCCTGAGATCTGGAGTCTTGGAACTGGCTGAGCTAGAGAAATGGCTCCTGTGCTAAGTGTGCATGTGTGTGTGTGTGTGTGTGTATGTGAGTGTGTGTGTGTGTGTGAGTGTGTGTGTGTATGTGAGTGTGTGTGTATGTGAGTGTGTGTGTGTATGTGAGTGTGTGTGTGTGTGTGTGTGTGTGTGTCTGCGTGCGTGTCTTCTCTGTGGGCATGTCTGCTGGGGTCTGGATGTCTGCCATGCATGGGGGAAGATTAATTTCCCAAGGATCTCATGCCTCTCGCCTGTCTTCCAGATGTTTCTTCCTGGGCACTAAACCACCAGCCCAACAGCTCCAGAGTCAACACAGAGATGCTCTTGGAGGGCTCTCCACAGCCCTGTAAAGAGACAACATTCCACAGAGGACCAGGGCATGCACTCGGAGCTGGAGAGCCCTGTGTTCTGCATGTAGCCTTGGATGGGTCTCTGGTATCCTGGCTCCTCTGGGGTTCCCTTATGCAGGGCTTCCCTTGTGCCTGATGCAGAGTGAAATGCTTGTTTGGATTATCTGATTTAATCTTCATAAACATGGTAGTCTGCAGAGAAAAACTGAGGCATAGAATGGTTACATTACTTGTCTTATATCAAAAAACAGATGAGTAAAGAGCAGGGAGATGAGGTCAAGGAGTCATAGCTCGAAGCCCATGTTCCTGAGTGCTCCACCCCACTCCTTATCATAGAGTAAAGCCTGATAATGCCTTCTTGTAGGATACTGAATTAGTAGAAATTAAATGGCACCTATGAGTCACTGGCACATTGCAGGCATGCAATCCATGGAAGCTGATAGAATCCATATCTAATTCAACCCTCCTCTTTTAAGGGTGAGGAAACTGAGGCATGGCTTATATACATGACTTGATAGTCAGCGTTGAGTACGGTAGTCTCAAAGTCATGTCTCCTGATGGCCAACCAGTTTCATTTTTCATTGTGCTGCGCCTTGTCAGGTAAAAATCAGAAAGAAAGATAACCTAATACTTTGTAGGAATCAAGACTAAGAGAACAATGGGGCAAAGAGGCACTTGAAAATATGTGAGGAGCCAGACTTTTCTCTATAACTCCCCAACCACCAGCGATGAAGGTTTTAGGATCCCAATTTGCAATTTGTATATCTGGTCTCAAGAAGACTTGCCTGAGACCTTTGCATGTGGAGAGAGGGCCAGGATTTGAGCTCCAGCCTGTCTTACTCCGAGACTAGTGTTTAGTTTCGTTTTTTTCTACATTCCCAGCTCAAAAGTGGGGCCCAAGATCAAGGCCACAGTAGACACAATTGTGACTACCGATTGTGGTGGGGATGGGGTGGGGGGCTCTTTGTTGCTGCTACTCCTTCATAGCATTCGGGGAGCTCCTGGGGCACTGTGCCCTAGGGGAAGGGCAGCCCTTGAAACAGGAAGTGGCCAGTCTTTTCCTGAGCACCAAGGAAGCCAAGAAGAGCCATGGATCCAAGATAGCCTCTCGGGCCCCTTCTGCCTAGCAGGGTGACTTTCAAGTGTCAGGAAGTTGATGTTGTACCCATAGGGTTGGAGAGTTGTATGCCAGTGGCAGATAGAAAATATGTCAGAAACCTCAGTCTTTATTTTAAAAATGCATGCCGAATTTAAAGAAATATATTTCTTTCCCACAGCATATCCACGTGTACCTGTATGTTTGTGTGTGGGTGCACACAAGTATGTATGCACATTGCAATTCTGTAACTAACCACTGTTCTAGGAAGGGCTGTTGTGCTTTTGCTATAGCTCCCTATATGCCCCGGAACCCTGGCACGTATTCGTTACCCCCGCCCCACCCGATATATGTGTACTACTCAGTAGGTCAAATAATTCCATTTCCTGAGCATAGGGAGGAACTGCCAAACAGTTAAGGTCTAAAGGGGCATGGTTCATGGTGAGGATCTGCTCAGTGTGGCGGAGGTGAAACAGGAAGTTACAAGATTGCCCGTGAGACTCGAACTCTGATCCCTAAGTCCACCACCTCTGGGCCAGCTCTTGGGAAACAGAACATACTTGGTCATACTTGTTGCCTTCTCTGCCTACCTGGTACGTTGCTGGGAAACAGGGCTTCTCTCTGGGAGCCCAACATTCTGGCAATCAAATATAAGGTATGACTTATCCCCACCCCACTCCTGTCCACGACGGTGGCTGAAATGCTGTGATTCCCACGCCTCAGCTCTCCCACTTGCCCTTTGGGATTTCTGGACAGGTGGGTGAGAAATATGTGATCTGTTTGGACTTGAGCAAGATATTTGGCAAGGTGTCTCATGCTCATCTCAAGGTGAAGAGTTAGGACTGAGTGCTGGCGCAATTCAATGGATTAGGACCTGGTTAAAGGGCCATACCCAAATGGAATAGACAAATCCAACAACATCACCCTAGATGAGGCTCTCTAGTGGCATGCTAAGGGACTCTGTCTTTGGCTGTATCTTATTCAGCATTTTTATCAATGACTGGAATGAAATAGGTGGAGGGAAGGACGAACATTTGTTGAGAAACTCCCGTGTCAGCAACTATTGCCAATATTTTACAAGGCTTATTTCTTTAATCCCTTATAGCATGACTGTAGGAGAGGTTGTCTTACCCTTTCACAAGCCAGGAAATAAATATGTAACAGAGGGCAAGCAACTTGCCCCAGGTCTCACAGCCACTGATGCAATAAGATTGGGAATCCAGATGGATCTGACTCTGAAGGCTGGGGCTCTGTGTCACATGTGACACTAAACTGTCTTATCACTGAGGGGCATGTGGGAAGGTCAGAGGAATGGGCAACACCGGGAAGCTGAGAGGCAGGTCCGAAAAGACCTGAAATTAACACTGGGCCAAAATGACTACATATCAAGATGCAGGGTGATAGAGACCTTTGCTCACGCTGGGGTGCAGATGCTCACCAGACACACACAGGATGTGGGATACCTGGGTCGACAGCACAAGTGAAAAGGTGTTGGGTTTTTAGTTGACAGGAAGTTTCGCATGAGTCAACGGTGGGATGTGGTAGCCAACAGAGCTAATGTCACTGTGGCCTCCACGAGTGGAGGTATAATGAACAGAGCGAGGGAAGAGCTACTCCTTAGTCAGCGTGTGTCCAGGAAATGGAGCTCAGGCCTGATGACCTCAGTGGAAGATGAGCATTGAGAACCTGCCGAGCTCTTGGAGGGCAGGGGAGAGGGTTCCTTCCATTGCACATTCCTCCTCTCGTCCTTTGTCATTACCAAAATCACCAAAGCTTATCAATACCTTTCTGAGAAGTTATGGCCATTTGTTGATTTTTATGCATTTGCCTTTCATCCTCTGAGAATATGCTACTCAGTCAGGTTTGAGTTTTTATTAATGTAACCCGAGTAAAGGCAGGGAGTCCCTGTGACCCAGTCTCTACATTAAGTAATAGCCAAAGAAGTGCAATCCAGTAATCAAAAGAAAGTGAACAAGATTTTTCAATCTTTACGCACATCTCTCAAAAGAATGGAAAGAATGAGACCTGCTTTTAGTTCTCTGTCTCATTACCTTGTGCTTCAAAAATCATCCACTCTACAAAACACTCCAAACTCTCCTATATACAGTTAGTCTATTACATCATCTCTCTTTGGTTCTTCCATATCTTCGTTATTTAGATGGGCTTAACATCCGTGTTTTCGTTGTCTTTTCCCTTCTTCTCCTCCTCGACTCCACTCTTCTTTAGTTTTCTTTCTAGTTTACTTCGGACTCAAATTCCTTGTTACAAAGGAGAAGTCGGGAACTGACCTAGCAAACCGGAATACCGCCCCTTCCCTCCCATCTCTGCAGCACTGCCCAGTGCTCCCTATCCTCCTGGGAACTGGGATGGCCAAGATGGAACTCTTTTTTGAGAGCTGGGGGAGGAGGAATGCAGCAGGCAAGGAATACAGTTTTGGTGGGGGGTGAGAAGGATGGCAGCGACGCTGGGACCGTTCTACATACCAACCTTGTCCTCATCACATTAGCACGTGGGTGCTGTCGGTGAAAGAGCCTGGCCACCCATGTTTGACAAACCCCAACACAGACTGCCATGCAGGAGCTACTTGCAGTGAATGGCAGCAAGGTGAGGCCCCGCCTTACCCATAAGATCCTCAGTGCCTTGCATGGTTCATGTTCATTACCTTGCTGGTCTCCTTTGCTCTGCAGAGTTGACCGTTTTTGTAATAGCATACCTTGAGATCTACTCAGAAATGGCAGACTGGGAGAGATGGCACTCCCACATATTCCACATCCTCTCCCACACTTCCCGGCCTCCTAGGCGAGGGCTGTGTGGCTTGTTCTGACCAACGCAGGCACACCTCGGGGATACGCAGGTTTCATTCCAGACTACCCCCAATAAAGTGAGTATCTCAATAAAGCAAGTCATTCAATTTTTTTTTTTTTTTGGTTTCCAGGTGCACAGAAGTTATGTTTATACTATACTATACACTGTTAAGTAAGCAATAGCATTAGGCCTACAAAAATAATGCACATATCCTAATTAAAAACACTTTATTGCTAAAAAATACGAATGATCTGAGGCTTCAGTGAGTTGTAATCTTCTTGTTGATGGAAGGTCTTGCCTTGATGCTGTTGGCTGCTAATAATCAGGTTGGTAGTTGCCAAAGACTGGGGTGATAATTTCTTAAAAGAAGATAACAATGAAGTTTGTCATATTGATGGATTCTTCCTGTCAAGAACGTTCTCTCTGTAGCATGTGATGCCATTTGATAGCATTTTATTCACAGTAGAACTTCTTTAAAAATTGCAGTCCATCCTCTCCAACCCTGCCTCTGCCTCGTCAACTATGTAATGTTCTAAGTCCTTTGTTTTCATTTCAGCAGTGTCCACAGCATCTTCACCAGGAGTAGATGCCATCTCAAGACAACACTTTCTGTGCTCATCCATGAGAAGTAACACCTCATCTCTGAGTTCAAGTTTTATCATGAGGCTGCAGAAGTTCATTCCCATCTCCAGATTTCACTTCAAATTCTAGCTGTCTTGCTACTTCCAGTACATCTGCAGATACTTCCTCCACTGAAGTCTTGCACCTCTAACATTCATCCTTTAGGGTTAGAGTCAACGTCTTCCAAACTCCTGTCCATGTTGATATTTTTACTTCCTCCCATGAGTCAAGAATGTTCTTAATGACATTTTAAATGGTGAATTGTTTCCAAAATATTTTCAATCAACTTTGCCCAGATCCATCAGAGGAATCACTATCTATGGCAGTTATGACCTTATGAAATGTATATCTTAAATAATAAGACCTAAAAGTGAAAATGTCTCCTTAATCCATGGACTATAGAATGATGCTAGCAGGCATAAAAACAATATTAATCTTTTTGCCCATCTCTATCAGAGCTCTTGCGTGACCAGGTGCATTATCAATGAGCAGTCATATTTTGAAAGCAGAAATCTCTTTTCTTTTGCAGTAGGTCTCAACAGTGGCCTTAAAATATTAAACCATGCTGTTAACATACGTGCCATCTTCCTGGCTTTGTTGTTGCACGGATAGAGCATAGGCAGGGTAGATTTAGCATAATTATTTGGAATTTTGGAACGATAAAAGAGTATCGGCTTAATGTAAAGTCATCAGCTGTATTAGCCCCTAACAGGAGAGTCCCCTTGTTATTTAAAGCTTTGAAGCCAGGCATTGACTTCTCTCTGGCTAGGAAAACCCTAGATGGCACCATCTTCCAATAGAAGGCTGTTTCATCTACGTTGCAAATCTGTTTTTTAGTGTGGCCACCTTCATTAAATATCTTAGCTAGGATAACTTAGGATAACTTGCTGCTTCACCTGGCTCTTTATGTTCTGGAGACGGCTTCTCTCCTTAAACCCCATGAACTAACCTCTGCTAGCTTCCGCCTTTCCTTATGCAGCTTCCTCGGCTCTCTCCGCCTTCATAGACTTGGAAGAGTTCGGGCCTTGCTCTGGATTAGGCTTGGCTTAAAGGAATGTTGTGGCTGGTTTGATCTTCCATCCAGACCACTCAGACTTTCTCCATATCAGCATTAAGGCTGTTTCATTTTCTTATGACTTATGCGTTCACTGGAGTAGCACTTCCATTTCCTTCAAGAACTTTTCCTTTGCATTCCCAACTTGGCTAACTGTTTGGTGTGAGAGGCCTAGCTTTCAGCCTCTCTTGGCTTTTGACACGCCTTCCTCACAAGCTTCACCATTTTTAGCTTTTGATTGAAAGTGAAAGATGTGTGACTCATGTTTCCACTTGAAGACTTAGAGGCCATTGTAGAGTTATTAACTGGGCTAATTTCCATATTTTTGTGTTTCAAGAAATAGGGAGGCCCAAGGAGAGGGAGAGAGTCTGGGATCAGCCAGTAGGAGCAGTGAGGACACACACAACATTTATCAATTAAGTGACAATGGTGCCCCAAAGCAATTGCAATAGTAACATCGCAGATCACTGATCACAGATCACCTAACAGATGTCATAATAATGAAAGAGTCTGAAATATTACAAGAATTACCAAAATGTGATGCAGATACAGGAAGTGCACACATGCTACTGGAAAAATGGCACCAACAGACTTGCTTGATACAGGGCTGCCACACATTTTCCATCTGTGAAAAACAGTATCTGTGAAGTGCAATAAAGCAAAGTGTAATAAGATAAAGTAGACTGAGGCTAATGCAGTTAAGAGCTGTTGTGGCTCCTTCTTGTCTTGTCTTTTGCGGCGGTGAGGACTTGGAGGCCCTGCATGCCCAATGGCCTGCAGAACGGGGGAGGGTCCCGACCCACTCCATGTCATTCTCCGTGAGCAAGAAATGGACTTTCACTATTTTAAATCTCTGAGATTTTAGGGTTTTTGCTTCAGCATAGCCTGGCCTATCGCAGCAAATACCCAGAACGTTGGAGTTCACTGCATAATTGCCACTCTTGAGTTCTTTAACATGATGAAGGAAAAGGCTGCTTCTTGAGCCACCCAGGGCGATTGATTGACGCTTTTCCTCACTGTCATCATCCAGCCCAGATGGCACTTCCTGTTTGGTAACACCTCACGTGGACTCCTTTGTCCCCCACCAACTCTGCCAGTCACCATCCTACACAGTCAAATGTGCACAGTATTAGAGGTTTGCCAAGAACACATCCTTGTGTCTGCCAAGGAGTGTCTGTTTGAGGAAGAACATTCTAACAAAGAATGTTCACAGACAAAATGACGGCTGTGGGAGACAGTCAAATCTTTGTCTCTGTGATGAGCAAGTGGAGGCTGGATGGCCACTGGGGAGAGGGGTTAGGGGTCCTGAAGATGGGATTCCAGTCTCAGGTGGGGAGGGGTGGGGCTGGGAGGGGCAGGATGAACAGGATGATTTTTAAGTCCCTTCCAACCCTGAGATTCCCCAGCTTAATGCCTAACTCAGTATTTTCTTTGAAAGTGTATGAAGGAATACATTTCAGTCACGAAGAAAGTAAAGAACTTATGCAATAAAATAGCTGGACTTAATGACCAAGTAAGAATTATAACACGGATTCTTTCTGAAAGGCATAGCCTCATCAATGTTCTCAGCTCTCATGAGGCTGACGGATGGTGATGAGTGGTCAGGAAGGCATGTGACGCATATCCGTAATTTACACACCAGCCACAAAGAAGGCTGAGCTCAGGGAGGAGTCAGAGCCTTGAGACAGGCAGAGGCCATCCTGATAACAGCCCCTCACAAGGACACCCAGTGCTTTATCATGCACAAAGTGCTCCCCCTGGCATCCTGAGTGCTCAGAAACTATTATCTCTGAGCTTTTTATCATAGATCACAGATTATCCTGCATCTCTGAGCTCTTTTATCATGGCCTCAGGAGAGAACTGCTATTCCTATCTTATAGATGGGTAGGGAGTTTTCATCAATTTCCCCAAGATCACGTATTGAGTAAGGGGGAGAGCGAAGACTTGAACCCAGAACCCATTGCTCAAAGTGGTGGGCTTTAAAATAAGAGAACACACTTGCTCCTGGCACTGGAAGCTGATGCTGCAATTCGTTCACATGCTCTCAGGTTCCTGAGGAACTTCCACTTTCTGTGTGTAAGATTGGTTGTGGGCAGATATTACAGGGACAGGCTGGCTCTGAACTGCCTTGGAGAAAAGAAGGATTTGTTTGGGAAAAGCAATGGACCAGGAGACAGAACATCCTGTAGTTTAGGCCCTGAATCTTTTTCTGACCCACTTCATTACCAAAAAACCTCAGTTTCCTCATCTGAAGATAGGAGGGAAGATGTTGATCTAGTCTATCATGAAGAATTTCTGTGAGGATCAAATGAGAGGATGGGGTGCACATGTTTTGAAAACCAATAGAAAGCTGTAAAGAACTATAAAAATCTAGGGTTCTTGTTTCAATTAAGAATGCACTTAGCTAGGCCAGGCACTGTGACTCATACCTGTAAATGCCAGCACTCTGGGAGGTCAAGGTAGGTGGATCACCTGAGGTCAGGTGTTCAAGACCAGCCTGACCAATATGGTGAAATGCCATCTTTACTAAAATTACCCAGGCGTGGTGGCATGCACCTTTAGTCCCAGCTACTGAGGAGGCTGAGACAGGAGAATTGCTTGAACCTGGAAGGTGGAGGTTATAGTGAGCTGAGATCCTGCCACTGCACTCCTGACTTGGCAACAGAGTGAGATTCCATCTCAAAAAAAATTGTATAAAATAATTAATAAAAAAAAAGAATGCATTTAACTGCAAGTAAAAGAGCAGCCAGCTACAGTGGCTTCAACAGATGTCGCTCTGATTTTCCTATGACAGTAGAAGTGCAGGGTGGGTAGTACAGGGCAGGAGAGAATGATTTAACAATGTTAAGGGGGGCCTGGCCCTTTTCCCCTCCTCTGTTCAAACTCCATCCTCACACATGCTCCCTTATATGCACAAGATGGGAACTGCCCCCTAGGCTTTATGTTCCAGTTGCAGGTGGGAAACAGAGGGGGGAAGGAGGAAGAGTTGGTACCTACATTAGGAATGCAAAAGTTTTCTTAGAAATGCAATAATTTTAATCAAATGGTAGCCCTCTAGGTACAAGGGAGGCTGGAAGAGTGAAGATTTTTAGCTGGACACACCACTAAGCAAATCCAGGGTTTTGTTGGAAAGGGAAGGTGGGGATGGATTGCAGGCGACAGCCGGTGGTGCCTCCCACAAGTTCCAATACCAAGATGGGCACTGAATCCACAGGGATCTTTTAAATTTAGTTTCTGGATTTGAGTGAAAGCAAATTGGGTTGCCTCACCCTTTGAAGGAAAAGTGAGTGGATCCATAGGATTCTACTGTCAGAAAAAGAAACAGAGACACCTTGAAGATGAGGTGAGAGAGTGCTGCTGCAGGTCTGGAGGGCCAAGTGGATAGAGGCTCAGCAAGCGGGCCTCGCTCTGTCTGCCCTTTCTTCACTTTCATTAGCCCGTTCCCTTGGGCTGGGAGAGCTGGATCCGGGGAGCTCATTAATAGCCTCTGGGTTTGTGTGTGTCTCCACCAGAAGAAGTCTAACCACAGACTTCCTCTTGACTCTTGGCAACAGGGAGAAAACAAAACCACAGCAGCTTTCATTGCTGAAAAGGACAAAACTGACTCGTTTGCTTAATAAGCCCAGATGGGAGGAACTTTATTTCTGGGAGGAAGTGCCAAAGACTCCAGTCCAAGGGGTCGTGGTTGGGCCATGAAATTGCCGGACTCTGCAATGAGACATCCTGGGTTGACAGTTTAGAGGTTGAGGGATTGGTGAGGGGAGGCCACGTGTCCAGGGGTCAGTAGGATGTGGGGCAGAAGCCTGAGCTGAGGACAGGTGGGGCTCTGCAAAATGGATCTGCTTGGGGAAACTGAGGCCACCTCCCACCTCCCACAACATTCAGGCCTTTTTGCCACTTCTGGTTTCCAAAAAAATCCATCTATATATTTATTTTCCCTTTTTCTTATTTTTCCTTATTAAATTCATCTATTGATTAATTCCCATTTCATACTTTCCTTTTTGTTTGCTTGTATTTCTGATTTCTTACGATGTATAATCAGTGCCTTTATTATGGGCTTTCTTCTTCTTCTTTTTTTTTTTTTTTGAGACGGAGTTTCACTCTTGTTACCCAGGCTGGAGTGCAATGGCGTGATCTCGGCTCACCGCAACCTCCGCCTCCTGGGTTCAGGCAATTCTCCTGCCTCAGCCTCCTGAGTAGCTGGGATTACAGGCACACGCCACTGTGCCCAGTTAATTTTTTGTATTTTTGGTTGAGACGGGGTTTCACCATGTTGACCAGGATGCTCTCGATCTCTTGACCTCGTGATCCACCCGCCTCGGCCTCGGAAAGTGCTGGGATTACAGGCGTGAGCCACCGCGCCCGGCCCGGCTTTCTTCTTTAGTAGGAAAGCCGTTTCAGGCAATGCATTTTCCCGCATGTTAAGCTTTTTTCAAGATCTCATAGGTTTTTAAATAAAACGTTCCCCTTTTCATCTGTTTCTAGATGGGTTTTAATTTCATTTTAATGTTTCCTTTGATCCATGGGTTACCTAGAAGTATGTTTCTT
Source organism: Callithrix jacchus (assembly GCF_049354715.1). Taxonomy (NCBI): domain Eukaryota; kingdom Metazoa; phylum Chordata; class Mammalia; order Primates; family Cebidae; genus Callithrix; species Callithrix jacchus. Next base: position 16,766,499 of record NC_133509.1, read on the forward strand.
AATTTCTAAGTAGTTAAAAATATTTTCGGCCACACTATTTTTTTTAATTTAAAATTTTGAGGTTATAGTAAGAGATTTGTGGCTTGTAAAATCTTTAATTTTAAATTAAATATTTTTTCTTTGTTTCCAAGTATGTGTTCAGACTCCATAAATGTTCTGTGGGGCAGGAAAAGCTGAGCTCGTTGGGTCCACGCAGGAAAGAATGGAATTCTAAAACGTGCTAGCTCTGGAGACACACTACCCCGTTTCCAATCTGGCTTCTACCCCTTTCCAGCTGTGTGTCCTCGGATGAAACACAGAATTTTCTGAGTTTTCTCTTCATTTAAAACACGGGAACAATAGGAATATCCACTTTCCAGCATTGCTGTGAAGATGAAATCAAGTTGCATACTTAAAAACGCCTAGACTTGCTGCCTGGTATGGATAAAAATCCAGAGAGAAATATTGCTTTTTTTTTTTTTTTTGCTTTTCCTAAGAAAAGGAGGAAGCTTCACTGTTTGTGTTTTCAGCTTTATCCTAACTCAGAGCTGTGGTTGCGGATTGTTGTGGGAACTGGGACAAAAGAGGAAATGGATGGCGATTGCGGCAGTCACCTTTCCTTCCTCCGAAGGCACCTGGAGCGGGGGGTTGGGGCTACTTGGCCAAGGAAACATAGCAATTCAGTGGCGAAGCCAGGCCTCAAACCCCGGTCTCACCTGCTCATTCTGCCCACTCTGCTGGCAGGTTGCTCTAGTTTCTCCCTTGAAAGAAGAGATAGTTGACCGCAGATTCGCCTCTACGTTGTAGGAAAGGCTGGAAGCTGTCAGGAGGCGGCAACCTCAGAGCTTTGTCATGTTACCCCTTGCTGTCTGGGAAAGGGGAACTCTGAGGTCAGTAAGTTCCATAAGAAGCTATAGAAACAGGGTTGAATTGGGAGTGGTGGGAAGCCCTGGGCATAGCTGTTCCATTGCTCAGTGGTGGCAGGGGAAGAAGCCAGCCCTCTAAGGCTCCCTGGGAGGGTGCCTGTCTGCACCCCCCTGGGCTTCAAGCCTTCACTGCCTGCGTGACTTGCTTCCCAAGCCCTGGGACTAACCGTGGCAAAGGCAGATCCTCGAGAGGCCCCATCTTCTTTTGCCTGGCAGGCCAGTCGCCCGTGGAGCAGAGCTCAGGGGCAGGTGCCCTCTGTTACTGATCAGGGTAGCTCAGTAACACGGAGGTGCTCGTGGAGAAACTGGGGTGACACCCTCAGCAGCACTGAGGAGGCCTAATTAAGAAGTAAGGCAAAACGAGCTGCGTTGTTCGGCTGTGGTGCCAGCTGACATCTGAGAGGGGCTGGCACCGTGCCCTGAAGCCAGGAGCCACGCAGAGCTCAGGATTCATGGGAGCTTCTTAATGGCAGGAGGCTGGGGAGGAGTGGGAGTCTCAGGACAGAATTACAAGGTGGAGGGTGGCTGAGTTATCTGATTAAGGCCATTGATCTTGGGAGCAAGTGACCATTTCTTGGCCAAGGACTATCTGTATCCTTAAGCACCATGTCGCCATGCTGTGTTTAACCCACAAGTGGACAAAGATGCCTGGAACAGATATCTCAGGGCATGGTCAAAGCGCACAGGGGTATGTCTGGGCAGCCGGTCTCTGACTCAGACACACGCCCATGCTGCGGGGTGGGCTGCCACCGGGGAAAGCTTGGGATTAGAGGCCGATTTGAATAACTCTTCCATGCAAGTTTTAAAAAACATACGGCTCCCATGATTATTATGAAAATCGAATACACCCAGGCATGCAAAAGAGCTTTGTAAACATCAGCACAAGCACAGAAGAAAGCTACCTTACATGTAATTTGGTTAGAAAGTGCTGGCTAATTCCTTGCTATGTCCCCAGCCCTTCCTTAGAAGCTGCAGAGGAATCAAGTAGGCTGAGTTCTTGTTCCTGTTCTCACGGGGCTGTGGGTTTTCTCAGTGTGAAATGCTTTGCAATCGTTGTCTGTCCTTCCCTCTTCATTCCATCCTCCTTCCTTATAACAGAGCTTAATTCAGCGCCTCTTCTAAGTGAAGATTTGGGCTAGGGGCTGAACAATGTAGAAGTCATTGTCTATTAGGGCGGAGACAGGAGCAAATGGATGGGTCCAAGCCCAATGTGGTAGCTGTTTCTTGCGTCAAAAAAGACCCAGGTTCAATGGACACAAAGCAAGAAGGCAATGAGCGGCGATCCCAGGGAGGTTCCCGGAAAGCTTTAGTTAGAAGCACGTGGGGCAGATCTAGAAGAAGGAGCAAGAACAAGGAACAAAGTTCTCCTGGGGAACATGGACAGAAGGCACAGCCGGCACAAAGGCATGGAGGTGGGAAATCCTCTGAGCAAGAGTATCCACCCACATAGGGGCTTCCATGAACAATGGGAGCCTGAATCCCAAAGGAATTCCTCCATCCCCTGGCTGATATGGATTGGAAGTCTTACTGGAGCTTAGAAAAGTTGATGGCCCTAAATAGAAGACTACTATTTGAATGAACCCATCATGGTGTCAGCACGGAGTGGGATCGAGGCAGAGTTTACCTGCCAGGGAGTGGGTGAAGCAGAAAGAGGGCAGAGCTTGAGGCAGGCAGTCCTGTCTCCTCATTCAGACCCACCACTGCCTAGCTCTGTGGCTCTGGATCACTGTGCACCTCTCTGAGCCCTGGTTTCATCATCTTTAAAATAGGAACAGGTGACCTGGGAATTCTGTTGAAAATCACATCCTTTGTTGAAAAGATAGTGAGAAGATGGGGTGGGTGGGTGGGTGGATAGGGACGAATTTACACTGCATGTGACACTGGGGAGATACAGAGGATAAGCTGTTAGTCACTCTGAGCTCTGATGGGCTGAGTGGGGCACTGGGTGTGGGAGCCCAGAGGAGGAGCCATTCACTCTGCCTGGAGGTTTAGAGTTTTCCTGGCAGCACTGAAAGCAGAACTAGGGGCCATCCTGCAAGGCAGGTGGAAGTGCAGACGGCTAAGAAGGAAGCAAAGGGAATTCCAGATAGAGGGAACCAAATGGACAAGGGAACCGGGAGGAGTTCTGTTCAACTAGGATATGTGAAATGGGTAGTGATGAGTCCGCGGAGGCGTGACAGTGGCCTTGAATGCTGAGTTAGGAACTTGGACTCTGTCTCATATGCAATAGGGAGACATTTAAGAATTAGAAGCGTGAGAGAAAGGATTAGTCAGGCTCTGTCACCAGGACAGTGAGAGTGAGTGGGCTAGGGAGAGGTGGTTTCAGAAGTCCTAGATATTGACATGAAAGTTACTTGTCTGAAGTCGAGTTTATCATACTGCAGGGACGCCGTAAAGCAGATACCAAAGTCTAGAGTGCCATTGAGGTCCCAGGGATGGACCGGCCCTCTTCCCCAACACAGCCCTCCCTTGCTCCAGAGGGGACAGAGGCCCAGGGCCATGAGGACGTTGTTGTGGTGCCCAGGCATTCATAGCCTCCAGGGACAGCGTCCTCAGGCCCTGGTGGCCTAACTGGGGTTGTTCCAGCTGGAGCCCATGTGGCCATGAGAAACAGCCCTTTTAGCTCAAGTAAAATAATGACCTTATTTTTAGGGGAAGAAGATGGTGGCATTTCACAAAACCCAAGGGTGAAAAATTCAGCCCCGCCTCTGAGGAACCAGAATCAGGAACTGTGAAGTGGTGCCTGTGGTCCCTCTCCCCTCTCTCACTGGTTCTCTTCCTCTTTCTTCTTTCCATTTTCTGGCCAGCTTTCCCCATGTAGAGAGGGTGCTCAGCTGCCTGGCCCCAGCTCCCTAGCCTCAGCTGTCCTGGTTCCAGTGTCCCAGGGAGCGAGAACCTGACCAGCTGAACCAGGCAGCAGATTGGCAGCCTCAGAACAGACACCCTCCCTTGCTCCCCTCAGCCCTATGGCCAAGAAAGGGGATGGGCTCCTTTACAGCAAGGCTCCAGGGCCCACCCCTGTGGGTTCTGATGGAGGGTGGTCTCAGAGGAGGGACACTGGCACTGGCCTGGCCCCCAAAGGTGGTCTACCTTATGTAAACCCTGACCTTAAGCCAGGTAGCGTTGGTCAAGGGACATCCAGGTGGGCTTGTCCCCAAGGTGCAGAGTAGCGAGCTGGAATGCACAGGGCCTCCATTAACCTCTTCAGGAAGGAGACAGATATAGCCAAAGTGAAACTCTGAAAAGTCCCCATGTTTTGCTTTGTGGATGGTAGAGTCAGAAAAAGAGAGGGTCTGAGAGGCACTTTGGGTGTAGTAAAGACAGGTGTGGGAAGAATGAGCCCTTTGCTGCTGGCCTGGGGGAGCAGGGTCAGAGCCCAGGGACGCAGGGGAGGCAGCAACTCTGGGGAAGAAGGGGCTGAGTCTTGGCTGAGTGCCTGGGGTAGGAGCCAGCGCCTGGGCAGAGAGCAGGGGAGGGCGCGGAGCTTCTGGGGTGGGGCCACGGCCTTCCTTTGTTTCTCCATTCTCCTCATGGCACACAGCACACGCTGGAGGAACCAGTCATTTGGTTGTTTTCCCCAAACGTGGAGAATTCTTTCCCCCGTCCATTCTCACATGTTGCCAGAAGCTGGGCTTCCTGGGGGTTCTCATAAACCCAGGCGGCTCTGCAATCATTTTCATATAGAACGGTTTCCCTAAATAGCAGAGGAGGCCAGCTGTAGCTGATGGAACAGAAAACAGCTTCGGCTGCTGGGGGATGGACACAGGCTCCTGTTCTTGTGCTTGGCAGCCCACCTCTCCGCAGATGTAGCAAGGCCTGGGGCCTCCGGCCTCTGCGACACCCACTTCAACACCAGCCACGGTTACTTGCCAGTAGAGGTCTGAGGCAAATGACTTGATCTCACCAAGGCTCAGTTTTCTCACCTGTGAAATGGGAATCATGACAGTATGAAAAAGGGTTGTGGTCCCCGGAATTTAATGAGACACCTGAGGAAAGCACTCAGCAGGGTGCCTGGGTGAGTTCTGCGATGTTGATGGTTTTAATTACTAGTGAGCCTGCCTTGACACACACCGCAGGGCCTCCGCCCTAGCTGCTTTCTTTGCTGGTTTTCCTTGGATCAGTAGAATACAGCTGATGTGCTAGCCACCCTGCCGCCGGTGTTTTTTGGAAGTCTCCCCACATATTGCCCCTCCTGCAATTTTGCTTGGGCTCTTTTTCCTCTAAAAATTCTTCTGGTGAATATTTGTACTTATACCTGACCAAACCCTCCAGTCCTCAAGGTGCAGCTCAGCTCTGCACCCCTTCACTGCAGCTTTGTAGTGGACCCAGGAAGGAGTTCTTCCTCCCTTCTCCTAAGGCTCAGAATTTCTTTCTCCTTTCTCTCCCCCTCCCTCCCCTCCCCTCCCCTTCTCAGGGTTTGGCTCTGCTGTCCAGGCTGGAGTGCAATGGCGTGATCTTGGCTCACTGCAACCTCCATCTCCTGGGCTCAAGCCGTCCTCCTACCTCAGCCTCCTGAGTATTTGGGACTAAAGGCGAGTGCCACCATGCGGGGCTCATTTTTGTATTTTTGGTGGAGATGGGATTTTTCCATGTTGCCAAGGCTAATCTGCAACTCCTGGGATCCAGCAGTTCACTCGCCTCAGCCTCCCAAACTGCTGGGATTACAGGCGTGAGCCACTGCGCCCAGCTGAATTTCTTTTTGTTTTAATTTTTTTTTAATTGCAGTCACTTTAGGAGTACAAGTAGTTTTTGGTTACGTGGATGAAATATATGGTAGTGAAGTCCAGGCTTTTAGTGTACTTGTTACCTGAATATTTGCATATTGTACCCAATAGGTAATTTTTCATCTCTTACCCTCTCCCACCCTCCCTGCTTCTGAGTCTTCAATGTCCATCAAGCCACTCCCTGTGCCGTTGCATGCTTGTAAGGGCTCAAAGTTTCAGTGAACTTCTGTTAGAGAGAGGCGGGATCATGCAATGTATAACTGTGTACTCTCTAGGTGCCAGATCAACACACACCTCTAGCTCTATGACCCTGGTTTTTCTGTGCCTCAGTTTCCTTGTGTGTCACATGGAAATAATACAAATAGTGCTTTCCTCATAGAGTTGTTGTGAGCATGGAACAAAGTGATACCTGTAAAGCATTGACAATACTGCCTGGGAAGGGTTCATTGAAGGTTGGTTATTTCCATGAAATAATCTTCAAAAACATGAATGTTAGTGACTGTATAAACTCCTATTGTGTGGGAAGATCATAATTCATTTAACCACCCCCTTGTTATTGGGCATTTAGCCTGTTTCCAATTTTTCGCCATTATAAATAATACTGTAGTGAACATCTTGTATATAAATCTTTGTTTATCTCTGATTGCTTTCTTAGAAGACCTTCCAGAATCTTGTTTGCCTAAGAACAAAGCCCTGTCCCCAGACTTTTCAACAATGCCCTTTGAAATAAAAGTAAAGCCCATTTCCCATCAGAGAAAGAAACATATGGAACATGTTAACCGAGAAGTGGTTCAAGGGGAAGGTAGAAATAGGTTCAAGATGGGTTTAGATCCATTTCAGGATGTCTGACATAGAATCAGTTATCAAACTCCCCTCCAGCCCCCTTCCCAGAGGAGAGGAAGAGTCTTGATCCTCAGGGACCACCAATTTCTCTTTTTGAATTCTCGATGTCTGAGAAACAGCAATGACAGATCAATAAAAGAAACTGGTCTGTCGGCAATCCAATACTCCTCCAGCCAGTAGGGGGCGATGTCGTCTGTTTCTCTTGGCTACCTGGGACTTGGTAGAATTTTTTTCTTTTTTCTTTTTTTTTTTTGCTAACAAGGACTTCCTTTGCTGATGACTTAAAACTGTGGCTTACGTTTTATATATCTCTCTTGTCTGTTTTTCTTTCCTTCCTCCCACTTTATACCTTCCGGCACTCACCCCTTCATTCAGGAGAAATCCAGTGTGTGCTTCCTCTGGGCCAGATATCAGGATGGTTTGTAGACTTCTATCTGAGACACTTGTGTTGAAGGCTCCGCCTCACACACATCCAACATATTAAATACAATTTTTTTCTGTAAAAATTATAGGAATTATTTTTTATAACTTCGCTTTGAAATTATTTGGCTACTTGTCATTCATTTGATGCGCGTTTCAGCTTGACTTTTCAGAGATTGTCAGGACTACTCAGGAATTCTTGCAAAGTAGGAAAATCTAACCTGCGCTTCTTTTTCAGATACAGTGAAATATTTATGTATACTGAACAAAACCATTAATGAAGTTGATGTAACATTTTGTTTTGTAGACATTCCATTAAAATTTGATTAATTTCCATTGCCAAGTTTTCCCTTGATGTTCTTGATCTCATAATTTTGTTTCTGGGTCTCATGCTTTTTTGGAGATCTCTCAAAAGTTCTGGACCCTCCAGTGCCAAGTGAATAAAAGAACCCTACCAGGCTGGGAGATGAAGGGATGAAAGACTCCATGCGGTCTGTACAGAGATGCTGGGCCAGAGAGTGGTCAGTGGACAAAGTCCTGTTACAAAACAGTAAGAGTACTGTTATATGAAATGTGATCAGACACAGCAAAAATATCATCTTCCCTGAGCCTCCTTGTGGAGAGGAGGGGCTCAGTGGAGATTTGAAAGAGCGGGTATCACCCAAGCCAGAACATGAATGCTGAATAGGACTTTTCTAAGCAGATTCGAGGAGGAAGGGCATTGCAGATGAGGAAATAGCACATACAAAGGGGCTGGACGGGAAAAGAATATCTGAATAGACGAAGCTGACTCAGCTGGGCCACAAGCAATGATCTCTAGGCCCTTGTTTTTCCAGACCAGCAGCACTGGCATCTCCTGGAACTTGTCAGAAATGTAGATGCTGAGGCCTCCAGAATCAAAACCTTTATTTTCACAGGGTCCCCAGGTGACTGGAATGGATGTCAAGGACTGAGAGGCAGGCTCTAGTTCTGACAGGATCAGAAGTGGGTTTCCCGCAGCCAGAGCACAACAGTAGTTGTTCAAGTTGTTTTCAAGTTTGGCCTGAAAATTCAGTCCCTGAGGGCCCAGTTTCACCCATTGCTTGGAGGGCGGGGGCTTTTCCGGCTCAGGGACTCTTCCAGATGCTGGGCCTGCATCGTCCCTTCCACTGGTCTTTGCTCCAGACAGCCTGTCTTGCCTGCTGGCTCCTTCACCCGGCACACCACCGATTACCTAATAGACTGTAGGCTGTGTGCATACTTTATTCCTGTGAGTAACTGATCACATTAAGATGAGCAAGGGGCAGCACCAGGAAGAGAAGGCAGAAGGGACATTAATAACCAGGGGAAGGAAACCGTGCTACCATCAGCTAATTAGATGTCTCACTGAGGTAGCTCTTTAAACATAATGGTCCATCTTGCTGCTATCGGCCGTCCATACCCTCCCCTGCTTCCATGTGTGGCTGGGCTTCTCACTGAGTTAGGGGTAGTAAGGAGTAAGAGCTCTAGACTGAGGCAGAAAACTTGGTTTCCAGGCCTGGTGATCGTAGGCAAATCATTCATCTCTGGGCCTCAGTTTTACCAACTGTAAGTTGGGGAGGGCTGGATCAATGGGTTACAAACATGGCTGATGTCAGATTCATCAGAAATGCTTTTAAAAACATAGATTCCAAGGTCACATCTCCTAGATGCTGATACAGTCGGTACAGGGTGAGAACAGGAATCCTTGTTGCAAAAAGCATCTTGAGTAACTCTGACACAGCTGCAAGGGAAGCTGGGAACCACTAGGATGGAAAGATAACCTCTAAGCTCCTGCCCGGCATCATCCGTTTCGGATTGTCCATAAGCATGGATTTCCCCAAACTTCTTACAGAGCAACAGTGCAGTCCTGGTAGGGAAGCGGGGGAAGACACGAAGGATGGGAAACTCATCTTCCACTGCTGGCTTTGTCAGTGAGTCATCACCTAATAACAGTTTCTCCCTGAGACTCACTTAATTCATCTATACATACACTGACAAGTATCATAGTGCTTTTATCTGAGCACCATGTCACTGTGTGCAGAGGTTTTCAAGCCTGGGGAGATTTAAAAAAAACAGACACCCTGGCCAGGCACAGTGGCTCACACCTGTAATCCCAGCACTTTGGGAGGCCGGGCAGATCACGATGAGGTCAAGAGATCAAGACCATCCGGGCTAACACAGTGAAATCTCGTCTCTACTAAAAATAAAAAAATAAAAAAAAATTAGCTGGGCATGGTGGCATGTAATCTCAGCTATTCAGGAGACTGAGGCAGAACAATCGCTTGAACCCTGGAGGCGGGGGGTTGCAGTGAACTGAGATTGTGCCATTGCACTCCAGCCTGGGTGAAAGAGCAAGACTCTGTCGCAAAAAAAAAAAAAAAAAAAAAGGGCAGACACTCTGACCAACATGGTGAAACCCTGATTCTATTAAAAGTACAAAAATTAGGTGGGACGTGGTGGCTCATGCCTGTAATCCCAGCACACTGGGAGGCCAAGACGTGTGGATCACCTGAGGTCAGGAGTTCAAGACCAGCCTGGCCAACATGGTGAAACCTCGTCTCTACTAAAAATACAAAAATTAGCCAGGCATAGTGGTGCTTGCCTGTAATCACAGCTAAGCCGTGAGAGGCTGAGGCAGGAGAAATGCTTGAACCCGGGAGGTGGAGGTAGCAGTGAGCCAAGATGTGCCACTGCACTCTAGCACAGGTGACAGAGGAAGATTCTGTCTCAAAAAACAAATTTGAAAAAATACAAAAATTACCCAGGCATGATGGCATGTGCCTGTAATCCCTTAGGAGGCTGAGGCAGGAGAATCGCTTGAACCTGCGGGATGGAGTTTGCATTGAGCTGATATCGTGCCACTACACTCCAGCCTGGGTAGTGTCTTTTTGAGGCCTTGCTTGATTCCCCTAGTTGATCAGCAGGGGCGTGCATGTTGGCTGGCCTGAAAACCTGAGCCCAAAAATCAACTCCAATGGGACTTCAATCTCTTGCACCCATCCCCTTCTCCACACCCTCTTTCTGCCTTCATCTGAGGCCTTGACTACCGTGGAACGCTCCCAACTGGTCTCCCGTAGAGACCAGACACGTTTTTCTCGTAGCAACCAGAGGGGTTCTCCTCAGGTGTCAATCAGATTATGTCATTAATTCTGACTGGCTTCTCATTCTCCGAACATAAAATCCAAACTGGTGAGTCAGGACTACCGTGGAGCACCTTCTCATTCTCTGGGAACGAACTCCATGTTCCTTCCCCTGGTTTATGAAGCTCTTCACATTCTGGCCATCTATTTCTCATCTGGTGCCATGCCAGCCACCCTTGCTTGCTTTGTGGGGCAGAAAAATGACTATGTGTTCTGCTAACCTGTTTTCCTTCTCTCCTTTGCACATAGCTAAACCCTATGTCCTGGCTCCTCTGCCATTGGAATAGGACTGGGAGTGACGTACACCATCTCCAGGCCTGGCCCCCAGATATCCCAAGAGCTCTGCTCTTTGCTCTCGGCTGCATGCAGAGGGCATGGTGGATAACTCAGAGGAGGCCTAAGGGATGGCAGAGTGGCTCATTAGAAGGAACTTGGGCTTTGAATAACAAAAAACTGTCCACTAACACCTGACAAGAAGGAGAAATAAATTTTTCTTGTCTTAAATCACCGAGATTTAGGGTTGTATGCATTGCCTATCACCATTGCTCACTTTGAATAATGGCCAGTTTCACCTAGTATGTTTCCCAAATTCATTTCACTTCTCCCATGCCTTAGAATGCTTTTCCCTGTCATTCACTCCTCACATTTCCTTTTTTTTTTTTTTTTTTTTTTTTTTTGAGATGGAGCTTTGCTCTTGTTGCCCAGGCTGGAGTGCAATGGTGTGATCTCAGCTCACCACAAACTCTGCCTCCCGGGCTCAAGTGATTCTCTGGCCTCAACCTCCCAAGTAGCTGGGATTACAGGCACGCACCACCGCACCCAGCTAATTTTGTATTTTTAGTAGAGACTGAGTTTCTCCATGTTGCTCAGGCTGGTCTTGAACTCCTGACCTCAGGTGATCCGCCCCTCTTGGCCTCCCAAAGTGCTGGGATTACAGGCTTGAGCCACTGCACCAGGCCCCACGTCTCCTTCTTAACCTTTAGGTCTTCACTGAAATGTCATCACCCAACTGTTAGCCTGTATTTGTGTTCTTGTTGATTTTTAAATAGTACTTTTAAATAATGCGTGTGGTTTTTAAACTTTGTTCTTCACTGTGTTTCTCCTAGAACGTAAGCTCCCATGGGCATAAATCAAATCTGTCCCGTTTACCTTTCTATATCCCAAAGTGCTGAACAAAAGGTAGCATTCGACAACTATTAGCTGTTGGATTAAATGAATGAACGAACCGAGTGTGTATTCAGTTCGATTCAATTCAAATATTACTGAGCATGAACTTTGTGTGAGGCACTTTGCATGCATCGAATGCATTCTCTGTTCAATTCTCATTACAACACCAGTGGGGAGGTAAGATTATTATCCCCACTCTACGTGTAAGAATCAAGAGGCACTGTCAGCCACCGTAGCACAGATCCTTCCCACATGGCATCCTCCAATCATCATCATAGTCCTAAAAGGGAGAAATTATTCTCTCCATTTTGCAAAAAGGAAAACTCAGGCTCAGACAGGCCAAGTCACTTTCCCAGGTCATGTCACTGCTGAGGTCACGGACCTGGGATTTAAACCCAGAGAGAGGATGGGCATGCGCCTCTCTTACAGTGTTTTTCTTCCCAAAGCCTGACAGCCTCATTACACGTCCCCAAAGAATATCCTGAATGTGGCACAAATGAAGACATGGAATTGCTCTAGAGTCCTATGAGCTTGGTTTGCGGTGGGATTTTATTTTAAATGCAAGATCCATTCTCCCCCTGATGCCTGGGATTAGAGGGTGCCATTCTGCATCCCCGAGACGCAGCTCCAGTTTCTTGTCTGAGGCTGGCCAGGTTGGACACCACACATAAGCTGGAGATAAGAGTGCCCAGGTTCATTTGGGGAGAGCAGCCGGAGTTGCTGACAGGCAGAGAAAGTCTGTGATTAATTATGGCCGATGGAAGTCTGACGCCATGAATCCTTCTTGAGGGCTGGGCAAGCTGAAGAGTCTCACTCTCTGGATGCATTTGGAGACTGCACAGTCCCTTCTGAAACCAGCAGTAAACTTTAATGGCTGCAAGATCTGCGACTTGGCATGCTGTAGATTGGATGGCACATAGAATTCATGAATTCTCTGGGGTGGGAGCTAATTAGGGTGCAATTTTTCAATTACGGAACATTAAGCAAGCCTCTCTCCGGTCCCCCCACAACATCTCTCAATGGATACACTCCATTCGTCTATTTTTCTTTATTTCTTAATCATTTGATGATATGACAACAATTATTTGTCATTTGAAAGAGAAAATTGCCACGGAGCTATTGTTTCCCTCTTGAAACCCCAGCTCTTCTGCTGCGATGGTTGCATTTGATAAATCTTTTGCATTCTTGCCACCCCTCCCCCTCTCCCACCCAGGGTTGGTGTGGCAACAGGAAAACATTAGCCTGTGACGTGGGCCTGTTCTGATTGAAACGCCATTTGTAAAAAGGTCTGGAAAAGAGCAGGCTCGAGTTTAAAAGAGCCGCAGCCCAGAGCTCCCGGCCCACCCACATCACCCAGGTTGGGACTCTGGGACATTTGCTTTGGGAAATTTGGTTATTCCTCTGAGCTAAGAAGCCAGCTTCAGAATCAGGAATGCAAAACAGAAGCAGAACAAAAAGAAAAAGGCAAAGGAAAAAAAAAAGCATGCCACCAGAAATGGGAAAACTTAAATGACTTTGTTTAAATGTCATGGTACTCTCAAAACCCTGTTCTCATATGTATGCAAGTTAATTAAATGGAAAAATGTCAAATTAGTTGCTTAAAGTATTAATGGCAGGAATGATCCCAGATTCTAGAGCAGGCAGAGTAGAGAAACTAACCTTGTAGGGCTTAACCCTTTGGTTGGATGCTCTTCTCTGAAAATGAAAATAGATATCTCTTTCATTTGTGAAAGGGCCAGTTAGTGCTGAGGGGTTTTGTAGGTTTCAGGGTGGGAACTTGCCAGCGGACTTGCATTCTGTGATCCTCACAGGGACAGGACTCACTGATGGCATTTATTTCCACAGCGGCAGCTGTGCATGGGGGATCTGAGGTCCCTGGAAAGACCCAAAAATCATGCCTATGTCTGTTCTGGAGTCAGGATCATTTGCCATTTTTCCTTTTTTTTTTTTTTTGAAGAGTTCATTAAAATGCAAAGTTGGAAAGATTGCGCAAAAAGAGGTGTCAATGTACTACTCATCAAACCTTTATTCAGTACCGACGGGATCCAAAGCCTGTGCTCTTTGAGCAAAATGCTGAGAAAAGGGAGTGTCACAGACTCAAGGATACAGGATCTCATAGGAAGTGGCTGCAGAGCACCCTCATCTAGCCTCATGCTAGCATGCGGAAAAGTCAAAGCCTCAGGAAAACAAGGAACATTCCCAAAGCCACACAGCTATTGAGTGGTGAAATCAGGCTCATTTATGTATGCAACACAGTTTCTGCCCACCCACTGCAGGGACTCGTGTGTATCCTGGGAGGTCAGGGCAAACAAACCCAGGGCAGTGCATGCCACAGCCTAACACTGCAGAAGGAAGGGCAGGAAGTGGACAGCAGCGTGGTGAGTATCAGGGAGACCTTACCTCCATCAGCCCGAGAGCATCTACTGTCCACCATGGTAGCCAGTGCTGTGTAAGACCTGGTTTCTCCTAATTCTGGCAAGAACAAGCAGGCAAGGAAGGCCATGTCATCTGTTGAGAAGTTATGGCTAGTCACTGTGGCCACATGTTCGATCTCATGTAATTCAGTGATCAGCTCTACCCATTGCTTGCTCTGCAGTTATTGGTAAACAGATATCCCTTTGCCTGCCGTAGAGTTATAGATTCTTAGTCAGTTCAGCCATGTACTTTGCTTGGAGGTCTTTCAGTTTCCTCATCTGTAAAATGGGGATGACAGATTAGGAAAGTGGAAGATCTCTAAAGTAAGTGGCTGAACTGACTCCGTAATAATGGGACACCAATTTACCAATAACTGCAGAACGAGCAACAGAAATGCCAGATAATAGGTGCAGAGCCCAATTTCCAAAAGTTGTATCCACAGAAGGAGGAAGGAGTTATGCTGAGATGCTCTGTGGAAAAGAAATCCAAATAGTTTAGGGGAAACCCTGTATATTTTCATCCTTTTTTGCATTGGCCAGCGTGGTGGGCTGAATCATAGCCCTCAAATACATTCATGCCTGAATCCCTGGAACTTATGAACATTACCTTACATACAAAAGGGACTTTGCAGCTGTGATTAGTTTTTTGAGATGGGGAGATTATCCTGGTATTCCAGGTGGACCCAACATAATCACATGGATCTTTTTTTTTCTTTTTCTTTTTTTTGAGACAGAGTCTGGCTCTATCGCCAGGCGCCAGGCTGGATTGCAGTGGCACAATCTCAGCTCACCGCAACCTCCACGTCCCAGGTTCAAGCAATTCTCCTGCCTCAGCCTCCCGAGTAGCTGGGACTACAGGTACATGCCACCACACTCAGCTAATTTTTGTATTTTTTAGTAGACACAGGGTTTCACCATGTTGGCCAGGATGGTCCAATCTCTTGACTTTGTGATCCACCCACCTCGGCCTCCCAAAGTGCTGGGATTACAGTCATGAGCCACTGTGCCTGGCCAATCACATGGATCTTTATAAGAGGGATGCAGAAGGGTCAAAGTGAGGAGAGATCGTTTTAGAAGCAGAGATTAGAGTGATGTGTTTTGCAGTAGGAGGAAGGGGCCATGAGCCAAGGAATGCAGGTGGCCACTAGAAACTGAAAGAAAGGCAAAAGGATGGGTTCTCCCATGAGCCTCCAGAAGGAACCAGCCCTGTCGACATCTTGACTTTAGCCCCCCAGTGAGGCTGGTTTTGGATTTCTCCCCTTCAGAATTGTAAAAGACTCAGTGTGTGCCGTTGTAAGCTGCTCGGATCGTGACAATGTGTTACAGCAGCAAGAGGAAGTTAACATAGCCAGTCATTCCCAAGTAACAAATGACCTCAACTCTGCTTTTCATTCGTGGGCCCAGTGGTTGGCTGGAGAAGCTCTGCTTGAGATTATGGTCTGTTCTTTATTTTTATTTTTAATTTTATTATTATTTTTTTGAGAGGGTCTTGCTCTGTCACCTAGGCTGGAATGCAGTGGCATGATATCGGCTCACTGCAAACTCCACCTCCCGAGTCCAAGCAATTCTCCTGCCTCAGCCTCCCGAGTAACTGGGACTCCAGGCATGTGCCACCACGCCCAGCTAATTTTTGTATTTTTAGTAGAGACGGGCTTTCACCATGTTGGTCAGGCTGGTCTCGAATTCCTGACCTCGTGGTCTGCCCACCTCGGCCTCTCAAAGTGCTGGGATTACATGTGGGTTGGTTTTAAGATTCTCCACTCAGTGCCTGTTCTAGGTCAGTGGCCACCAGGGGTGTGCTCCACTCATAGCAATGGCCAAAGCCTGAGAGACAACCAGCAGATACTTCTTATGCCTGTCACCACTTCAGCTCTCAGACACCCCTCCCGCCCACTCTGTTTGCCAAAGTCAGTCACATGGCCAAACTGAACTTCAGTGGGAACTGGAAATGTACACAGCCTAGTCTAGAGGGAGATACTGCAAAGTCACGTAGCGAGGGCAAGGATGTATGATTCTAATATTGGAGGAGGGCAGTAAAAAGTTGGAACAATAATCCAATCTGCCACGCTTTTCTGGAAGATTCCTAATACGTATTAACACGTTAAGAACTCTGAGAAGTCCTGCAGTAACTAGCCCTGTCTAACTGTTTAACACAGAGTTCCCAAAGCTTCTTTGAGCGCAGAATCCTACTGTCATCCTACAGAACTAATATTTTGAGAAATGCTCATGTAGGCAGTTCATCTCAGAAGTCTGAGGGAGGAGAGGGCAGTGGAACTCGACTGAGCCTTGAAGAACACATTCAACTAAGTGGATTGGGACAGGGGCTTTACCAATGGCAGAGAGAAGTGGAAATGTTTTTGTATGGGCTAAAGGGATGGTTTCTCCTGAGAATCTCATCGAATGTTCCATTCCCCTATGGAAAAGAACCTGTAATGATATTTGTATTGTCTGAAAGAGAGACCACAACTCTCTTGGAGTCCAGAGTCCACTCATCCAAGGCTCTATTTGAAATGGCCTTCGTCACAAAAGGTGGACACTCACTTCTAAGCCAAGGGTCGGTGCACCTCTGAGCCCTCTTTGCCAAGCTGGAGTTTGAATTCTTTTGAAATCCAGAGATGCTGAAGGAGCTTGGAAGGAGCGGTTATTAGAGGCAGGTACTCCAAGCTGGACTTCCGCAGAATGCATGCCTTGGGAGGCGTTGCTCCCTTAGAAACAGTGAGAGAGAAATGGGTGAAACAGGTTTCTCACAAAAGTCTGGTCATCTCAAGTCCACTAATAGAATTTCTCCTGGAATGGAGATGAGAATGTTCCCCTTATTTTCATGAGGACCTAGACTAGGAATAGGCCAAGGGACAGGAAGCAAGTCCCCCAGGATGGGTGCCTGTCACCCCACTAGGGCCCAGCAGAGCGGCTAAGCAGGGAAGGGAGGACATTGATAATTGCCAGAGGCTTCCTCTGCCTTGCAGAACACAGAATCCCCTGTATCCCGCCTCTTCCCTCCATGGGGGGGGGCACCACTGTGCGGGGAGGGGGGCTACGCTGCAGGTTTGGTGGACACACACAATTAGCTTATTTCCATGTAACACATTTTAACGGAGGTCATTAGAGACTAATAAAAGGCGACAATAGTGCCATAAATCCCAGGATCAATAGAAAGGAAAGCAGGAGGCTGGAAGCTGGCTTCCTCTGAAGGGCCCAGAGAGGCTTCAAGAATAAAATGCCCCTTGAAATGCAAGGACTGGAGAAGGAGTGTTCATGGCTCATGCACTCACTCCTTCAGCAAATACGTAGAAGGTACAGACCAGGTGCCAGGCTCTCAGCCCCCAGGAGACAGACAAAAGGCACAGGCTAGTGAGGGAGAAAGAGGCAAGGACAAGAGTGTCACCATTCAGAACAAAAGATAGAGGGGCCCAGAGAGGGAGTGATTTCCCAGAGGCAAAAGGTTGGAATGGCTTTGAAGGATCAATAGGAGTTTTCCAGGTGGAGAAGCAGGGGAGCCAGAAGGATTCTGAGGGAAGGAAGACCACACAGACAGCTCTGTATCCAGGAGAGGTAGATGCTTGGCTTAGCTTTGCCATCAGCCAGTGACTTCCCCTAGGGCTGCTTGCTCTCTCTCTAGATCTGTTTCTTTCTTTCTTTTTTTTTTTGAGACGGAGTTTCGCTCTTGTTACCCAGGTGGGAGTGCAATGGCGCGATCTTGGCTCACTGCAACCTCCGCCTCCCGGGTTCCGGCAATTCTCCCGCCTCAGCCTCCCGAGCAGCTGGGACCACAGGCACATGCCACCATGCCCAGCCAATTTTTTGTATTTTTAGTAAAGACGGGGTTTCACCATCCTGACCAGGATGGTCTCGATCTGTTGACCTTGTGATCCAACCGCCTAGGCCTTCCAAAGTGCTGGGATTACAGGCATGAGCCACCGCGCCCAGCCCAGATCTGTTTCTTTATGGTAACTGAAGGAGAGCGCCTCAGTCACTCTCTCCTTCACTCATTCAGTCAGTCGGGAAGTCCCGTTGATTTTCCCACCCAATGTATCTTTCCTTCTCCCTCACTTGGAAGTCGCCAGAGCCCACAATGAGGGCTTCTGACTTCCAGTCTTGATTCCCTGCTACCTGTGATCTACGTCAGCAGTCTATAAACAGCCAGCTAGTAGATACTTAGGCTTTGTGAGCCACATGTGTCATTGTTGTATATTCTTCTTTGGTGGAAACAACCCAAATGTCCTTCAACTGATGAAAGGATAAACAAAATGTGGTATGTCCATTCAGTGGGATATTACCCAGCCGCGAAAAGCAATGAAGAGCTCTGTTGTACTTCATGGTGACTGTAATTGATAACAGTGCATTGCATACTTGAAAATTGCTAAGACAGTAGATTTTAAGATTTTATCACAAAAACATAAGTGTGTGAGGTAATGTGTATGTTAATTAGCTTGATTTAGCCATTCCACAAGGCATATAAGTTTCAAAACATGATATCGCACACTATCAAAATTGACAATTTTTGTGTCAATTAAAAACATAATTAAAAAAAGAAAAGCATGAGATACGGATGCATACTGCAACACAGAAGAACTCTAGAAATGTGCTCAGCAAGGAGCCAGGTACTAAGGACCACATATCAATTTCATTTCTATGGAATGTCCAGAATAGACAAATTTGTAGAGACAAAAATTAGATAAGTGAGAGGCTGCTTAGGGCTGGGGTTGGCGTGGGGAGATAGGCAGGTGTTGGCTAAAAGGTACAGGGTTTCTTTTTGAAATAATGAAAAGGTCCTATGCTAGTGATTGTACAACTTTGAGCATACCAAAGCCTTCAGATTGTATATTTCAAATGAGAAAATTGTATAATACGTGAATTATGTCTCAATAAAGCTGTAGTCAAAAAAAAAGTTAAAAAAAAATATGTGGAGCTCACAGGCTATATAAAAACATGCCATGGGCTGAATTTGCCCCACAGGGCCATGGTTTGGTGATCAGGGGGTCTGTGCTGCTGCTGACATGAACTGTCTAAAAAGCAGATCTGCTATTGTCACGCTCCTGGCAGGAAGTGACTCCCATTCCCCACCAGATAAAGGAATAGCTCTTTGGCTGTCATTCAGGCTCTTCCACATTCCCCCCCAGCTTCTTTCTAGTCTCATGTCCTCTGTCCTTCTCTGTACTACAGCTACGTTGACAAATACTCATACACTTGTTTTCCTTTGGTTTGGTTCTGTGGTGCCCTCTGCTTTCAGTGTTTTGGAAAGTTCTTTCTCATGTCTCAAATTCTCACTCAGGTGTCCCTTTCCTCCATGAAGCCTTCCCCAGCCAGTCTCCCTGGGAAAATGGATGGATATCATAGTATGTATTGTCTTGTATGATCTCTGTTTAAATATATACCTCCCTTCCTAAGACTGTGAGCTCCTTGGCATCAGGGAAACAGGGACTGTGTCTTTTCTTCTTGGTCCAGCCACTGCTTAGCACAAGTCCCTGGCATGTGGTCGACACTCAATAACTGCTTTCTTGAAAATTGAAGCCCAAAGAGAAGCAGATAGCTAAACTATGTCACAGAAATTCATCATATTGCTGAAAAGGCTCTTTGAGCCTCCCTAGTAATCCAAGCCCCTCATTTTCTATGATAAAACCAAAGCCCAGAAAAGGGCACTTCCTTGCCTGGAGTCGCCCAGCAATTAGGGACCAAGACATACCTAGAGTCTGCATCTCCACCAGGGTGTGCACACCTCCGTGGCTGCAGTCCCCTCCGACATTAACACGCTGGGACGCTGGGAAACTGGGCC
This sequence comes from Callithrix jacchus, assembly GCF_049354715.1. Classification (NCBI taxonomy): domain Eukaryota; kingdom Metazoa; phylum Chordata; class Mammalia; order Primates; family Cebidae; genus Callithrix; species Callithrix jacchus. The sequence continues at coordinate 16,785,885 of NC_133509.1, forward strand.
ATTTTTCACAGCCACGTTTTATAGCCATTTCCTTGGCCTGGCTAAGCCAAACCTCCCAGTGGCCAGCAGCCTGGTTTGCCTCACCCCACCCGCTCTGGGCACTCTTGGACTCCCGAGAAGGGGCCAGCCACCTCAGGAGCGGCCTGAGACACCGGCCAGAACCTCCAGGCATTCCTGGCTGTAGCAACGGGCTGTGTGACACAGCCTCTGACGCAGCTGGAGCAGGAGGCTGGACTCAGGCTCAGATTTGGATCCCACGGTTTGATTTATTGCATCGGGTGCTTGTTCCACATGTTTTTCCTATGGCTGGGGATTCCCCAGGCTGACTGTGGTTTTTCTCTTTCATCGTGTGTGTGTGTGTGTGTGTGTGTGTGTGTGTGTGAAGAAAGAAAAAGAGGGAGGAAGAGAGAGAGAGAAAGGAAGGGAGGGAGGGATACGAGAGAGAGTTAGTTCTGATTTCTGAGCCAGGAAGTTGCAGGATCAAGGTTCTTACAGGCTGCTGAATAATTAACCAAGACTCTGGGATTTCACGAAGGTTTATTCCTTCATGCAGGCATACATATGGCCAGCGTCAACCTCCACAGCCTGCAGCTGAGTGCCTACTATGTGCCAGACACTTAATCCTTCTGAACCTCACGCAGTAGGAGGGATTGCCCTTTTAAGGACAAGGGAGCCAAGGCTTGGAAGGATGACACCATTTGCGTCAGGCCCCTGGTTAGCAAGTGGTGGAGCCTGAATCTAGATCCCAGCGTCTAACTCTAGCGTTTGTCACTGCCACGCAAGCCACTGTGCCCTCTCATCTTTAGGGAGGGCCCCCTTTGTATCAGGCACCAGGCATTAGCAGCGAGTAACATGTGGTCTCCACCTTCTTAGAGCTTTGTTCCTATTTCTGTGGTGCCATTTGCCTTGGGGACAGCTTTGCTAAAACTAATCAAACTCCAAGCTGTTTTCCTGGCCCGCTCTTAAGTTTTCTGTTGATCCTCTGACGTGAGCTTAGAGATCACGTTGGCTGTTCCATGATCTCTTGTTGAGTGGAAGAAGAAACTAAGGCTCTGGGAGGTCAAGCAGCAAGCCCAAGATCACCAGCGCGTAACTGAGCTGCAACCTGAACCCTTACTTCTTGTCTCTCAACTCAAGCTCTTTTCGTCCTCCTGGGCTGCCATCATGCTACAAGCTGTCTTTCTCCATGGAAACCTGTGGAACCACATCTTGTCATTTCAGCTGGAAGTAGCTTGGATGTAGGCAGCGGTCCTCCTCACCTCGGCTTCTGTTTGTGTCTTCGTGATGCTCTCTTGCCTCTGGGGTAGAAACAGCATAGCAGGTCAGAAGCCAGGAAATGCAGGTTCTGCTCATTAACCTCCTCCATGATGCTGGCTTTCAGGTATCTCGTGTTCTCATCCAAGCCACTCCTGGCATGGACACAGGGACAAACGTGGGAGGGAGTTAGATCTCACCCACCTTACAGGTGAGACACTGAGGTCAGAATGGATAGAATTCACTAAGCTACGCATAGGCAGTTTTGAGGGGCCTCCTGCCTTTTCCTGTGTGTCAGAAGGCAGAATAATGAGAACGTGGATCCTCAGGAAACAGAGAGGCAGATGCCAGCTTGTTTAAGGAAGCACATCTATGAATGTTCAGTGTTGTCTTAATTGGGAGAAGACTGTAGTGAGCTCCTGTGGTAGGAGACAGCCAAACAGAGGTGCATGAGCTCCCCAAGGGGGAGCGCTGCAAAGATCAGATTGAAGGGGCTTGGTGACTTCAGTGCCTAGCCCAGGAGCCCGTGACCTCAGGATCCAGGACTGCTGGCTTCCCATCTGGGAAAGCAGAGAGCAAGAAAGTGGGGGAGGGTGGTGTGTGGGAGGGGAGTGGCTTTCACTGATAGAAAAGACCAAAGGAGCTCTCATTATTGGCCGTCAACCAAAGGTTGTGTGGGGTGCTCCCTGAAATAGAGGTCTGGGCCCCCAGAGGGGCAGTCTAACCAGATGAAAGGCTACAGCACTTAGAGGATGGTACGGAACCTCCTTCTGGGGAAACGAGCCCAGGAAATGGGTGGGGATTGTCCCAGACACTCAGCTGGAATTGATGGGACAGATGAAAGCTCAGGAAATGGCCCATCACTCAGTTCTGGGCAGCAGCGTGGACACCTTCGTGGACCAGGGGCTGTAGGCCTTTGCATCCTGAGGACCTTGGAGGGTGGGGCCCAGGGAAGTCTCTTTTAGTATGCAAGGCAGATCTGGCCCTTCCTCTCAATAGCTGTGTCTGTGGGCAAGTTACTTGGCACTCTGAGTTGGTTTTTGCATCCTGAGTGGGTTTTCATATCTGTGTACTGGGGATAGTGACTCCTCCCTCCCGGGCTTGTAAATACTCTCGAAGAGCAGGTATGTGGTGTTCCTATACAAACATGAGGAGGAAGTGGTTTGGATTCCACATCTTGATTCACTGAGTGGGGTAGTTACTCTACACAGCCCGCACGGAATGTGGCTTCCTCTTTTTGTGTGTCTGTGTGTGTATGCATGCATGTGTACATGTGTGCTCATGGTAGTTACCTGCCTTTCATTGACCCCGAGGTTCATATCCACTTTGAGGAGCCCAGGACTCTCTCTCAGCCTTGTGTCAGATGCCGAGATGTTCTGGGACCCAGCCAGACACCAGTATACCTGGGCAGACGACAGGGGTGCATCTCTCATACTGGTGAGGATGGGGTAGGAGTGGTGCCCCTGGAAAATGAAATAATGACACAAATTACAGAAACTAAAATAAAATTGAGTAATTAGAATTCTCTGCATTTTAAGTTTATCTCCCGCAGATTGTCTGAAGTCTTTTAATGTCTCATGTTGCCTCTGTATGAGAACACGGGGTAGGTCTGGGTCCGACAGCAGTGAGCCAGCTGGTGAGTTACTTTCTTTAACTGTCCCTAGGTCTTTTCAGAGAGCTCCTTCACTTCCAGACTGGGTGTGGCCGGAGTAACTTGAGAATCTCTGAGAGACATTGCTCCAGAGAGAGGTGACTCTTCAGGAGTGGGCAAACCTGGGATCTAGGTGTGGTTCTCTACCAACCCAATTTTGACCGGCAGCCTCCGCTCACTGGGCCTCAGTTTCCCAGTTATGTTTAGGGTACAGCCATGACTGCCCTCATCCTACTTGACAGGGTTGATACAGGCTTGAGGATGTGATGGGCGTGGAAGAGCTTCCTGAAATGCCAGCTTCATATGTTCCAATGGGTTTCGCATGAGTGAATTCTGCAACAGCAGGGCACGTACTCTGTGCAAGGCTTATGCTAGGCTTGGGGACCCAGAGATAAGTGGGATCTAACCTCTGTCTTAAGGAGCTCGCAGTCTGTTCTTTTTTCTGGGAGCCGACTCCCATTCCGTGTGGCTTTTGTGCCCAGTCGGCATACACTGTGCTCCCTGGCGAAGCTCTGGTGGTGGCGTTCTCACCGTGCTCTCCTCCCTGTTCCCCTCATGCTCTCTCCCTCTTTCCACTCCCAAGCTGGCTCTGTAGGAACCTGAGTGGGACAGGCTTCCAGACACCGTCTTATCCAAATGCCAGTGGAGGCCACTGAGGCTCAGAGGAGTGAATGACTGACCACGGCTCCTGCCTGTTTGGTTTTTTTTGAAACATCTTACCAAGAGTTAATGTACACTGATTCTTAATATGTGGGACGTATACTATAAAGATTTTATTCTGAATAAGTGATATTTATTAAGCCAAGAAAGGAAAAACAATGAAGCTTTTTTGCTACATTACTTGAAATGCAAACATGCAGGTTTCATTACTGCAAAAAATAGTCTCAATTGTGTTTCTTCACGGAGAACTTCAACTAAACCTGTAATTTCTTCACACCTTCTTTAGGAAGAAAACACAACAAAAACCCAGGAAGAAATTAACTAAAAGCTTTCTGGCTGCTGAGACAGCAGGGACAGCACAGTGTGGTGTTGAGAGGCACCCTGACCAGCAGCAGGTCAAAGAGCCATGGCTCCCTTTGTGCAGGTCACCAACTTGCTAACTTGTGATTCTCTAAAAGGGGAAAGCTGCAGCCTGTGGGAAGCCAGAGGGTATGTGCAATGCACAGTGTCATACACACACACACGCAGTATTGTATGTGCACATGTATATGTCACATACACACAGGTACAGGGCTGCTATTCCCAGGACAGGATCAGGAAAGATACCTGCTCCGGTGTCCAGCACAGCCATTTCTGAACCATCTAGATATCATGCCATGAAGACACACAGAAGAGTCTTTTCTAATGGGTCTGACCCCTTTTAGGCTGACAATGATGGTGATGTTGTTTGCCATTCACTGAGTGTCTGATACATGACGCTGGAGATCAGGCTGGCACTGTCTAGTGGGAGAGACAGATTATAAACATAATAAACAGTAGGATTCAGGTTCAGGATGACTGACTAGAGACATCAGACACCCACCCCCTCCAGAATGAAGAAGGCAAATTATGAGGAAACAATCATTCTGGTGACCCAGAGGGACCCTGCCCTCTATGAGCCTCCAGGCCAGAGGCAGAGACAGGTCTCTCCTTCTAGGATATTAATAATGGCAAGTGTTTACACCCTCCTTGCCCTGTGAAGACACACGTACATGTACCTATGAGAGTGCAGCAGCTGCAGAATCCATTTATCTTCCAGCAATGAATTGCAAAGCAGAGACCAGAGAAGCTCAGCACCTGAGTGGCCCAGAGCAGTCCCCGTGTCACTAAGGGACTCTGGCTGGTAGGAACAGCTGGACTGCCCCTGGGATTTCACCACTTGCTGGGGCTCGGCAATGGTCCTGGAGGGCCCTTCCCACACCCCCAGGAACCAGCACCTAGAGAGCAACTCCCTGTTGTCCTCAGCCCCCACAGGCCAGAGCAGGACCAACTTACCCGGGGCCTTCCTGCCCTTTGCTGAGGGAATAACTGGTCCTGGTCCCTGGCTTTCCTCAAAGACTCTCGAGTTCTGCCACAGAGGCCACTCACTAGGAGACCTGTGGGCTTTATGTGGGCCGTGGGCAAGTTTTATTTGACCAGAATTTTTTTCAATAATTTCCATAGTGCCAGTATTGAAATGTTGGGTGTTTTTACATTAAAAACAAACAATAAAATCCTTCCCTTTCTTGGAAACTTAGGAAAGTTGGCCACAGGAGGCTGGGCTCCTGAATGACCATTGTTGCTGGCATGGTCGGTGGACGCCTCGCTGCCCTTTAGCCGAGGGCATGTTTGCCCTGGACACTGCCCAGCCAGACTCACATGTGTCATTACTTGCCTGGCCCTGTGGCATTTATGTGTGTGACCCATGCTCAACTCTATCTTTATTTTATAGGTGGGAAAGCTGAGGACCGATTTAAAAGTTATGAAAATGGGAACTCTGAGAGCCTCCGTCTATTTTTCTTTTCAAGCAGCTCCAGGATCTCTTGGTCAAAAACAGCTGGACCCACAGTAGATGCTGGACGCCACCCCATACCCACTGTGGAATGCGCCCCACCCCCTCAACCATTGCATTTTCTCAGATTAAAGATTCCAGAAGGGTGGGGGAGCTTATTTTCGACCCAGTGTCTGGGGCATATTTTCTCCTTCAAGTCATTGCAAGTTCTACATCTCAAGCAATCCAGGGGCTTAAAGGCAAAGCCTGCTTTTCCCGACAGCCCCGGAGTGCTCAGACACGAGCTTTCCTCTGTTCCGTTTCCATATGCCCCACTCTAGCCTTTGGTCTGGGTGCAGCTTGTCAACATTAAATAACCACCTCTTGTGGTTCCCTCATAACAATTCCTTAGATCTTGGAAGCCTGGCTGTGGAGCTCTGCATATGTATAGATCTAATTTTCACACAACAGGCTGCTTAGCAGATGGGGACCCAGACCAGCCTCCAACGTTTAGCTGAGAGTTAAGACGTGGGAAACTAGGTGGCTTTTAACCAGCCCATATTGCTGCCAGAACTCAACCTTACAAAATTTTCATAGAGGGGAAAAAAACCTAACCCCCCCAGCCCCCAGAAAAACCACCAACAACAGACACACACACACACGCAGACACACACACACGCACACACACGTACACATACACAAAACCAACAAAACCACAGTTTTTCTTGCTCCCCCAAACCAGATGGCAGATGGTATGGAACCAATAAAACACAGATTCAAACATTTGTTTATTTAACATTGAATGTAATATGGCTTTGTGGTCCCTTGCAAGGAAACACCAATCTTCCAACCAAAGAAATGACAGATTTCAGTCAAACCTCAGGGCAGCATTTGGAGGAGCTACCCCTCGGAGGCCTGTGCAAAGAGGGGCCAGGGAAGAATTAAGCACTGGACTGGAAGCCTCTTGGCCCGGTTTCCTCTCTGACTGAACAGCTAGGAGGTCTTCAGAAGCACTGACTGACACTTCACTTCTGCTCCTTGCCTTTTGTTGATGTGCAGTTCCAAAGGCAGCCAGCCACAGGAAGAATGTTTCTGCATCCTTTCTGAAACAGCTGTGGAAGATGTGGCTCTGGGCTGCCAATGAGAAAGAGCATGAGAAAAAGGCTTGAGCAGCTGAGAGCAGGCTCTTTCTTGGCGCCTCGGGTCTGTAATGGTAGAGAATGTGACATTGCCATGCAATGTGCGTCCCCTTTTGCTTTGGCTTTCAAGACACGCAGAGCTAAATTATACGCTCGGTTGAAATAACTATCTCTATCAGTTAAGATTCTTTTGGTTACAAGTGGCAGGAACCCAGCCCAAATTATTTCTTGAAAGAAAATAATTGATCAGGTCAAGTAAGTGCAGATGGCTTCAGAGATGGCTGGTTTCACCCTGGATTCAATGTTACCAGGACATCCCTTTTTAGATCTCAGACACACTGTCTCCACATGGCAGCCACGGTAGCCCCAAATCACCTCAAACTCACATCTTCCCAGTTGAGCAGCCCCAGGAGAAGAAAGAATCTCTTCCACCAGCTCTGCCAGCAAAGCCCTGTTGGAGGAACCTGACTAGTCCTGCTTGGAGCATATGCCCACCTTCAAACCAATCACAGTGACTGAGACTTGGTGTACTCCGATTGGCCAAACCTGGGCCATGTGACTATCCCTACAGGTGTAAAGAGGTGCAAGATTAACTCCACCCTGAACACATGGAATATATTCCTTACAGGAAATATGAGAAGGGGGAAGGGGAACTATGCAAATAGATGAGCCTGGGATTCTGGTATAGCTTTTCCTTCTCCTGCCCTAATTTATATGTCTTTTAAAATTATTTTTAAACATATTTCTTTCATATAAGCAGTTCCAAAAGTTATTAAAAATAGGAGTAATCCATGATGAATGAATAAATGAACAAGTGAAAGATTGAGTAGTCTCTAGAACATACTGTTTAGGGTAGTTCCTTGGTAAAATTGTACAATCATTATCCAGATTGCCAGAGTCAGAGGGAGCTGTAGAGCTCTACCTGTTCATAATACTTGGGTTATAGATGAGATCACGGAGGCCCAGAGTGCAGGTGCCTCACCCAAAGCCTAAGAGAAAATCATCTGCACAGCCTGGAACACAGAGCCCTGATATCAGGCCTGGGGCTCTTCTGTCCCATGTCTGTCTCTTGCCTCTCATCTTCCTAAGTCTCTCTGCTTGGGCTGGCTTCCACTTTCACTCTCCAGGCCCTTGTTCTGGAGTCTCGCTATGAGTTGCCTGGGAAAAATTTCTTGCTAATATATTAACTCATAAGAATGAAACTGAATTTCCCAGGGCTGTTTGGGCCTTCTAGATCCCCTCTAAAATGCATCTTCAAGAATGATCTCTGTATGGGTTTGTTGTTAAGTAACAAATTACCACCAAGGTAGCAACTTAAAATAACACACACAAATATCTTCTTACAGTTTTCATGTGTTGGGTTACCAGGCATGGCTTAGCTGAATTCTCTGTACAGAGTCTCACAAAGCTGCAATCAAGGTGTTGACTGGGCTGTATTCTCATCAGGAGGCTCAACTGGGGAAATCCACTTCCAAGCTCACTTGAGTTGTTGGTTAAATTCATTTCATTTCCTTGTGGCTGTATGATTGAGGGCCCCAGCTTTTTGCTGGCTACGGGCTAAAGGCTATCTTCAGGCCAGCCTCATGATTCCTTGCCACATGAGATTCCTCAACATGACTGCTTACTTCCTCAAGCCAGCAAGGAGGATCTCTCATCCAGAGAATCTCTCATCTCTGTCATCATGGAGCTTTATATAAAGCAACATAATCATGAGACTGACATCCTATTACCCTTGCCATACAACATAAGCTAATCATGAGAGTGGCATCCCATCACCTTTACCATATTCTGTTGGTTAAAAGCAAGTCGCAGATTCTGCCACAGGTAAGAATTATTAGGGTGAACATAGAGTCTCCTTCCACAATCTCGTGCCTTGGTGACTCACTCATAACTCTATAAGAGCAAGCCCCTACTCCATGCCAGGCAGCACACTGGTCTCTATGCATGGCTGAGTGGAAGTGATGAACCTACAGACAAATAATGGCCTGATAGTAAGGTCGAGGCTGAAGGCTGTGCATTTGAAGGGTTTGTGCATCACAAGAGGATACAGCTTCTTCTTAAACTGGGAAGGAGGAAGTTAACACTGGCACAGGTCAGATGGATGAATAGGAAGTTGACAGGAAGACAAAAAGGGTGGCAGAGAAGGCCATGATGTGGAGGCAAAAGAGTGAGATGAGTCTGGGGAGCTGCAAGTAATCCAGTGTGATTGATGTTAAAAGCCCTTGGGTCATGGGGCAAAGCCAGATCACGGAGGGACCTAGAAGCCAGGTTTAGAAGTGTGTCTTCCTGCTGTGACCTGTGAGGGCCACCATGAGGTTGTAATAGGGGAATTTGGGAAGTGGCATGATGGGCTTGGGCTCCAGGGAGTGAGAAGCTCCAGGTATGACCCTGAGCAAGGCAGTGCCTATGGGGATGAGGAAAGCCTGGCTCGTCTGTGCTAACAAGAAGTCCACTCTCCCCCTAAAATATTCCAGAAAAGGCAGGCCTTCTGAGAGCAGTTTCAGGCAGCTGGGCTGTCAGAATGATGAGTTCTGCACACCAGCAGCTGAATGAAAGAAGAAAAATGTCCCAGCAAGCCCCATTTCACTGCCCTTGACCTTGCAGTAGAGCTCTAAGTGCAAAATCTGTCATCTATTAATCTGTTAGAAGTTGACAAAAGGGACTTTGATCAGGGGTTGTTTTTTCCCCCCTTCTTAAGTTTCCTGATGACACTTAATAGCCCATTTCAGCCCTAGGCCCGGAAGCATGGCCATCATTCTTTTGCTCACTTCAACCCCAGTGGCCTCCTCCCCTCTGTGGTTTTCCCCCATCTCCTGCCCTGATATTAATTGGCCTGTAAGTGGTTACATGTGTTCCTTTTTATGTGTCAGTTGGAACCCGTTATTTGAACTTCATAGCTATTTGGGAACACAGAAGGGATTCTCTGCACCCACGTTGGGAAATGGAACCATCTAGAACATGCTACATTTGCTTCTATCTCTTGGTTTTTTTTTTTTTTTTCTTTCTTTCTCTGTGCCTTGAGGTCTTGATACCTCCCAGCCTCACCCCCACTCCTATTCCATCTCCATTGCTCTGAGTTACATCTACCCTCACTTTGCAGACCATGGATGCTCACAGTCAGGTGAGACCTTAGAAAGCCTACAGACTTTTCTTCTATAATCTATAGCTTCTTGCTTTAAAGTTAGAGAAAGTGAAGCCTAAGGGAGGAAAACAACTTTTTTAAAAAATGAAAATAACATCTGTTACAGGTCTATTAGGTACAGGTTTCTTACATATGTTCTCTCATTTTATCCTCAAAATTGAGTTAGGAATCACATTGCCATTTTTCAGATGGTGAGACAGAGACTCCTGGAGACAAAGCAGAGAGGATGCTTGGGCCAGATTGAGTAGGATTATATCCCATCTCTGGCGCTTACCAGCTGTGTGATCTTGGGCAAGTGGTTTACCTTCTCTGTGCTTCAAGTTGCTGGTCAGTAATGGGGCTAGCAAAAGTGGCTACTTCAAAATGGTATTATGAGGATTAAATTAAATGATTTTAGATGCTTAGAACAGTATCTTGTACACAGAAAGCATTCGGTAAGTGTTGGCTGCTGCTGCTCTGAGAGGCGGCACAGTGCAGCACCGTGGGTTAGCACACTGCTTCTAGAATGGTATGTTCTTTGTTTGAATCTCAGTGACACCAGTTACCAGCCGTATCAAGTGGGTAAATCACTTATGCTCTCAGGGACTAGTCTGATCTACAAAATGGGGATGTTCCTGACGATTGAGGGTCTCTCAGTGAAATGGTTAGCTTCCCACATTGCAGTGAGTTCTACAAACTGACAAGGCCGATTCAACCCTATGGAGCTTCTCATTAGACCTTTAGTGACACATTTTAGATTTGAGTAGACTTCAAAAATCGCAAGTTATATCATCACAGAGATGAGAAGATATTGCACCCAAGAAAACCAAAATGAATGTGAAAAGAAAGAGTGGGGATCGAAATGAGAATAAGACAGAGCTCTTGAAAATTAAAATTAATAGACCAAAAAAAAACCACTTGAAAAATTACACATTTGATGAATGAGGAGAATGCTCAGAAAGTAAAACTAAAAGGTAAACAGAGTGGAAATAGGAAAGAAAGATTAGAAAATTGCAGAATCCATCAAGGATATCTAGCATCTAAATAGTTAAAAGTTCCAAAAAGAGAAAAATGGAGAAAACATGGGGAAGTCAATATTCAAGGAAAAATACAAAAATAAAGTTCCCAGAACTGAAGTCATGGGTTTACTTATCTGAATCTACCACATGCTCAACACCAAGGCAGATTATTAGAAAATTTCAGAATGCCATAAATCAAGAAAAAAAATCAAAAGCTTTCAGAAAAGAAAAAGGAAGAGCAAATAAAAACAAAAACATGTACAGAATGGCATTGGATTTCTCAGCAGTAGCTCTGGAGGCTAACTGAGGCTGTAGAATTCTATACCCAGCCAAACTATTAACTAAGGGTGAACTTCTCAGCAGCAATGCTGCAAACTACAAGCAAAGAATCAGCATCTTTAAAATCCTGAAGAAAAGTGATTTGCAAAATAAAATTTATACCTAGCCAAATAGCAACCCAGAAGGCCTCTAAAGACATTTTTAAATGACAATCCCCCCAAATTTCCTTCCATTCTCCTTGTCTCAGGATGCTGCTGGAGGGACTATTCTGCTAAAATGAGGTCAACCAAGAAAGAGGAAGACATAGAGTCTGCAAAGCAGATGACCCAGTGGAGGAGAAACTGAAGGGATATTAGGATTGTGTGGAGAAATGCTAGGTTTGCATTGGGCCCAGGCAAAAAGCACCATCTCTTCCTGCCAACAAGGCTTCACCATACTGTATCTGGTGCTGTGGATCCCCTGAAAGCAGACTGACTGTCATTCTAGCCCCATGTGTCTCCCCGAGCTACCTCACCCACTGCAGCTTCAGGGCCAGCCACCTCGCATGCCCTCCACAGGGCACATGGAGACTTCTGGAGTCCTCCATGCACCACAGGAATTGAGGAAGACTCTGGCATTCTGACATCTGCTGTCTTGGTTTGAATGCCCCAACCCAGTTGCCTGGTCTTTAAACAGGATAATAACAACACCAACATCACAAGGCCAATGTGAGAGTTAATATTTGCAAAGCACTTAGAATGACATCTGTCACATGGTAAGGCAATACTGGTATTTGTTATATAAAATACATCATGTAATGCTGTGAAGGTAGAATAGTAGTAGGGTAGACATATACCACTTTAAACTTTAAAAGCTGTGGTGAGTTCATTATCTCCCTTTGGTTATGTATACCTAGACACTCCCAAACATCTTCCTAGAAGCACATCAACTTGTGATGCCAATGCAAGTCCGGGCACACTGATTCCTGCTGAACATAGTTTAGCGACTCCTCCTTGCTCTGTGGAAGAGGTCACAGCTCTATTCTCAGGCCACTAGGATCTGCTCTGCTGTTGCCTCCAGAGTCACCTCGAAACACCCCTTCCTTCCCACTTGTCCTCCAGCTCTGGAGACTTTCTTAGTGTCCTATAAACTGTGCTCCCTCCTGCTTCAGGACCTTCACCTAAGCTGTTCCTTATGCCTGGGTGGTTCCTCTTGCCACCATCTTCTCCTTCCTTTGGCTGGCTCCTACTCAACCCTTGAATCTTGACTGTGTTATCATTTTTTGCGAAGCAGTCTTCCCCAGACCCAAAAGAGATGATAAATCCTGTAATGCATTCTCACAGCCCAGGGTATGTTTAATTCTTACATTCAGCATGGCCTGCCATTGTTTGGGTCATCCATCCATCCATCCGTCCATCCATTCATTCAACGCATGTTTATTGAATATCTATTATATGATAGGTACTTTTCCTGGCCTTCACCCTATGGCACTGAACCAAACAGGCAGAACACCCTTGCCCTGGTCATCCAGTAGTTATTTGATGTCTTTGTATTACAAAGCAATTTCAAAAGAGATATACCCGATTTGGGCCCAGCTCTATCACTTCTGTTCTATAAACAATGGAATTTCTTTTCATGTGTCCACTCGGTGCTGGGCTCCTGCAGTACAGACACAAAAGAGATAATTACCACACTGTTGTCTTTGAGAAAAATCACTTAATGCCTCTGATCCTAATTTCCTAGAAGAAAATTTTCTCTTCTTCCTTTGCGGGGGTGCATGAGGATTAAATTACTGGACAATGCTCTCTGTTCATGTGACAGGGCTGGGACATATGCAGTTGAACAGCAGAAACCCCCTTAAACAACCTGCAATCAACCATCCACAACACAGGGGCAAGACTCCTATGTGGTTCTTTGCTTACCACTACATTTCTAGTGTTTAACCTGTACCTGGAGGAAAGCAGTCTTTAATACGTTATTTGTTGAGAAATAAGCCAACAGAATTGCCACCTTCCCTGGAAAGAAGATGGATTGAAGACACAATCCTACTCCTGTGAAACTCATGATCTCTTGAGCGATAGCAGGAAACAGAGCTGCTGACTAGCAGTTTCACAGAGGTTAAAAGAAGAGAAGCCCCACCCAGGCGGAAGGTCGCTGCGGTTTCTTTGGTGAATGATCGTCCCCCAGCTCTCCCATTTAGCCCCTAGTTAATCTGGCTACCCTTGTAACGAGGCCAGCCCTCTAGAGTAACAGAGCCTGAAGTGAGGAGGTGGGAGGAACATTCGTGAGTGGGTAACCCTGTGACTAATCCAGAGAAACAGTTTCGAGCCTGGTGGTTCACCCCAGCCTTGTTTGTGTCTAATTTCCCCGGGGCTAATCAGCCCCTTCATTTCACTCTGAGGTTTAGGGTTTCCCCTAGAGCTCTCAGTGAGACTCAGCCAGGATGTTTTGCATAAGTGTGGGAAGTCGTGGAGGTGGAATTAGGAAATGGGGTGGAGGGCAAAGGTGAGACTGGGTGGGAAATACTCTGTCGACCCCCATTTCTGAAGAGCTTTGGCAAAATTCAGATGCACTCAACTGTTTCTTCCCAGGCTATTTTGCAGAGGACTGTAACAGTAAACACCAAAGGAGACAGAAAGATTTAGCTTTTTAATAAAAGTTGTTTTGTTTTGTTTTCAGGAGAAAAGTAGGGAGAAAAATAAGAGCACATGGCCCTAAACAGGTGAGAAGTAACAGGCCCCATCTTTTGTATCTGGGCCAGCCATAATGCTTGACATGTAGGGCACATTTCACAAATGTTTACAAATGAGTCGAAAGGAAATGGGATCTCAAAGCAGATCCTCCTGGTTTGGGGCCGGCTCTATCACTTCTATTTCATAAACAACGGACTTTTTTTCCACGTGTCCACTTTGTGCTGGGCTCCTGCAGTACAGACACAAAGGAGATAATTACTACACATTTGTCTTTGAGAAAGTCACCTAAGGCCTCCGATCCTCATTTTCACCATATGAAAATCTTCTCTGCCTCCCTCAGAGGGCCAAGAGCGTTACACTGGACAGTGCTCTGTTCATGACAAAGGGCTGTGGCATGTGCGTGCAGTTAAACAGCAGAAGCCCTCTTAATCTACAATCGGCCCGTTTGCCAGATTTAGGGAGGCTCTCCATGCCCCTCAGCAAGCACTGTGCCCACGCCCGGGATACACTAAACCTTTGAAGCTAGTAGCTCCAACTCAAGCTTCTCTCCAGTTTTCCCAGGCACATATGTTTCCATCGGTTGAGCTGTGTGTGCTTACCAAGGGCTATTTGTGTCTGTTCTCAACCTGTACCTGTTACTCCGATTAAATAATGCAATCCATCATTTCATAATGCAATGAAATATGAGTGTAAAAACAGAGCTGTTTCTTTGCAAGCTAAAGTGAGTGCTTCGGAGAGAATCAGTGTATGCTATAACTGAATAACTTCCTGGTGAATTCAGTGTAAGTGCGATAACCATAAAGGTTACAGGAAAAAACAAGACAACAGAGTCAGTGGCATTCAGTTTTATGTTCTCTTCCACTTTAAAGAAACAGACACTACAAATTGTTGGTGCTATTTTGTGGGTGTGATTTATCTGGGAAAGAATTCCAAACAGTCAACCCAAAGAATCTCCCATTTTCTATAACTGTCTTGGGAAAGTAGCCTTGACAAAGCTGAATCTCGTCAGATTCAAGAGGGTGTCTTTGGTGGCTTTAATGCTTCTTGGTGAAGTGGGTGGGAGAGTGTCAGGGCTGACTCAAGCCACAGAGGGTTCTGAGAACCTCAGAGCTGGGAAGGGCTTCGTGGTCACTGGGCCCAGGCATCCCCTGGGGTGGGCACTTCCACCACAGTCTCACTGCCAGGTGGCTGCCCAGGCTCCCGACTGATACCCTAGTGACTCAACACCACCGAGACCAGAGCCTGGCGGGGTTTGAGTTGTATTCTGGTAAGCGTGCCTGACTCAATCTCCTCTCCCACTCTGTGCTCCTTGATGTTACCTCCTTTACCCCCAGGTGGAAAAGCTCCATTAACTTTGTCACAGCAGGTCCAGGAAGAAGCTAACACTGTAATATGAATTAGCTTGATGTATTCTCAAGGTACCTGTTTTCCCAGCAGGACAGGGCCTGCTTATCCTTTCCTAGGGCCTCCCGTCTTCCTAGCCCCAAGATCCAGACCCTTCTTCCAAAAGACCTACCCTAGGCTCCATTTCTGGTCATTTCCAGCAGGATTCTGCCTGATCTCTGCTTCAAGTTGATAGGACAGAATACTGTACCTTAGATCAATAAAAATTCTAATTCTAGCCCCCTTTTTTTTTTTTTTTGAGTTGGAGTTTTGTTCTTGTTTCCCAGGCTGGAGTACAATGGCATGATCTCAGCTCACTGCAACCTCCACCTCCTGGGTTCAAGTAATTCTCCTACCTCAGCCTCTGGAGTAGCTGGGATTACAGGTGCACTCCACCACACCCAACTAATTTTTGTATTTTTAGTAGAGCTGGGGTTTCACCATGTTGGCCAGACTGGTCTCAAACTCCTGACCTCAGGTGATCCATCTGCCTTGGCTTTCCAAAGTGCTGGCATTACAGACATGAGCCACCACACCCAGCCTAATTCTAGCACTTTCTAGCTCTTAGACCTTAGATTACATAATTAGTGTTTGTAAAAGCTGTGATTTTTCTCATTTGCATGATGGAAATCAAAATAGCTCATTGTGATGGCTCTTCATTCAACAATGTTTTAAGCCCCTACAAAGTGTTCAAGCGCTGTGCTGCTGTGATACTGTGGATACATGACTGGAAAACCCAGAGACCGTCTACCTGATACAGCCACAGGGATGAAGATTTGCTGGTTGATAGATGGGATAATGCAGGCGTTGGCAAACCTTTTCTATAAAGCGCCAGATAGTAACTATTTTAGGGTTTACGCTGCCATAGTAGTGAAAAAGCAGCCATACACAATATATAAACAAATGGGCGTGGCTGTGTGCCAATAAAACTTCACAAAAACAAGCAGCAGGCTTTGGCTTGTAGGGAGTAGTTTGCATACTGCTGTTCTAAAGGTTAATATTTGTGGATTGGGGGTCAGTTCCAGACTGACCACTCCAGGACCATGGTTTCAAATGGTCGACGTGTGGACTTAGCCTGGCACGCTGGGAGTTCTTCAGGAGGGTCTCCAGATGCATCATTCTTCTTGCTCATGCAGAGCTGGATGGGTTAGATCTCAAGCTGGCTTAGTTAACTTTCTAAGCCTGCTTCCTTAACGGCAAAGTATGA
Source organism: Callithrix jacchus (assembly GCF_049354715.1). NCBI lineage: Eukaryota > Metazoa > Chordata > Mammalia > Primates > Cebidae > Callithrix > Callithrix jacchus. Next base: position 16,802,059 of record NC_133509.1, read on the forward strand.
ATTCAATAGCATTCAGCGGCCCTTACAACAGGCACAGCAAGTATGATAAAGATACAACCCAGCCTACACTACCGGGGTGACAGGGAAAAGTCACTTCTCTCTAGCAGTTTAACTAGTGGTTTCCCAAACTTGAATACTCATCGAATCACTCAGGATGCTTGTTAAAAATACAGATTCCTGAACCCCTACTTTAGAATGATTATTTTAAGCTATTGGATGACCTGGGGATTCTGAACTATTAGCAAGCGGCCCAGATAATTTTGAAAGAGGGAAGCTCAGAGTTAGGCCCCTTTTAGCTCTGACATACAGTGGTTGTCAAAAGAGTAGAGGAAGCCTGTCTGCCCCTGCTGGGCTGTGGTGGGACAGAGAATGGTGGTGGTGGGGATCGTTATCTTGTCTGCAAGGACGTGGCGGGATGTGGTTGACCTACACTTCCTGTGAATCAAGGAACCAGAGAACAGGGGGAGAGATTCACAACCCGGCAGTAGGCTCGGCCCACATACCTAAAGTGTGTTCAGTGGGTATTGGGAAATGAGAGCCTGGCCCATGACCTTGGGCAGGTAACTTCACCTCTCAGAGCGTCTGTTTTGTCATGGATACAATGGAGATGATGATGGGTCATTTTCAAGGACACCGTGAAGAATAAATGAGGTATCATTTATAAAACCTCTGTCTCATCGATCAGTGGTAGAAAATTCTCTTTCAGTGGAATAAGTGTCCACCTCAAAACATCCAAGGGCCAAGAGTTAGAAGACCTCCTTCATGGGCTGGGTTTTACCAATGACTCAATGATCCACCTTGGAGTGAATGGGATCAGGTCGCTGGGTCTCACTTTGCTTAACTGTAGAATGGGATGTTATGCACCTGTGGTCCCCTGTTTCCTTTCCCAGGATTCTCTTGAAGGTTGGATGGGACTATAGAATGAGAAGTGTCCTGGTGCTGTCAGGAGATATGGCGACAAATGTCCAAGACCATTCTTGTCAGATTGGGGGAGAGATGTTGCTGACCTTAATAGTGTACTTCTTTCCATTTGTTATTTTTAAAACAGAGGAAGAAATAAAACAGGACCTCTGAAAGAGATCCTGGTCAAATATAGCTTTCTCCTACTGAGTTATTTTCATCTGAGTTATCAATCAATTAAGAAACAGTCACTGGATATCAATGGTGTACCCAGCCCTGTGCTGTGTGTAGGGTAAGGAGGTTCAGAGGTATGCCACTGGGTTCCTAACCATGAGAGGCCCACAGTCAGGCTTGGGAGATAACAGTTGTATGTTATCCAGGTATGTTAACACATGGGAAGTGAAACAGCAATGCAGGGATGATGCTGATGATGCTGATGATGCTGACAGTGAGGGTGGAAAGGATGAAGACGACGTCAATTGCTTTTCATATACATGCACAATTGTACAGTTTACGAAGCGTGTTTAGGATGATTATCTTATCTGATATTCAAGGCTAGAAAAACCCTGATTTTACTGATGAACAAAAGGAGGCTAATAACGTCTCAGAGATCAGACAGGAAGAAAGTAGCTTAGCTGGACTCTAGCTTCTTTCTTTTGACCCCCAAGAGTGCCATTATCCCCGAGACATCATAACTTTTTTCCCTTAAATTGCAACAGAACATTGCAAAATGCACCTTATCATCAGACAGCAATGTGAGTAAATTAGCACATGGGAAGTGAATGTTACAAGATCTCAAAGAGCAGGCAGGTCAGGGGACTGTTGACTGTAGTGACCAGAAGAGGCTCAGTGGAGAAAGCAGTAATTGAGTTTAGCCTTGGAAGGAAGGCTGCATGGTACTTTTGAGAGGTGGAGATGGGGGGAGGGGTGACATTCTTGGCAAAAAGAAATGTATCTGTAAGAAAGGAAGTGAGAAAGTTCAAGGTGTGCCAGGAGGTAGCCAGACCCCAGTCTGACCAGAATGGGTTCCACAGAGTGGATCTGCTGGGGAGGAGTTGGGGATGGTCCCTTCCAAACGGCTGGAATGGCACTGTTCACTTTAGTATAGGTGGGAGATGGCAACCAGTTTCTCTTTAATATCCTTATCCCTGTCAACCCAAAGTCCATCCATAATCAGATCAAGCAGTAATCAAATCAAGTAACACTCTATAGTCTTAGCCCAAAGACGGAATGTGCCACTTCCGACTTCTTTCTTTTAAAATCATGTCAGAACGCTGCAGAAACAGGAACAGCATTAAGGCAACAGCAGCTCTGACTCACAAGCAGCACATCAAAGCAGCAGCGATAAGAAACTGGCAGAAACTGTGCGTGAGAGCAGTGTTTTCCTGATGCTCTTTGAGGCTTGGGGGCGCCTCTGGGCAGCCTCATTGTGGAAAGAAGCATGTGGCTTTCAAAACTTGGGTGACTCACCACACAGGCAGGGTTCAGAAACAAAAACATAGGCCTGTCTGCTTTGGTTCTCAGAGCTCAGGCCCAGGGCTTTGGGTCACTGCACATTTCGGGACATCAGTGAGCTGAGATTCATCTGTTCATTCATCCAAGCATCCATACATTTGACTGTCCATTCATGCATCCAACCATCCATTCACCCATCCATCCAGGCATCCTTCCATCCACACATCCATGCATCCATGCATCCATTTATCCATCCATCCAGGCATCCTTCCTTCCAACCATGCAACCATGCAACCATCCATCCACCCATCCATCCAGTCATCCTTCCATCCATGCATCCATGCATCCATTTATCCATCCATCCAGGCGTCCTTCCTTCCAACCATGCAACCATCCATCCACCCATCCACCCATCCATCCAGGCATCCTTCCATCCATGCATCCATTTATCCACCCATCCAGGCATCCTTCCTTCCAACCATGCAGCCATCTATCCACTCACCCATCCAGGCATCCTTCCTTCCAACCATGCAGCCTTCCATCCACCCATCCATCCAGGCATCCTTCCATCCATGCATCCATGCATCCATCCATTCATCCATCCATCCATCAGTCCACCCATCCATCCTTTCATCCTTCCATCTGTGCATGCATCTTTCCATTCATCCATGCATCTATTCACCTATCCAGCCAACCCATTAATCTATTTGTACCACAAATACTATGAACACATACTTGATGTAGGCCCTGTGCAAGGTGCAGAAGATTTAGTGGTGACCAAGATAGACTCCAGTCTCAGTTCCTACCTTCATGGGGCTTATAGTCTATTGAGGGAAAGAAGTATTGAGCAAATAATTACATTGATGTAAATCACTACTGCCACATCACTGACAAGTCACTACTGCCATAAGGGCTATGAAGGTGTGTAATAGGAGAAAGGACCTCGTCTGGGAAGATGGTCAATGAAGGCAGGGACTTCAGCTAAAAGTAAGATAAGATTGATCACTGTCTAATCAGCCTTTCAGCATCACATTCTCCACCATTAGGGACAATAAAGACGTTGAATTCAAGGTTTTTCAGTCTCTCTGTCTTCATCCAAACATCATGAGGAGTTAATGAAACAATCATGCTTTTTTGAGTCGCAGAGACCCGGGTTCAAATCCCATATTCTGAACTTATTATTGCTGTGATTTTGAATAAATTAATTATCCTCTGATTCTCAGTGTCTTCCACCATAAGGTGAGGATACAAAAACGGCCTTCGAAAGATAGTTTAGAATATAGGTTGGAATAATTTCTGTCAGCTTCCTAGCCTATAATAGACCCTCAGTAACTGTGGCCAGGTTCTCAATCTGCTGTCGCTGGTGTGCAATTTTACGCATATCTCATGTAGGTGTTTCTCCAGGGACGGCCTATTGTTTGAACTGGCTGGCTGAGTTCTAGAACATATCGATCTTTAATGCCAGTCTGAATTAGATAATCTCTACCGTTCTTTACTATCGCAGCTTTGAGAATCCTGGAAATTCTTCATGAAAAAAGCAAAACCATAGGTGGGGAGTAAGATGCCATGGATTCTCTTTTGCATCTCTGAGCCTCAGTTTCTCCATAACTCCAATAGTAGCATTGGAACTACGAGTCTTTGTAGTCTGTCAGTCTGGGATTTTGTAATCTGCAGGAGGCAAGAGGTCCTTGGCAGAGCTGGTCCCTGATCGAATCATGACACCCACAGAGTTTTACTTCTGTCCCTGTTCTTCCCCTGCTGTTTCTGCCAGCTGGCTCCAGGTGCCAGGGCTCTCACCTGCCCAGGTTCCTTCCGACAGAGCATGGAACAGAACCAACCAACAGCTTATTCACACTGTGATCCTGAACCTTCATACGTTTTCCCTCTTCAGAAAAATATACGTTTGGAAAGATTAACCTGGAGAGGATAATGCTTAACTCTCCTAGGTCTGTCAATAATGAAGGAACTCCAGGCCTTGCAGGAGAAATGTGTGGCTTCAGCTCATTTCACACTCAAGAGGGAGGAGTTTATTCTGTGTATGGTCAGGGTGCCCATGCTGGGCTTGGGAGGAGATCGGGAGGGACTTGAGATTGGAGAGGACAGGTGTTGAAGGATATCCTTCCCTGGGGAGCTCTTTCGGATTAGAGAGAGAGCAACACTGGTTGAGGTTCATGCCTCTCTGTTTCATGGTCTGGCTCCCAGGGGCCAGCCAGTGTGAACCAGAACTGGTACATCTTGTCCTGCATTTCCTCTCAGCCTGACCCTTCTGCAAGAGTTCTCTGGACAAGCCTTGCTTATGACTGCCCCTGGGAGCTTCCTTTGGTGTGGCCAATGTTCCTTCTGCAACCTTATTAGAGCAATGCATGGAGCAGAGTTAACAGAAACTCCTTAAGCATTCAAATACAGACTCAATTTCCCTTGTCAAATAGCTTGGGCTTTATCCTTTTTGGTTATTTTGCAGTGGGCAGTCTTTCTTGTTTTTAGGAAATGGTATCTGGAAGGCATATTCCGAGTGGTATGCAAATTACTGCATCTCCTGCCCATGCAGATGTTAGTAACTGAGCCCATCATTACTAATATTAACCTCCTGTAGCCCCAGCCTTATGGGAGATGTTTTAGGAAAATGAGAAGATAAGACATGAACCACAATCCTGAGGACATACGTCAGGGAGTTGGGAGAACACATCAGTTGTTCCCGAGTTTGATGGGTCCAACCAGGCAGTCCGTTCTGCTGAAGTGGCATGGCTTTTCCTGATTTCTCTCACCTGATAATTGGTTGTGACTGGTTAAGAACTGGTTAGAACAACTTAAGTCTTTAGCACTTTGAGAAATCCAAGGATAACATTATTTCTAATGTGCTCCCTCTTTTACTTTTCCTACTGGCATTATGTGATAGTGAGGTAACTCGGTTATCTGCTGCTAGTTAGGAATCAGAGCAAGAATTTGGGAAGGAAGTATATGTGCCCTGAAAGCAGCATCAGTATCTTTTGTAGATACTTGAAATGGCAGAAGCTCCAAATCCTGAAGTGTTTCCCATTGATATATATTTTTTTCTCAATAGCTGGCTTTGGAAGCTGGAGTTAGGCTGGACTTAGCTATAGAGCAGGTGGAGAGAGAAGACCCTGAAGGAAATGAGAGGAAAACACATGCCAGGTTGTCAGTACCAGAGCAAGGAGGGAGAGCTGCCAAGACCTGGGAGATGACCCCAGCGGGCAGGGAGCTGAAGCAGAGCTGGAGGCAGATCGGGCACAGCCGAAGTGGCTGAGGGGGCACCAATACCAGGGAAGGGGTTGTGTGGGCTCCGGACTCCGCCCAGGCCTCCTGCCCATATCCTTCCCTGGTGCCCCTGGGCTTTCTCCCACCTTTATACCATTGCTGTTTGTAAGAAGACAGATGTTGATGACCTTCATGTCTCTGGGGCTGTCAGTTCCCGTGGCCTAAGCCAGCTGTTTTGTTGCAGGGCCAAGGCCCCAAATGCTCTTTTACCCACAGTTCTCACTGTTCTATGTAAAGTGTTCTTCTTACTAATTTTTAAAACTTTTGTAGAAGTTTTGAGGCTTGGCATGGTGGCTCATTCCTGTAATCCCAGCATTTTGCACGGCCAAGCTGGGAAGATCACTTGAAGCCAGGAGTTTGAGACCAGCCCCACTAGGAGTCAGAGACCAGACTGGCCAGGAGTCAGAGACATAGCGAGACCCTCTCTCTACAAAAAAATGTAAGAGCTTAGCCAGGCGTAGTGGTGCACACCTGTAGTCTCAGCTACTTTGGAGGCTGAGGCTGGAGGATCAGTTGCACCCAGGAATTTGAGGTTATAGTGAGCTATGATCGCACCACTGCACTCCAGCCTGGGCAACAAGGCAAGACTCTGTCTCTAAATAAATAAATAAATAAGTATCAGTTTGCTGAGAATGGTTTTCAGGTTCATCCATGTCCCTACAAAGGACATGAACTCAAACTGACACAAGAACAGAAAATCAAACCCCTCATATTCTCACTCATAGGCAGGAGTTGAACAATGAGAACACATGGACACAGGGAGGGGAGCATCACACATTCTGGGGTCTGTGAGGGGGAAATAGGGGAGGGATAGCAGGGGGTGGGGAGTTGGGGAAGAATGACATGGGGAGAAATGCCAGATGTAGGTGATGGGGAGGAAGGCAGCAAACCACACTGCCATGTGTGTACCTATGCAACTATCTTACATGTACCCCAAAACCTAAAATGCAATAAAAATAAATTAACTAATTAATAAAATAAAATAAGTAAAAGAAAAAAATAAAACAGAAGTTTTAATTTATTTTTTGAGACATGTTTGTTGAACTTATTTATTCGGTGAAATTTAACGGGTCAGAGTGTACACAATGCATTCAATTTTGACAATGTGTACTAGCCTATACCCACTTATAACAGAGAAACAGCATTTACAGCATCCCCCAAAGTTCTCTTGTGCCCCATTAGAGCCGGCCCTCTCCCCAGCTCTCTCGTTCCTGCCACCACTAATTTGATTGCTGTCACTATCATTTTGCCTTACCTAGAACACCTTGTAAATGAAATCATTCAGTATGCAGCCTTTTGAGTCTGGCTTCTTTCGCTCAGCATCATGCTTTTGAGGGTCATCCGTGATGCCTGAGAAAGAACAAGACATCCAGTCAATCCCACTTCAAAATCATGAAATGGCAAAGCGGTGGTGCCCCAATTCAAGGATGCTGGTCAAATAACCTCTACCTGCTGTAAGAACATTCTAGACTACAATGCTATGAATGGTAGACTAAAGGGCTGTTCCAAGTTTTCAACTGCAGGGTGGGATGTGATTAACTTTTGTTAATCCCTTAAGATTTAGGGATAACTTTAAAGAAATGGGTCTTTTTCCCATCTAATTTTTAGTCTTTCCGTTTTTTTATTTGTTTATTTAGTCTCCAGGCTGGAGTGCAGTGCCAGAATCAGCACTCACTGCAGCCTTAAACTCTAGGGCCCAAGGGATCCTCCCATCTTAGCGCCCCCAAGTAGCTGGGACTATAGGCATGCACCACCATGCTTGGCTAATTTTTGTATTTTTTGTAGAGAAGGGGGTTTCACTGTGTTGAACTCCTGAGCTCAAGCAACCCTCTTACCTTGACCTTCCAAAGTGCTGGGATTACAGGTGTGACCCACCATGCCCGGCCCTGTTTTGTTTTTTTTTTTTTAATTAAACAAGTAACATAAATTTATTTCCAATAATTAGAAAGGGAAAAATCACCAATAATTTCATTATCCCAAGATATCATGACTATTAATGTTTTTGAGTTCTAGGTTTTCCTTTTTCTGCTTGTATACATGTGTTTGTATGTTTGATATATGTATATATGTGTGTGTATATATATGCCTTTGTTTCCGTCTTTTTCTTCTTTTGTGCATTGAGATGGAGTTTCGCTCTTGTTAGGTTGAAGCGCAGCGGCACGATCTCAGCTCACTGCAACCTCTGCCTCTCGGGTTCAAATGATCTTCCTGCCTCAGCCTCCCGAGTAGCTGGGATTGCAGGCACGCACCACCACGCCCAACTAATTTTGTATGTTTAGTAGAGACGGGGTTTCTCCATGTTGGTCAGGCTGGTCTCTAACTCCCAACCTCGTGTGATCAGCCCACCTTGGCCTCCCAAAGTGCTGGGATGACAGCCATGAGCCACTGCACTTGGCCTCTTTCAGCTTTTTTACCGTGGTAAAATACACACAACATTCTGACCGTTTTTAAGTGTACCATTCAGTGGTGTAAGTATGTTCATGCTGTTTTGCAGCCATCGCTATCATCTATCTCCAGGACTCTTTTCATCTTGCAAAATTGAAACTCTGTGCCCATTAAACAGTAACTTCTCATTTTACCTCCCTTCAGCACCTGAAAACCACCATTCTACTTTATCTCTATGATCTTGACTACCCTAAGTACATCCTGTAAGTGAAATCACAGTATTTGTATTGTAGTGACTGGCTTATTTCACTCAGTGTCATTTCCTTGAGGTTCATCCATTTGCTGCATGTATCAGACTTTCCTTCTGTTTCAAGGCTGAATATTATTTCATTATATGTATACACTATATTCTGTTTACCCATTCATCTGTTGATGGACACTTGGAATGCTTCCACCTCTTGGCTACTGTAAGTAATCTGCTGAAAACTTGGGTGTACCAATATCTCTTCAAGATCTGGCTTTCAATTTTTTTGAGTCTATACCCAGAGGGGAATTGTTGAATTGTGTGTCATTTCTATCTTAAAATTTTGAAGAGCCATCACTTTTTCACAACCTCTGTGAAAACGTGGTGGCTCTTCAAAATTTTAAGATAGAAATGACACATGATCCCAAATTTTAAGATAGAAATGACGCATTATCCCAAATTTTAAGATAGAAATGATGCATGATCCTAAATTTTAAGATAGAAATGATGCATGATCCCAAATTTTAAGATAGAAATGACGCATTATCCCAAATTTTAAGATAGAAATGATGCATGATCCTAAATTTTAAGATAGAAATGATGCATGATCCCAAATTTTAAGATAGAAATGACGCATGATCCTAAATTTTAAGATAGAAATGATGCATGATTGGAACAGTACACAAGTGTTCCAGTTTCTCCACATCCTCACCAACACTTGTTACTTTCTGTTGTTTGTTTTGTTTTGTTTTTATGATAGCATTCCAAATGAGTGTGAGGTGGTATCTCATTGTGGTTTTGACTTGTATTTCTCAAATGGCTAGGAAGCTGAACTAACGGCTTATCGGCTATTCATGTATCTTCTTTGGAGAAATGTCCTGTTGAGCCCTTTGCCCATTTTTGAATCAGGTTGGTTGTTTTTGTTGCTGAGTTTTAGGAATTCTCTGTGTATCCTAGATATTAATCCTTTATCAGATATGTGATTTGCAAACAGTTGCTCTCATTCCAGGGGTTGCCTTTTTACTCTTTTGATAGTGTCCTTTGATGCCCAAAAGATTTTAATTTTTATGAAGCCCAAATTAACTATTTTTTGTTTTGTTGGTTGTGCCTTTGGTATCATATCCAAGAAAGCATTGACAAATCTAATGTCACAAAACTTTTGCCCTATGTTTTCTTCTAAGAGCTTTATAGTTTTTGATCTGTGATCTATTTTGAGTTAATTTTGTATATAATGTTGGGTAAGGGGCTAAATTTATTCTTCTACATGTGGATATTCTGTTTTCCCAGCACCTTTTGTTGAAAAGACTGTCCTTTCCTCCACTGACTGGCTTTGAAACTCTTGTTGAAAATCATTTGTGAGGATTTATCCCTGGGTTCTCTATTCTAATCCATTAGTCTATGTGTTTGTGTTTATGCCAATAACACACTGTTTTGATTACCGTAGCTTTTTAGTAAGTTTTGAAATCAGGAAGTGTGGGTTTTTCAACTTTGGTTTTTTTTTTTCAAGATTGTTTTTATGCCAGTAACACACTGTTTTGATTACTGTAGCTTCATAGTAAATTGTGAAATCAGAAAGTGGAGTTCTTCAACTTTGTTCTTCTTTTCCAAGATTGTTATGGTTTTTCAGACTCCATATAAATGTTAAGATAGATTTTTCTATTTCTGAAAAATATGTTGGGATTTTAATAATATATTAGTTTGTTTAGGCTACTGTAACAAAATATAGACTGGGTAGCTTTTAAACAACAGAAATTTATTTCCCACAGTCCTGGAGGCTGGGAAGTCCAAGATCATATTCAGTGTCTGATGAGTGCTTTCTTTTTGCTTCAGAGATGGTGACTTCTTGTGTTCTCATATGATGGATGAAGCAAGGCAGCTGTCTGGAGCCTCAATTTTAAGGGCACTACTCCCATTCACGAGGGCTGAGCCCTCATGACCTAATCAGCTTCAAAGTTTCCACCTTCTAATATTATGACATTGGTCATTAGCTTTCAACATATGAATTTGGGGGGGGACACAAACATTCAGATCATAGTAGATAAGTATTGCATTGAATCTGTAGGTCAATTTGATAGTATTGACGTTTTAGCAATATTGTCTTACAATACGTGAATACGATGTGTTTCCATTTATTTATGTCCTCCCTAATTTCCTTCGGCAGTGTTTTATAGTTTTCTTTGTACAATTATTTCACCTGCTTGGCTAAGTTAATTACTAAGTATTTTATTCTTTTTGATGCAATTGTAAATGGAATTGTTTTCTTAATTTCCTTTTCAGATTGTTCTGAAAAAAAGCTGATTTGCCTGTGTTGACCTTGTATCCCACTACTTTGCTAATTTAATGTATTAGGTGTGAAAAGGGTTTTTTTTGGTGCAATAATTAGGGTTTTCTATATAAGATCTGCAAACAGATAATTTTACTTGATTTACATTTTGGATGGCTTCTATTTCTTTTTCTTGCCTAATTACTCTGGCTAGGACTTCCAATACTGTGTTAAATAAAAGTGGTGAAAGTGGGCATCCTTGCCTTGTTCCTTATCTTAGAGGAAAAGCTTTCATTATTGAGTATGATGTTTGCTATGGATTTTTCATATATGGCTTTGATTATTTTAAGGTAGCTTACTTTTATTTCTGGTTTTCTGAGTGTTTTTATCATAAAAGTGTGCCGGATTTTGTCAAATGCTTTTTCTGCATCAATTGAGATAATCATGTGTCTTTGCCTTTCATTCTGTTAATGTGGTATTTTACAGCAATTGATATTCATATACGGACCATCCTTGCATTACAAGAATAAATCCCACTTGGTCATGGTATCTAACCCTTTGAATATGCTACCAAATGTAGTTTGCTAGTATTTTGTTGATGATTTCTTCAATCAGTGTTCATAAACCAAAATTTCTTATGAACATTGATTTAATGAATACAGTTGTTTTTTTCTTGCAGTGTCTTTGACTTTTGTATCAGGGTAATGCTGACCTCACAGACAGAGAGGAACTGTTCCTTCCTCTTCCGTTTTTCAAAAACCTTTGAGAAGAATTGGTGTTGGTTCTTCCTTCACTGTTTGGCAGTAATCATTGGTGAAGCCATCAAGCCCCAAGGCTTTTCTTTGTTGAATTCTATTAGGATTTTTATTACTGGTTTAATCTCCTTAATAGTTATAAGTCATTAAGATTTTTCTATTTCTTTGTGCTTCAGTATTGGTCGGTTTTGTAGGTGCAGGAATTTGTCCATTTCACCTAGGTTATCTGATTTGTGTATAATTGTTGACAATATTCTCTTATAATCCCTTTTAATTCTGTAGAATCAGTAGTAATGTTTCCAGTTTCCTTTTTTTTAATTAATTAATTCATTTTTCTTCTTCTTCTTTTTCTTCTTGTTTTGCGAGCAAGGAGTAAAGTAATGTTTCCACTTGCATTTCTCATTTTAATAACTGAGTCCCATTCTTTCTTTTTTTAGTCACTTTAACTAAAGATGTATCGATTTTGTTGATATTTTAAAGAATCAACTTTTGGTTGTATTTATTTTCTCTGTTGTTTTTCTATTTCATTTATCTCTGTTCTGATTTTATTATTTTCTTCCTTCAGTTAGTTTTGAATTTAGTTTGCTCTTCTTCTAGTTTCTTAAGTTATAAAGTTAAGTTGTTAATTTGAGATCTTGTGGTTTTTTTTTTTAATATAACCTTTATAGCTATAAATTTCCCCCTTAGCATTACCTTTGCTTCTCATAGCTTTTGGTATGTTGTGTTTTTGTTTTCATTTGTCATTAAATATTTTCCAGTTTCCTTTGTGATTTCATTTGTGATCTATTGGGTGTTTAAGAGTATGTTGGTTTATTTTCACACATTTGTGAATTTCCCACTTTTCCTTTTGTTATTGATTTCTAACTTCATCTCACTGTGGTTAGAGAAGATATTTTATATCTTTTAAAATCTGTTGACAATTTGTGGCCTAATATGTAGTGTATCCTGAAAAATATTCCAGGTACACTTGAGAGAAATATGTATTCTGCTACTGTTTGGGTTCAGTGTTCTGAATATGTCTAGTAAATTTTAGTTTACGTTTTGTTCAAATCTTCTTTTTTTTTCACTTATCTTCTATCTAATTCTATCATTATTGAGAGCAGAGTATTGAAGTCTCTGACTACTATTGTTGAGATGTCTATTTTCCCTTTAATTCTGTCTATTTTTGTTTCATATATTTTTACGGCCTGATATAATGATAGAAAATTATGTGCATAATTGTTGTGTCTTCTTGCCGTATTGAATCTTTTTACATATGTGTCTCTCTCTCTCTCTGATAAACCTTCTCAAATTCAAATCTATTTTGTCTAATATTAGTACAACCTCCTCTGTTCTCTTTTGGGTTTTGTTTGCATCACTTACCTTTTTCCATCCTTCCACTTTCAATCTCTTTGTGTCTGGATCTAAAATGAGTCTCTTATAGACAGCATATTCTTGGAGTATATTAACAGTCTATTATGCCAATAGATGTATTTTCATTAGAGAGTTCAGTCTATTTACATTTAAAGTAGTTGTTGATAAGGAGGGACTTACTTTGGTCATTTTACTGTTTTCTAATGCTTTGCAGTGTTTTTTCAGACCCTATTTTTTGTATTACTGTCTTCTTGTGTGTTTAGTTGATTTTTGACGTGAAATGTTTTAATTCACTTTTCTTTTTGGGGGTGTATATTCTATACCTCTTTTTTATAGTTACCATGGGGGGTACACTTAACATCCTAAAATTATAACATTTTAACTTAAATTTATTGAACCTTAGTTTCCATAAAACACAAAACTTTGTTTCTGTACAGCTCTCTCCCCACCCTTTTCAGTTATTGATACCATGTAGTTATAATTTTGTACATTGCATGTCCTGAAATGTAAGCTAATAATATTTTTAATGCACTGCTCTCAAATTATATAAAAGACAAGATGTGATATTATGAACCAAAATTACAGTTTTTAGCTTTTAATACTTTTAAAATTTTTTATTGGTCTCTTAGATCACGTAGAAAACACAAAGTGGAGATACAGACTCTTATTACAATAATCCTAGCTTTTCTAATTGCCTGTGTATTGACCTTTACTGAGATCTTATTCATATGACTGTGAGTTATTGTCTACCGTCTAGCTTCTTTTCATTTAAAGCTACAGGACTTTTTTTAGCATTTCTTGTAGAGGAGGTCTAGTAGTAACAGACTCCCTCAGCTTTTGCTTGATTTGGAATGTTTTAATGTCCCTCTCACTTTTGAAGGCCAGTTTTGCTAGAAATAGGATTATTGGTTGACAATTTTCTTCTTCTAGAACTTTGACTATTTCAAGTCCACTTTCCTCCGGCCTCCAAAGTCTCTGATGAGAAATCTGAGTTAATCTTGAGGATCTCATGCATGTGATGAGCTGCTTCTCTCTGGCTGCTTTCAAAATTTTTTCTCTGTCTTCACCTTTTGTCAGTTCGATTATAATGCATCTTGGTGTGGGTCTCTGAGTTCATCCTATTGGAGTTTGTTAAGCTTCTGGGATGTTTATATTCGTGACTTTCATCAAACTTCGGATTTCTTCATATAATCTGCCTTCCCTCTTCTCCCTTCTTCTGGACTGCATCAATATGTATGCTGATCTGCTTGATGGTGTCTCACAGGAACTCTAGGCAGTGCTCACTCTTCTTCAATTTTTGTCCTTTCTATTTTAGTTGTCCTGTCTCCAAGTTTGCTAATCATTTCTTCTGCCACTCAAATATGTCTTTGAATCACCTAATAAATTTTTCATTTCAGTTATTGCACTTTTCAGTTCTAGAATTTCTTTTGGGTGTCTTTATACATTTTTCTGTCTATTGATATTTCCATTTGGTTCATACAGATGTTCTCCACTTTCTCCACATCTTCCTTGAGTTCTTTGAACATCTTTAAGAAAGTTTCAAAAATAGGTGTCTATTTAGTAGATCTGCCGTCTGGTCTGGTCTTTCTCAGTGACAGGTTCTGTTAATTTACTGTTCCCTCTCAATGGTCTGTACTTTGTTTCTCTGCATGCTTTGTGATTTTGTTGTTGTTGAAAACTGGACATTTTAATTCAATAATGTAATAACTTTAGAAATCAAATTTTTCCACTTTCCCAAGTTTTTCTGGTTTTTTGTTTATTATTTTTTCAATGTGTTTTTGTTTATAATTTTTGTTTTTGGTTTTTGTTTACTTTTTTTTAGTTTTTTCTATTTCCATGCTGAGGATTGGCCTGGGGGGTAAACTTAGGTCTTGTTATTTTCTGAGCTTACACCTTTCTCTGTGTTTGTGCAGTTACTTTCCGCTTTCCCCTTGAATGCAGTTGCTTTAGATGTCCTAGTCTTTACTATCTGGCTCCCAAAAAGAAGGAAGATAATTAAAAGGGGAGAAAGGCACCAGCCCTTTAATTCCTCTGGAAATTGCTTCAGCCTGGATTGGAGGGGCTTGCAGCAGCAGGGGGAGATGCAGCAATCACGGCTGCTTGCCTCTGTGTCTGTACCTCCATGAGTAGAAGCATCAATCAGTGATCAGAGCACAGATACCCATATTTGGAAGACAATATGGGTCTTGTGCTCACCCCGATTTCAATAAGCTGTGGTCAAGTGGCTTCAGGGACATATTTACAGCCACCTGCCATTGGGATTTGGATGGTGACTGAGTAGCTGCTTTGGAGCTAGGACCTGAAATTGACCAAAATTAACTACAATTTACCATCCAAACCTTCCCCTGAAAGTTGCAAGCCTTCAATAGACTCCAGAGCTTCAAAATAGTTGTATCAGACAAATTCTGGCAGTGCAATTTTTATCTAGATGGGGAAACAGATTCCTGGTGGTTCTTACTCTGTCACTTTCCCAGAATTCTATATATATACATATATATGTATAAAAACAGGATTATACACACTGTTTTTAAACTTCTTTAATCTGATTAAGTCAACAGTCATTCATGTCTACAATTCTTTACGGTTGAGTGATTTTTCATTATATGACCACACAGTAATTTATTTAACTGGTTCCTTATTATTGGACATTTTAGCCTATTTCTAGTTTTTTCACCACTATAAACCACACACAGTTATACATATCTTTGCTCACTTGTCTGATTATTTCACTAGGAAAGAGGAAGGTAAGATTTTGAGGTACAATTGCAATATTTATGGAACAGAAAGTGCATTAGAGAGGTAGAACTCTCTAGATAGCAAGAACAGCTTAAGCAGAGACCCAGAGGGATACAAGTGCATCTCACATTTAGAAACTGTTGCAATTGCAAAAATATCCATGCTCTGCTTTCTTTCAAAGTGTCGCCTGACCACTCCAGCTCTCAGTGAGGTATCCATACTCTCAGATGTCCTGGGCCATTCTGCTCAGGGCTCTTCCTCACTGACCAACTGAATTCCCCACAATCCTGTGCAACTGGCAACACACAGACCAATTCTTCTAGGAGCCTAGGTGGCCAGAAAAGGCTGGGACATATTTTAAGGACATTCACTTTATGTCTTAAAATAGTACCCAGTCAAAAGGAAAAATTCCATGTGTGTCTAATTCACTTGTGCAAGAAAATAAAATGGTTGGAGGGTGTGTCCCCCAACCCTGCCCAGTACCCGCATGTCTTTCCTTTTAATTTAAGAAGGGCTATTTGATGTCCCGGAAACACTTTGAGGCCTTTTATTGCCCTTGCAGACCTAACAATAAAAGTATCTAAGAGGTAGAAGCTGTTGGCAGTTCTGGGTGAAAAACTCGAGAACAAAGGAAAAAAAAAATCTGGTTAGATGGAGGCTGAGAATCTCAGAATTTCGGAAGTGCTTCAGGCCTGGGTTCCAGGTTCAGGTTTTCTGGGAGGGGACAAGTGGTAAAGCAGAGGTTTCTGTGCTGTGACATATAGAGTACCATACCAACACGTGTTTTCCCCACCATGCTAGAAACTCCCCATTATAACCACAGGTGAAGACCAATAAAAGGGCCCCTATCCCTTCCCCCTGCTAGCACGTGGAACTGTGCTAGGCCACACAGAAAGCTACACCAGTGATTCTCAGCTGGGAGTGATTTTGCCCTGCAGGAGACATTTGGCAAAGTCTGGAGGTATTTTTGGTTGTCACTGGAGGAGGTGGTGCTCATGGCATCTAAGTGGGTTGAGGCCAGGGATGCTGCTAGATGTCCTACCATGTGAAGGACGATCTCCAATGAGGAATTATCCAACCCCAACTGTCAGTGGTGCTGAGGTTGAGAATTTGGAGTATCTCCAAGAGCATACGTTTTACTCCATGGTAAATAATTTAAAACAGCGTTTAAAATTAAAATAAGTGCATCTATTAAGGTGCAGTGAGGCAGACTAGATATTTTTCTTCTCTTTCAAACCCTACTATCCCTCCACCAGTAACCCCTCACCCCTTGCCCCATCATACCCTCTCCCCCCCCAAAATCATATTCCTTCTTTCTAGAGCTTAAGACTCATTAAAATCTCATTCTAGTCTAGCAGAGCTGACATCAGGAAGGAGGCCATTTGTAATCTATCTCACGGCAGGCCTAAAGGCCCACTGGAGATGAGCCAGCAGGCTCCTCTTAGAAAGGCTGGGAAACAGAACAGCCAAGCCAGGTTGAAGGTCAGGAAGAGAGGAGCACTTCGTGTTTGGGGGCATGGGGGACGGTGTGGAAGAGAGGTGAAGGAGTGAGCAGGGAAGTGTCCATAGGGTAAGGTCCCTTTGATGGGCTGGCAGCAGGTGGACTCTGGAAGGGAGAATCAGGGAAGTCCAAGGTCCCTGTGGGAGCAGCTGAATGGGCTGACCACACAGCTGAGGTCCTCCTGATTTTCCAGCCCTCATATACACAGCCCATACCTCAGGCCTGCAGTGTGACACTTGAGCCCAATTAAAGGACAGTGTGCTCTGCCCATCATTTGAGAGTCTATGTGTTATTGTTCTGTTAAGAGTAAGACTTTTTCAAAAGAACGGAGAATAACTACCTCACCCTTCTGATGTTAACAGTATAATAAGGGGTCCTCATGGAATACCAAGTTACCATGAATTTTAAAAGAAAAAAACCCACAAGCAATTTTAAATAAATGTCAAGCTGTGGCTTTGGCCCCAAGCCCTTGGGGAGCAGAAAGCAACTCTTCTGTGTCCTTGGGGGGAGTTGCGGTAGTGGAGGCGCCTAGGTAAGGGACAGGGTTTGGGTCAGATGTTGGCTGTTGTGAGGTAGGTGGCGGCAGGGCAGGAACCTGTGGGCTGTTAGTAGCCGGTTTCTTCCTGGGCTGGAGCTGGTAAGATGAATTAGTCAAGTGGTTACCAGTTCCCTGGAGGAAACCAGGGCCAGGACCAGAAGGGTCTTTTTTCATAAAAATGTAACTTAGCAAGGAGGTGTGGCCCTCCCATCCTCTCTGTTATATGCACTTGA
Organism: Callithrix jacchus; assembly: GCF_049354715.1. Lineage (NCBI taxonomy): Eukaryota > Metazoa > Chordata > Mammalia > Primates > Cebidae > Callithrix > Callithrix jacchus. The sequence goes on from NC_133509.1 coordinate 16,819,698, forward strand.
GATGTGGGATAGCCTTTCCAGGAGACCACCTTCTTCCTCCCAAGCTTCTTCCCAGGCTCTCCCATAGAGGGATTTCTCCTGCAGAGCACTATCCCCAAAACCATGTGCTTCCAAGTGGCTGTGTCAAGCTCTGCTTCTTTTGGGGAACCTGAAGGAGCCGGTTTGGGACCTTGCAGGGGTCTCAGGGGCATTGAGTGTGTGAGGGATGGAGCTGACAGGAGAAGAAAATTGACAGGAGGTTGCAGGGAAGAGCAGAGAGCCCCTGCATCTTCATGGTTCTAACTCTTTTAGGGCTTAGGGAGCTGGAACTTCGCGCCGGCGGCTCATATGGAACTCCAAAAGGATGGGCTAGAGTTCTGGTTCTTCCCCGATGATTTACACGTAATCCACAATTTCTCTCTAGACCCCAGCTTTCACATTTTACAAACCAGGACACGTAACTGCAGCAGGACTGGGATTATTTGGAAGAGTGACTCTGAGAGGGCCACTTCCCCCATACCCGCCTCAGGGACACCAGGGAAGGCTCTGTGGGCCCCCAGCCATTTTGCATGGGACGGCGGTCTCCCAGCATTGGAGAGCCAGAGGTGAGTCTGGTAAAATGAGTGCAGAGGCTGTGTGTCAGGGAAGAGCGAGCCCTGTGGGTTACTGGTATGGTACATAAGGAACGGAAGTGAGGGGGACGACAAGGAAATTTAACTCGGTACATGAAAGTGAGAGTAGTAATACAGAGGCTCTGGTTAAAAAAATACAGATCTGCACTGCTGGAAGGCTGAGAATTATTCCATAAATAACCTGGGAAACCTGTGGACATGAGAGGGAGATGGGAACACAGAGAATCAGTCAGGCCGAGTGGGATGAAAGAGGGGACTCAGGGAGTAACCCTTCCTACCGTCCCCGAGCTGGTGACTTTGATGCCTGGGGACTTTGATGCCTTAAGTTGGTCTGCCTTGCCAGGCTCCACTCTCTGCTCTCAGGCTCTTCTTGCTATTCTGTTGAGCTCTCCTGGTTAAATACACTCTTATGCTGCACCGCCTGCTCAAGAGCCATCAATGGCTCCCTATAGCTCTTCTCATCAAGTTCACATACTTCTCTGTGGCTTTCTAGCCCAATTGTTAATTCAACAAGTGTTTATCTATTTTTAATTACATATTGATATTGAAAATACAGTACACAAACCTGAATACAATTAAATAACGGTACAAAAGTATGAACAATGTACAGTGAATCTAACTCAGACTCCCAAATCCTCCCTCTGCAGGGAAATCAGAAATGTGCTTTACATATCAAGCGATATATGTAAATATTTTTCTTACAAAAATAGGACATAATATACTTTGCTCTTCACCTTGATTTTGTCACTTATAAATACATATTTGAGAGTACTCCTTGTTAGCACAGTGTTCCATTGTACAAGTGTACCGTGTTTTCTTTAGTTAGACCCCAGCTAAAGACTTGGCTTTGAGTCTTTTGTCAAGATAAGTAATACCACTCCAGACACCCGTGTCCATGCCCCTTTTGCACATGGCAATGCACAATTATATATGGAGGACAAACCAGAAGCAGAGTGGCTGGATCAAAGGGCACCTGCGTTCTCTGTTCTGATTGACAGAACAGAGAACACAGGTGTTCTGATTGATAGAACACAGAACACGGGCGGGGCAGAACCTCTTCCCTCTAGCCTAGTCACCCCCTATCCTCATCAAATGTGGTGATCTTTGCCAGTCTGCTAAGTGAAAAGTAGCTCTTGTTTTATTTTGCATTGCCTTGATTTTGATGGAGGCTGGGTATCTTTTCATCTGTTTCAAAGACACCTGTATTCCTTTGTCTGTGAACGAACTGCTTTCAAGCCCTTTGGCCATTTCTCTACGAAGGTATGGAACAAATATTTATTGATATCCAATTACATGCCAGGTAAATCAGAGATGATCCCTGCCCACCTTTCATAATTGGATCTCATTCTCCCCTTATTGATCGTTAGCTGTTACCTGCCCTCCCCAAACCCTGACTCAATCAGGTCCCTTGGGAGTTTCACGGACTCGCTCAGCCATCTGGAGTCAACAAGGCAAAGGCATTTGTGTGTGTGTGTGTGTGTGTGTGTGTGAGAGTGTGTGTGTGTGCACGCACATGTAAAAGATTTGAATATCTCCCTTTTATATTATTGTACTTCAATTTCTATTATAACTAATTGCAAAAGTAATGCATCTTCTTGCTAGAACACAGAGATGCTATAGAACAGTACTAATGTGACATTTTCTAAATCCCATGGGATTCCAGTCACACCGCAATAAACATCTCTGAGCCACTTCCTTCAACACTGTTCTCTGCATATGTGGGTCCTTTTCTGAAACTGGCATCACTCTATACATATAATTTGGTTTTTAAAACCTTTTTTGACTTAATACTATGTCATCATAAATTCTAGAATTATTCAAAAACCTCTTTTTTATTTTTCTATTCTTTTTTAATTTTTTTATTTTCACAGGTTATTGGGGAACAGGTGGTGTTCAGTCACATAAGTAGCTTCTTTAGTGGTGATTTGTGAAATTTTGGTGCACCCATCACTCGGGCAGTACACACTGCACCCAATTTGTAGTCTTTTATCCCTCACCCCCTTCCCACCCTTTCCCCCGATCCTAAAGTGCATTGTGTCATACTTATGCCTTTGCATTCTCATAGCTTAGCTCCCACTTATGAGTGATGCGATCTCGGCTCACTGCAACCTCCACCTCCAGGGTTCAAGCGATTCTCCTGTCTCAGCCTCCCTAGTAGGGACTACAGGTGCATGCCACCATGCTTGGTTAATTTTTTGTATTTTTAGTAGAGACAGCGTTTCACTGTGTTAGCCAGGATGGTCTCGATCTCCTGACCTCATGATCTGCCTGCTTCAGGAAGATCCCAAAAATGCCTGGATTACAGGTGTGAGCCACTGCGACTGACCACAAAAACCTAAGTTTTATTGGCCAACAAATTATTTCACAGGAATGTTCCAAAATGTATTTAATCAACCCCCTTGTTCTTGGATCTTGTTTTATTCTCTCCCTTCCCTCTCTCATCCCTCCTTTCCTTCCACTTCATACACAAATACTTGCTTATATCTCCATTTCCTTCATGTGGATTTCTAGAAGGGCATTGGGCAGACCAAAAGGTGGAACATTTTTGTGGCTCTAGATTTGTTGGCTTGGCTAGTTCAAAACCTATTTCACCTCCTCCTAGGACGTCTAGACAATAGCAGCTAACGACCGAGACCTCCCTCCAGCACGGATTCTAAATATGATTTAGGCTCTGCTAATGAGATGAACTTCTGCAAGTGTGAGTCAGTGCTCATGATGCAGGGGAGTGGGAGGGCGGCGGGGTCCCATTTTGCTAGCACAGATCAGAATAGAAGGGGGGTGGCTCTGGAGCCGAGAGTTATCGTGATTACTCCCATTCTGGAACTTTGTGATCAAGGCGGAAGTGGCAGTTCTGTTGGCACCCAGGCTGGCATTGTGTTCTGGGGACTCATTCCTGGAAGCCCAGCCTAGGATGCATAACTGCTACCTGCTGATGAGTCTGCAAGCTATGTAGTCTCCTGATAAGTCTCCTTCTGCTTAAAGTAGCTGAGTGTATTCTGTTGTCTACAACTAAGATCACTATCCTTGTTCTTAGGAAATACAGGCTGAAGCCATGCAGGGTAAAGGAAATAATCATAATAATGGCAATAACGGTGTGTATAAATAGAGATAAGGAAGAAGTGGCCAAATGTTAAACTGGTGAACCTAGGTGAAAAGCGTATGAGTTTGTTGTCCTATTCTTGCAGTATGTACTCAGGTTGAAAAATTTAAAAATAAAATTTGGAAAAAAAACCAACCCTGATCTTTCCTGGAGCCAATGTTTTAAGCTACAGGGAAGAGAAGAAGAAAGGAAATTCCTACTTACTGGGGACCTGCTATGTGCTGGGCATATACTGACATATTTAGATGTCCACAGGGCCCCTAAGAAGTAGTGTGTGCCCATTTTATAGTTGAGGAAACTGATGCTCAGGGGTATGAAGTAACAGCTTAGCGCACACAGCAGTTAGTGGCCCAGCAGGCCTTCATGCCAGAGGCTGCCTGCCTGACCCCACAATCTCTCCCCTACCTCTGGGTAGAGGAGTAGTACAGGAATAGTGCAGGGGGGATGATGACCTTGACTTCTGGTCCCAGGCTGGTCCCCATGGGCAGTAAAAGACAGAGTCCACAGCCAGTGCAGGCCACTCTGGGGAGATGGCCAGTGATGGGGAGGATGTCGGGAAGGGACCTCCTTCCTTCCATGCATGCAGCTCCAGGGAGCAGCCCTCTTGTAACCAAGGCTTCCTCCGAGCACAGCTGCCATATGAAGGAAGAGGCAGTGCCCCCAGCCTAGTAGGCGCTCAGAGCAAGTTGCTCTGGCTCTCTGGGAGAGACAAAGACTGGCAACTGGCTCTGTATCCCTGCCTGCCTGCCAACAGGTTTTAGAGGAGGGGGAGAGTTGAAATGTCTGGGTGATTGCCAAAGAGCCTACTAAGGGACAATTTTCTCACTCTCCCTTTTTTTTTTTGGAGTGCAGTGGTGCTATCTTGGCTCACTGCAACCTCCACCTCCCAGGTTCAAGGTGATTCTCCTGCCTCAGCCTCCTGAGTAGCTGAGACTACAGGCACGTGGCACCAGGCCCAGATAATTTTTGTATTTTTAGTAGAGACAGGGTTTCACTATGTTGGCTAGGCTGATCTTGACCTCCTGACCTCATGATCCACCCGCCTCGGCCTCCCATAGTGTTGGGATTACAGGTATGAGTCACTGCACTCAGCTGGGGACAATTTCTCTCCCCCCACTACCTTTGGGACGAAGCCCCTCTGTCCTGGCTGGAGGGCTCTGCATTCTTCAGGGGCCTTGGGGCCCAGTACTGGGTGCTGTGGGTCCCTATTGGGGAGCTCAGCCTTCTGAGCTGCATGTACCTGCCTGGCACCCCTCATCATCACCTGCCTGGGGTGGGGTGGGTCCATGCAGGTGGACCCTTTCATAGCAGGCTCTTTGCACTTGGATCACTGACAGGCAAATAACACTATGCATGGGAGGTGGCAGGTCCTCTTTCTACCCTCAAATTTCCAACCCTACCTGCCATAGTCCCCAGGCTAGACGCAGTGGTACAATCAGAGCTCACTGCAGCCTCGACCTTCCAGATTCAAGTGATCCTCCCACCTCAGCCTTCCAAGTAGCTAGGACCTCAAGCACACACCACCATACTCAGCTAATTTTATTATTTTTTCTAGAGACTGGGTCTCCCTATTTTTTCCGGCTGGTTTCAAACTCTTGAACCCAAGCGATCCTCCCACCTCAGCCTCCCAAAGTGTTGGGATTACAGGTGTGAAACACCACTCCTGGCCTTGGTATCAAGTCTTTTAGTTAAGGCAGTGAAGGCCTCGGCTGAGATGAACTGTGCCGTTCATGGTGGGGAGGATTCATGGGAGGAGGGCTCCCCAAAGTCCCTTCCTCTCTCTCATCCTCAGTTTCTTGGTCTGTAAAATAGGGATAATAATGACTCACTGGGCTTCTAGGCAGAATTTGAGCTTGGTGAATTCCTCTTCCCATCTGCAAAGGGAGGCGGGTTGGATTTACACAGGATTCTTATGTATTAGAATCACCTGGGGGGTTTTGAAGCTATCAGTTCCCAAGCTCCAGCCCAGATCCCTTGAGTGAGATTTTCTAGGAGTGGGAACCCACATCAAGATGTTTTATTAAATTGCCAGGTGATTCTAATTTGAATCAGGCTTGAGCACTGTGGGAAAATGATCTCTTACATCTCTGAATATGGACATGAGTCTGCGTGTAAGTAAGCCTGCAACAGTTTGGGCCCCATTTATGGTACCCCACTAACGTCCCTGGAATTGGGAAGCCTAGGGAGGAATGGCTTAGTTGGTGTGTGGGAGGCTGGAGCTCCTTGGAAGTACTTGAGAGATGTGTTCAGAGCTCAGGGTGGGGCTGATTCAAGGTTGAGGGTCCTGGGGCGTTCACAGACCGTCAGACAGACAGTCCGCTGGGCTTGGTCCAAGGTCATAGTTCAATGATGTAGAGTTGAACGTTGTACAGTTCAATGTGCCTGGTACATAATAGAAGCCCAATAAACGTCTGTTGAAGAAAAGGGTGAAGATCCAGGCCCGATATCAATCAGAGGACGATGCGCCCTTCAGATGCTCCCTTTTATGGTTGAAGCTCGCTATTTCCACTAAGGCATAAACTAATAAAATGACATAATGAGTTGTGAATATTTTCAGCCCCTGCCTTATCACTGTGCTAGGCAAGTTATATTTTATCATCTTAACAATCCTTCAAGCCAAGTATTACTGTTCCCATTTCACAGATGTGCAGATTGAGGCTCAGGACGTTTAGGCAACTTGCTCAAGGTGGCATGGCTCTGAAAAAGCAGAGCTGGGTTTCTCAGGCAGGTCTGGGGACCTCAAAGCCTGCCCCAGTGCCTGGGTCCTGCCCTCAGACCCTGTCAGAGCAGGAGGGTCCTTGGAGACCAGCACCTGCCTCCTCTTGTTTGGGCACGGAGGGAGCTTTGCGAGGTGGCATCAGGACATACCATCAGAGTGGTCCGGCCAGGGACCACCGGAGGCTCTTTGGACTCCTAGTCCGGTGCTTCCTTGGAAGGCTTTTATTGGAGGTAGAAGATAATGCACTGATGTTGGACTTTTAGACCAGGTGGGGCCACCAGGGCCCAGCTGTGAATTGAATGAGTGTTTTTGATGGTGCACCCCTGCCACTTCTCCTACTTCCCCACATCCTCCTGTGCCCCTCAGATCTCTCACTGCCACCACCCCTGATCCCACACACATCCTGCCTTCATGGTGCATCTGAGTCAAAGACCCCTACTCTGGTGACCAGTGCTCCAACAGTCTCTGCCTAAGCTATTCCCTGCCAAATGAATTCACAAAAAAGAGCCAACAACTGTGACATTGTGTAGCACCTCTCTATTTAACCAACAGCTCCATAAGATTGTGGCACCTTATCCTCACAAAATAAAGCCCCGATAGCAGAACTTTGAACCCCGGTAGGCTCCTGGAGAGAAATGTAGGGGTGGAACCCACAGATGGAGCCCATGGAGGCGAGATGTGCACTGCAGTCTGAAAAATCATAATACTGTAAAACTTCAAGCTGCCTATGGCAGTCTCTTTCTCCAAACTTAGGTTGCAATGCCCTTAGAGCATTCCCACCAGTGGTCATCTGGCTTGGTTAACTCTAATGTCAGGGAGCTCACTACCTCACAAGGCAGTCCATTCTGTCTTACCAGGCTGCTCAGAGCTTCGTTGTGCAATAGTGAGCATCACCTGTTCTTTCCCAGTACTCTACTGGTCTCTCTGAGGGTGGCTGGCTGGGGTTGACTGTGCTCCAGCTGGAACAGGTGTTCATATCTCCCATGGACAGCAGAGTCAGCCAGGCATCCTCACGCTGGAGGGCAAGTATTTGTCGCCTCTCCATGGTGGCGGCAGTCGGCCTGCCTTATTTTTCCACATCGGAAGGATCCTATTAAAGCAGGCCCTGCCTTGGTTACATGTCAGAGTTCTCTGACATCAAGTTGTATTTAAAGGCTCAGTGCTGGGACCGTCCCCTGACACAGACCATCAGCCTTGGCTGCCTTTATTTCCCCATTAGTTTCTTTTGGTCTCAGTTGAGTGTTATGCACCATGAACGGTGGTGACAGAGATCTGTGACCTGGCCCCACCCTGCAGTGGTACACAGGAGTGTCTGGGAGAATACACCAGCAACAGACATGAAACCAACCACAAATGAGGGAAGGTCATATAAGGCCACTCTGTATCTCTTCATGCCTTCGTGGTGTTCACCACACTCCATACTGGGGCCAATAACGTTCAATCAAATAGAATTCAGTGCATCCAGATTCTGTGTAAGCAATCTGCTCGGGGCTGGGTGGTGTGGCATGAAAGGGCAGATATCATGGGTTTTAAAGAGCAGTTAGAAGTAGCTATGGAAAGAAAAGTGGTTCAGCTGCTGCAACCAAAGGCCAAAACAATGATGGCTTAAACACAACAGAAGTGTATTTCTTGCTCGACAACATTAATAATTTAAGCAGTCCAGGGCTACTATGGCAGTTTCATGGTTTTGGAGACCCAGGCTCCATCTACCTTGTTGCTCTGCCATTCTCAATCAGCAAGTTTCACCATATGGTTCAAAATGGCTGCTCCAGAGCCTGCCATCACATCACTATTTCAACCTACAGGAAGACAAAAAGTGGAAATTGAAGAAATGCCATTGCCATTCAAGACAGGCTGACCCAGAACTGGTACATGCCACTTCCCCACATATGCCACTGATAGAACTTCCTCTTCCGGCCACTTCTGCCTCCACAGGGAGTCTGGGAAATGTAGTCTTTAGTTCTATCACTGAGGGGCATGGGGAGAGTGCATTCTTGGGGACAACCAGCCGACTTCACCAAAGGGAGGAGCCAATCTCAGGCATCCAGAAGATGGGAATGAACTTGGCCTGGGCATGTGGGGATGGGGGACTGAGTCTGTAAGGAGCTCATCTAGGGCCTCTCTGAAAGGCAAACCCTCATGAAGAAGGGGTGGACAGAGTATCTTAATTACTAGGCAGGGCTCCAGAGATTGTAAGGGGACCTTGGTGAGCATGGCAGTGAACTCACAGAATCCTCCACCTGAGCTTTGGTTTATAAATAGACCTGCTTCTGACGAGGCGAAGTCTTTAAAATTGTACTCTCTTTTAAATTAGCCTGGGGGAGAGAGGTCAACAGGGGTTCACAACTTTAAAAAACCTTGTTAGTCCTTTTGCAACTCAGAGAGTTCTTTGGTCAAATAAAGAGTTACTTGTCCATTGATCTTTTCTCGTAAATCCCACACATCTGGCACACCTCTTTGGGTATGAGATTATACACCTATGTGATGACTTTTACTGCTGGGAAGGATCTGCTGTGGACATCTGTTATTCATTTTATCCTTACACCAATGTTGTGAGGTCGGCGTGTGATCCCTGTTTGAAAGACATAGACACTGAGGCTTAGGGATTTGTTCAACCTCTTTTGCAGTGAAGCTGAGCATTTTGTCTCTTTCCACTTACACCTCTCAAGAAACAACTGGCTATCTGCAGCAACGTGTCCAAAAATATGGGACAGTAGAACAATAGACCTTCACATGAATCTATGAGAGAGAAAAAAAAAATCTGTGGTCAAATAAGACTGGGAAATACGGCATGTTTATCTATCTCACTTGGAGATTCACAAAGCACAGCAGAATATTGGTGGTTCGGATGAATCCTGCAGACTTTAAACCATTGTTGTTTAAATGTCTCCCTCTGACAAGGTTCCTCTGGCTGAAAAGGGTAAGAGGCTGACTGCTAGGTGACCCCATTCTAGGCAGTCCATTCTGTCTTGCTGAGCTGCTCATAACTTCATTGTGTAATGGCTAGCATCGCCTGTTCTTTCTCAGTACTCTGCTGTTCTATCTGAGGGTCACAGGGGTAAGGTCTTGGATTATCTGAGCAAGCTGCTTACCATCTCTGTTGGGGTTTTTGGGAAAGGATAAACAGTGCTTTGGTAATTCTCCCACTTAGTTCAGAACGAATTGAGATGTTGCTGGAGGGGTCATTCAGATGAAGATCAAAATGGCAGCACTTCTGACACATGCTACTCAGACAGGGATGCTTGGGTCCCTGGGAGGAGGAGCTCAGCACCTCTCCTGAGGCAGCCAGGCTTTTCCACCCTGACACAGAGCCAACAGGCTGACTGCCGGCTACCCTCAGAGGCTGGACCCAGGGCATCTCACAGCAGGCTGGCAGATATCCTGGGGAAATTTCAGAATGGCAGAGCTCCTTCACCCAAACTCACCATCCAGGCAAGTCCCTGCTCCTCCCAACATGCTCCCACCCTTGGTTTCCTTACTTGGCACATGAGGTCAATGAAACCCATGCTCTCTGTCTACCAGGGTTGTTATGGGGGTGTCACAAATGGCAAGGGGGAAATACAATGAAAAATATAAATGGTTAAATTACTTTATTCAGGTATCAGTTCTCATACTCTTCTTACAAGGTTGATAGTTATGTTAAATCATTGATTCAATGATTCATTCATTCATTCAACAAAGAGCTCATTTGTGAAGCACAACCTGGGAGGTGCTGCGAGAAAGCACAGCGCTTCTGCTCAAGGAGAAACAAAACTTTGAACCCCGCAGCCCCAGCCCCTGTCTGCAGATGAGGAACCACAGTTCAGAACAATCAGGGCCTCCCCCAGGAGCCACCACTCTCCCCCAACAAAGTCTGGCCTCTGCTCACTCTGCCTGACACTTTGAAGGTCCCCTCCACGTCTCTCCCTTCATCCAAATTCTGCCTATTCTTAGAGACTATCTCCAGACCCACTTCCCTGATGAGCCATTATGTATTTTGGTCCCCCTTTGTTGGAGCTCACTGAGTCCTCACTGTCTTCTGTGCTCTTGACTTAAGAGAGTCAATCTTAGCACTTGACTTTCTCCAATGGTTTTATGAGGCTATGTGTCATCTCCTCACTTACTGCCCTCCACCCTGTCTCGGGTGCAAGAGGGGTCAGGGAGGGCCGTTGGTTGATGGCCTGCTGATGGATTTAGCCAGCCAGGGAAGGTGGCAGGCTGGCCAAGATCTCATTTTCCCCTTTCGCTGACATGTTCCTAATTTGGCTTTATGAGATTTTTCTGGGGTGTCAGCTGTGCTGTTTGGAGCTGGGCTGCAAAGGGCAAAATGTCCAGTGGCAAGGGGAATGGCATGTGGGAAGGGCTTGGCAGAGGGCAGGGGTGTCTGCCGCCTTTCCCAGCCTCCTGCAGGGTCTCGGAATGTTCTGGCCCACTCTGGAGTCTTAAAAGGACATGTTGGGATAAAAAAACACTTACAGAGATGTTTGGAATGTGGGCCACAGAGAGAACATAATAGAAGGCCAAGGCTAAGGTCCCTCGAGGAGAATCACACGAGACCTGAGGAGGGGCTGGGGCGGGTGCGTGGGGACGTGTTCTCATGGGATGCCATCTCGTGATGAGTGCCAACAGGACAGCCGGTCCCAAAGTGGCATTCCCCAGAGATGACTGCTCTGCACTGGGCTTTGTCTCTGTGTGGCCTGTAACGAACCACACTGCTGCCACCTGTGCCTGTTTTCTTGCTGTATAAAAGGGAGGACTGGACTTCATCAGAGGTCACACATTAGTCTCAGGTGTTTTCTTTTTAAAATTGAATTCTTTCTATATTTAAAACGGGTATATGTTACATTATAAATGTATTTTCTGGTTGTTCTTTAAAAATAAAAAAGAATGTCCAGAAATCCTGTGCCTGCTCAGCAATGGTCTACATGGCAGGCACTCCTCAAGTCCTGGCTCTCCTCTTCCTCCACATGACTTTGTGTCCCTAATCGGCATTTAGGTTTGTCCCCAACTTTTGCCCTGTCCACACACTTCTTGGGGTTCCTTCCAGCATGGGCATCTGTGGTTAGGAGTGGACAGTGGAATGGGAGCTCATGGGGACACCCGGGCCCTGGGTGCTAGCGCAGGCCCTTCACTGACCCATGGAGTGACCCTGGGGAGCCACCTCCCCCGTGCCTTCATTTTACTCATCTATTAAAAGAGGGAAGTGGCTAAAATCAGCAATAAGATCCTTTTAAGCTCTCACTTCAATGATCCAGGCAAAAATGCCACTTGCCTGAATGAAATGGAACTGTGATTTAAATGCTGTGGAATGTGACCATCCCAGCCCTTGGAAACTTCATGATGGAGAGTGAGAGGAAGAGAAAAGAAGGAAGAGGGACCCTAGCTCGGGTATGAGGTCTGAGCGAGTCTGTGGCTCAGGCAGACCTGCTCAAGCTGCCGGTGGGGTTGAAAGGAGCAACTCAGTCTCCTGGAATTCCTTCCAAGTCAAGGTCTTGGAATGTCTCCACCATCACCCTTTCCAGAAGCCCAGGGTTCTGGGTTAAAGCTGAGGATGTATGAACCAAGCCTTCAAAGGACTGGAGGCACAGCCTAATTTTTGGTCTACTCCATGCCAATGGAGACTTCCCAGTAAGTAGCCAGACTGAGGGAGAGTGCTGGGTCATCACATGAGCAGGAGGGCCCCCCTCTGTGTGTCAGGAGACTCTGCGGTCACTCCAGCTCTTTCCTGATGGCTATTATTTCATTTAGTTGAACCTCAGTTTTCTTATGTGTCAAAGGGGCTTGAAGCAGACAAGTAATCGAGTCAAGCTGCTCTATCTGACGCCTAAGAGGGAAACCATTAGAGAACAGAAGCCAAATTCTTGGAAAGGAATGAATGTCCCGCCAGGTGACTTGTGGCATTTCTTGCGAGAGTTCTCTCTGTGGTTTTTGTATCACATTTTCTCTGGGACAGTCTCACTTTCTTAGTACCACTGGGGGCCTGTCTGGTTCAGCTCCAGCAGACAGAGGCCTCCCCACTGAGCCTTCCAATCACACAGAGGGGCCGTTCCAAGCACACAGAGACCCGAAGAAATGCACACCCCTCAGGGGTCAACACAACCTGCACGCCGCCAGCTCTGTGGTCTCCTTAACCTGTACAGCATCCTCACTGGCTCGGGTACTGAAGAAGGTGGGCAAGATGTCTCCTAGTTGCTGGGGAGGACCCTCAGAGGGGCCCCCAGAATCTTGAAAGGCCTTGGGAATAGAGCCCTCCCAGGTAGTCAGTCCTTGGTAAGCTAGACACAGTGAGCTACAGAAGAAGTTTAGGGACCTGTTAGAGGGACAGATACATCTAAATTCACAGGCAGTGCTGTGAAGAGGCCTGGAAGGAGGCTGGATTTAGGGGCCCAGCTTTTGAAGCCCTGTCCTGATGGCGGGGTACTGATGGCCCATGATTTCATTTCCCTGAACCCCCAGTCCCTGTACCTGTGAAATGGGGAAACATGCCTGCCGGCCCCACACAGCATAGTTCTGAGAAGAGATGGAAGAAGGTAGCTTTCAGGCTGGTTGGATAACTGCTGCCAATGGAGACTTTCAATGGGAGCAACGGTGTGAGGGAAATGCCTTGGTAGAAAGGGGCTGAGAAAGGGGGAGGAAAAGAGAACAGGCTGGATGGAGCCCCTGCATCTCTACCCCAAGGAGGCTGCCAGTAGGGGAAGTAAGAGCCTGGGCTTTGGGCTCTGGAACGAGGCTGGCCCAAGTTTACATCCAGGTCCTGCTGTGTAGAAGCTACATGGCCCCAGGAAAGCTGTTGTACCTCTTTCAGCTTCTATTGCCTCTCTGTAAAATGGGGACAATATTCAGACCTCACAGAGTAGTTTGTAAGATTAGAATGAAAAGGGATAACATCTACAAAACGTCTAGTGGAGAGCCAGCACACAGTAGATGCTTCATACATGTAGCTGTTAGTATTTTCAACAACTATTTACTGCGACTCACTTCCTACAAGCAGGCAGTTCTAGGCAGCCCCTGGTCTGAGGATGGGACCTGGATCCCCAGGGAGGATGTGAGATGCTTTCTGGCTGAGGCAGGAATGACTTCTGGTTCTGCCCGCTGCTGGAGCTCTGTGCCGCTGCCCTGATGGCAGCCTTGGTGTTGGGGTGTCTGTCCCTCCTTGACCCCTGGCCCTGGCATCCCCCATTTCTTTCCTAACCTATCCCTTCTTGACTCCTGGGCCTGGCCTCAGCCATCCCCTTTTCAGCCTGCTTGGTGGTGAGTAAGAGGACCTTGGGATCCAAGGCCCTCAATACCCCAGCCTTGAGGGATCCGTGGAACTTATGGGTCTGTATAAAGCCAGTCAAGGGCTCCCTGAGGTGTGCCTGTCCTAAATCCCCTAACTTCCACCCTACAGGCAGAAATGAACTCACAGCTGGTGTCTCCCCACCTGAAATTGCTCCTGCAGGCAACCCCAACAGAGCCACTTTGAATCCTTATGAGCTGCACCTATAGCCTCATGACCAAGGGCACAGGTAAGCCCTGAAGCCGGACTACCTGAGTTCAAAATCCCAAAGTTGGGTCCAACCCACAGACCCTGGCCCAGTGACATGAATGCACTCAGACACAGATATCCAGTGAAAGAGCAGGCTAGGGGTCTGGGCCACTCACAGACACTAAGAGGGTGCTGTGAAGAGTCAGCAGCCATGACCCTCACCAGCTGGGGCTGTGGGCATTTATTTAGTATAGATTTAGTGGCAGAGGCTTCGAGTCAACACACGTTTTGATAATTGACATGGTCGCCCTTCCTGGAGACAGCGGTCCCTACAGTCCTACATCCCTGGATGATTAAGGGCCAGGTTCTGAGGCTCAAGTAAACTAACTTATTTAGATCAGTTCTTTTTCACATCCTCTAGTTATCTAAACTAAGCTTTCAGGCACTGGATAAGAGAATATGGCTGCCTTCAGTCAAATCCTATTCTGAAGCTTTTGCAAGACCCTCTGGCCTTCCAAGAGGTCTTTGCATCCTTTTCCTATAATTTCTCCCACCACCGTGACTGAGCCCTTACACCCAAGGCTGTGACAATCCAGCTGTGTAACATTAGGTCTGTGATGAAATCTTCATGCACCTCATTTTCCCCACCCATAAAAATTCTACCTCACAGAATTCTCACGTGAACTAAATGAGGTAATACAGGTCTTGGCACATAGTAAATGTTCAATATATTGATCATTATTTTTCCTGCATTCTTCTGCAAATACCCACCTTAGATTTATGTCCAAGTCCCCTTCCCAGCACCCTATGCTGGTACTTCTTGGAGGGCGTGGTTTTCCCATGAACTTGCAGCCCTTAAGCCTGACTTTGAAACGTCTGGAGACTGACCTGGAGAGAAGATGAAGGGTGAAGAATTGAATGGGCGGGATTGACGAAGCAGAAAGTGGGCTGGGGTGGCCTGGCTCTTTCTCACCTGCATTCACTCACCTGGACTGAGAAAGCAGAGATGTTGCCAGCTTGGTTAGAAGACCTCATCCTGAGTTCCCTTCCTTTGGATACACCACTCTTTCTCTCTGTAGGAAAAGAGAGAGAGAAAAGGTGAATAAAAACACCTGAGCCAAGAGGCTGTTTCTGGGCCCCCTTTTCCCTTTGACAAGCCCCTAAGCTTCTGAGTAAGGAATTGCCCCAAAGGAATCTCATGTGCTTAACCCCATTCCTACCTCAGACCCTGTGTAACCAGAGACAACCTGTTCCTGCATCACCTCTGTCCTCAAGATGCTATCAGTGGCTGCTCCATCTGGTGGGAAGGCAGAGGAGAGCGGTGGCCTTTGTGTGAGGCTCCATGCAGACACGCAGCAGTGTGGAGGGGCTGACCAGGCTCAGCAGACCAGAAGCACCCTGGGATGGAGGCCTGGGCAGGGCTGGTGCCAGGGCAACCAGCTTCAGGCCCATGTCTCCAGTGAAGACCCTCAGAAAGCTTCTGAGCCCACATGAGGTAGCTGTACTGGCTTCAAGGAGCTGTGTGAGTAGGGATTGGCCAGGAAAAGTGGCCCCCCTTGAGCAAATTCTGGTCCCAGGCCTGGCTGGATCTTACCGTGGGTGAAAACTGACTCTTTGAGTCTGGGCTGCAGAGAGAGAATGAGAGATCAATGAGATGGAGCTTCCCTGAAGGAGTGCATGGCTTCATCACAGCAAATCCTCAGGACGCCCAAGGAGCGCCCGATTCCCTACAGCCCTGTCGACACAGAACGCGACATCCTTCTTCTCTTCCTCCCTTTTCGTCTTTGCCAAAGCCATATCATTGTGTTTTACTTTGCACTTGTTGGTTTTTACTGTAGTTGAAAGTGCTTTTCCATGTTTCTAGGCCACTCTTGTGACTTCTGTGAATTGCTTGCTCATCGACACTGACCTTTCTGTGCTTGTTGTTGCTTTCTCTTGCCTGGATGAAGGAGTTTCTGGCTGAACAGTGGCTAAGAATTGGGTGAGAATGTGAGCCTCCTACCTTCCAGAGGTTCCTAAGATAAAGGAAAATGGGGAAGTTGGCCTGAAATTCTTGGAGAAGACCACTCCCCACTCCCTATAGGAAGAGGGGAGAGACAGTTTTCCTTTGAGAGTTTTCTTTGGAGATTGAACAGCACTATATACAAGTATGATTGGCTGAGCCAAATGATTCTGGTGGTTTCTCTGATGCCCAGATTCCATGAAAGACGTGGAACTTGGAGGCCCAACTCGACATGGCTTATATTCTAGAACTGAGCTCTGACCTGCCCTAGAATTAGGGTAGGGAGACTCTCAGAGTCAGGGAGGCAGAGGAAAAACAGACTCTCTCTGCTCCTGGAGCAGGTGTGAGGATCCCTCCATGTAGAGCCTGGCACCCCACCATCCCATCTCCACGCACACCTGTCTGTTTACCTTTCCCTTGAAGTTTTCCTGCTTCAGAAATGTGGACCACCACAGCTAGAGAGGTCCTTAAAGGTCTCCCATAGTTAGAACAGGAGCTGAGCAAAAAGAGAAAAGTCGAGAACTAAGATGAGCTCATGTGCATATGAGCACATTGATGCACTTGTGAAAAGTTAAATATAGTGTGCAGTATATCTAAAAGCAAAGTGATGATTATTATTTTTTACAAAAGATTTATTCCTCTAAATTGTCCTATTAGACCTGTGTGTTAAAAAAATGGTGATGTGGTGTTGTGGACTCCATGTGCATCACCCCAAATTCGTATGTTGAAATTCTTATCTCAATGCGATGATATTGGGAGGTGGGAGATAATTAGGTCGTGAGGGTGGGACCCTCAAGAATGGGATTCGTGCCCTTTTAAAGGGGACCTCAGAGGGCTCTCTAGTTCTCTTTATGCCATGTGACTGCAGCCGTCTGCAAACTGGAAGAGAGCTCACATCAGAACCCTACCATGCTGACAACCTGATCTTGGGTATCTGGCCTCCAGGACTGTCAGAAGTAAATGTCTGTTTTTTAATAAGCCACCTACCCTATGGCACTTTGTTACAGCAGCCCAGACTAAGACATTGGGGATGTCTTAGGCTTCTCATCCACCCCTATTTTGCAGAAGGGGAAACTGCGGCCCTGAGCAGGTACACAATTGCCACACACAGCAAGTGGCATTTGATCCTGAATATTTTGCTTTCTGGTTCAGGTTTCTTTCTGTGATATCTGGCTCCAGCCCAGAGCTGCTTCTTGCCTATAGGAGATATTCTTCAGGATTGGCAAAATTAATCAGGAAACAGACTGTGTTGGCAAATGCCCAGCCAAAGGAGTATTTCCATTTCACTCTGACCTCCTTCAGCAGGCCACCATTTTCAGCCTGGTGGAAAATTGTCCTTTTTCCCTTAGTTCATGTATTTATATGTATGTGTGTCGGTTTGGAAAATTGTCCTTTTTCCCTTAGTTCATGTATTTATATGTATGTGTGTCGGTTTGTATATATATATATATATATATATATATATATATATATACCACAAAGCAAAGTGATTTTATTTTTACAAAAGATTTTTTGTGTACATATATACACACACACATATGTGTATGCGGCACGTGCACATTATATATATGGTATAAATATGAAATTGTGTATGTTTGTATGTATAATTATATATAAAGTGTATACATGAAATTTTATATGTATATATATATATGCACACAGACACACAGACGAAACTTCGGGAATTTCTTTTCAAGCCTTGTATGCAATCACTTCAAAGCTGACATGCATCACACACAGTGGAGTCAGGCAGAAAGAGAGGGCTTGAAGGTGGTCCCAGAGCTTGTGTCAGGGTGAAGCCTTAAGTACAGTTCTGGAATCTTCCCTGCTCACTGAGATGCCTCAAAAGACTTTTTTTTTCTTAGAAGCAGAGTGCTAGCTTTCTGACAGGACTGCCCTCCCATTCCAGCACATTCTCCCTCAGCTTCTCTCTTTTCACCCTCATTGTCCTTAGAACCTTCCCAGTCTTCATCACTGGACACAGCTTTGTCCTTTCAGGAGTGCTTTTCCACTGAGCATCTCATTCGGATGTCACAGTGCTCCCGGGGGGTGGGGCCAGGCGTGGGGATGCCACTTCCATGGGGGCCAATGACCTGAGATGTCAGCAACACTGACAGTCACCTAGCACATCAAGGTCAGAAATTCAAGACTTTTTCTGACTCCAAAATCAGTGCTCTCTGCTCTTCTCCAGCAGGTGTGTAGGTGGACGTGGGAGGCGGCTGGGGAGGTGGCGCTGAACTTCAGCACTCAGCAAGCTTCTTTGGAAGGACCATGCCAGGCAGAACACCGGGTGACGCCCAGGCGGGGGAGGGGTGGGGAATGTGCAGAAGCCCAAGCTCGCGAAGCCACTGCAGAGCAGCTGGGCGGCGCCCCCAGTGGCGGCCATCCTTCCTCCACCCCTCCCTAACTGTGTGGACTCATCTGCTGACTGAATGCAGCCTCATCAGAACAGCGGGGGTTTCTGGGGTGATAAATCTTTATTTTCCGGGGTTGTCCTGAATGCTCTACTCTGCTGAACAAAACCATTTCTTCATGGGCCGTTTCTCTTAATTGGCTGGTGGTGCTGCCCACCCTTGGCAAAATCAGGAGGACAGTTGTCTTTGCAGCCTGCTCGCTCCCTTTGGTCTGCTAAGCCTGCCCAGTGTCCTCACAGTGCCCGAGTTCCCCCACTGCTGGTATCTTGTATCAGGCTTTAGAACCCCACCCCGGCCAGTGCAGCCACTCTCATCTCACTACACCTCCGCGAAGTTGCAGATAAAGATAAAATTCACAAAACCCAAACCTAGCCTTGTAGGTACCAAGTGCCAGATTCAGATTGATGTCTTGGAACAGAAAGCAATCCCAAGGCAGGTGAAGCTGGACCAAGAAAACCGTAGTCACAATTCAGCGCACGGAGTTCCCTGGCTCTCTTCATACGCTGAGGACCACTGTGTCTCCGGATACGTCCCCCATGTCCTTTTCACCATCATGCTGCTCTCTTTCTTTTTCATTAGCCTTGCCAGAGATTTGTCTATTTCACCAGTCTGTTCAAGAAATAAGTTCCAGCATTAGTATCTGAACTCTTCTTCCTGTCTCTCATCTTTTTTCTCATAATTGTCACCTCTTTCTCCTTTTCCTTTGTATCCCAAGTGAGGTGGCCAATTTTTCTCTATAGTGTTGATTTGTCTTTCTGGGTCATCAAGTCTACTTTTGTTACTTACTTCCAAAGTAGCTTTTAATTTAAATATTAATATTTTAGTTACTTGGCAATTCTCCCATTTCTCACCTAACTCCCTTTTTATATCACCGTGTTACTTCATTTTGAAATGAAATATACGTTCTCTCCTTAAGACTTTCTGCTCGCTTTTTTTCCCCTGAGATAGAGTTTTACTCTGTTGCCCAGGCTAGAGTGTAGTGCTGTGATCTTGGCTCATTGCAACCTCCACCTCTTGGGTTCAAGCAATTCTCCTCCCTCAGCCTCCCAAGTAGCTGAGATACAGGTGCATGCCACCACGCCCGGCTAATTTTTTGTATTTTTAGTAGAGATGGAGTTTCCCCATGTTGGTCAGGCCGGTTTCGAACTCCTGGCCTCAGGTAATCCACCTGCCTCCACCCCGCAAAGTGCTGAGATTACAGATGTGAGCCATCATGCCCAGCCTTCTGCTCCTTTTTCAAATGGATGGTGTATCCTCTTCTAATGAGCTCCCAGGCATGATGGGTCAATGTTCTCAGGTCTGCATCTGGGAACAGGTTGGTGTGAAAGCTCCTAGTCAGCCTCTGGTTCCTGGTTTGTCTGGGCCATGCTGACGTGGGAGCCTTAACCACCACCTGAGCCTCTTGCACTAAGCTGCTGTGGGGCAAGGGTGTCTTCCCAGAATGCTCTGGTTGTCATGGCTTCTCCCTTTGCTCCAGCTACAGCGAGTTGTAAGAAGGACACTTCCCAGAATGCATTGCCCAACTGCCCCTGCCTTTCTGTCTTCCGTAATCTGTAATTTCTGACCTGGTTGTAGACAGATGGTGCAAAGGACAAGGGGTGCTGTGCTAGAGAGAGGTAACGAGATTTCTGCTTCAAAGGACAACTCTTAAGAGACAGAGAGGAGCCACTGGGCTTGTTTCTGGTGAGTCAGACACATGGACTGCCCAGATGGAAGCATAGCTGTGAAGCCCCTTTGTGTTTTTTCCAAGTAGGCCTCTGATGGAGGGCTTCCCGGTAGGCAGGTGAGATTGCTGGGTATTTTCCCCTTTGGCTACATTCCTGACATCCTTAGTGAGAAGTTTTAAAGACTCCCTGGTCACTCACTCCTCTGAGCTAGATGTCCCATGAACCAGTAGTTGGTACACACTTATTGCTTACCCCCACCCCTCATTCATTTCTTCACTGTCTAATAAGAGCTCCTGATTGGACTTGGGGTCAAGCCCTTTCTTAGCCCAGGTGGCTTGGGTGGAGGTTCTGGAGGTAGAGCACATGACCTTGACCTCAGCCAATCATCACTTCTCATGTCCCAGGCCACAGCAATTAGTTCAGGGGTGGGCATGTTACCAGAGGCTGGTACAATCAGAATGAAGTTCAAGACTTTTGTGGAAAGAGGGCTCAAGTCTCCTTGCTAGACCTGGGCAGTCGGGCTTATGAAATGAGCCTTGGATGGTTCCTTGAGCTTGAGAATAAAGCTTAGGACTGGAGAGAGGTCATATACTGGAGACAGCACAGAGCCCCTGATCCAGCCTTGCCTGAAGCTAGCCCTACCCTTTGATCTTTTAGTAATAGGAACTGATACATTTTTCTTTATGTTTAAACACATTTGGGCTAACTGAAGTAGAAAGAGTTCTCACTGATACAAGTATGATCAGCTAAGAAAAAAGAACAAATATAATAAGGAAGATATATTCTTTAATATTTATAGTTGGAAGGCAAAGAGGTTAAAGGGGACCATGCTCATGACCCCATGGAGCCCATGGAGTCATAGCCAAACACTCCTGGAGGGATCTGGGTGCCGGCATCTCCAGCCTGTCCTGTGATGGAGATCTAAGGGGTTCCCCTTAAAGCTTCTCAGGGAAATCCTTCTTGATGCAATAAGATGCAAACTTGGGGAAGCTGTTCTCTCCAGACAGGGTACAAGTTGAGGACAGAAATGGTTTCAAAATGTTTTGAAATGTTCATGAATGGCAGGTCTACGGGAGAACAGAACAGGGGGGCATGGTATGTGCGGGACCTTCTGTGACCTAAGGGTAGGTGTCAGGGAAGCTTCCAAACTCTCCCTAGAGGCCAAGCCAGGGCTGCCTGAGAGGCTGGACAGTGGGCACTCAGGCCCCATGGGCAGGGACACGACACTTGGCTTATTGTTCTCCTCCACCAGGATGAATTCAGTGGGGCAGGGGATTGCACACTGCACACATCACAGCTGCTCCTCCAGGGCTCGGGGAGCTCAGGTGCTGTGGCACTTGCTTCATCTTAAGTGACAGGAGCACAGATCAGCTGCCGAGGAGTGTGAAAACAGCAAATCCTGAGTCACCACTGACTGTTGCCCTGGGCATAGAACCCCAGGTTATGGCACTCAACGCTGGTTGTCCCTGTGCATCCAGGAAGCTAAATGGTGGCCAAAAAAAAAAAAAGTTAGAATGCATTCAGACTGGACCAGAGAGTTCATGTGCATGTGCACGTCTGTGTGAATATATGTTTTGGAAGTCACGCCAGGTTTGTCTTTCCTTATGTGACATTGGTATCTTTTTTCTACAGCAGTGTTCCATTATGTTCTAGTTCTTGAAAGAGGCAGTGAGGTAACATGTGTACAGCGAAATGTATTTGGAAAATGATTTACGTGTATTATAGTCCTCTCTTAGAGAATCGCAAAATACATTCGAATATTAAAGGCTCTGAGAAGTTCTGTACCAAAGGAACCTGGTTGATTGAATAATCACGGAACTCACTATGGGTGGATCATTCGTGTGCTGGATGGAATGGGATGTGAGGCTGACCGTGTGGACGGTGACCACTCCCTGAAATGTAGATAGGGGCCGCCTACAGAATGGTTGAGCTTCGGGCATGGATGGGTGAACTGGCCAACTGGGCCTTGCATTTCAGCCCCTGAGCATTTAAAGTATAAGGGAGATTGTAAGATCCGGGAGTTCACCTGGCTTAAACACCTCCTTTTATAGAAAGGCACATCCAGGTCTGTAGAGAGAACTGAATTACTCATGATCACCAGTCAGAGCTCTTGGCTGCATACCGTAGATGCCAATGCTGGATACTTAGGGGGAATGAGGTTTGATGGAAGGATATGGGGAAAGCCGCTGAACCCACTGGAAGGCTGGAGAACCAGATCCAGAAAGGGAAAATGGGCTGCTGAGAGCAGAGCGAGATTACTCCACGAAATCTGATGAGCCCATTTCAGCTAGGGCCCGTGATGCATTAGAAATGGATCCATGGCTCTTTGTGTTCTTCCCACTGAGGGCAGGTGATTGGCTGAGCACAGACCACGTTCCCCTCCCTGGCTGTTAGGGTCTGGGAAAACAGGGGTGAGGCTTTCATGGTTTCTGTGGCTGAAACTGGGAGCCCATCTCTCCCCACGACTCATGTAGGAAGGAAGTCCCCATTTGGTTGAGGGGCAGAGCAAGATTACAAAGTCCATCTCCTGCCTTGCAGTTCAGATCGTGCAGCCAAGAGTACTCTTTTACGTAAGTGTTTAAAACCTCGATTTAATCGGCAACATGGACCTTGCAGAGTTCCTACTTCCATGGGGAAAGGATATGAACCATTTGAAACATTCTCATCCACGGCTCTCCTTGTGGCTTCCTATCCTCCTTCCGTTCTTCACTCACAGCAGAAATGCAGAGTGAGAGAGAAACAAATATGTGGCCTTTGAAACCCATGGTGGAGACAATAGTTTGAGAGTCTCAACATCCTGCCTTTTGAGAATGCAGGTCCTGACTCCCAGAACTCAGGAGGACTAGCGTGTGGTTTGTTAAGCTGCTTTTCCCCACTTACCCAGTCTGCATGAATGACTCTCTGAGCAAACAAAAAACCAAATTCCTTAGAAGGAAAGAGAGTTAAATGCATGCGTGAATCTCTGGGAACGGTCCTGCTACACGTTTCATGGCCTCGATCTCTGAAGTTGAGGAGATGATAGAATCTCCAATAGTTTACGGAATTGGAGAGAAGAGAGCCAGGTGCCTCACTCCCTGGGAGGCTGGAAGCTCCACAGAGAAGTCCCAGCACTCAGTGCTGTGAGGGACCAGCAGATAGGCAGGAAACCACCTCCTGGGGGTCCAGGCTGCATCACAAGCCCCCATGCCCTCAGTGTTGTATGGGGAGCAACAGAATGCTTCTGAGTGCATCTGTTGGTCCCGACAGCCAGAAAACCTGGAAGGGCTTTGGGCCTAGGGTGGTGGAATGTGAGAGCAGGAGTAAATGTGAACCAACGGCAGGAATGAGGACTCCCCACCAGTCCACAAGGGGTGGCCACTGACAAGAACCAGCTGGGCAATGGCCCATCCAGTGGAGGCCATGGTGGGCAGGTGATGGCAGAAAGCCAGGCGTGCTCCCCCGAATACCCTGATGTGATGTTTCCCCCACCCCAACCTCCTCTGGTAGAAGGAGAGAAGGGGGAAGCCTTGAATTTACTTGAATGGCAGTCCTGCTAAAAGTGGAATGGGGATCAAGGGAGAAATGAGCTTTTTCTTTTTTAAAAACATTCTGAGTATGTGGCCTGTGACATTCGCTCTGATATGATATAAACTGTAGCTTATACATAGAGTTAAAACTAGTCCATAACATTTTCGTTAGAAAGGTTGCAAGTACCTTTCTCCTGGAACTATTATCAAACACCGTTTGACTGATTTTCCCTACCCACATCCTAGGTCAAAGTTAAAATGATGGACAGCATGTTGGCAGTGACTTCCTGTAAGATATGGCTGGCACTGCTGGTTGCCTCTGGGCCCAAGGCACCAGCCACTGAGTGCCCAGGAGCAGCCCCTGTCCCTCCTGAGGCTGTGCCTCCTGGGTTGCACCCTTAATAAGTCACCCTTGTTCCTGGCTTAGTGATCGTAAACACCAGATGAGACTGTGCAGATGAGAGAGAGTCTTTCGAAAATCTCAAATCTCTGCCTGTGTCTGTGGGACTTCAGTCAAGCCTCCCCTTGGGGCTGAGTTTCCTCATCTGTAAAACGAGGTCACCTTTGCTGCCCTAGTGACAGTGGTGCCAGCTTTCATGCATCCAGTGTCTACCACATTCAAGTGTTTTCCCACTTCCACTCAGATCTTATTTTGTCTCCATGGGAGCGCTGCTGGGGAGGTGCAGTGAACCTCAGTTTACAGATGTGGAAACAGCTTCAACAGAAGAAACCTGCCAAAGGTCAGACACGTAATCCATCAACTCTGAGACTCTGCAGATTGTGAGACACACAACTATTTTACAAACAACAAAAATAGAAAAAAGAACTGCCAATTTTAACAGCGAAGTGTCACTGATTGCAAGACACATTCTGATTTCGGAAAAGTTAAAATGCGTAAAAAGGTAGGGCTTGGGATTTTTGGATTACTGTGTGGAACGGATTGGGGAGGAGGGTGTGATTCCAGGGCTCAGGAGTTGCAAAGTTTGAGTTCTTTGTGTTGGGTCAAGTGGCCATCAGAGAGCTGATGTGTGCTGATGTGAGACTCCTAAACGCCATGAGACCAAACAGACTTCTAAACGTGTAATGAGTTGTGTCGACACGAGGAACCGCAGTCATGAGGAATGCGCCAGTGGCTGGGATGGAGCAACCCTCTTGCTGACTGTTGCAAAAGCAACCTTCCTAGATGAACTTTCGGTGAATTCCGGGTGGAATTCTGTCACAACACGGAGAATGGACTCCTTGCCATAATATTTATGCAATCCCATCTCGTGAGCCAACTTGTTCAAGAACTGCTTGGCTTAACCCAGATCCAATTCACCTACAGAGAATCAGCTCCAAAACCAGCATCTCAGGTTTGTTGCACAGCTGGTGAGCCTTCCAGCTGATGAAATGGACCGGGACAAAATCCAACAGATGGTCTGGGTTCCCCAATGGTTCTGCCTTGCCCAAGTCTGATGCTGCTGGAGGTGCCTGTGCCTGTCCCTTGTCTGTCCCCTCTCCATGGGTGGAGTAAGACCTGGGGCTTCTCTGTGGCTGTCTTGAATAGAGCATAACATAATGTTGAGCACGCACAGATCCTGTCCTGGAACCTGCCATTGCTGTGAGATCCCCTCCCCAAATCAGATCTGCCCTCAGATGGAGCCTGAGTAGACTCAGTGATCTAGACATTTACCCTCAGTGATCTAGACATTACCCCTCAGAGGATGTGCACAACTAGTTTACCACCTCTGACTCTGATGGATCCTTTCCTGGCCCCCTTGCCTCCTCTACCAACCTCTCAGATGCTGCCATCTGATGTAAGTTTCCATTCTGTTGCTGGCTGGGGCACGCTGAGCATCACTGGCCCTAGCATCTTAGGGGCTTTATTTTGTCAGGGCTTCCCATGCTTCCAACACTCTCTGAAGCAGGTATTACTTTCATTTTTATTTATTTATTTATTTTGAGATGGAGTCTCGTTCTGTCTCCCAGGCTGGAATGCAGTGGTGCAATCTCAGCTCACTGCAACCTCTGCCTCCTGGGTTCAAGTGATTCTCCTGCCTCAGCCTCCTGCGTAGCTGAAATTACATATGCCTGCCACCACATCCCACTAATTTTTTGTATTTTTAGTAGAGACGGGGTTTCACTATGTTGGCCAGGCTGGTCTCATACTCTTGATCCACCCGCCTCGGCCTCCCAAAGTGCTGGGATCCCAGGCATGAGCCACCGTGCCCCGTCAAAGCAGGTGTAACTATCCTCATTTTAAAGATGGAAAACCTGAGGCTCAGAGAGGCCAATCACGTGTTCAAACCGCACAGCCAGCAAGTGAGAGAGCACTTCACCAAGTCGTTATAGAGTGCTTAGAATAGTGTCTGGAACAGCATGAACACTTAATAAATACTTGTTAGATGACAGAAGGAAAAACTGCCTTGTGATGAGAATGCTGAGAAGTTAATCGTGAACTAGTTGGTATTTAATTTTATTCAACTGAGCACCTGTTATTGAACCTAGAGTAGACCTACAAAGGATATGGCTTCTACGCAATCCAGGTTGTAACACACACACACACACACACACACACACACACACATACACACATACACACACACACGCACACACACACACACACACACACACCCCTTCTTTAATGACCCGCCTGCAATTGATATACTGCTAAGTAGCATTTCTTGTACTGGGGAGATTCTATTTCCACACTAGCAGCAAATATGACCTTTGTGTCAGCTGCCAGCTGCTTATAATTCTGACAGATGCAAGCACATTTCTGGGAAGCTGTAGCCACTCAGGACCTTGCAGATCAACAGGCAACACTGGCTGCTTTGGTAAGATTGATCGGCCCGTGAGAATCCCATTTACAGCCCTAACGGAGCCTTGGTTTACCACGGCCTGCGCACTAATGACTTAGACAGCTCCGATCTAAATCTGTCAGCCAGGGCTGGTGGCAATATTAAAGAACACTCTATTTATACGAAGCAGCAATTAGAGGAATGCTCGCCAATGGGCCACCGCTTCCAAGTAAATCCTCAGCTTTCCAAATGGTGTCATGCTCACAGTTATTTTAATCCTCTTGGAATTTCAGGGATATTAATGTGACGGGCCATCGCAGAGGATTAGCCAGGTTTATTTCTGCTGACATTTCGGAGAGCACACTCAGGTTCCCAAGCCATGCCCACACGCCTCCCTGGCACATCGCTGGGGGAGGCCATCGAGGGAGGGAGAAGCAGCTGCAATGAGGGTGAACCTGTCTCCCTTCAGCATTGCCTCCCATCTCTCTCTTCCTTCCCCTGCCTCCTCTGCTCTTTCTGCCCACCTCCCTCCCAGCCCCTTCAGTCTCTCCTCCCTCCCTGTTCTATCTTTTTCTTCTTGTTCTCTCCTGGAAACAAACTCATGTATAGAGTTGCCAAAGAAAATACAGGATGCCAGCTTAAATGTGAATTTCAGATAAACAAGAAGAATTCTTTTTTTTTAGTATATGTCCTATGCACTTATGTTAGAACACACTTACACTAAAAATTTCTTTGTTGTTTATCTGAAATTCACATTTAACTGAGCATTCTCTATTGTGTTTTTTTTTTTTTTTTTTTTTTGAGACCGAGTTTCCCTCTTGTTACCCAGGATGGAGTGCAATGGCGCGATCTTGGCTCACCGCAACCTCTGCCTCCTGGGTTCAGGCAATTCTCCTGCCTCAGCCTCCCGAGGAGCTGGGATTACAGGCACGCGCCACCATGCCCAGCTAATTTTTTTAAATTTTATTTTAGTAGAGACGGGGTTTTACCATGTTGACCAGGATGGTCTTGATCTCTCGACCTTGTGATCCACCCTCCTCAGCCTCCCAAAGTGCTGGGATTACAGGCAGGAGCCACCGCGCCCGGCCGCATGCTCTATTTTTATTTGCTAAATCTGGCAATCCTACATCAGAAGAGTAAGTATAAAATAGAGAGGCCACTGTGGACAAAAAGTGTCCCACCTTAGTCTGCCAGTTAAATCTGTCCTCTGTCATTGTCCCCTTGAGAGAGTCCCCAGGCTCTGTGCATTCTTTACTCAGCCCCTTCCTTTCTATTATTTTTCTTCCCCACTATATTGTGAGTCTCTTGAGGGCAAGGACAAGCCTTATTTTTCTTTAGCTCTGACGTCTGGGGTCAGAGAATAAATATTTATTGAATGAATGGATGAATAAAAGAGTGATTTACTCCAAAACAAGGATTCTGTCATTTCTTAAAGCATTTTTGGAATTCTTTTTAATCCAGTGATAAACCCCTTTAAAGAGCAGCCCTTTCATCCTAGTCATAAACATTTTGGTTGCTGGTTTTCAGGAAACGTCTGAGAGGGACCTGGGTGGCCCTCAGGAGATGAGCTGGCTATCAGCAGCTGGTATAAACATATTTGAATATTGTAGCCACAAGTATGGCTGCATTGTTGCATATAGCAACTGAACATTAGTTCTGGAAACAGGTAAAATTATTATCATCCTGTCTGACAGATAAGCAAACTGAGACCCAGAGAGGTTAAGAAGTTTGCCACTGGGCACACAGCTAACAAGCAAGCAGCAGTGCCAGGTTTGAATCCAGACAGAGTGGCTGGGGTATTCAGGTCATATTTCCTCTCCCAGTGATCACTATCTTTATTAAACACTTGACATACCTGTGCTGCCAGGCACTGTCCTAAGCACGTTCTTTAGATGTATGCAGCCCTCACAACAATTCTACAAAATACCTGCTCATCATTCCCAGTTCACCAAGGAAGAAACTGAGCCAACCTGAGGCTTAGTTACTTGCCCAGGGTCATGCAGCTGGCAGGGGGAGGGGTCAGGATTGAACCCCTGGCTGCAGTTTGTACCCTAACCCTCATGGGCATGAAGCCTCTGAATGAGGTCAGGACCCTCATTCCCAGTCCCACAGAGCTTATATTTTGGGACTGCAGGACTTGGCCACTTGTTCATTCACCCAGGAGGTGCCCAGAAAGCACTTGTGCCTTGTAAGGCTGACTGTGACAGATACCATGAGGGACAGAAAGGTGGATGGACCCCAGTTCCTACCTTAAGTCACTTATCAAAGGAAAGAAGATCTGCACTGCTCCCAGGTGCCAGCTTCTTACTCAGTGTCCAGAAAGTGTCATCTCCATCTCTTTGCTTCTCCACACCCCCAGCTCCAGCCTGGTTAGGAACCAGGTCGGCTCTTACATGAACTATTACAATAGACTCTTAACAGTGTCCTGGTCTCTCCAATCCATCTTCCACTTCCTGTTCCCCAAATCAGGCCATAGTAACCTCCTCCCCTGCTCAGAATCCTTTAACACTGCTCTAGTGCGTTCCGACAACTTTCAAAGGTGCCTTTTCCTAGTATGTCATCTCCATGTGCCCTGCGTCCTCATGCCCACAGCATGGAAAGCAGATGTGAGTGGATCTGTGGCAGTTGCAAAAGAGGGGGAGCCCTGAAGACTGAGGTCCTGCTCCTCATCCTACAGCCCCGCCCCTCACCCTGCAGCCCCACCCCCACCCTACAGACCCGCCTCTTTCCCTGCAGCTTACCTGGCCATTGTAGGGAAACCTGGGGCTGCAGGAAGCGGTGTCACAGCCAATGGCCTGGACAGTCAGGAGTGTATCCCATAGCCCGGCCTCAATGACATTTGTGGTTTGGTTCTAAACTGCAGAATCCCTCAGTTCACTGCAAAGTCCTGTACTCCAGCCCAGATCGCTGCATGTCCCCTGTGTTAGCTTAAGGGTTTCCAGCAGTGGGGCCAGGGCTGGTATTTCTCAAAAGCCCAGCTCTCCCCTTAGGCTGGTGGTATCACCCGGCACCCTACAGAGGACGCTCCCAAAGTTGGAGAGAGCACTCAAGAGGCTGGCTGGGGGAGTCCAGGGAGGAAGGTGGAAGTCAGGGATGAGAGCAGTGGCTTTGGAGGTGGCAGGAAAGGACAACATCAGAGGCAGATAAACCTGAGATGCTGGATGTGAGGGGCAATGACAACGAAGTCCCAAGACAGGGTACAGGCAGGGGTGGGTAGTGTTACAAACAGCCTTGAGAAGGGGGATAATCTGAGTTCTGTCCACAAAATCTGCTTACCTGCTTCCGGGTAACTTTGAGAGTAGGAATTTGATTTCAACACCTTCCTCTGGCAGACCATTTTGGTTACAGCCCAGAAGCCATGTCTGGGTGTCCTGTTATCTGTAAAATAGGAGGAGCCTCAAGTCACCCCTCCCCTAGGGATCATATCCCCCTGGAGATGGGGAGCATGCAGGGAGGACAGCTGGGGAGACTCAGGGGCTCCAGTAGTAGTCCCGGACTCTGAGCGGTAGGATGGATTCCGGCCCTCCTGCCCTCCTCTACAACATGATTTGTGGTCAGGCTTAGACCAGACTGGCCTGCAGGGTGGCGCGCCGTGCCTGACCTTGAGCAGATGTGGGGAAGAGCAGTGTGGGGAAGGGCCAGCCCCCACTGCGTGCCTGCACCAGATGGGCACTTAGAGTGCGGTCATGTTGCATGGTCACACCAAGCCTGGGAGGTAGGAATTACTGTCTTTACTGTAGAACTGAGCTAGCTGACCCTCAGAGAGATAAAGGAGCTTGCTCAGGTCACAGGGCAAGCTATGACTGGCACCTGGCTTTAATTGGCTTTGCCTGGTTGTGGCTCCAACTCTCAGTTTCCCCTCCTTCCCCACATGTATACCCAGAATCCTCTGCTCTGTCAGGTGGAATTGTTTTCAGCCTCTCTAATCAGCTCTCTCTGGCTTCCAAGCATTCGCAGATTCAGCTCTCTGGCCTTTACCACTCAGGCAGTGCTTCCTGCAAGAAACCTTCCAGGATCCCCAGGCTGACAGCTCCCCTTCCTCTACACTCCTGCCATGCCAGGCATCCTCATTTGATTATAACTGCCTGGTGACTTGGCCTGCCCCACTGCATCTAATGTCTTTCCCTTTCCCATATCCCCAGACCTAACATCTTCCCAGCACACAGTAGGTGCTCTATCTGTGTTTGTCTGGGGAGTGTTTCCAAAGCCCATGATTCTCCTCTGTACACTGAGGCTGGCAGCAGCTTGGTAGACAGCCTCTGGGCAGAGTCATGGGTCACCTCTATAAAAATCCAGGCCTTGCAGAGTGAGAATGTCTTGGTTTTCTGTGACTTTGCTGAGACTGAGATGCTGGGAACCCCATGATAGCCCATTTGGACGTGTGCAAATGTGGAAGTCAGAGTTTTTTAATTGCTCTTTTATGAGTTTTTAGACAGTTCCCTCTAGAAATAGCAGGCCACAGCAAGAACCCAGGAGTGTCCAGGGCTCGGCAAGGGACCAAGAGGGATGCATTCATGGCTCCATGACTTGCTGCTTGACCCAATATCGGCCTGGAGAAGGTTTAATGGAGCTCTGACTCCCCATCCTGAAGATCAGCTCATAACCCTCCCCAGCTTTGCTCCTTGGACAGAGCCCCGGTTCCTCCAGAGTGGACCGAGGAGGGTGTGGTGAAGATCTGAACTCCATCTAAACCCAGCCGGGTGTGTGTGCATGAGGGGTCTGGAGGCTGCTGATGGGGACAGCACTGGGTGTGCGTGACAGGCCCAGGTTCAAGGCTGAGAGCTGCCTCTCCCTTGTCAAGCATTTGTGAGCAACTCTTGACTCTCCAAGTCTTAGTTTGCTCACCTATAAAATGGGAAACGTAATACCAGAGTCGTAAAGAATGTAATGGAAGAGTGGAATTTAGTATGTGTTTGGGTGATTCAACCAGACTGCCAAGAAAGTTCCTCCGACTGTATTAGGGAGTTTCAATAAACACAGACTCTCTCAACTGATGAGGCCCTGACCTTGGCATCAAGAATATACACAGATGTGGACTCGATCCCTGCTTTCAAAGGTCTACAGTCTTGCAAGGGAGCCACAACTCACACAGATCCGCAATCCCAGGAGCGTTTCCAGCGTGATGTGTTGAGCCGAGGAAATGCAGAGGGGGCAGGGCCAGGTGCCAGAAACAGCCAGTGGGTGCCTGATGGAGGCAGAAGGGGCCTGGCTCATTCTTGAAGAAGAGGCAGGACTGGGGGTAGCCGAGGCCTCTCAGGCAGCAGCTTGAGGACCAGTTCTGGGAGGTGGGACAAGACTTGCTCCGACAGGGACCCGGACAGCAGAGAGGCTCTTAGCTGTCAGTAGGAAATTGTTTTCCATTTCTAGAAATTTTGTAGGGAATGGAGGGCGGGGAGTTGGGAAGCAAAGTCAAGGTCCCTCCCCCGCCCATTCTACACAGGCCCCGGGAAGTGAGCCTGCACCTGTCTACCTTCCAGACTGCAGGCCAGAAGGAAATACCCTCAAGCCACTTTGAAGCCAGGTCCCCACGTCTGCCAACCCCTGCCACCTTGCCCAGAAAAGCCCCTGCTTTCCTGTGGTGGCAGTGTGGCCTAGTCAGTGCCGTCTGAGGTGTCCCTGTCAACACTCGAAGATTTTCCGTCCACTAGAACAAGCAAGTGTTCTGAAGGACAGAGAACACCTTCCTCCAAGACCTTCTCATCGTCTGGCTTGATTGAATTTCCTGGTGTGTATATTTTTAATCTACTCATGAGAGAGCCTGTTGACTCTTTTACTTTTGGAGTTGATGTTTTCATTCAGAAAAAAAAAATGGGGCTGGTCTCCCTTCTCCTCACTCTAAACCTTTGCAAAAGGCAGGGAGCAGGTCATGGTAGGGACTGAGCTATGGGGTCCAGGATGGAGCAGGGGATGTGGCTGGTGCGGTGGATGTGTGGGCCGCAAACCCTGGTGTCGGGACCCTGTAGGCCTGAGAGAGTTGACACCTCATGCAGCCATTAGGATTTTGTGTGTCTCATCTTCAGCCAAGAGCAGGTCTTTCTCCCTCTTGCTCAGTTTCCCTCTTGCTGTCCCCTTCCTCACATCCCCCACCCCACACAGGTGATGTTCATTGCAGGAGTGAGCTCTGCTCCGAGTGTCAGCTTAGCTTGAGGGAGGGTGCCAAGAAACAGGTTCAAGGAGTCCCTGGCTGCATAGCTGGCTTCCTCTTGAAATTCTTTAGCTTGAGAATGTCCTCAATAAAACCAGACTAGGATTGGAGCACAACTCTTAAGTAACACTTAGCTCATGAGTGAAACCAGACAGCATGTAACACTATTGGTTCCACGTGGGGATCTGGTTTTTAAATCAATTTGGAATTCCATTTGGGTGGAAAGTTGGGCTCCACCTTTGAGACAGTGAGGCTGGGAGGGTTGGCCAGTGGGGGCTGGGTGTGCTAGTTATGACAGAGAGACGGGGAGCTGCCATAGGGATGGAAAAGCCGGCAGGGAGACACAGCAAATGGGGAAATGGATACAGAAACCCAGTTTGGAAAATCACCTTATGGGACAGGTCAAGCCAACCTGGGTTCAAATCCCACTGCAAACCCTGAAAAGCAAACAATGTCCTGTTTCTGAGCTTTGAGACAGTAAATAGCCTCTTTTGAGGCTTCTTAAGAAAAAGTAAAAAAAGAAAAAAAGGAAGGAAGGAGAGAAGGAGGGAGGGAAGAAAGATTGATTCGTATGCCTTTTAGGCTGCTATAACAAAATAACTAAATGGGATAGCTTCTAAACCACAGAAATTTATTTCTCACAGTCTGGAGGCCGAAAATCGCGAGGTGAAGGTGGACTGGTGTCTGGTGAGGACCTGCTTCTGGCCCACAGGTAGTGCCACTTTGCTGAATCCT
Source organism: Callithrix jacchus (assembly GCF_049354715.1). NCBI lineage: Eukaryota > Metazoa > Chordata > Mammalia > Primates > Cebidae > Callithrix > Callithrix jacchus. The sequence goes on from NC_133509.1 coordinate 16,852,824, forward strand.
CACAGGATGGAAGGGATGAGGGTTTCTCTGGTGTCCCTTTTATGGGGGGCACTGATCCCATTCTCAAGGGCTCCACCTTCATAAGCTAATCATCTTTCAAATACCACCTGCTAATGCCATCATCTTGGGAATTAGCATTTCAACACGTGAATTCTGGGGGGACAAAACCATTCAAGGAAGGAAGGAAGGGAGGGAGGGGGGAAGGAGGGAGAAAGGGAGGGAAGAAGGGAGGGAGGGAAGGAAGGAGAGGGAGTAAGGGAGGGAAGGAGGGAGAAAGGGAGGGAGGGAGGGAAGGAAGGAGAGGGAGGAAGGGAGGGAGGGAGAGAGGGAGGAAGGGAGGGAGGGAAGGAAGGAGAGGGAGGAAGGGAGGGAAGGAGGGAGAAAGGGAAGGAGGGAGGGAGGGAGGGAGGGAGGGAGGGAGGGAAGGAAGGAGAGGGAGGAAGGGAGGGAAGGAGGGAGAAAGGGAGGGAGGGAGGGAAGGAAGGAGAGGGAGGAAGGGAGGAGAGGGAGGAAGGGAGGGAGGGAGAAAGGGAGGGAGGGAGAAAGGGAGGGAGGGAGGGAGGGAGGGAAAGCATCCACTTTTCTCCAACACTACATGTTTTATTTAAAGTTGTATTGTTAATTCCTGGCAGGGTGAGAGAGAGGGAGTGATTACACACCTGTGGTCGATCATTGTTAATTTGTATTGCATCTACTTATAAAGCTTCACGTTAGTTAAATACCCATTACCTTAGAACCCTACAACAGGCCTCTTCATCAGCTGGACCATCATTTTACCATCTAACAAAAGTCGATAAGAGACAGAGTTGCTTTTTCTCAAGAGTCCATGGGGTAGAAAAGAAAGAGCAGGTGCCTTCGATTCTATAGCCAAATCAAACCTAGAGCGAAGGCCAGCCAACTGTATGAACGGGTTTCTTCATGCAGTCATTCCATTGGATGTCCAGGTATTCCCTGAGCCCTCTAGATCTCGGTCTTCTCATCTGTAGAGCAGTAGGTTTTCACCAAGGTCCTACACTGAGGTTGAGAGGATTATATACGGCAATGTAAGTGAAGGTGAGCCAGGTAGTGGCATCTCTTCAGCAGCCTCCCAGGCACGCCCAGAGCATAGCTAACAAGGGAGGGGAGAGGAGCACATTCTAAGAAGATTGGTGAGCAGCCTGCTGTGTGTTCTCTGGGATCTGCCATCGGGGCTCGTTAGTGAAGAGAGTGGACTGTGGAGTCAAACAGGAGGGTCTGGAGCCCTGCTTTGCCTCTAATGACCACTTTGGGCAAGCCTCCTAATCCCTCTGAGCCTTAGTTTCCCATCCATGAAGCATCTTTGTGTCGCAGGCAGACTTAGAATGAGGCTAGGCATGTAATAAGCATCCACCGACTGACTAGTTGCTGCCCCACCACTGCTCTGAATCCCATGTAACCAGAAATTCAGAGTCAAAATAGGAGTAAGCACGACTAAGTCGCCTGCTTGTTTTAGATTTGGCTGCAAGTGACTCACTGAAGCGCATGACACCATCCCTGGGCACCGGGTAGAGGACACGGTGAAATTTTAAAGGAAGCTTGGCTAAAAACACAGTGATTAACTATTCACGCAGGCCCTTCTTCCTTTCCTCCTTGAAAGCCACAAAAATCTAGCCAACTAGATGAAATTGCCATTATGTTGCATTGACACCCAACCCTGTTCCCATTAAATGCATTCATTAGCTAGTAAAAGTTCAATAAGGCCCCTTTTGATAGCTACTCACTTCTGCCCCCTCTCTGCTTTCCCTATCAAAAGACACCCCCAAGTTTCCATGCAGTCGTCAAAGCCCTCTCCACCAGTATCTCCCCAAACCATGACTTCTGAGGCTGGAGCTCCTGCAGAATGGAGAAACTGCCTTTAGAAAGGAATAAATAGGGCCAATCTAGATATCTTTCTTGCCATGACTCCATCGAGGACTGAAGGACAAAATGAAGAGACTCCTGAGACTTTCTTTAAATGTTACTTCAACTCATAGATCCTCTTTGACAGCAAATGGATTTCAATTACGTCAAACCCGTGAGCAGGAAACATGGAATTTATGCCTCAAATTTCCCCCACTCACCAGTGATTTGGGTCTGTTTATGCCACCAACAAATCATTGCGCTGGTGATGTTAAGGCACAGGGAGCCATGGTTTGATTTCTCATAGAAAAGCTTCCCATTCAGGGCAGCTCTCCAGGTGTGCTCTAGCACAAAGGCTCTGATATTCTGATGATTTCTCATTGAAGCCCAGAGTCAATCATACAGCTTTTGAGGTCCCTTCTGCCTGCCATGTTCTGCCCCACTCTGCCTGAATGCAGTGTTGCTGTGGGGGAATCCTGTGGAGGTCAACATCAGAACCGTTGGGCCACTGGCTAGCTGAGGTGGCCTTGGATGGGGCCTCACTCTGCTTTCACAAGATTGCTCTGGGGATGAAATTGAAGGTGAACTTCCTAGGAACCGTGGATGAAAGCTGTCCCTGTCTTGTCTGTGGTGCCTGTCTGTTTCTGCCTGCTTGCTTCTTTGATGTTTTAGTCTGGATTACAGCTGACGGTCATGCTAGAAACTTCTAGAATGTTCTTTCTGCTCAAAGGACTAAATATTCATTTCTGTTACCTACATTTTTTTCCAGGAGGATTTGCTTGTGCTTATCCGCATAGTAAGCCTCAAAATTCTATGGGAATGAACTAAAGAAGCTTCTGGTGAGGCTGACAGCCACTGGAGAACCAGGGCATGAAGAAGGAATCCCCTCCATCTTTTAAAGATGGTTGAGAGATACCCAGTTTGGCTTGAAGAGTATCACTGTAACTGGGTCAATTACATTAAAACACATAATTCAGTGGTCTTAATCTGGTTTCTGTTCTGGAAGCAATGATGACATATGCTGAGCCCTTGGCTAAGAAGACCTTTATGTTTCCCTGATAAAACTTGGGTAATAGGTCAGGTGTGGTGGCTCATGTCTGTAATCCCAGCACTTGTGGGAGGTTGAGGCAGCTGTATCACCTGAGGTCAGGAGTTCGAGACGAGTCTGGCCAATATGGCAAAACCCCGTCTCTACTAAAAATACAAAAATTAGCTGGGTATGGTGGTGGGGGCCTATAATCCCAGCTACCTGGGAGGCTGAGGCAGGAGAATTGCTTGAACCCGGGAGGCAGAGGTTGCAGTGGGCCAAGATGGTGGCACTGTACTCCAGCCTGGGCAACAGAGTGAGACTCTGTCGCCAAAAAAAAAAAAAAAAGAGAAAAAGAAAAAAAACTTGGGTAGTTATGGCAGAAGGTGAGCCTCATGTGCCTCTGGAGAAATTACTACAATATGGAGAAAACTCTCACCCTCCACCTCCGATCCCCCTGCTGCATAGCGGGTATACTTGACAATGTTTCTAGAACCTTATTGGGTTGAAAGTAAGAGTTGTGGAAAAAATACAACAACCCCTGCTAATATTAAAAATAGCTAATAATTTACACATTATGAAATATATGTTATTTAATTTTCACCAAAGCCCTGTGAAATAGTCATTTTTATCCTCATTGTGCCCAAGCTGAGAGGAGGAAATGGCAGCTGAGAGCAACTCATGCCGGCTATGCGATCCAATTGGTTGTCTTTGTGGCATCAAGGATCCCGCTGAGCTCCCCTGCTGTGCAGGACTGAGCCTTGGGAAATAGACACGCACATGCCTTCATCCAAGAGTGGAGGCAGCGGGTCAGGCAGGGAGGCCAAGCCACTACTAGCTCTGCTTATGTGAACCTGAAGCTGTGGTGGTTCAGGAAGGTGTTCATCCGCTTTCCTGATGCTGGACGTGGACCGACAATCCAGCCTCAGCCGTAGACAATGGCCACCTGGGAGGGAGGCAGAAAGGAGGAAATGGGGTTGATTCAGTAACCACGTGACCAAATAGGGGGCCCTAGGCTGGCCCCCCCACTGAAGGTGGGAGGTGAGGAAACCTCTCCTCTCAAAAGCTGTTCATGGCTGGCAGTTGCCTATGGAAGGAAGTCTGCACAACTTAGCTGCTTCTGAGCCAGACCTGATTCTACCTTTCCATTTGCAGATGTGGAAACTGAAGCGTGGAAAGAGATGTCCAAAGATAATAGAAAAGAAGGCATCAGACTAGGTCTCCAGTTCCAAACTCAAGGCTATTCAGGTGCTGCCCTATCCAGTCCTTGGCCCTGGCCTGCAAGACCCTCACTGACCAGTCAAGGCCCACGCACTGCGCATTTCCCCAGGGATAGGGCTGTGTGTCTCTGCATCCCTGATGGCTGCCAAGCACAGGCATGATACCCTGGGTTCCACACATGCTTACTGGATGGCTGGATGGATGGATGGATCTGACTCTGGGAAATGTCTCTTCCTTGGCAGCTTCCTTCACACACTTGTCCAGGGACAAAGCTTCTTCTCTGGGACCATGTCCAGAAACCAGCTTGCGGGCTAGGAGGGCTGGTGGTCACCTAGGGCTCTGGGGAAGGTGGTGAGCAGGAAGGAAGCAGGGGCAGAAAAGTAGTGCTCTTTGTCTTTGGGTGCAAATAACGGAAATTGACTCAGGGTGACTTAAGGCGGAAGGAGGACTCAGGAAAGGAATCCTGGGCATCCACATAATAGAAGCAGAGCAGAACCTCTGCATCTACGTAGCTTCGGAGACCTCAGAAGATGGAGTTGGTGGGACGTCTCTCTGGAGTGTGCAGTTCCGGGACACCCAGACTCCAAATAGGCAGTCTCTGTGGTCTCATTTCAGTTTCAAATCTGCGGAAGAGAGACTGCGATTGGTCCAGCTTAGGTCACGTGTCCACTCCTGGCCCAACCAGCTTTTGCAGGGCTGCGGGATGCCACTTGCAAATCTTGGGAGGAGTCCAGAGAAAGGGAAGGCCTGTTTCATGGCAGGATATTGATGTCTAATACTTCTCGCGTCCCCAGTTATATTGTCCATTCCTGGAAAATGCAAGCTGTGGCTGACGTTTTTATATCTGAAATGCCTCTCCCAGAGCAAAGCAAATTTGCTTCAATCCCAAAATACAGGCACGGGAGCCCTAGAGATTTGGCAAGGGGATGTGAGAGCTTTTCTTTCTCTGTTTCCATAACTGCAAAAACCTACAACTTAAGGTATTATACGGGCAGAGCAATGTAATCTATTTTATAGACAGACCAGTCAAAACATACATCTCACTGGCCCTAGGAGCCAGTGTAAAAAATCCATGTGGCTTTGAATTGAGGGGGAAGTGGTGTGTGTGTGTGTGTGTGTGTGTGTGTGTGTGTGTGTGTGATGTCTTCAAAACCCATCAACACATCCAGACAGGCATGGGCACCGATAAAGGAAATCACACTTATTATTTGAATGTATGCCACTTGGAAATGTTCTTCATTATTAATAATAATTAATAAATAAATGGTTCAGAGAGTTCTAATTTTCTCTTGCTATCAGAAATTAGCATATTTTTTCAGTTTTCCTAAATTGCTACCTTTTTGATAATGTGTATATAATTACCGATCCCACCCAAACTCCCTCTTTGTTCGGCTGACTGACTTTGCCTGCATGCTGTCAGATGCTGGTGAGGTTTTTTAAAGAACTGTTATGATTGATGTAATTAAACCAAGATAAGACGTACATTTTGCTTTTTCTCCCCTTTTCTTTTCTTCTTCCCTTTCCCATCACAGCACAGTTGAGGGAGAGGGAGAGAGACAGAAAGAGAGAGAGAAAGAGAGAGAGAATTAGTTGCCTCTGTTTGCTGGAGGTGCTTTACCAGAATGCACAGTATCTGCATTTTGCTCAAAGAACTTAATAAAACACCCACAGCAAACTTCAGGCTGCATTGTTCTAGTCAATTACTGGTGTGGCCTCGGGTTTCTCCTCGTTAATTGCTGCGAGCAGGGAAGCTTTACTCAGTGTGCAGTGTACCCAAGCATGTATGGAGTTTAATGAATCATACTAACTCTGCACTCCAAGCAATTAGGTAAATCTAGCTGTTAGTTAGTGAGGCATAAAATAAATTTAATCTCTCTTCTAAAAAATCAATTATAGTGCTGTAATGTATAATTCAATTTGGGTCATGCTACATAAATTTTCTGTTTTTAGTATGTTTTTAAACTGGTTGTTATTCAATTTTGCAAGCTCTGTGTGTGTGTGCATGGTGTGTGTATGTGTGTGTGTGTGTGTGTGCGTGTGTGTGAAGACTGCTGGATAAGAGAAAGGGGCAATTCCAAGAAAGTCTGGATTTATTAGGGAAACTATGTCTGGAAGGGTCTCCGTCCATTTGATTCTATAAGTATTACTAGAGCTCCTACTGTGTGTGTACTAGCTTCATGGAAGATAGAAGGTACTAAAAAGTACTGCCTTCAAGGAACTTATGGTCTAATTGATACTACAAGACCTAACCAAGTAGAAAATTAGAAAATAATCAGTGAAACTGGAGGGGTCACACACAGGTAATATGCAGAGCTTGGAGAAATAACTGGGGCTTTCAAATCTGGACACCTGGGCTCCAAATTAAACTCTGCTACTGACTAGCTGTGTGACCTAATACAAATGACAACCTGTCAGTGACTTAGTTTCCTCATCTGTAAAATAGTCTCAATAGCTACTTTCTCCCTGTGTTTTTGAGATAGATTGGTGTAATACTGGCTGGTAGCACACTTTGTCATATTTTGAATCTGCTACCTGACTAGAGAGAAGTGGATGGCAGTATCTGACGTCCCAACTCCCAGTAAGCACCTGGAGGGTGGAGACCATGTCTTTCCTTCTCCTGCTTTGTCCTTAGCACATGGCCCAGTGTGCAGACAGAATGCTCCAGATACAGAAATAGCAGCATGAGAAGTGAATGGCACAGGTCGGGATGGGTCGGAGAGGGGACAATTGAAAATTTAACCAATTGTAGGTAATTTATCCAGGGCCACTTTGCATCATGTTCTATGTTCATACTTTTTTTTCCCCCAAGATGGAGTCTTGCTGTATCGCCCAGGCTGTAGTGTAATGGTGCGATCTCGGCTCACTGCAACCTCCGCCTCCTGGGTTCAAGCAATTCTCCAGCCTCAGCCTCCTGAGTAGCTCGGATAACAGGTGCGTGACACCACGCCTGGCTAATTTTTTTTTTTTTTTTGTATTTTTAGTAGAGACGGGATTTCACCATCTTGGCTAGGCTGGTCCCTAACTCCTGACCTCATGATCTACCTGCTTCAGCCTCCCGAAGAGCTGGGATTACAGGAGTGAGCCACTGCTCCTTGCCTATGTTCATACTTTATAAAGCATCATCTCTGGTCCTCAGAATAGCCCTGCGTGGCTCTTAGATGCAGGTGAGGAAACTGACACTCACTGAGGTTAATCCATTTGCTCAGGGCCACACAGTGAGGAGGAGATGGAGTGGAATTTGAACTCAGGACTCCCTGTTCTCTTGATAGACAGGGAGGAAATACGAGAGAAGGCTAGAAGGAGTCTAGAAGTCACACCAAAGTGCTTCTGCTAAGATTCTGAGCCTAGAAACTCCCTCCCAAGGAAGCCTCCAGAAAGCTCTTCATCCCCCTCTCCCCCCCAACTCCCGCCTCTGTCTGCCCATTTGATTTTGTTAATGGAATTCTTAGGAAAAATTACACACCGTTACATTTCCTTGCTAATCTCCCAGCAACAGCCATGGTACCGAACATTATTAAAATAGTTAAGACTCCATCCCAGCTGTCTCTTTCCAATTTTCTTGCTTCTAGGGGGTGCTCAGCAAAGCGGTGAGCAGGCTTACCTCCTGAGCGCTTCCGCACTGCCAGGCCAGCACCGCGATCGAAGCCAGAGCTCCTGAGGCCCCGCAGGGCCACTTGGCGTGTGCACAAGTGCATACACTGTGGAGGCCATGGAGAGTGGACAAAGGTGTAGGGATTGCTGAGAAATGGGATTCTCAAACAGGGTTCTGCGGTCTGCTGGGAGGCCTTGGGCGATCTGCTTCCCTCTCCAGGCCTCAGTTATCTCAAACCACCTGCTGGTTCCCTTGCCAGCTCTGAGGCTCTCTCTGCATGTGATCTTTGTGACTCTAAGAACACTCTAGCCCCTGGCTGCGTTAGAAAATGGAGGCTCTGGGGTGCATGTGGTGTTACTATCTAATAAGCCGTGAGCTGCACAGCGCCATCAGTTGACTCACTTTGCAGAGCCTATGGGTCATTAAAAAATATATATCTAAACTAGTGCGAGTGAAGTAGCTTCCACAAAATGATTCCCATCACAAAATAAGCCTTTAATTAGCAGAACATCTCACCCAGCTGAAGCACGACTTTCACAGACATATACCCAGTGATGTTAATTATGAAATGAATGTGCACATGCATGATTTATGGGTCTTTGACTTTAAAGAGAGAAAAAATTCCGCTGCCTACTTTACTTATGCTTTCTGCCCTCTGAGAGAATTCACGAGAGAGAGAGAGATACTGTGGACCGTTTCAGTGTTTCTTGGAAGCTTAAGGTCCCTTTCAGTGACTTTTGTGCTTTGCTTACATCAATCAGCTAGATATTTATTGAATTCTGAATTGCCCAGCACAGAGGCAGGGGCTGGGGAAAACGGGGATTCAGGATGAGTCACAGTTCTGTGCTATGTTTAGATGAATTATGTCCCCTCAGAAGGATCTTGTAAGAACAGAGGGTCTACCTTCCTAATTTTGCAGAGAAGGAAACTGAAGCCAGAAAGGAGAATAAGTCCCTCAGAATAGTGCAATGACTCAGGAGACTCAGGACTGGTGGCCCAACTCTGGCCTCGTGTCCCAGCTGGGTGATTCTATTATATCCCAATCAACAGTAATAGCACTTTGCCAGGCCCTGGAGCAATAAGGAACTTCTTTTTTTTTTTTTTTTTGGAGACGGAGTCTTGCTCTGTTGCCCCGGCTGGAGGGCAATGGAGTGATCTCGGCTCACTGCAATCTCCGCTTCCCAGGTTCAAGTGATTCTCCTGCCTCAGTCTCCCAAGTAGCTGGGACCACAGTTGTGCACAGCCACACCTGACTAATTTTTGTATTTTTAGTAGAGACAGGATTTCGCCATATTGACCAGGCTGATCTCGAACTCCTGACCTCAGGTGATCCACCCGTCTTGGCCGCGCAAAGTGCTGGAATTACAGGCGTGAGCCACCGCACCCGGCCCAATAAGGAAGTTTCTACTCCAGTGGGACAGATGAGACACAAGTACACGAGTGCACGTAGGCATCTGTGGGTATACAAAGATGCACACACGTGCGTGCATTCGCACTCGCTCATACGTGTCAAACACCCTAGCAGAACCTGAGACGGTGAGTGTATGGCAGACTTGCATCTGTTGGGAATGCCAGAACTCCAGGCACTCTGAAGAGGGGTCCTTAGACCCCTCCAGGTGCTCCTGGAGGAGGCAGTCCTTGGTCAGGCCTAGGGAATTTAGACAGGTAGAGAGGAGGGGGAGTTCCTGCCGGAGACCAGTGTGGATCAGGAGCATTTTGGAGGTGGGAAGAAGGCGCCTCTGCACAGCCTTGGTCCATCTGTGTTCCCAGCATCTCCTTTCGCCCTCATCTTGCTGTGGTCAGCTGTGAGGCACATGGCTGCAGACCCACAGTGAGTGACAGGGACAGCTCTTGGCCTTCTGAACTTCAAAGTGCATAAACTACAGAAAGTACCTTTGGAGGAGATGCCTGCTAGTCCCCTTTGATCTCCACCTGAGAGGAGATATAGGGCAGGGAGGGGAGGAGTCTTGGATGCAGAGTAGAAAATAACGAGACAGAGAGAGATGCTGAGAAGCAATGAGGGAGCGGCAGGTTTTGGTTCCCTGAGCAGGGTGGAGCCTCACCCCCGCTTCTAACCCGCTGCAAACCAAAAGAAGCTAGAAATGCTAGACCCGACCCCTTAGATAGGCTTAGGGGAGGCACCATTCTCCAGGCCACAGCCGCATTCACAGCAGCACTGAGCTGAGAGCAGGGCAGTAGAGTTTGGCTGGATGTTGTGTCTAAAGAGAAAAGACCAGGGATTCTGCGGCATCCCCCCGCCGAGGGTCTCAGCAGAGCAGACATTACCTGTGCCTTCAAGACTCAGGCTGGTAGCCTGGCAGAGGAGAGGGCACAGTAGCTGGTGGCTAGCCTTTAGCTATGTGTGGGTGGCAACCCCCACAGCCATTGCCTTCATCGGTGTTAGCTCAGCCCCTGGGAGGAAGGGGCCAGGAGAACCCTGACCTGACCGAGGAAACACTGCATTGGTGGAGATGATGAGAATTGACCAGCTAATATTTCTGCCAAAGTAGATTCTAAATTGATTTAAGGTAATTGATTTAAGAGAAGCCAAAGAGAGACAGATAAGCACTTCAGTCTGTGGCCTAAAAGCTCCATCCTCAGTGTTTGCTTGAAGGGTGGTAAGCTGCAAAGATGGCAGGGAGGGGGACTGCAGATGACCTTGTTGCCTGGGGAGTCTTGAGTGTCCCCAAGGCCCCCATAGCCTGACCAGGCCTTCTTTTAGGGTGGAAGGATGGAAAGATAAAGAGCCCTGGATACTCTAGGGGATAAAGCAGATCTCGCTTTGCTCTGCCTCAAAATGGCTGTGTGACCATGGGCAAATGGCTCAGCCTCTCTGGGCTTAGTTTCCCCATTGGAAAACAAAGGATGTAGGCTTGATGCTCTCAGAGGCACTGGTTTTCCATCTTCAGAGTGCTGACAATGATGAGAGAATTGGGTTAAAATGCAGGTTTCCTGACCCAACAGTCCTCGGAGATTTGTACTTGCGGGCCTGGGGGAACTTGAAGAACCACCCTTCTTTCCCCAAAGGATGCCTTTCTGCTGCTCTGGCTTCACGAAACTTCCTTCTCCTCCCTCCTCCCTGCTTCCCCTCTCCTTCCCCTCCCACTTCTCCTCCTCCTCCTTCTTCTTTTTTTCTTCTCATGACTTATGTATTATCCACAGTTTTCTCCTGCTTACAAATATAAAAGAAGACATAGTAAACATTTTCAAGCCTAGCAGCATAGAAAGCAGAAAGCTCTTTATGCCTGTGACTCTCCCCCCAGATCACAATAGTGCTTCAGTTCATGATTGAAATCGGTGTAAGGTCTTTTAGGCTGACTGATGGCACCATGAACGCCATGGCAACCCCCGTGACATGCACGTACACCTCTGGATGGCCTCCCGGAATTAGAAAGTCTGAAGTAACTGGAAGACCACGAAAAGGGAAGGATGCTCAACCCCTGTGTCTAACTAACTTGAGACATTCTGCTGTTATTTCTTATTGCGACCTCATTTGATAAGGCCATCGGCCTTGGTAACTGACCTTGGTCAACCTCGTGACTCCAGACCGTATGACCCCCTTCCAGCTTGCAAAAAACCACCCTAAACGGTAACTTCTGTAACTTTCCACTGTCTACCCCAAACCTAGAAAACCAACTCCTATCCCACCGCCCTCCACTGACTCTCTTTTCGGTCTCAGCCCACCTGCACCTGGGTGAATAAACAGCTCACAGAAAGCCTGTTTGGAGAAGCCTCTTCATTTAGAGCATGCATTTTAATAATTGGCATACAAATAACTAAGGATAAATATATAGTTTTAAAAGTACAGTTATACAATATGTATTAGTTTCTGATTTTTTCTCCCCAATGAACAGTATATCCTATCCTCATTTCAGGCCCTTATATGACAATGACCACCTTCTTTTTCACAGCTGCATAATACTCCATAGAATTAATCCCCATTTAGGCATTATCTAATTTTTCACAGCCACAAAACGGCACTGCAACAAACATCTTTGCACAGATGTCTCAACGTACTCACATAGGTGTGGGGTACATTCCTAGAAGCAGAATGCTGGAAAAAAGGCATGTTTTATATTTAGCCTGTATGGCATTGCCAACGCAGCCTTCGAAATTGGTTTTTCCAACTTATTCTCCCGCCCATATTTTGTGAGTCGCTGTTTTTCCATACACAGCCTCTGCCAACCTTGAGTCTTACCTATCTTTTAACTCCTTGCCAAACATATTGGCAAAAGGATCTTTCCTTTTTATTTTCCTTCATGACTGATGAGGTTGATCAGCTTGGGGCTATTCTTTGAAGTATCATGTCATAACCTTTGTTCATTCTTTTTCTCTTACACAAGTTAACAAATCACGTTGCCAGGTGTTTTATACAGTTGAGAAGTGCAGCAGTGCAGGAGTGAGTGCCCCATCCCCAGACTCCCAAGCTGTCCAGCTCTCAGGTTACAGCAAACCTGCTTTGAGCCCCGGGCTTTAAAGAGCACTTGCATCCCCAGAGCAGAAGTCTTCATGAGGGCCCGTGTTTTCTGCCATGTAGAAAGCAGGACCACAGGCTATGTTTATTCCAGGGCCTGCCCTCCTGGGGGGCACATGCTCTCAGGCTGTAACTGCATTCAGAAAGAACTGTGTTAAAGGATGATGAGGCCCGGCAGGAAGGGGTATGGGTGAGGCACAGAGCAGAGTCGGTCAGAGAGCTGGGCCCACAGGCAGAACCCTGAGCCGTAGGTAGGTGGCTGAGGGTCAGGCCCCAGCTTCACAGTTGATTCTCTTTGAGACGCTGGTTTAAGTAGCCATGGCCCTCGGTTTTTCACTTGTAAAAATGAAAACAGTGAGATCAATGTCAAGGGCCTCTTGTGAGACTCCAGTGAGACTGTGAGCAACTAAAACTGGAGCCTTCTCTAACTGGAAGTTGTGAGTTCTGAATGTTGATGCCAGAAATTCCACCATTAGATCATATCCCTGATGGCTTGTGTACAGCAAATGCAGACTCCCTTCTGCAAGAGGCCACACCATGCTTTGTTAACTGTGCCACATATAACACAGACGGTGGTTAAGAGCATGGGCCTTGGACCTGCAGAGAGCGGTGTTCAAGTTTATTTACTGGCTGTGTGACTCTGGGCAGGTTACTTAACCCCTCTGAGGTACAATGTTCTCCTCCATAAAGTGGACATAACCACTTCTTGGTTTACATAAGGAGTTAATGAGCTGTGTGTTGAAAGTCTGGAGCCAGGGAAGGGTTCAATAAATGTCAGCTATGTTATTATCATCCTTAATCATGATAAATTATTAACAATCCTGATTTAACCACAATGGCCAGATGCTCTCTTCCTCTCTCATTGTGAGCTTGTGAGAGGGCTCCCAGAGGACCCATCCCATCCCATTCATCTCTTATGTCATCAACCACACAGTCCTACAAGCATATATCCTGCTTCCTTGTGTTTGCTCTTGACACTGGGCTCCCTGTGAATGAGGAGGAGGTCCCCATTCATGGCATAATTTGACGAGTTCTGAAAAAGTTTTCTACTGCCTCTTGTTCTGCCGTCTGCAGTGGTGAGGAAGCCCCAGCACTCCTGGAAAGCCTCACGTTGGAGTTGAAATGCATATTTGGTATCAGGAAACTGCTTCTGGACTCTCAGCTATGAAATACGTCGCACGGTGCCAGCCCCTGCCTTCTCCCAGGAAGATTGGGCAGGGCATTGACACTCTATGCGTCTCAGTTTCCTCCTCTGTGAAATGGGGGCATAATACGCTTTCCTCAGAGGGGTGGAAATGAGAGAGAGCAGCCAGCATGGCTTGGCCCACAGTGAGTGCCCGCTAGGTGCCAGCAGTGAGGAGTGCTGCCTCCTGGGGGTGTTCTCCACCCTGTCCGGTAGATGCTCAGTCTCTGCGAGTTCCTTTCTCTGATATCTTAGTCCACCTGGACTGTTGTAACAAAAATACCATCAACTAGGTGGCTTATAAACAACAGAAATGTATTGCTCATAGTTCTGTAGGCTGAGAAGTCCAAGATCATGGTGCCAGCCTACTCGGTGTCTGGTGAGGGCCTGCTTCCTCATCTGGAGTCTCTTTCATAAGGGCACCAATCCCATTGATAAGAACTCTGCCCTCATGAGCTAATCATACCCAAAGATCCCACTGCATTGGGAATTAGGTTTCAACAAACGAATTTTGGGGCGACACAAACATTCAGACCACAGCATCTGACTTCTTACCCCCCATCCTCGACCTCCTGAGTAGATCAGATGCCCTTACAGGTCACAGCCTACCCATCTCTCCCCGGAAGCCCTCTACACCTACCCCTGTGGTTCAGGGAGGGAGCAGAGGAGGGGAGGATGGGGGTGGGTGTGCTCATGTTGGACCCTCAGGAACCTCCCTGGAAGGTCGTTCTGGGGCAGCACCTTTGCAGTCAGGATTGTGGGGGAGGCTGAGAAGCCAGAGGCAGGGCAGGTTCCCACTGGAGAATGAGGGCACTAGGGAGTATGGTGGGGAAGAGCTGTTCCAGTAGAAAGGGAGGGGAAGGGGAATAGGAGGGGAGGAAGGAGAGAAAGGAGGGAAAGGGAGTGAAGAGGAAAGGGAGAAGGGAAGTGGGAAGGAAAAGGAAAGGGGAAGAGGGAAAAGAAAGGAAGTGGAAAAGGGGAGGAAAAGAAGGAAGGAAGAGGAGGGAAGGGGAGAGGAGAGAAAGGAGAAGGGGAAAGGGAAGGGGAAAGGGAAGGGGAAAGGGAAGGGGAAAGGGAAGGGGGAAGGGAAAGGGGAAGGGAAGAGGGAGGGGTGAGGGAAAAGGGAAGGGACTTGGAAAATCCTGGCCACAGAGTCCTAGTATGGCTTCTCACCAGCCTTTCCCACCCAAGATGTGGCCCTTTGGGCTCATCATTTTCTGGACCTCAGTTCCTCAATCTGTAGAATGGGAATCCTGAAGTGAGGGGATGATGACTGCTCCTAGTGGCATTGGGAGACCAAAACCAGAGGGGATGGGACCACATGCAGAATTGCTGCTGCAGAGGGGAGGCTGCCGTGGGTGACTGGGCTGCTGCTTCCCACACCCCAGCCCTGCCGGCTCTGTGTGTTTCCTGGCATGAGCCTGGCACGTCCCAGCTCAGGGCCTTTGTATCGGCTGTTTCATCTGCCTGGAAATCTTGTCTCTTCTAGGTAGGTGCATTTGTTTACCTCCTCGTGTTTGTGCTTGGATGTTAGCTCCTCAAAAAGTGCTTCCCTGGGCACACTATTTAGCATATTGCATGCACACACACACACACTCTCTCTCTCTCTCACACACACATGCATGTGCACACACACAGTCTCTCTCTCTCTCACACACACACACACATGCACGTGCACACACACAGTCTCTCTCACACACACACAGTCTCTCACAAACACATGCACGTGCACACACACAGTCTCTCTCTCTCACACACACACTCTCTCTCTCACACACACATGCACGTGCACACACACAGTCTCTCTCACACACACACTCTCTCTCTCACACACACAGTCTCTCTCACAAACACATGCACGTGCACACACACACAGTCTCTCTCTCTCACACACATACTCTCTCACACACATGCACGTGCACACACAGTCTCTCTCACACACTCTCACACACACATGCACGTGCACACACACACAGTCTCTCTCACAAACACATGCACGTGCACACACAGTCTCTCTCACACACACTCACACACACATGCACGTGCACACACAGTCTCTCTCACACACACACTCTCTCTCACACACACACATGCACGTGCACACACACAGTCTCTCTCTCACACACACATTCTCTCTCACACACACAGGTGCACACATACACACTCTCTCACACATGCACGTGCACACACACACAGTCTCTCTCACACACACACATTCTCTCTCTCACACACACATTCTCTCTCTCACACACACATACTCTCTCTCACACACACACATGCACGTGCACACACACACAGTCTCTCTCACACACATGCACGTGCACACACACACAGTCTCTCTCTCTCTCTCACACACACACATTCTCTCTCTCTCACACACACAGGTGCACACATACACACACACTCTCTCACACATGCATGTGCACACACACAGTCTCTCTCACACACACACTCTCTCACACACACACATGCATGCACACACACAGTCTCTCTCTCACACACACATTCTCTCTCTCTCACACACACAGGTACACACACACACGCACTCTCTCACACATGCACGTGCACACACACAGTCTCTCACATACACATGCACGTGCACACACAGTCTCTCACACACACTCTCTCACACACACATGCACGTGCACACACACAGTCTCTCTCTCACACACACA
The DNA here is from genome assembly GCF_049354715.1 of Callithrix jacchus. Taxonomy (NCBI): domain Eukaryota; kingdom Metazoa; phylum Chordata; class Mammalia; order Primates; family Cebidae; genus Callithrix; species Callithrix jacchus. The sequence continues at coordinate 16,868,853 of NC_133509.1, forward strand.
TTCTCTCTCTCTCTCACACACACAGGTGCACACATACACACTCTCTCTCACACATGCACGTGCACACAGTCTCTCTCACACACACACATTCTCTCTCTCTCACACACACATTCTCTCACACACACACTCTCTCACACACACACATGCACGTGCACACACACACAGTCTCTCTCTCACACACACACATTCTCTCTCTCACACACACAGGTGCACACATACACACACACTCTCTCACACATGCACGTGCACACACAGTCTCTCTCACACACACACATTCTCTCTCACACACACACGTGCGCACACACACACACACGCACACGCACTCCCTATTCCCTCCCCCAGCTTCGTTCTCCTCTTAGCATTGGTCACTGCTGGATATACTAATTACTTGTGTGACAGTTTGCCGTCTGTCAGTCTGCCCCCCTATGACAATCTTCTCCTTATCTCTTGCCAGGTAACATGCTTCCTAGAAATTTAGCAGCTTAAAACAGCCAGCCTTTTGTTATTTCTCCCAGTACTGTGACTGAGGAACCCAGGCATGTCCCAGCGGGGTGGCTTTTCTGGCCCACATGCTGTTCGTGGCGGGTGTCTGTGACATTCAGCCAGTGGCTGGGCTAGGGAGTCCGGGATGGCCTCATCGGCCTATCTGCTGCTTCAATGGGGACAGCAGGAAGGCCAGGCTCAGCTGGACTGCAGCACCTACACGTGGTCTCTCCACCATATCTGCAGTCAGGCTTTTTCCATGGCGGCCCAGGGCTCCTAGATTGAGTGTTTTCGGAGGCACAGACAGAAGCTGCAAGTGACCTAGCTTCAGAACATCGCTTCCTACTCATTCCATTGGTCACACAAGTCACAAAGACCAGCCTGGATTCAAGGGGAATAGAGGAGACTCCACCTCTCAGTAGGAGGAATGTTAAAGGGTTTGTGGCTGTCGTAAACCTACCATCACATGCTTCACCAGGGCAGGGTCTTGGGAGTGTTTTGTGCAAGTTTCCAAGCACCTGGCACAGAGTAGGTGCTCAATGAACATATTGAGTGAGTGAATGAATGAACAAATGTCATCTTTACAGTCCATGCCAAGCCCACCTCTCCTTGGAAGTCCTCTATACCTACCCCAGGCTGCGGGTCCTCTCTCAGCTCAGCCTGCACCCCTTACCTGCCCTGCCCTCCCTCTGGGCCTGGGGCTCTTTCCCCCTTTATAGAGACGACCCTAGAAACCAAGCACTGAGTTTCCTGGGGCGAGTGTGGGTTCTGCGTCATGCAGAGGGGATTCGAGCCGAGTTCCTAACTATATGCATGGCGTAGGTGCATTTTAATGTACAATGGTTCACAAATCACAATGACCCATAAGGTAAATATAGCTATCCCATTTACAGAAGAGGAAACTGAGGCCCAGAGAAGTTGAATCATTCACCTCAGCTCACCCAGCCAACCCGAGTCTAGCTCAGTGTCTCCACAGCAGCAGGTGCTCAGTGGCTCTGTGGACTGACTGTTCCATCCCTATGCTGCGCATGTGAACTCAGGTGCCCGAGGCCTCCCATTGAAGTTCCAGAGTGCACTAAAGCAGGGCTTCCGGGCCTCACGTTTCCTTTCTCTCCCCTGGACTGGCAAGAGAGCTGGGTTTAATATTCATGAACCAGCCAGGCAGGCATGATTAGCTGACTCCTGTTGGAGGAGGAGGAATCCTGGAATAAGGTATTTACATAACAAGCGAATGCTGCCGTCGCCGCCTCTGGGGCTCCTCTGCGGTCTGTCCTCCACCCTCCTGCTTGCCCACGTTGTGCTTCTCCTCGGCTGTCTTGAATGGCCAAGGAGGAAGTGCAGTGGCTCTGCACCCCTCTGCAGTTGGGGCTGCCGTCTGAATGATAACATGATTTAGGGAGCAGAATTCCCGTGCCTCGGAGAGCCTGTAATGGGATGGTCGGTGGCCTGCCAGTGGGAGGCTGGACCCCTAAACAAAACCCTTCTGCAGACTCTGAGAGCTGACAAGGGGAGGCTGAGACCGGGTTTTTGACATGGGCCTTCTTCCCCCAAACCCTCAGGAGACCTCGGGCACATTCCACCCCATTTCTGGGCTTGTCTCCTTTGCTGCAACATGCAGGGCACTGGCCCGACCCTCTGAGGTCTAGGACTGAATTCCAGCATCTGCTTGAAGGCAGCAGGCAAGGGAAGGAGCCAGCGTGCAGGGCCATTCAAAAGAACTCCTCTTGTGGCCCTAAAGGAGAGGTAAGGCACTGTTTCCATGCCTTCCTCAAGCTGCCTTTGAGGTTACCTCTGGTTGGTGCTCACTTGGGGTTCGGGAATCAAAGGTTATTAGCTCATAATCACCTCGTTCATGGCTGCCTGGGAGGTGTGCTTCCTGTCTGACCCCGGGCATGAGGGACACCAGCCAAGGACTTCTGGCTGCAGTTAAAAGGGCTCAGCGGTCTCTCCCTGAAGCTGAAGTACAAAGACGGGCTCAGGATTTTCAAGGGGAGTGGGAGGTATTAACCGTTGCCAGCCCCACTGTAAACGCATTAAAGACAGCGTTTTCTCTGTCTCTGGAATGGTGGATGGTGTCTGGCAAGGGCCAGAATAGCCTGGTTCTTCTTGCCCAGATGCAGAAGGGCAGAGCCTGGAGAGCTGCACCTTTGCTCATTTGCATGACCCCTCCGCAGAGTGAGCAGGATGACCGAGCTCCCTTCATAGGGCTTGTGTGAGGATTGAGTTGCCGTTTGTTACATGCTCAAAACAGAGCTAACTTCCCAAGCAGCAACCTGGGATTTCTTCTGAAAAGATCATGGGTCACAATTATCAACACTTGAGTTCTGGCCTCTTTTTGAAGACTAACCTCCTGAGAAAGCTTGGGTACCTTTTGTGACTCTGAGCTTTAGCTCTTTACCTGGAAAATGGGAGTCATAAGCGCGATCTCTCAAGCTTGCTGGGAGGAGTGACAGTCACACTGGTAGAAGGCGCCCGGCCTTGGTACCTGGTACACAGTAGGTGCTCAGTGAGAGCATGCACGGGTGCAGTGTCAGGTTTGTGAGGGCCTTTCCAGGGGGAGGGGGACACAGATCCCGGAGAGGGAAGACCTAGGGCTCAAGACAGCTGGCTTCAAATGGCTAAAGAGCCCTGAGGGCAAGAGGCTGCACATCTATGCATTTTAGGACAACCTGGGAGCATTGAGAAATATTGCAACCAGAAGTATTTTGATCCAAAGTAAAGAGGAGCCCAAGCTGCCTGATGGTCAGGTGGCATCAGTGGCGTGGGTGCCCTATCACAGGACATGTCCAAGCTTAGATTGTCTAGGAGGTCATGGAGGGGCTCCAAATAATAGAGAGGATGGAGGTTCCTGGGCTGGTACTAAGGTTCTTTCTGTGATGTATGATCTTGAGGTTGGCAGTGACTGCACTCTCTTGACTTCTTGTCACTCTCAGTAGCCAGTGGCAGCCCATGTTCCCTGCTGCTGTCCCCACCCCCTCCCATGCACTTGTCTCACTGCCCTTGGCCAGATGCATCCTTCCAACACCCTCTAGGACATGTCTCTTCTCTCTGCCTGCAGGGAGTGGGGGACCCAGACCCCTGCACTTTGCAAAGGGAGCCCTCCATGTGCTGCCTCCGACCATCTCTCCAGCTCCTTATCCTGCTGCTAGACAAAGAAGCAACACTTAAGCCCACATTTCTGGGCATGCACACCCTTGCCGCTTCTGTTCCCACTGCATCACGACATATTCCAAAGCATCCTCGTGTGGTCCCCACTCTAGTGCCACTCAGACGTGCTCTCATCCTTCACCCTTCATGGGGCACGTGTCTGAGTGGGGTTGGGGGAGATCTGCTTTCCTCATCTCTTTCTTTCCAGGGCAGGACTCTGGGGATGTGCCCCATGCCCATAGTGCAGCCCAGTGTCAGGGACTCGAGAACGACTAAGTTCCCACGAGGCAGAGTTCTTGGGAAAGCCTTAGTTCCCCTCACAGTAAAGGCAGGAGCTTTTACTGTGAGGAGTCCCTGGCCTTGAGTGCTGGGGTTGCTGGCCTTGTCTCGTCCCCTCTCATGACTCAGGCCCAGATCTCAGCAGCACCCAGGCTGGAGGCAGCAAGCCCAGGGGAGGCCATGGCCCACTGGTGCCCTGCTCTGCTTCCACAGGACATTTGGTCACACCGGGGGCTGTGAGAGATATGGTGCATCATCCCCTCCAACCCACACAGCCCTGCAGAGCAGCCTGTCAGCCTCATCTGACAGATGGAGATGGAGACTGAGGCTCAGAAAGCCACATGATGGCCCTCAGCCAGGGTCTTGGGGGCCAGGAGCAGAGCTAGATCAGAAGATGTGAGTGAGGCACTTGCCCCAGGGTGTGACATTTAAGGGGTGCCCCAAAACTTGGCATTCAAATAATATTATTTCAATGCAATATATTTAAAAATGGAAAGTTATGCAATAGATATTTTGCATTAAATTTGACCTTTTAAAATATTGCTTGGAGATACTGTTCATCATCACTAGTGAGTTTTTGGTTTTCCCTCATTTGCTTTTCCCTCATCTGGGCCCTGGAGCCTGTGTCATCCAGGTGGCTGTGGGGCAGGGAGCTGGAGGGGACTGAAGAGCTGAGGAGGGGACTTTGGCCTCTGGCTTTGTGGGATGTGGGGTGAGCGGAGGGGAGGGAGGAGGAGCCCAGGCTGGAGCTGTGTAGGGGGACTGGCTCTGAGTGTCTGAGAGACCCCTCTGACCTAGGATGCTGGAGGGGTCAGGGGAGCAACCTGGCTTTTGATAGGCTGGGCTGTGAGGCAGAGGCAAAAGGGACCTGCAGGAGCCTCTTTGTCCCCCAGTCCCTGGAGCTCAGCAGACAGGAAGGATGCCAGAACCAGCATGAGGTTGGGGAGCATTGGGTGGCTGGGATTTCTGTAGGGTTTTTGAGGAGCTGAGGCCCAGGCACCCCTCACTTTCCCACCTTACCCCTGCTCTGCTCCCTGATGGTGTGGGAGGACCCCAGACTGTGACAAGGTACAGGTAGGGTGGGGGTGGATGGTGCCTGCAGGCTCCGGCATCATCTCATGGCATTCTCCCACAACCTAGGAGGACGGGGCTCCGTGTCATTCTTCCTGCCTTGCACGGATGAGGAAACTGAGGCTTGGGGAAGAGCAGATGCCCAGGCAGTAGGACAGGACTGGGGCCCTGACCAAGGCTTTCCTCTCTCTGAGCTCCTTCCTGTCACTCTCTCAGGCTGCCAGGGAATTCCAACACCCTCCCTGCTCCTCCAGCCCGCCCGACCCCAAACTGTCGCTTCCACCTTTCCTTCTTCTTTCTAACTTTCCCAAACTGAATATCATTATTAATATTATTTGCCTAATTAACACGTTGGCTGAATGACAGAAAACATGCAAACAGGTTTTGCCAAGGAAACTCTGTCTGATTAAAACTGCAGCCTGTCTAATTAGATGGAGATTTCTTCATTAGTTTCCCCATTTTAGATGTACCCTCCCCCCCACACCCAGCTCCCACCCCTAACCCTTCTCCCTTGGCAATTCTGCTGCCCCCCGACTCCCCAAACCCTCTCACTGCCTGCACCTGTCTTCCTTAGCAAGCAGCTAATGGCAGGACTGACCTGCTTTGGTCTGAAGTTGGCCAGAGGACAAGAGGACACTGCCCTGGGGAAACACGTGCTGGCCCACCTTGCAAACCTGAGAACCTCCTGGGTTTAGAGTGGGGGCGTCCAGGTTGCTAAAAGTGTCTTCATTGAGAATCCCCATTGACAAAGCAAAGCAAAACAAAATTTCCAGATCCTTTCAATCAGATGCCATTGAAAGCAGAACGCACACTTGATAACAAAAGTAGGGTTAGGGAATGTTGGTTGTGTACCTACTATGTGTCAGAACTTGCAAACGTTTTCTTATCTCCATAGCAACCCTTCGAATGAAGTTATCACCATTTTGCCAAAGAGAAAATTGAGGCTTAAAGGAGGTTGGCAAGGAGGAGAGAGTAGACTCAGATCCAACCCATTCCAGCTCCCATACGCTGGTTTCTCCCTCTCAAGGGCTCCTTCGTGGTGTCCAGAAGCCCTCACCCTCCTTCTTCCTTTCTTCCAGCCAGTTTTCCAGGAAGCAGGAAGTGCTGCATGCTGGGTGTGGCCGGGCAAGACCGGGACAGGCCAGCAAGGTACCAAGTTAAAGTTCATTGGTGCCTCAGGACTGGCTCCTTCAAGGGCCTCAGCAATGTGTCCTGGAATGAGAGAGGTGAGGGTGGAGGAGGAGACACTAGATGCACGATGACACGTGAGGTCAAGCACAAATAGTGGTGAGGGTGCTTGGTCTGGGAACAGCAGGGCAGCAATGGATTACCTGGAGGAGGTGAGGAGCCCACCATCTTTCCTGTCTATACCATGCTAGGGAACTATGCAAGGTACTTTATGTGCACACATGTCTGCTCTTTACAGCAAAGTGTTCCCGTCTCCAGTTTTTTGTTTTGTTTTGTTTTTTTCTGAAATGGAGTCTTGCCCTTATTGCCCAGGCTGGAGTGAAGCGGCATGATCTTGGCTCACTGCAACCTCTGCCTCCCAGGTTCAAGCAATTCTCCTGCATCAGCCTCCCAAGTAGCTAGGATTACAGGCTCAAGCCACCACGCCTGACTATTTTCATTTTATTTTTAGTTGGGATGGGGTTTCATCATGTTGGCCAGGCCGATCTGGAACTCCTGACCTCATGATCCACTGCCCGACTCACCCTCCCAAAGTGCTGGGATTACAGGCATGAGCCATCGCCCCTGGCCCCATCTCCACATTTTATAGATGAAGAAACTGAAACTCAGAGAGGTTCAGAAATATGGGCAAGATCACACAGCTAGCAAGTGGCTGTGCTGCTTCCTGTAGAAACAGGAGCAAACTCCTCCCTCTCGTGACTGCACAGTGGCGCAATGAGCAGTGATTAGAGGGGGAAGAATTCAGCTCAGAACAACACAAGAAAGGTTCTGACCACTGTGGAGTGGGCTGCCCCGGGGTGGAGTGAGCCCTTGGTTGCTGGAGGTGTGTTAGCAGGGAGCAGACCATCTGCATTGGGAATCTGAGAGGCAGGAGCTGGCATCAGAAGGCTGCTTTCCTCTGGCAGGCTGTTCATTCTGCAAGTCTTTAAATTTTATTTTATTTTATTTATTATTTTTAGACAGAGTCTCGCTCTGTCACCAGGCTGGAGTACAATAGTGCCATCTTGGCTCACTGAAACCTCCGCCTCCCAGGTTCAAGAAATTCACCTGCCTCAGCCTCCCAAGTAGCTGGAACTACAGATGTGTGCCACCAAGCCCGGCTAGTTTTCGTATTTTTAGTAGAGACAGGGTTTCATCATGTTGGCCAGGATGGTCTCGATCTCTTGACCTCATGATCTTCCCACTTTGGCCTCCCAAAGTGCTGGGATTGCAGGCATAAGCCACCGCTCCAGGCCTACTCTACCAGTATTTACTGAATACCTGCTATGTACCAGGCATTGGGTCCGTGGAGAGCAGGGCAGGAGCGCTCACTCCTTGTGGAGCTGGCCAGCTGAGTGGCAGGGCTTGACTTCAGCTCCCTGTCCCCATGGCTGGGCCTTTCAACACTCTCAGGGGTGTCCATCTGCCCATTGTCCCACATCCATCCCTCAGGACATTCCACCCAGTCTCTTGGGACCCAGGACTGCTGTCACTGCCTACCAGGACCTGCCAGCCCCACCTCATTTCATTGATTCAAGAACCATTGAACTTGGGGGTGGGGGTGGGGAGAATGAAGAGAAGTGGGCTAAAGGTTACTAGCGTACAGTAAGATAGAAGGAATAAATACAATATTTGATCCCAGAATAGGATGACTCTACTTAATGTAGGTGCCCAGGTGATGGGCACTCTATAAACCCTGACTTGGTCACTATGCATTGCATACATGTAAAAACTTTCCCATACATTTACACACGCACACAAGAATTGTTGAACTTAGGGCAGGAGAGAGACAGTGTGGGTGGGATGAGCTGCTCCTTCCCCCTCTACTCCTCCCACACCGCATCAACCCGAAAATGATGGAGCAGAGCAATTTGCCATGCGGGAGCTCCGGCAGGCTGCTCCCTGGGCACATCCAGTGAGACAGCAGGTGGCCTGGTGGGGCTGGGGGAGAAAGAAATGTGGGCACAGCTGCTTTGTTCATAGAGGAGCCTGACTTATCAATTCTCTGGCCCAGGTCATTGTGAAGCATCTCGGTTATAGCCCTGTGTCTGAGGATGGCGAGGCAGAAGACCCTGGTCCTTGCCCTCAAGGAGCTTTAGTCTAAGTGGAAAAAGAAACTTATTTCCTTTGACTCCTTCAACCTTCCTGTAAGAAGAGCCCTGGCCTTGGGTTTGAATCCCCGCTCTGCCCTTTGTTAGTTCTGTGGACTTGGGTGCGTGCCTTAATCTCTCTGAACCTCAGTTTCTTCATCAGGGAAATGCGGAAAAGATAAAGCCACACAGATTGAATAACAATGTGAACAGAGCACCCAGTGTAATCCCTGGTAAACAGAACAACCCCATCTCGGTACCCAGAGTTCACAGGCACAGCAGCGGCGTTCCAAGCTCAGGCTTACGTCTTCATCCCTGGGGGTGGGAGGACACTGACTTTGACCTGCCACGGCTAAAGGTTCTTCCCAGAACCCCCAGCTTCCACCCAGCTCTAACCTGTTTCCATGTTCTGGTTCTCCCACTGATGGACCTTTGCCTTTAGATGCTCCAAAAGTCCGAATCCTCCTATGGGCCTGGGAATGCCTGGTGGCTTCCCAAAGCCTCGCTGTGCTCTTCCGACAAATGGGCACAGGCCCAGCACTTCCAGAGATGATTGAGGCCTATTGGTCAATATTACCAGGAAGCCCATGACGTGCAGGGAGCATGATCAGAGGTGGGAAGACAAGTCTCATTAGATAGCTCCAGTTCCGTCGCCATGGCAGCCAGCACCCGCGCAGGCCAGGTGGTTTTCATTACCGAACTTGGAAAACTTGACTGCGGCACCAACAATGAATCTTTATTCTGTTGTTAATAGTGTGTCTCTTATTAGCATGTATCTTTTCCCCTTCTTAATAACCTTTACGTTTCCAAGCCGCATTTATAATTGAGTCATTAATCCCTTACTGGAATTTCTTGTTTTTCAGAAACAGCAAACCAGAGGTCCCGCCTGGCTGGCGGGAATGGAAGGGCGCACTCTCTGACCACATTGCTCTGGGAATGTCATTCTAATTATGGGATCCTGACCCAGCAGCTGGCTGATAAGCTCTGGGTTGGAGACGCCCTATCTCAGAGGAGCTCAAAACCTGCTCAAGGCCTTTTCTTGCCCTCTGCCACTTTCCTGCCAAGCAATTAGCCTCCGGGGGTAGCTGAGAGTGGGATGCTGGAAGAGCAGGGTGCCCAGGGGTTGCCGCAGGGACAGCCAATGGGCTGGGGATGCCCCCCGTTATGTTTCCACGGGAAGCCTGTCCAGATTGTCGTTGCCTCCCTTCCCTTCGATGTCAGAGTTGGGGTCCAGCCTGTATCGTGGGGAGGAGGTAGAGCTTTATTGGTTGACCCCTGGGCTTCTGTTATGGGTTGAATTATGTCCCTCCTCACACTTCACATTCAGATGTTGAAGTCAACCCCCAGTGCCTCAGAATGTGACTGTATTTGGAGATTAGGGTCTTTAAAGAGGTCACTAAGTCAACATGAGGTTGTTGGGGTGGGTCCTTATCCAGTAAGACTGGTGTCCTTAGAAGAAGAGGAAATTGGAACAGAGACACACACAGGGGAAAGGCCACGCAAAGACACAGGGTGAAGACGGCCATCCACAAGCTGAGGAGCGGAGTCTCAGAGGAAACCAGCCCGCCTACACCTGGATCTCGGGCTTCCAGCTTCCAGCACTGTGGGAAAATCAATTTCTACATTTAGGCCATGGGATCTGTGGCATGTTGTCATGGTGGCTCCTGAAGACTCAGCTTCCTTCCAGCTCTGGTTCATCCACAAGTGTGCTTTCAGGCACTCTGAGGGCCCAGTGGGGAAAACGCCAGGTCTCCAGGCTCCTGGCTCAGGGTGTGTTTTAGAGGCAGGGCCTTCTCTGACACAAGTGTGAGGGGCAGAAAGGTTTCTCTTCTTCAGTCTCCACTAGGTTCTGGCCTCCGTGACTTCTAGAGGCAGGGACCTGGCCAGGGCATTCACAGAGATTTTGACAGGGAGTCCAGGCCTAGGCCCTGGAGGCAGAGCTGGGAGCTCTGTCCCAGCTTCCCAGGGAGCACTGGGACCCAATGCAGAATCAAGACCTGGCATCAGCACAGGCACAGGGTATGGTTGGGAAGGGCATGGAAGCTTGGGGTCTGCCGTGTCAGGCATTAGTCACAGGAGAACTGGCATGAGGTAGGTGGGCAGGCTTGAAGGTCTAGACAATGGATAGATACCAGAGACTCGTAGTGTATGTCTCCTTCTTGCTGTCCCCAGGATGTCACCTCCTTCTGCCCCCAATGCTGAACTAATCCCCTTAATCTTTTACTTGGGACCCATCAATGACTCATCATTGCTTTGGTGTGACTTATCAGCAGCTGGTCCATCTACCTCCTCCTTCCCCTCCAGGGTCATTTTGGGCGCTCTTCCTGCCTAACAACTAAATGTTTCCCATCGTAACATGTGATTTTATACTTCATTTACCTATCCATCCCCCATCCATTAATCCATCCATCCATCCATCCACCCACCCACCCGTCCATCCATTCATTCATCTATCCATCCCCCATCCATTAATCCATCCATTAATCCATCCATCCATTCACCCACCCACCCACCCATCCATTCATCCATCCACCCACCCATCCACCCACCCATCCATCCATCCATCCATTCATCCATTCATCCAGCCAGCCAGCAAATACTTGCCCAGTGCCTGCCTCAGACACCCATGCTGGACCCTGGAGCCACAGTGCTGAGCCCATGCCCAGCCCCTCCCCTCAGGAAGCGCACAGTCTAGTTGGGGAGCTAGACTTACATCTATAATCTGAGACATGAAACGAAGGGAAAAATTAGAGAGTGCTGAGCACAGAAAACCACGGAACTGATGGGGTTAGGGGTTGAGATGTGGAGGAGGGGACATCGTGTGGGCTGAGACCTGAACCATGAGTCAACTGAATCAGGAGGAGGGGAAGGAAGGATGTTCTTGGCAGAAGGGATCACACTTGCGAAGTCCCCAAGGTAGCTGGGAGCTGGAAGAGAGCAGAGTGACTGCAGCACAGAGTGAGAGGGTGGCAGTGGTGTTGGGCTGCGAGCTCCTGGGGGGTCAGGGCTGGGTTGTTGCATCTTTTTGTTTCAATGGCAGTAACTGCTCCATGCTGGGAACGCAGCAAAAACTGAGGAAGGCGTGAGGCTGTCGATCATCATTCTTTGCAGGGAGATGGCAGTCTGCGCAGGGACTCTTGCTGCACATGACACCGCCCCCCCCCCACTCCATTTACCATCTCTAAGAGGTGCTGCTAAGCTCATCTGTCTACTCTGGAGCTCAGAATCCCTTTGTTTCTTCCCCTTGCACTGTTAGTATTTAATTGCCATCCAACTAGCTTGTAGCAACTCACACGTCCATAAACGTACATAGGCTTTTTGCTGTGGGTCACTCAGATTGCTGCAGGCCACCCTAGCCCACGCATTCACCTTGTTTCTCTGTCTCTGCCCTGCCTGTCAAATCAACACACACGCTTCCTGGAGTCCTGTGGGCATGTCTCGCGTGTGCTCGCAGCCAGGCAGTTTGAAACCATGTGGCATCTGTCATGTTTTAGTGTTGCCCCTGGTGATGTCCATGTCTGAGACCTCAGATGTCAAGGCAGGGTGAAAATGCCTCACCATCACCTCCGCTGAGAGCAGCAACACCTCCAGGTGCCAAAGGAATGTGCAGCCAACCAGCAACGAAGCTGCCATGTGGAGTTCTGCCAGGAAGGCTGAGAACGCGCCTGTTCTCCATTCTCCATGATAGCTGGTAACGTACGCACCAGAACACATTGCTGACCACTGGTTGACCACTGCCTGAAAGCAGTGCCCAGTGTCCACCTGCCACTCTCTCTCCTTCAGGCTTGCTCTGTGAATGTGGGCTGGGGATCCAAATGTTGGAAGCAGGTGATGCAGGCTCCCCAGTACCGCACCCCTCTGCAGTGTGCACAGTCAGGGGGCTTCTCCCCTAAACCTTCATGGAAATCAGCACATCCAATTGTGAGCCCGCACAAGATGATCAAGCAGGCTTAAAAATACCTAGATCTTCATATGAACGCAGCTCAGGTGCTGAGTTCACTCTAGTATAGAGGGTTATTTTATTTTTACTTTTTTAAGATGTAAAAATACCTAGATCTTCATATGAACGCAGCTCAGGTGCTGAGTTCACTCTAGTATAGAGGGTTATTTTATTTTTATTTTTTTAAGATGGAGTCTCACTCTCTCACCAGGCTGGAATGCAGTGGCACAATCTCAGTTCACTGCAACCTCCACCTCGGTTCAAATGGTTCTCCTGCCTCAGCCTCCTGAGTAGCTGGGACTATAGGCACGTGCCACCACACCCACCTAATTTTTTTTTTTTGTATTTTAGTAAAGACGAGATTTTACCATGTTGGCCGGGATGGTCTCAATCTCCTGATCTTGTGATCTACCCACCTCAGCCTCCCAAAGTGCTGGGATTACAGGCATGAACTATCAGGCCCAGCCGGGTTATTGTAATTTTTTTAATGAATTATAATCAATGTGCATTCCATTTTGAGAGCTTTTTTTTTTTTTTTTACTCTACATTGTAAACATGTTCATATTATTGCAGTCTTCACAGGCAGAATTCTTAGCAGCTCCTTTTCAGTTCAGTAAGGGGAGGCACCCCTTTCCCTGAGCACTCTCCTGTTGCTGGACATTTAGCTTCTTTCCAGGTCGTTGCTCTTTTTAATGATGTGCGTGGAACATCACCATATACTGGGCCATCAGTATGTATTTATAGAATAAGAATGACCAGGTTGGGAAGTATAAAAGAACTTGATCCATTAAGTTTAATTGCCATCCAACTAGCTTGTAGCAACTCACACATCCACCAATATCTTCATGACTAGGCACCGCCAGATCCTTAACTGTAATTGCTATAGGATCTGCCTGGCTGGATTACCTCTCTTCAAAATGACAGAATGATTCTTGAAGCTCGGAGTTTTATAAAGAGCAAGGGGAATTAGTTAAGGACTGAATGCAGGCGATAGAATCAACTGCATAGAGTTTCTAACCAACCATTTAAACGTACATAAAGATCTAAAATAACAAACTCTAGACAGCTATAGTACCCATGGGGATCTCGTGTGCACGGCACTCTCACCTCTTAGGACGTAGAGTGAGGAAGAAAGCCCTTACTTAGTCTGGTAAGGTGAGGCCCTTCCAATGCCCCGGCACACCCTTCTGTCATCTGTGGGGGATCACCCCTGCTTCTCCATGCCCACCTTGGCACCCAATCTGACTGATCCACACTGTAGGAGGTGCTCACTCATCTGTACTGGGTCTGGCCTGACAGTGGCTTAAGAATTCTTACTCTAGGCCGGGCGCGGTGGCTCAAGCCTGTAATCCCAGCACTTTGGGAGGCCAAGGCGGGTGGATCACAAGGTCAAGAGATTGAGACCATCCTGGTCAACATGGTGAAACCCCGTCTCTATTAAAAATATTTTAAAAAATTAGCTGGGCATGGTGGTGTGTGCCTGTAATCCCAGCTACTCAGGAGGCTGAGGCAGGAGAATTGCCTGAACCCAGGAGGTGGAGGTTGCAGTGAGCCGAGATCGCTCCATTGCACTCCAGCCTGGGTAACAAGAGCGAAACTCCGTCTCAAAAAAAAAAAAAAGAGAATTCTTACTCTAAAGTTGTGCCAAATCCACCCTTTGGGGACGGAACCTTCATCAGCTGCAGCTCTGAAGCTTTGTTTACTTTTGTTTCTATTTGCTGCTATTCAGACCTGCGGCAAAAGCTGGACGGGACGTGTGACTGTCTTTCAGTTTAGCAGTTACAGCTTCTATGGCTTCTGCAGGTCCCTAGTACACAATGGCTCTCTCTCTCTCTCTCTCTCTCTCTCTCTCTCTCTCTCTCTCTCTCTCTCTCTCTCTCTCCTTTTTTTCTTTTTGGCATTTTGTAGTAGGAATTGTATGTGGACCTTCCCAGCTATTTACAGGAGGAGGAAATCTACTTCATCTACATGCATGGTACCCAAATTTACACTAAGCCATTTTCTAGGCTGCTGGAGTCCACCCTCCACGCCGCGCAGCTCTGTGCTCTGTGTATGTGTGGGGAGGGAGGTTTAACTCTTTCATGCTTCACCTTCGTTATCTATGAACTAAAGTGATAACTTGGACAGATGGTCCCCAACCTCTGATGATGCAGCATCATGACATTTTGACTTTATGATGGCGTGAAACAGTTGCAATTTTGGTGTCATGTACAGTATTCAATAAATGACTCAGCACTTTATTATAAAATAGGTTTTGTGTTAGATGGCTTATTCAATGGTAGGCTAGCACAAGTGTTCTGAGCATGTTTAAGGTAGGCTGTGCTAAGCCATGATGTTCCGTGGGTTGGGTGTATTAACCACATTTTAGAGTTTTATATTTTCAACTTGCAGTGGGCTTGTTGGGACATAGCCTCATAACCCTGTCATAAACAAGGAGCATCTGTACCTGGTTAATAGAAGGAGGGACCCCCCTGCAACCAGGTGGCCATTTGCTTCTAAGAATTGTGATTCACAATTCTTATGATGAATCATTTTAACAATAAAAAGCAAAGCTATAATGGGGGAATGATAGTCAGAGAGACAAGGATCCACGCCACTCCATAGAGGCACATCTCATTTGGGGGCCGTTAGTTAGTCATCCTTGGAGGTGATGGAAAATGTCATCACTTCCTACTTGATGGATTGCATCAGCGACCACAGCTACCTGCCGGAGGCTCAGGACCAGGTGAGCAGTTTAGCACAGTGACTGTCAGAATGCAGTCAGGCTGTGTGGACTCAAGCCCTGGCTCCTCCACATGCGGCTGGGGGTCTTTGGGAGAATCACTTTCTGGGTTTCAGTTGGCTCATGTGTAGTCTAGAATAACAATAGCGACTTAAGAGTGCTGCAGAAATTAAAGAAGATACTTCTTGTGAGGTGCTGAGTGCAGTGCCTGGCGTAGAGTAGGGACCTTATAATTGCTGGCTATTACCGTAATTGTGAGCGTCTCATTCTCAAAATCCCCTCCCCAGTGCTCCCAGCAGTAATTGCACACCAGGTACGGTGTCTTACAACTCACAGACGACTTTCATTCCTTTAACCCTTTGGATTCTCATAATTATGAAGGAGGAGAGTTTTTTCCCCCCCCGCACTTGCTACATCATCCTCATCTCTAAAATGTGAACAGTCCCACTTTCCAACCTCCTTATAAGGTGACAGCGAGAATGCCACAAGAAGGTCAATGTCAATTACATGGTAAGGTCTACAGCATCATACAAATGGAAGCTGTGTGAGCCTCTGGAGCCGCCATCTGAGCCTGCACTTTTACAAAGCTAAATATTTTATCTGACCACAAAATAAGTTTCACAGACACAAGCTGCTTCTCTGTTTTCATCCATGACCTTGCCCTTGAAGGGCACATGGCAGACCAGAACAAGGAGAAACGCTGCATTCAGGTAGACTTGGATTTGTTCCCTGTGACTTTGAGCAAGTTCCTGAACCTCTTTAAAACTCAACTTCCTCTTCCTTTAAGCTAGGTGGTACCATCTATGTTGTTATAAAATTTCAGTGAAATAATTTAGGTAAAATATCTGCCCATTTATTCAACAAATATTTACTGAGCATACTATGTGCTAGACATGCTTATAGGCAGTAGGAATAGGGTGCTGAACAGAGATGGGGCCCTGGAGTGGCGGAAACAGATTAGACCATATATAACTGGGGTGCTTTCTGCTGCCAGTAACACAAAACTTGACTCCAAACAGCTTCAGGTAACCCAAGTATTTAACATCTCACGTAATATAGTCAAAGATAAGACTAGCCCAGGGTTGGTGAGTTCACCAGCTCCTCTATGCTAAATCTTTCCATCTTTCTGCTCTGCTTACCTATGTTTGTCTCCAGCCTCGTGTCCTCATGGACACAAGATGGCTGCTGAAGCTCCAGGCTGGCATCCTCACATGGCAAGGGTAAAAGGTCATCGATGGAAAGGACCCTTCTTGGTGTCCATTTCTCATTTTCCTTAAGGTGAAGTTCATATGACATAAAAGGAATCATTTTAAAGTGTACAATTTGGTTGCATTTAGTACATTCGTAATATTGTGAAACCACCACCTATATCAAGGTCCAACACATTTTTATCACCCTAAACGGAAATTTCTAAGAAACTTTCCCCAGAAGCTCAGAAGATGAACCCTCAAGTCTAATCAATTCAAGTTGATTCACATGATCTCTTAAACCAATTACTGGCAAGGAGGGCGGGATTATTATGATTGGCCAGTCAGAAGTCCCTCCTGCCTGGCAGCCCCTGATGCTCAAAACTACTGTATTTCTGTACAAGTGAATAATGAGATTGTCGGCACAGGGTGAAGCCAAAGCTAGATGCCTAATATATGCTTCCCTTCCATATTAATGAATGTTAGATGAGCAGACAGAGTACACTCCAGCCCGCCAACATGAAAAAATAAAATGTAACCAAAACAGCCCCTCCAAGCCAATGCCCAATTAATTTTCAGCTCTTGGGGAAGGCATCTTTGCCATCAAAGAACAGCACACCCTGTTTCAGAGACGGCAGAGGAATCGGCATCTGGAGCCTGAATGTCTTGCCAGCTCTCACGAATTACCCAATTACACTGCTTTTCTGATCTTCTCCACTACCCTACACCGACTGCTCTTCTATTCTTTTTTAAAAATGTTACTCAGAAACAGTAGACCATATTATGCATTTTTGAGACACCTGTTTGCAATCACATTTCCTTGTATGGAAGTACTTTGAAGCTTGTTTTCAGGAGCTACCTAGAAAGCCAAGATGGTGTAGCTAACACCTGCACAAAACCTTTCCCACGCTTCACCATAAAGGGTGTGCGTCTTTCTTCCTTGCATTATGGTGACTTGTGAGACTGGTGCACTGTCCTTACTGCTCTGACAGCACCTCAGGTGCAGGGAACATTCCAGATTCTCCCCAAGGCTCCTACCAGGATAAATGACTAATTAAGCTGGCACCTCCCCTTCTGTCTCTCTCCGGGTCAGGCTGCCCCTGGTTGCTACAGGAAACAGGATGGGAGAGAGAGCCTCATCACAGGGAAGCAAAAGCAATAGTTGGGTGAAGCAGGAATGGTGACTCATCTCTCATTTCAGAGATTGATATATTCATTCCCTTAACAAACATCAATGAAGGTTAAAAATGTGTCCAGCACTGTGCTAGGTACCAGCTCACAACAGTGCCATGGACCCTGCCTCCCTGGAGCTCAAAGTCCACACTAGCCAAACAACCTTCCAAATACACAGCAACACACTGTGGGAAATCCATATGTTTGTAGCCTTCAACTGGCCCAGCCCATTGTCAAGAAAAACAACGATAGGAGACATAATGAATAGCCTAAGTGTCAGACCATTCCAAATGCACACGGAATTCAGATAAGGGGCCAATTGGCCAAGACTCTTCCCATTAGTCCTGTCCATGTGCCTTTGAGGCTGCCTCCAAGGAAGTCCAGACTCTTTCCTTCTCAACTTACGTTGAGCTGTACTCTTTTGCCATTAGGTCATTTGCAAATGTCTCTTTTCATAGCTGGATAAGTATGTGATAAAGTAAGCGCCATAAAATCTTAATGGTCGAATCAGAGTCAAGGGTCAGCAAAGCTTTTCTTGAAAGGCCAGAGAGTAAATAGCGCCTACATCTTGCAGGCCATATGGTCTCTGCTGCAACTCCACACTCTGCGGTTGTGTCATGAAAGCCACCGTAGACAATTCACAAACAAATGGGCCTGGCTGTTTCCAATGAGACTCTATTTACAGACGCTTCTACTTGAATTTCACATAGTATTCACAGGGCACAAAATATCGTTCTTCTGTCGATTTCTTTTCTTCAACCACTTAAAAACCATTTAAGAATCATTCTTGGCTTGCAGACCCTATAAGAATAGGAGGCGGGTGGGATTTGGCCAATGAACCTCAGTTTGCCTGTTCAGGATCCGAGTCATGGGATGTGGGTGTTCTTTCAATTCTTTGAGGTATTTGAAATTTTCCATATAAAATGTTGGGGAATTGTCTTTTCTTTTCTTTATATTTTGAGATGGAGTTTTGCTCTTGTTACCCAGGCTGGAGTGCAATGGCACGATCTCGGCTCACCGCAACCTCCACCTCCTGGATTCAGGCAATTCTCCTGCCTCAGCCTCCCGAGTAGCTGGGACTACAGGCACACGCCACCATGCCCAGCTAATTTTTTGTATTTTTAGTAGAGACAGGATTTCACCATGTTGACCAGGATGGTCTCGATCTCTTGAGCTAGTGATCCACCCGCCTTGGCCTCCCAAACTGCTGGGATTACAGGCGTGAGCCACCTCGCCCGGCCGGGGAATTGTCTTTTCTAAGTCAATGGCTTGTCTTTTGGATTTGTTTTGGTGTTTCCTTCTTTAAAGATAATTTTGGGGAGGAGCATGCTGGACTACTTTATTCATCGCTAGCTAAACTTGCCAAGCTTTTCCTTTGTGGTTTGTGAGTTTGTACCTTGTTAAGGAATGTTTCCCTACCCTGGCATCACCTTGCCATGCTCCTATATTTTCTGTAATCCAGCTGGAATTTACCTGTGTGCATAATGAGAGCTCGGAGCAAAGCTGTCCCACTTCCACAAGGACACTCAGTCACCCTGTGCCCGCGGTTACTGGTTGGTCCTTCCCTGCTGTTTGGGAAGTTTGTCTCAGTCACCTGTTGGGTGCCTTGCGTGAATAGATCTGACTCTGGGCTGTCTCCCTGTCCCTTTGTCCCTCCCTAGGACACTTCTCTTTGTTCCTGTCTCCTTGCTGGGAACAGTGACAGCTTTCCTGCCCGTGGTCAGGGGTGCTCATGGTCTGCCCTGAGAGAGCCTCAGATCCGTAGGTCTCAGACAGGCATCAGGGAAGACCTTGGTTATGCAAAGCTTTTGTATAGCATCCCTTGGCTGCTGTATTAAGCTGATGTAGAGTATCTGTTCTGACTTTATCTTGCCTTTCCACAGAAAAGGAAGCTCTGGTCTTTCCACAGAAGAAAGCCAGCACGGAGCCCACCCCCCACCCCCACTCCCTGCAGGCCACGTGGAGCAGTGAGGGACCGTCCTGCACCTCCTGCCTCCCCCATGGAGGGCCCCAGGCACGCTGCTTTCCTAGGGCCCCAATCTCCTCACCTGTGAAGGGTAGGATGGGCCTGGGCTTCTTCGTTTTCAGAGCTCACCAGCATTCAGCCTGATTCATTGAGGACCGCCCCTTTCAGCCACTGACCTCCTCACAGCCTCCCCAGGGGCTCTCCTGCCTCAAACCTCCCTTCTCAGGGCACAAAGCCAAGCACAATGGGCCTCTGTGGTGGGAACTACCCTGTCTCTGGTTTCTTGGCCTCTCTGCCATCCCTTTGTCCTCTTGAATTCAAAGCCCCTTCTCCCATCCTCTCCTCACCACTCAGTTTCTCCAGCAGTACCCACATTCTTTCAGTTTGTTCCCTCTCCACTGCCCCCTACTGACTGAGGATGCTCAGGGGAAACAGACAGGGCCCCGATCTTGGGGTCCCAACTCCGCCCTGAAAGTGCCCTACAAACTGAGAGATCCTGCCCTTCTGCAGGCTGCTGTTTCTCCAGTTTCTCTCCTGGTAACATAAATTTTTATCCAAATGATGTAAAAAACTTCAGCCTACAATTCCAGCCCTGAAAAGTGGTCATAGCACACCTGAGCCCAGAGCAGCCCGCGGTTACAGCTGGCCTTTCTCCTCTCTGCAAGACTACTCTCTGCAGCCATCGGATACTGGGGAGGGAGCTGGGGGTAAACATGGACTCTCAGGACAGTCTTGGCTGGCCCCCTTCACCATCGCTGCATCTCCTTGGCTTGCCCCTAAATTAAAACAGGTGTCTGAGCTCCTAAAAACATGCTGGCAGAGTCCCGCTGTGACACAGGAAGGGAGGCAGCCACCTCCATGGCCAGGGGACTCTTTATCCTGTTCCCTCCATTTAATTAGGTGGTGGGATCTCTGTCGCCAAACCCAGCCCCTCTAGCTGCCGGGACTCATGGGAACTCTGCTTTGTAATCACAAAGAGAGTATTAGAAGGGAGGGCCACTCACAGCCTAGGAGCTCCTGGGGGCTGCCTGCCACCTCCCCAGCTTAGCTCCCTGTTCGAGCCCCACCCACCCATCCTCACTCATTGGGTGCCTTCCCCTGAGCACCCGCATGGTCCCACCCCACCTCTTGGTTCCCTAGTGGGGCAGTCATCCCCCATGTGGGAGGGGGTCTTCTTGTAAGAGTTTTGGGACAGGGCCCAGCTATCCTCTTCTTGGGTGCAATCAGAGGATTTGAGTCTTCGATGCGATTCTGGGAGGAGGAAAGAAGGGGAGGCCGCGCTGTTGAATGGGACAAAAAATGGCCCGAACCCCAGAGGGCAGCACTGAGGGATGACCCGGACAGAGCAGGGGAGGGGACGCCTGCCCCTGGGGTTTTTTTCAGTGTTAGCCTCCACAGTTTTCAAAAGATAGAAACTGGAAGAGTCACTGAGGTGTGATTAAGATGGACCTGGATTGAACACGTAACGGGTTGTAAGTTTGGGGTCTGTGATTTAACAGAACTAAGCCTCGGTTTCCTCATCTGTGAAGTGGGGATAAGGAGCACACCCACATTGCAGGGCTGCAGTGAGGGTTAGAATGAGAGAACACATGTGTAACATCATCATCACCTGTTAATTTTGGTTTCTCTTGGCTTGTGTTTCCAACCTTACAGTAGGAGCTCTGGGTGCCCTGTGAGGAACAATGAGAAGGGGATGCTTTTGAGATCCACAAGAGGAAAAGGAGTGGAGCTGGCCATGCAGGGATGGGATTGCAGTGAGTGGGGCCCCGGCTAGTGAGTGGGGCCCCGGCTAGTGAGTGTTCTGACCCAGTTCCACCGTCGCACGACTCCAGAAGGCACCGCCCTGGACAGACTCAAGGAGTCTGTCCTTGAGTCTTGGCAGCTGCCTGCCAGGCAAAGACCTCATGCTCTTCGTGCAGCCTAGCCATGGGGAGTGGCTGGGAGCCCCGGGATCTCAGGAGCGCACCCAGAACAGTGTCTGATGGCCTGGCCTCCAAGGTCGGTCCTTCAGTTCTGGACACACATGAGCTGCAGGAATTTCCCTAGTGGGGTGAGGACAAAATAACTGGAATGATGAAACACACACTCAGATTTAAGACGATGGAAATGAAGAAGTGTGTTTCTTGTGCATCTGCACTTAGAGACTCAGATTCCTGTTAGCCCAGGGGAAAAGTATTTATTAGCAAGCCCAGAAGAAAGTAAACTTTCAGTACATGAGAGCCATTCTTAGGGTCCCTCTGCAGAATGGGATATCACAGGGTTGATGTGAGGGGTGAGGAAGCTGTTTATTGATTTTCAGTGTTTGGAACCGCCTGGCACATAAATAGCACCATGAAAGTATTTGCTATCAACCTTTAATTGCTTCATTTCAGTTTACCTCCTCCTGTACAGGAAGAGTCCAAGAACTGGAGGGTTGGTTTTGCTGAAGTTGAATAAGGGCACGTGCTGAGGGACCTGTGGCGTCCCCACCACCAAATTGGCAATGCCGCTGTTCCAGATTAATCTTCTGCATGGCACCAGTGGAGGGTCAATTAGCATCTTTGGGCAGCTGCCCACATACCTGGGGGGCAGAAAGAATTTAGTGCAACCAGGAATGATTTTAAGTAGGATGAATTTGCCCTCCAAGGTGGTCGTGGTTTGACCTCACGTTGGCTGGGGGGAGGGGCAGAGGGTTTCACATGCTTTTGCCATATGCTGTCACCTGTCAGTGCTCAGAGAAGGCAAGTGACCTGAGCCAGGTGGTGCCCTGAGTCAGCACCAGCCTGGGTGAGACTTAGGATGATAAGGAGCCCTGGAGGTGAGCGAGGGACCACCCGGCCTGTGTGCAAAGATGCCAAGAAGTCCAGACAGTTGGCAATCAGGTAAAATGGAGACACTATCTGAGAATTAAAACACTTAGAGTGAGCCACAACCAGTTTGGAACCTGGAGGGGAGCAGGAGTGGCAGGGGGCCGAAGGTGTGAGCAGGTCTCAGCTAAAGCTGGCGACTGTAAAGGAGGAGAGCAGAGGCAGGGCCAGCCCTTGGAAACGGTCCTTACTCTCTCCCAGCTCTGCGCCCTGGGCCCCTCCAAGACTCAGCTGACTCAGCCAAGTCTGTGTCCCTTCTTAGAGCCTAACTCTGTTCCCCAGCCCCTCCCACCCAATGACACTTCCTAGGACTCATTGCCCAGGAATCCTGCTCAGTCATTGCGTTGCCCAGCTCTGACCTGGGATTTCACAGATCAGTGACATTCAAAATGCAATATAATGGGACACCAGCATAAGGGGCCAACTGTTTCCTTTGCCAAGTAAGGTCATTTTCAAAACCTCATTATTCCCATTGTTCTATAAATAAAGGTATTCTTTTTTTACTATCTGAATATTGGAAAGACCTAACCTTGGGGCTGTCCTTGACGACCCTTCTCTCCCACTCACATCCAGCCTCTCAGCAGGCCCCAGCTGCTCTGTCCAGACGGCATCCAGGTTTGGCTGGGATGCTCTTTAAGAAAAAGAATGCCAAGTGCCAAAGAGAAAATGAGATATGAGGCTGAGTATTAGAGCAAGAAATCACAACAAATCACAAATCACATTTTAAAAAGCTGGTGAAAGTACAAACATCACAAAATCCAAGGAAAAAAGAAAAAGAAAAAAACCTCACAATATTTCATTGTGTTAACTAACATGCTTTTAAGACAGTTTTTTCTTATATTTTTGACTGCATAGTCTTTTTTTTTTTTTTGAGACAGCCTTGCTCTGTCTCCCAAGCTGGAGTGCAATGTCACAATCTCAGCTGACTGCAACGTTCGCCTCCCAGGTTCAAGTGATTCTCCTGCCTCAGCCTCCAGAGTGGCTGGGATTACAGGCACCCACCACCACACCTAACTAATTTGTTGTATCTTTAGTAGAGACAGTGTTTCACCATGTTGGCCAGGCTGGTCTTGAACTCCTGACCTTGTGATCTGCCCACTTTGGCCTCCCAAAGTGCTGGGATTACAGGTGTGAGCCACCGTGCCTGGCCAACTGCATAGTCTTCGATTCTTCTCTTCTTATGTCAATAATTTTGTGTTTCTTTAAATAGAGAGAATAGGACAGTTCTGTCTTCCTGATGGTGTTGTCCATGGCATCTTGTTTTATATTACTGATCACTCAGAGAACTTCCTTTCAGCTTCATAACTCATTGCTCTTAGATAATGTAAATTTTAAGACTGTTGTCGAATTTGGGAAACCCTCTGTCAGATTTTCTTTCTATAGGAGCTGTCAATGTACATGCGTTCCTAATTGCAAGCAAAGGATTATGGAGTTTATTCCAGCTAGGAAAGAACTTCTATTTTGGTGAGACAGCGATGAGAACCAGATCCCCCTCTTAAGAGGTATGCACAGCTGATGACCGAAAGTATTTTCCTTAGACGGGCTTCTAAGGAAAATGCCCCACAAGGTTTGAATGTAGTGAGCAGGAGGCTCATCTAAGGAAAATTCTTCCTGATCTTTCTGATCCACAAACAGAATTTGGTTTTATCAAAAACTTCCTGTGTTCCTGCTTCTCTCACTCGGCGGCAGGCTGCAGCAAAAGCGGAATTCCTTGACAAGCTAAGGAAGCGCATGACATACCAGAGACCCTGCTGGCTAGCCTGGTGAGCTGCAGTATCTTTTCAAGATGATCACTTTCAAGAAGGGAGGAAAAAAAAATGTTTCCTGTGGAATTCTGAGCACAAGGAAGGCTGGCTGAGGGGAGTCTGTAGGAGGAGAGACCATGGAGGAGGTGTCTACTGGCTTCCTAGCCTGCCTACGCCCACTGGCTCTGCGCTGAGCAGCTCTGCCTGCTCCAGCCCTGCAGCTGAAAGGGTCACAGGGATTCTCCCAAGAACTCGCCAAATGCCTGGATAAGGAGGCTCAGGGATCCCTGAAGACGTGGCCATGAGTCCACAGACTAAGATACAGCCTCTCTCCACCTCCACCCCCAGATTTTAGAGATTGATTTCCAGGTCTCTTCTTCTGTCTAAAAAGTAATAATAAGGCGCTCTCGCTTGGGGAAAAAACGATTAAATTTCAAATTACCCTGCTTGCCAGATAAGATTGAAATCTCTGGATCCTGGCAGGCCAGAGACCTGTTTTGCACACGGGAAGCTCCAATAGCAACTTATTTGCCATAAAGCTGGTTGGCTGAAATGGAGCAGCATGTTTAAAACTGCGTTAAGGGCGGCAAACACGGTAATGAGGGCATTTGTTATACTGTAAGGAGGCTTCCAGAACTTGGAAATTACCAACATGGCGATTATGACTGTGAACTCGGTGAGGGAAATCAAATCCATCCACCGCCCCTCTTCTCCTCCCATTAAAAGGCGGAGAGTGAATAGGAACAAGAGGTCTTTCAGGGTCTTTGGGAGGGAGGAGTCGTGGAAAGTTATTAAACACTTTAATAATGCGGAGAGCGGTGGCTTCAGCTCAGGTTTGTGGGGGCTTTGATCAAATCCAGCCTCACAGCAGGGCCGGCTTCCCCAAGGAGTCCCAGGGGAGAAAAACCGCAAGGCAGGAAAAGGCTGGCTGAGACCAGCCTCAGATTTCAAAGCTGTGCGCAGAAGACGCATTGTGACCAGCTGCTGGTTCCAGTTTTCTTCCAAATGGCTCGAGGGCAGGGCCCAGCATCTCTTTGCCATTCAGAATTGTCACCAAACTCAGACTGGAAGCAAATGTGTGTGTGTGTGTGTGTGTGTGTGTGTAGAGGATATTCCAAAATCTAACCATGGGTATAAATTGCCACATTTATGTAAAGACAGGCCTGTGTGTGGTGTCCCCACTCATACTTGAAAAGGTATTATTCCCAGAGATGGGAAGATTGACATCTAATCACCACAGCCACTCAACTTAATGTACTTAGCACCTTTGAGCCTCAGTTTCCCCATCTGTAACCTTCCTCAGGAAAGCCTTCCTGATCATCCACATTAGTTGAGATCTCCTGATAAGAATCTTGCACCTCTTATGTGTGAGATTACCTTATGTAAAAGGCAAACACCATTTACCTTTAAACAGTTTTTCATTCACACCCATCTTTCCTGAGCAGCTGCAAGCTCCGTGAGGCCAGCACCGCACAGGACCATCCCTTAGCACATATTTGAGTAAGTCCACCATCTCAAAAAGCTCCTCGTACTCAAAATTCAATTTTACGCTGGAGCATTGAGAGAGTCTGTTTTAGTGAACTGATAACCACAGTAAGCAATGGGCCGTTGATGACAGCGCAGACACGAAGGCGCCTTTCGTCATGTCCCTGTACTTTGCATCAGGACTGCAGCCCTCTGACGCCAGGATCAAGAAGGTAAATGGGCATTCCAGCCCATGCTGGCTCCACCCACTTTCATGCCTGTGGATACTCTCATCTATAGCCCACCTCCCCCGACACATGACCAGCCTGCGAGACACCTCTTGGGCCCAGGGCCTGCAGTCATCAGTGGTGTGGTCAAACCTCAGGGAGACAGACCTGGAAGAAGATTGGGGGTCCAGGATTCCAGCTTGTGATCTAGAAGAAAGAGCCACCATCTTGGAGAGAGCAGGCCCCCTTCCCCATGGATCCTGCAGTCCCCTTCCCCAGTGCACTTCTGTGCAGTGCAGTGGTGAGTTTGGCTTCCCCTCTGTTGTGTCTCCTGTGGGCTCCTTCGCCCTAGGGTGTAACATGCCCAGAGGCAGCTCTGTCTCCCCCTTTACCCATAGATCCTATGGACCCCTTACCGCTAGGGTACAGCGCAGCCAGAGGTGGCCCTGGCTCCTGCTGCCCAGGTCTCAGTGTGGTGCAGACTTGAGCGCAGGGGAGGACACCACTCCTTCTGCATCCTTCAGTCTGAAAATGGACCGTGGAGCCCAGCAGCTTCCTATTGTCAGCTCATCCCTTTGGATTGAGCATTGACCCCGTGAATCTTCACTTTTCAAATGCAACTCTCTCCTGCTGTCCTCCCCATTCCTCATCTCCCATGCTGGGAGTGGGACAAGACACCAGGCCCATTTCTGGCCTTGAGGATGGAACCTGGGGAGATGGGAGGTAGAAATAAAGGAGGATAATGTGTGCTTTGCTTGGTATTCACCCTACCTCCGAGTGGAGCATCTCGAGAGTGGCTTGGGTGGTCAGTGTTGGGGGTGTGCCGGAGCCAACGGGCCATGGAATTTCAGAGCATCTTGGGGTGGAGGTGAGTGGCACAGCAGGCAGGGGCAGCCACTCTGCAGTTTCCACTCAGATCCTGCCTGAGACCCCAGCCCTTACCTCCCAGAGTATGCAGTTGTGAAGACACATTCGTTTTAAATGTGTCTCTATATCTAGGCACATCTGAATATGCTCAGCATTTGACCTGCACATAAGGGGAGCTCAGAAAATGCCTAAATAGAGAAATACAAATACAAATAAATAGAGAAATACACAAATGCAAGTGTGAGGCTGAGGCCGAGTCCGGCTCCCAGCATTGCTGATCCTCAGCCCACCATGTGTTTCATCTTCTAGGCAGGGCTTATGTTCCAAACCAGCCTGGCATCCTCTCATGTAGGACCCTCGGCCATAACCCAGCTTCCTGTTGTAAAGATAAAAGGCTATTTAACATTTCCCGTAAATTGCACTTAGGCTCCAGATCAAAGGGCCCCGCTGGGACTGCTGCTTCAAACCTCAGTTCTCTTAGTGAGGAGCTCCCAGAGCCAGGGTGGTTGACACTGACAGAGGGAAACCTCTGCTACCTGTGGGGATGCTTGGGGCAGACACACTAGGCCTTTGGCCCCCAAGGGCTTATGCCAAGGGGTTGGTCATCCCGTGCCCATTGGAAGTGTGAATCTGGAGAGGAGGGTCTCTGAAGGCCAGCATTCTGGTGTCAGGGAATGAAGGCAGCCAGGACCGCAATGAAGGACACATAGCATGCAGCCCAGGAGCAGTCCTTGAATTGCAAACGACAGAGTGGCCTGGGACCACTGGATGAGGCAGGGTCCTTGCTGGAGGGATGGCAGGAAACTCACTAGAGGGCCTGTGGCTGTGGAACCAGCCTGAGAAATAGAATGAGAGCCAAGCCAGGCTGGTCTCGGAGCTCCAGGCCAGGGAAGCTGTGGAGAGGGATGTTCTTGGACCTGCCCCTATACTCCTACTTCTTACTGGGCTCCAGTGGCAAAGCCCTGGGAGGGGTGGGAGCTGGGCTCAGCTTGAGGCCTGGGCCTGCCCCTAGCTAGGGTGAGCAGCACCTCTCTTGAGAGCTCATCTGAGCCTGCACCAGAGGGAGAGTCTGGGGGCATCAGGGAAGGTGGGTGTTCTCTGGGCATGGAGGAAATCAGTACAAGCAGGACTCAGGCAGGGCCTCTTGCTGAGCTCTTGGTGCTTTAAGATGGACTCCAAATGGAAAAAAAGCATGAGCTCCTCCTCATTCATGGTTTTATAAGCAATTGTGCGATTTCCCCCACTTGTTTTTGGGGACCGTTGAAGGTCTGGTTCCGTGTAGCCTAACACACTCAGCTTTTCACTACTTCACCCCTCTCCAAGTCCTTTTTCACCTTCTCCTTCCCCTGGAACAAATCAGGCAGGTGGGTGATGGGATTTTACACATCCGAATAGGCCCAAATAAAAAAACCACAAAGGCCAAGCAGTCTTCAACTCCAGGTACCCAGAGGATTCCTTTACTATTACTGGCACCTAGTTAGCTGGTGTGGTGGCTCATGCCTGTGGTCTCAGCTCTCAGAGGCTGAGGCGGGAGGATCCCTTGAGTCCTGGAGTGGGAGGGCACAGTGAGCTCTAAATGCGCCGCTGCCCTCCAGCCTGGGGGACAGAGTGAGACTTCATTTCTGTCTTAAAAAAAAATTATTTTAAAGAAAAATAGCACCCAGGCCTCCCTAATTGCTACTTGTTAGAACAGGAAAGCTTGACATTTTGGAATGATTTTTATATAAAATGATGAATACTTTTAACAATATATGGTTTTTAAACTTAGAACCTTAAATTATCTGGAAATAAACTTCTTGGAGTTCCTCTTGGATCTCCAGGCCAGCAGGTATTCACTTTTTCTTTTTCTTTTTCTTTTTTTTTGAGATGGAGTTTCACTCTTCTCACCCAGGCTCTGGAGTGCAGTGGCATGATCTGGGCTCACTGCAACCTCTACCTCCCGGGTTCAAGTGATTCTGTTGCCTCAGCCTCCCAAATAGCTGGGATTACAGGCGCATGCAACCACGCCTGGCTAATTTTTGTATTTTTAGTAGAGATAGAATTTCACCATGTTGGCCAGGCTGGTCCTGAACTCCTGACCTCAAGTGATCCACCCACCTCCACCTCCCAAAATGCTGGGATTACAGGCCTGAACCACCGCACCTGGCCTCACATTTATTCTTCAACAGAGAAGCACAACTGGGGTCAGGGGACTGGGGATAGATTCCCCCTTTGTTCTTTCCATCAGGCCAAGAGTTGTCATTGGAAGAGCAACAGACAGGGAGTTGAGTGGGTCTGAAGACTAATGTCAGCCCCGTCACTAAGAGCTGTGGGACACTGGACAAGTTACTTCAACAAACCCTGAGGGGAGAATGGGATAGAAAACGCTTGGAGTTAGTTCTGAGAACTAAATGAGCTCCTATAGGTAAAGCCCCTACCACAAGGCCTGGTGTAGAGAAGGTACCCAGTGAAGTTAATTGAATGGAAAGGTTGGGGAGAAAGAAAAGGGTGGGCTGGCTGATCCTTGCATGATGTAATAGCATCCCAGATCCTACGGGACCTGCCAGCTGCTGCCTGAAATTCTACCGTTAAAGCATCTTCCCTTTAGCCTCAAGCGTTGATCCCAATTAAAATGCTAATTATCTCCAAGGGTTCTACTTTTTAATTTTTTTCTTTCTTTTTTTTTGCTAGTTTATCATTGACCCAGAGTGTGAATGAGGGATCTGAGAGCTGCATTTCATGGACAGAGGATGGAGAAGACAGCCTATTCCCCCAACACACCCATCTCTGTGGCCCCATGGCTGTCATTTCCCATTTGGTCCCTGCCTTAGTCTGGATGCCCTTCTCATAGGCACCTACATCCTCCACACCCACTCCAGCTGCCGTGCCTTTGGGTTCGTCCTTCCCCTGCCTGGAATGCTCCTCTCTGGCCCACCCTCCGAGGCCCAACTCAAATCCGACCTCCTCCAGCTCATGGCTCTTTCACTCCCTTCCTCCAGGATATCACTGCCACATGCCTTAGCCATGAATGAAGGAAAACAGTGTGCAGTGTGATGACGATTCTGAGAGAGACTTCTGTGTGGATAGCAGCTCCATTTCCCAGAGGTCTTCCACAGACACTACAGATCACGGGGACAGTGTCCTAGGAGAGAGCACGGTCCTTGGACCTGGGCCAGCTGCTCACATCCCAGTTCCACCACCGTGAAACTGAAAGCATTTGTCAACACCTCCAAGCCCCAGTCTCCTCCTCTGTAGGATAGAGAATCAACATGAAGAACAGTGTGAGAATGTAGCTAAAAGGTCTGGCGTCTAATAGGGTCCCAGAAATATTAGCTGCATCTCTTTCTCATGACAATTGATAACACAGCATTATTATCCCCATTGGACAGATAGATAAACTGAGGCCCGTGGAGGTAAAGAGACTCATCCAAGGTCACATGGCAGTCTGGTGCCCCAGCCAGCCCCTCCTGGCTCATGCTCCCTGGGGTGGGGCTGTCTGGGTTGATTTGGCCAGGTCGGGGGTACAGGGGGATGTGAGGTGACAAGAAAGAAGAGGCAGCTGGAGGGTAAAAATCAGCAGCCCGGAGAAGGCTCCACTCTGGGAATTAATTAAACAGAGGCTTTCATGTCATCTCTCTAACAAGGTTCTCCGTCTCCCACGGTTTTGCTGGAGTGGAGTTAATCTCGGTTTCTCTCTGCACTTCAGCTGTTGATGCTGAGGTAACTATGAAGTGAGCAGCTGTCACCTCAGAGGGGAGGGAGCATGGGGCAGAATCACGTCAGCACTGTAAGGGTCTGTGCTCCTTTTTTACAGGTGGGGAAACTGAGGCTGGAAGGGACAGGCCAGAGGTTTCTTTGCAAAGAACTCCACATGCCCACTAGCCGGGAACTGACTTGGGAAGATGAAAGGAAGGCCAGGAAAGAAAGGCAAGATGGCATGGAAGCATGCGTGCATTCCTATGGTCATTCTCAAACACTTACCCCAGGGCACAACTCCCTGCTAGACCTGGGAGCCCAGGGGAAATGGAGGAAGGCTTCCTTGAGCACATGCGGCTACTTGCTGAGTCTTAGAGGACAAGTAGCCTGTTAGCTAAAGATTTTCATCCTGGGTACTAGAGACATTTGGGGAGGGCGGCCCTTCATGTTGTAGCACGTTTTAGCAGCATCCCTGGCCTCTGCCCTCTGGAAGCCAGCAGCATCACCATCCTTCCGCCCCCGCACTGGTAGTGACAACCATAAACATCTCCAGACATTGCCAAATGTCCCTTGGCGAACACAATCCCCTCTCATTGAGAACTCCTAGATAAATTAAGGAGGGGCATTCCAGATAGGGGTACTCCCATGGGACACAGGAGAAGGTTTGACACTTTTGGGGAAGTCGTAAGCTTTGTCTGATGGGGGGATGCAGAGGAGGTTGCCGACATCCTCAGGATCTAACGAAAGGCATTGCGTGCTCAGCTCAGGTTCCTATAAATTGTTCTGGAAGTTACTGTTCTTTTAATCTGACCCCTTCAGCTGACAGCAGGTTTCTTGTCTTACCCACCTGCGTGTGGAAGCCTTAGCAAATAACCCGGGGGTAGAGCTTTTGCAGGAACTCTGAGACTGCATTGTCTCTGTGGGGGCTGCACACACAGCTGGCAGTTATGTCTTCACCTTCAGAACAATCACAGGCATCCAGATCACACGGTGTCCCTTTCCTGACTCAGTTGGCGTAAACTAAAAGTTGATTTGTTTAAGTGATGACGCAAGAGAGAATGTGGGCTAGAGCAGGGGAAGGGTGCAAAGGCATTTTACAACCACCCGGGCACGAGGAAGCTGATTAATTCCCACTTAATGAGTACATTCGATTCCCTCTTCAATCAAAACATCTATTAGCAAAGTCACCTATACCAGATGGATCGAGGAAACAGATGTTTTCAAACCTTGACCAAAGATTAGCCAATAGAGTCCTTTAATTGATGCCTGCCTGAGTGCATGTAAAATAATATTCACTTGAGGAGGGACCAGTTTGTCCACAATGTGCTCAGCCAAAGACATCGCATGAAGCGAGTCACCCCACGTTCATCTGTACCTAATTCCCAACCCAAATACACTTGACTATTTTGGTCTAGACCACACTTGATCATCATAAACAGCCACCAAATCCCTCTCTTCTCCTATTTAGGGATGGAAACAGCTGCTGTATTTGCATGCCCTGCTCCTTAATATAAACACGACTCTGATTTCCTAACTTTCTTTGGGGAATTCCTCCTCGGCATCCATGTTTATTTATGAAGCTGGTGTGGAAATAAAGCAGGCACCGTTGTCATTTCTGGGGGTTTAGTTGAGGTCAGCGGGGAAGTGCTAGCATTACTTGGGTGAAGGAGTAGAGCACCCCAGTGCCAGTGGGCCACCCCCATCTCCCAGGCATCAAGGTCCCACCCGAAGGCCAGGATCAGATTTTCCTTGAAAAGCATCTGCGTGTCATGGATTATCTTATCTTTCGGTTGCTTCATTTTGCTTTGCCTGCCAGGAAGCTCAGAGGTTAATCAGATCTTATTCCAGGCTCCTGAAGAGTTCTTTCTCCTCCCAATTCTCTAAATGGTTAGGGGAACTTCTTTGGTTTAGTGCTTTCTCTTTTTGGCTGCTTTATATGTGTGTTACTATTGTAAACTGCCTTAAATACATTCAGAAAGTAGATGGGGCATAAGTTAGGAACAAATAAACCTCAAATGTGCTAAACATGTCCTCCCACCTCCACGAAAATGCAACTATCCTTTGCCTTTATTGCTGGAGGATTCCCTCTGTATTAGAGAGCTGATAAGAATGGTGAGACTGGGAGAGTCAGCCCTGGAATGGACCATTTCTTCCCAGAAAAAAGAAGAAATTCCCATTATGAACTACTCAAAGTCATTTGCCTATATTTGCAACCCAGAGAGGAGAACATCAAGATCCAGAAAAAAGAGAAAGCTTCTTTTCTCAAGCCAAGACTAGAGCCCGTGTCTCCCAGCAGGTCCCAGCCTGGGGCTACAGGCATCACTGCCCTGCTATATTCATGGGGGTGGTGAAGCACTGCCAATCAGCGAGTCAAGCCCATGTCTTGCTCCAAAAGGGAGGTTCCACTTGTTGGAATGTTAAAGGGAAATCAGAAATTTTAGTGACCCTGTTCACTGTTTAGATTCTGAGCACATGGGAGGACTTCAGCCGTGGCGTTCAGATGCTTATCGTCAGCCTATGTTACAAAGCCTTGGCTTGCAATGTGACCGAACAGGTTGGGAGAAAATAGGCCTGAGCTTTTAACCCAGAAGGAGAGGGCAGCAGGTTCTAAAGTTCGGGTAAGTCAAGAGTCAGCCCCAAAGAGGACAATCCTGGCTTCTCAGATTGGGACATCTGGGCTTGCCTTCTGTATGATGCTTGGATTTCCTACAAGAATTTGACCACATGTTTCCCCAGCCTCACCTTGACCATCTCCAGGGACAGAGAATTCATTACCTACACAGGGTGTTGAGCCAGGTGAAACAGAAAAAAAACAGGCAGGTGGCAGATGTCCTGACTCCCAAGGTCCTGAGTCCCCCAGGTCAAAGAGACATAGTGAGAGAGCATTTGGGTGGAGTAAAGGGAGTGCCCAGCTGCCTTCTGGGACCCTGCAGATACCATGGGTACTGGCCAGAGCTGCTCCCCTGATTAAGGGAGCCATGGTTCTTGGATCACCTGTCTCAGGAGTCCACTGTGCAGTGCCTGGCCAGCCTTAAGAAATGAGAATAGAATGCTGAGGGCTGTAGCCAGGAAGAGCCAAAATAAAGCATGGAAAGTAAATCCGCTTTCTATCCTAGACATCTTCTCTGTGAGAGCGGGATCTGGAATTAGGTTTGGGAGGGGTGAGGTACAGGGCTCTGGTTTGTGGTTTTTGATGATTCCCATAGTCTGTTCTCATGCTGCTGAGAGACATACCCAAGACTGGGCAATTTGCAAAAGAAAGAGCTTGAATGCACTTACAGTTCCACATGGCTGGGAAGGCCTCACAACTGTGGCAGAAGGTAAGGAGGAGCAAGTCACGTCTTACATGGATGGCAGCAGGCAAAGAGAGAATGCTTATGCAGGGAAACTCCCATTTGAAAACCATCAGATCTCGTGAGACTCATTCTCTATTATGAGAACGGTGCAGGAAAGACCGCCCCCATAATTCAAACCTCCAACCTGGTTCCTCTCATGACTTGTGGGAACTGTGAGAGTTACAATTCAAGATGAGATCTGGGTGAGGACGTAGTCAGACCATATAACACAGTATAAATAATCCCACCAGGGTAAATTTCCAGCTGCCCATGCCAAGCTGCTGATGCAGAACTGGAAAGAGACTAACAGTGATCTTGCTAGCAGGTCCCAGCTGGCCCCAGCACATCACTGAGTGAAGCCATGGGGCCTGGTCTTTGTCACTGCTCTGATTCTAACCTGCCCTATACATTCTGGCTTGGTTTCCACATCTACACAACAGAAGTAAGAACAGCTGTCTTGGCTGGGTGTGGTGGCTCCTGTCTGTAATTCCAGCACTTTGGGAGGCCAAGCTGTTCTTTTTTTTGAGATGGAGTCTTGCTCTGCTGCCCAGGCTGGAATGCAGTGGTGCAATCTCACTTTCCAGGTTCAAGCTATTCTCCTGCCTCAGCAGGAGATCACCTGAGGTGGATCACCTGACATCAGGAGTTCAAGACCAGCCTGGCCAACATGGTGAAACCATGTCTGTACCAAAAATAGAAAAGTTAGCTGGGCATGGTGGCAGGTACCTGTAATCCCAGGTACTCGGGAAGCTGAGGCAGGAGAATAGTTTGAACCTGGAAAGTGAGATTATACCACTGCATTCCAGCCTGGGCAGCAGAGCAAGTCTTCATCTCAAAAAAAAAAAAAAAGAACAGCTGTCTTACTGTACTGGGCCCCACAGGTAGAAAGCGAGTAAAGGGGCTTTTCTAGTTTTTGAAGAACTCTTAGAAAATAATAAAAGAGCTTTATATTATCACCAAGTTTGATCTCCTGAGGGAAAATAAACAAAATGCACAAAAGTATAACTGTCAAGATGGAACAAAGAGAGGCCCGAGTTTTGAATCCAAAACCCCAGGCTTGAGTCCAAGCAGTTACCTGGGAAACCATGGGCCCCAGCCTGTCCACCTCTGAAATGTGTGTCCCACTTCACACTGTGGCAGCCTCCCAGGGGTATCTTAAAACCCAGGGGGATTAAAGAAAGAATATACATTTTCAAGAGCGTGTGCATGGGAGAAGGAGATGGTTGTATCATTAAGATAGATGCAGCAAAAAAGAGGGCCAGCCCAATCATCAAAGGGACAATTTGTGCTCCGAAAAATGAATCCCTAATTATTCCTTTCAGTTCTAAAGAGACAGTGGCCCAGAAGAGAAGCCGGCAGCTCATCCTTCACGTGACTATTTAAGCCTGGACCAGGAAGAGGAACAACTGTACATATACGGGCAAGAATTTGAATATCTAATTTGATGAGGCATATAAATTGGCAGTTATTCAAATGCGAACATTTACATATATAGGGTTTAAGGCTACATGATAATTCCTTATTATTTTTTTCCATGGTGCAGAGTAAGGACTTTAGATCTTTTTCTCCTTCTTTTCAAAGGTTTTAGGAAGGGATTGAAAAGGCAGCTGAATGGAGCCCAGGAACCTCTGGGTGCACCAGGATTTGGGTGTGGGATTTGCATCCAGGAGATGCCCAGCAGCTTTTCTCTGGGGCAGAAGAGGTGGCATCATACTTGCTTTCCTATGTATCTGACCGTGGCTTCCCAGCTTGCCAGTGCTCAGCCAGAGCACTTCCCTTGTTTCTGAGGGTAGCAAAGGCTCTAGGCTGGCTCCAGGAGGTCCCAGTAAAGCAGGGGTCCTCAGAGTGGGCCCCCCCCCCAACCAGCAGCAGCAGCCTCTCCTGCGAACTTGTTAGAAATGCAAATTCTCGGGCCCATCCAGACCCCCTAAATCAGAAACTGGAGGTGGGGCCCAACACTTGTGTTTTAACAAGCTCACCAGGTGATTATTTTATTTATTTATTTATTCATTCATTTAGTCATTTATTCAGAGACAGGGTTTGGCTCTGGCTCCTGGGCTGGAGTTTCATGGCGTAATCATAGTTTATTACAGCCTTGACTTCCTGGGCTCAAGCAATCCTCCCACCTCAGCATCCTAAGTAGCTGAGACTACAGGTGTGTACACCATGCCCCACTGCTTTTTTTTTTTTTTTTTTTTTTTTTTTTTTTTTGTAGAGATGGGATTTTGCCATTTTGCCCAAACTGGTCTTCAACTCCTGGGCTCAAGTCATCCTCCTGCCTCAGCCTCCTAAAGTGCTGGAATTCCAGGTGTAAGCCACTGCACCTGGCCCTCACCAGGTAAAATTCTGAACCTGCTCAAGTTGGAGAGCAGTAAACACAAATGATTGTGTAAGCTTAAGCTCTCTATATGTAAGACAGATTCCTGACATGTTGCGAAGCTTACACAATCATTTGGGTTTATTTCCCAAGGCCAATTCCATGTTCTCATCCAGTGCCCTTTAGGGATGGTTTTGACTTCTGGCAAAGGAGAGGGGAGAATCCTGGTTTTCTTCAGGAGGTGAAAGGAGGAGAAAACCCCATTCTTCTGATGTTTGGTGGCCTGGGTGTCAGCAGGCAGCAGGGGACCCTCCTGTCTAATCTCATCCTGCCCTTCCTTACAGGCTGGGATGGTGGAGCCCAGGAGCACTCCTGTCTTAGATGGATGGATGGCGGTAGCCCTAGGTCACAGCTGAGGAGCCTTGAAGTTGCTGGAATTTCTCAGCCCTTTCTGTCAGGCCCAGGCCCTGTGCAAAGCTTCTACCCTCTATTACTCAACAGTTTCTAAGGCCCACCCTGTGTCAGGTGCTCAACCAGATGGTGAGCTCAGAGCAGACCCTGGGTGGGGTGGGACCATCCTTAAGGAATGTGCTGCCCTGCAGGGGAGGTCCTGACAATCAGTGATTTCAATCAAGAGCTGAGAGCTCTTGTTGGGGAGGTGCAGCGGGTCTTGGGACCAAGCATCAGGGAAACTCCCCCTGGTCCAAAGGTCAGGAATGCTTCTTAAGCATGGTGGGAAGAAGACAAGTGGTCAGGGTGCAGGGACACAGGGTTCAAGAAGCAAGTGAGATTCTAGAAGCCACAGGGAGTCTTTGAAATGTGCTAAACAGGGGAAGGAGATAAGCAGATTGCTGTTCTGCAAAGGCCACACTGCCTACAGGGTGGAGCCTGGGTAGCAAACAAGGCTGAAGGAAGAGCTCTCAGAGGGGCTGTTAGTACAATCCAGGAGAGACGAGATGGCAGACTGAACCAGGAGGTGACAGTGAGACGGAGAGAAAAGCTGCTGATTAACAGCAGATACACTTGCCTGGAGAGGGAAGTCCTCTGAATGTTGTGGTGAGAGAGGGGCTTTCATGTGGTTTGACTGTGTCCCCACCCAAAGCTCAAATCCTAACTCCCATAATTCACACGTCAGGGGAGGGACCCAGTGGGAAGTAATTAAATCACGAAGGCAGGTCTTTCCTGTGCTATGCTTGTGATTGTAAATAAGTTTCATGAGAGCTGATGGTTTTATGAAGGGGAGTTCCCCTGCACATGCTCTGTCTCTTGCCTGCCACCATGTAAGATGTGATGTTGTTCCACTTTTACTCCTCCTTTGCCTTCTGCCATGAATGTGTGGCCTCTGCATCTGCATGGAACTGTGCATCCGTTAAACTTCTTTTTATTTATAAATTACCTAGTCTTAGGTATGTCTTTATTAGTAGCATGCAAACAGGCTAATACAGGCTTTCTCCTAGGTATCTGGCTTGGGCATCTGGGAAGCTGCACAGCATTTACCAGAACTCAAAAGCCCTGGGTTAGGTTAAGGTTGGGGTTGCCAGATTTGTCTCCTAGGCCCATACTACTGCTTTAGCACTCTGAATAATTGGATTTGTGTTGTGGTCTTGGCTTTCAGTGCAGGTATCTGGATGGGGTCATCTCAGTCTGGGCTGGACATGCCAAGCAGCAGGGGTGGGCTACAGTAAAGACCAGGGATGGAGACTCAAGTCAACCCAGGGAGGAAGTGGCACCCAGAAGGGCTGACTTAACAGGATAAAAAGTTAGGGTCATGTCGGTGAGTCCAGAGAAGAAATATGGAGCCTGGATACAGATTAGGGTGAAGGAGCTGGGGTTGAGGTCCTCTGGGCTGGACCTACGGTAGAGTTGGTAAGCCCAAGTAGGCCATAAACAACTATTTGCTGACTGCTTACAGTGGCCTATAATTTCATCAAGCACCCAGGCTCCTTCCAGCTCTTCGTTCTGCCAATCCCAAAGTGTGGCCCCATTCTTTTATTCACAAGATAACTGCTGGAGCTCCAGCTATCATGTCCATGTCTCAGACAGAAAGATCCTAAGAGGGGAGGAACAAAAGTCACCTGACAGCTGAGTTAGCCCCTTTCAGGGGCTTTTCTGGGGACCCCACTTGATGACTTGGAGAGGTTAGAACATGCAGCTTTTTAGCTAGGCACGTGCTACCTCCAAAGAACAAGCAGAGTAGAATGGATAAGAGGTAGCCAACTAAAAATCTCTGTTGCAGAAGGAATAAATAGGATCAGTTAGCATCTTTTCTTTATTAGATTTTACTTTTTAACAATTAAAAAAGTATAAAAGTTAGTTAATGAGGCCAATGTATTCAGAAAACCAAGAGTGTTTAAACAGAAATCATTTAGTTGCAAGGAACAGAAAGCTACTTGGCTGCTTTAAGTAAAGCAGAATTTACTGTAAGAATTCATGGAAATAGCCCAGATACTGAGGACAGGAAGCTGGTGGGCCCATGAGACCTTGGAGCCAGAAACAGAAAACCTGGCTCGAGGTTTTGGTTTCCTCTTCCCTTCTCCTTCTCAGGTCTTAATAGGATTCTGTCTCCAAATCCCCCCAACCTTCTCATCTGCCTCTGTTTCTTTCTATGTCCCTTCCCCCACCTTCCTCCTCCCCCTCCCCATGTCTCTTTCTCTGTTTCTGCATCTGTCACTGTCTGTCTCTCCTTTGAGTTTTGGCTTTCTCTCTCCTGTGTATACAGCAGAGAATGGTCACCCTCCTCTTCCAGTTCAAGTGCCAACAGGAAAAGTCTCCAGGACCCTGTTGCAAAATCCCTGGATGTCTTAGTTCGCTTGTGCTGCAATAAAAAGAATACCCGGGACTAAGTAATTTACAAACAATAGACACATATTTCTCATAGTCCTGGGGCTGGAAGTCCAAGATCAAGCGGCCAGCAGGTTTGGTGTCTGATGAGGGTCTGGTCTGGTGCCTTGTTGCTGTGCCCTCCAGAGGAGATAAATACTGCGCCCTCACATGGCAGAAGGGTCAAAAGGGCAAAAAAAAAAAAAGGTCTAGCTGTTTCCCTACAGGCCTTTTATAAGGTTGCTAATCCCATCTCAGAAGGTGAAGTCTTGATGACTTAATCACTTCCTAGAAGCCTCATCTTAATACTATCACATGGGCTGTTAAAGTTTCAACATGTGAATTCTGGGGACACATTCAGATCACAGCATTGGGACAGAACATAAGACAGCCCAAGCCTGGGTCAGATGCCACCCACCTGCTTTAGTAGGTGGCGCTTCAGGTGGGGCCATCAGCAGAAACTGGGGACAGATCATCTGAGGTTATGAGGTGGGCAGGCAGGCACTTAGGCTGCTCGTCCTCACACATACCTGAAGACGGCGTTGCTCTCTCCTCCTCGTGCTTAATGAAACACTAACTTTCCTGCCAGCTGTATGGAGGAGGCTTCTCCCTAATGAAATGTCCCTTTCCAGAAAGGCTCTAGGGCTCTAGGCCAAGTGACTTTCAAACTATTCTTGACTTGGGTTCCTACATTTATTTCCCTCTTCCAAAGGCTGGAGAGTCAAAGCCAAGTAGGACTGTCCTTGTCCTTAGTGGCTCATAATGGAGAGAGGAAGATAGACAGCTACACCTGCCGCATTCAGTAAAATCCTACCATGGGTTTACATGCTGCATTATTTGCGCAAATAGATCTAGAGTCCATTAAACAGCTGGGAAAGACATTGTCAGTACAAGCAGAAGGCAGAATTTCCCTCATCAGATTCTCCACGCATTACGTAGGAGCAGGAGCTCAAGTGAGCAATGCTGACTCTGGCCAGGGAGAAGGAACCACAGCTGATAGCATTAAGCAAACGGGCTGAGACCTAGGGGATTCTAGCAAATGACATAACGGAATGAATCAAACACAGCCTTTGGACTTGAACTTCCCAACAGCTGAGAGTCAACAAGTCGTAATAGCAGCAAAGCCGGGAAGAAGCGGAGGTCGCGCATGGACAGTCGAACACACCCAGCCAAGCTTAGAGAGTGAATTACATCTCATTGGAGTGCCACTATTTACTCCTTGCCCTCAGAAGGATTTTTTTTCAAGTTGAATTTGCAAAAAAATGGGTAACATCTGCAAGCGTTTAAAAATTATTTTTAAATATAATTAATTGCTGGTTTATTTTCCCAAACTATCCAATTTCTTAAAATTTCCAAAGAGTATATGTATATCCTTGGTTATATATTTTTTTAGCAATTTTTCTGTATAGAAGAAACCTTAACTCTATGCATCTACCTATTTTACCTTGTTGGAACACCACTAATAATCTCCTGACTGATGCCAGCAGGTACCAGGAGACACAGTAAGAATTGCCAGGCCAGGCGTGGTGACTCACGTCTATAATCCCAGCACTTTGGGAGGCTGAGGCAGGTGGATCACGAGGTCATGAGATCGAGGCCGTCCTGATCAACATGGTGAAACCCCGTCTCTACTAAAAATACAAAAAAATTAGCTGAGCATGGTGGCGCGCACCTGTAATCCCAGCTACTCAGGAGGCTGAGGCAGGAGAATTGCTTGAACCCAGGAGGCGGAGGTTGCGGTGAGCCGAGATCGCGCCATTGCACTCCAGCCTGGGCAACAAGAGCAAAACTCCGTCTCAAAAAAAAAAAAAAAAAAAAAAAAATTGCCAGCCTCTCAGCTACTAAAC
This sequence comes from Callithrix jacchus, assembly GCF_049354715.1. Classification (NCBI taxonomy): domain Eukaryota; kingdom Metazoa; phylum Chordata; class Mammalia; order Primates; family Cebidae; genus Callithrix; species Callithrix jacchus. The sequence goes on from NC_133509.1 coordinate 16,909,221, forward strand.
CAATGGTGCAAATCTTGCAAAAGAAATTGTGCTCCCTTCCACATTGGTTCCACAAACACACACACGCATGCACATTAAAATAGTGATACATGGTGCTGATGAAGTCATGGTAAAAGACATGTTTAGCCAACTAGGTAGTCAGAGAGAAATTTCACAATGCATTCTGTGGGAAGTAGAAAAGTTCCTTTTTAAAGTTTCCTTTCCTGTTAAAAAGTAAGTATGCTAATAACTCTTTGTTAAACCCTAACCTATGTTAACTGTTAAACATGCCATGCTTACAGGCACATAGTACCATCTATGTCCTTGTACTTTAACCAAGATATCTGTGCTGGGTGTGCTCTCAGGCGTGTCCCAGGTCTCCATTGCTTTTACCTGTTTAGAAAAGATTTAAGTTGTTAGTCAATCGGGTATTAGTTTAGATTGTGAGATCTGGCTCTGAGATCCGACACAGCAGTAAGGACAACCTCAAATGCATAAGGAATAAATTTGTCTGAGAAGGGCAGATTGTTTGAGCCCGAGATTTCAAAACCAGCCTGTCTGTTTTTGAAATATTGGGTTCAAGCAATCTGTCCTTCTCAGCCCCCTAAAGTGCTGGGATTACAGGTGTGAGCAACTGTATCCAGACTAGCTTTTTTCTTTGGTAGTTATGGAAATATTATTCCCTTGGGACAAATTATCAGGATTGAAGGGAAAACACATTCTTTTATGGTTCTTGGAATGTGTTGGAAATAGATGCTCAGTGCTGCAAAGACAAGTCAGCACTGAGACAAAGGATCTGTCAGCAACACAATTTTTACTTCCTGGACTGCAGGAAGGGTACTCTCTCTAGCTATCTTGCCACAAGAGTATAATGAGCGTGGGATTTCAAAACTAGCCTGGATGAAAATGGGAGATGAAAAAATACAAAGATTAACTGGTTAGTGGCACTCAACTGGAGTCCTAGCTACTCAGGAGACTGAGGTGGGAAGATCGTTCGAGCCCAGGAGGTCGAGGCTGCAGTAAGCTGTGATCCCACCACCGCACTCCAGCCTGGGTGACAGAGCAAGACCCTATCTCGAAAAACAAAACAACAAAAAAGCAAAAAGGTGTATATTCTAAACTTTTTTTTAAATCAAAAGGGAAAAGTGGAAGCATGTGTTCACTAACGTTTCAGTTTAGGCCAAGCAGGAGACATTATTTCCTTTACCAGGGATCTGGAGTGTGGATGGCTATGGACTGGTGATGTCCCACCTACCTGAGCTCATAAGCCACCCCCCGCTCAACGTGTTAGGTGGCCACATCGTCCCTTGCAGATGCGAACTCACTTTCCGAGTTTCTGGGAGTGGCAGAATTGATTCCAGCCCAGTGTTTTCCAGAGAGCTGCAAGGCACACCATTATTCCTGGAAACTCTGCCCTTGGTATTGAGACATGCCATCTGGGACTCCTCTCAGTTTTGAAAGGAGAGAATACAATCTCATTTGATACCTTATCAATGTGTACTTTGCAAAAAGGAAAAAAAAAAACAAGTTCAAACACATTAGGTTTTTTTTTCTTTCTTTTCCCCCTCCTTTTATTAAGCACTTCATATTCTCTAAGAAGTTGGGACTCATTAATTACAGTGGTGGTAATTATAACCCACTCATATTTCTGCAGAGCCCTTCTGAGGAGCTGAGAGTCCTTTATAAATATGAGCTCATTAATTGTCCCAGCAGCCCTGCAGGTATAAGACAGCTACTACTGTCCCTCAGAGTCTGGGGCTCCAGGGCTGCCGGAAGCCCTCTGCAGGAACAGCCACTGGCCTGAGGTGACGAAAGGTAAAGTCTGCAGGGTCACTGGCTTCAAGGGCTTCAAGCTGTCTTGAAGTTCCATAATCAAATCTGGCAGCCTAGCACCCCTCCAAAGCACACCCACAGGACAGGGTCAGAGACAGGAGCCAGCAGCCCCATCCTGGTCCCCACATGCCCTGGTGCTTCCCGTTTCTGCATCTTTGCTTGGCTGTGCCCCGCCCCCCCCCCACCGTGTTTTCTATGTTCTCCCTCTCTATTAAGTTAGATTTCCCCTTCAGCTGCAGTGTCTTCCTCCACTGTCCTCCACCAACATGGGCAGTCTGAAGTCCTCATTTTGCAGGTAACCCTAAGCAGTGTGACCTCTTCTAGGCTTGCTAGTGATTTTCTATATTGTGATTTGGCATTCCTTGAAAGCATAGTTGGGTCTTTCTCCCCACTGGGAGCCCCTTGAGGGAGGGAAACATCTTTCCTATGCTTCTGGGGGCTCCAGAGACAAGTTCAGGGTTCTGTATATTGTAGGGGGTCAAGAATTATTGACTGGTGGGTAAACGGGGTCTTGAGTGGCTGTTCCCCGGGAAGCACTGACAGAGGGAATAGAACTGTCCTTGGCCTTAGTGGCTCATAATGGGGGGAGGAAGGTAGACAGGTACACCTGTCGCTTTCAGTAAAATCCAACTGTGGTTTCACATGCTGCATTGTTTGCACAAAAAGATCTAAAGTACATTAAACAGCTGGGAAAGACGTTGTCTGAGATGAGCTGAGGGGAGATGGTCTGGGGGAATGCAGGAGGCCACTGCCCCCTCCCCTGCTACCATCTAACCCAGCATGCCATGAACCTCCAAGCCAGAGGACAGACAGCACCTGCTACCCTCCACGGGCATGGTTTTCATATCTCCAGATCTTATGTGAGACGCTCCTGACCTCTCCCACCAAGCTTGCCCATAATATCAAACCATGTTCATCCTTCAAACTGAGGTGCAAGTGCCATCTCTTTAATGAAATCTTCTTTCCTGAACTCATTCTTCCTCCATGAAAAGCCATTGCGTTTCTCTGAGCCCTCACAACATATTACATAGGGAATCCTCCAGATCGTGGCTTTACTATGTCCTAGCTGCATGGCCTTGGACAGGTCTCCACCTCCCCAGGCCTCTGTGTCTCCATCTTTTTGATGGTATTCACGTGCCCACCATGAGTGTCATAAGAACCAAAAGGGAGAGCTGGGAACCTGGTGCTCAGTATCCATTACTATTTGTACCATCTGCCACAGGAAGGGAGGGGATGGTGCCTAGTTCATTGTTAGGGATGGGGTGACTCCCAAATCTCTTGGTTTTAAAAAGGTTATCAAGTGATTCTCCAGCTACATTTGGAGATCACAAGCCTAAACCAGACTGTATAAGAGAGGAAACTGGGTTCCAGGAAGTGGGAGTTGGGGAGAAAGGTCAACATCAAAAACAAGTGTTATATCAAAGGTGAGACACATAGAGCCCAGGGTTAGGACCTTCCATGTCACCCAATGAACAACATGCCTGATGCTCACATCCCACCAAGACTTTGATGAGCCTGACTACTCTTTTAATTTTATTTTTTTAATTCTATTCACATAATGTATGATTACATTCTCATTATAAAATAATTACCACAAATAAATCAGAATTCCCCTTGACACTCATCCTTCACACCCTCCCCACTGTTGTCAAGTGTTCTTTGTAGTATTTCAGGACCTTTTCTGTACATTAAATTATTTTTTATTTTGAGGGTATATGGAGGACTTTGAAAAGATCATGTTATACTTGTGGTATTAGTCTCAATTTAATATTAAACTCATCTTCCCTGTCTATATCAGATAATGGGTAAAACTGATAGCTGGGGCAGGGTCCTATTCAGTCACAGCCACAGCTACTGCACAAGTGGACCCTCTATTTCAGAAATGTTGCTGAGAATCTACTGAGATCCAGGCATTAGATATTATTTAGAGTCCCCTGAGTTATGCTAAACTCAGTTTCCTGGGTTCCTGCCCATATTTCTCCATCTGTATTTCTTCATCTCCATCAGGATGTACTGAGTCCATGCCAATTGCTTTACTGAAGTTAGATCACTTATATTTATTGTGTTTCTCTGACTACCAGTCTGGTAACCTTGTCACAGGGAGCTTATTTTTACATAGGCTTATTCTGATACACCTATTCTTTGTAAAGCCATCTTGGCTCCTGATCATCACTATTCCATTTTCTAATTGCTGGTAAGTTGTGGCTTTAATCACTTATGCTACAGTACTGCTCTAGGTCAATGTCCAACTCATTCAGCTTTTCTCATCTCTTCAGTCCTTCCTATCTCTCCATCAGCTCTCTGGTGATCTTTGCAAGCTCTCTCAGGACCCAGGAGCATGGTTCATTGGCCTCAGAAGACTGAACTGAGTTCAGGGCCGTCTGGGCGCTTGGATCACCCACTTCATCACAGCTGTCAGCTGTACCACCAGCTCCTAGCCCTATTTCCTTTCCAGCTCAAAGTTCACTTTCCTGGCCTGAAAGTAAATCAGCAGAGGAAAGCATCTGTTTCCTCTTTATCCTCTGACATCAGTGGGAGGCAGAGTGAGAAGGCCAGGGGCCTCAAAAATCAGAGAGGTGCTTATTCAAGGCCCATCTCCATGACTGGTCAGCTCCCAGGCCTGGGCAAGTCGTTCAACCTTGGTCATTCTTGCTGTGTTATTTCTGTAAAATGGCAGAATTGAAAGATAATGCACTTGCTCAACAAATGATAGTTACAATTACCATCATTATCCCAGTGGCTCAAACAACCTTCTCTTACAGCCAAGAAGAAAAACTTTTTCTAAGTTGAGTCATTCACTAAAAGCAATCAGCCATTCTCTCCTCAGCCTCTGCCCTACTTTGGATCTTCTGCTGAAGCTGATATGACTGATAGAGAACAGAGATGGGGCTTTTCTAGCTTCTCTATTTAACACCAAGGGGAGAATAAGGTAAGACAGGGCATTCAGGGCAAAGGGTGATTCTCCTCCCGAGTTACTCTGTGACAGATGCTCTCCTGGACTCTGGATGGGGGATGCTGTGACAGTCCTGTGTGCCTTGCTAAACCCAGTCCTCTTTCTGTCCTCCATAAAAGAGGTCCTGGCCACAGCTGACCCCAAATACTGCTCTCATTCATGGACTTGGTGAGATCTTTGCTGTCACTACTCAGTCAAACTCTCTTACAAATGAGGAAACTGAGGCTCAGAGAAAGGACATAACTTTATCAAATTCCTCCCAAACTTCGGTTGTGGAGCTGGAGCTAGGGGTGCCATCTCTTCCTCTAGGCTCAAACCCTCTGACCCAGTCTCCCCGAGGTTGACAGGAAGGTTTCCTTAGGACCAAAGGCTCAGGGCAGAACAATTTCCATCAGTTGCTTCTGCTCCTCCTTCTTCGTGCCCTAACAGTATGCCAGGAGCCTAGCTTATGCATCAAGAATCCTTTTTCTGCTGTGTGACCTTGGGCAAGTCACTGACCTTCCCCAGGCCTCTGCACAGTGTGGGGGTTGCAATTCCTGTTCTGTAAATTCACTTTCCACTCTGATTGTCTCAGACTCAGCTCCTCTAAGACCTATGTCGGCATCACTCCACCCTCAGTGTTGGACAATCCATGGGCTCACTCCAGCCTGTAGGGACAGATGAGAGTTCCCGTCTAATCATGCATGCGGGTTTCATGGCCCAGTCACTGAGCTTGAGGGCTGCAGGGCAGACATGAGCCCCTTAACGCAGTAACGTGTACACCACGAGCTCATATTGCACAGTTTAGTTGGATAGACTGCAATCTCTGTAGAGACCCCTGAATGCACATCCCCTCCTGAATTGCCCCTAAATCCACTGGGTCTCCTGCTGGGAACCCTCAAGAAGGCCACTCTAGAGCTGGGGCTCCCTTGTCATGGCTCACATTGGGTCATTAGCTGTCAGGAGTAGACTCTGGAGGTCGCTGCAACTCCCAGGCACACACACACCGCTTTGAGAGTCATCCATACACGCCCACTCTCACCCCACCGAATCTGTTTGGAAGAGAATGAAAGCACCTCCAGCTTGGGCCCAAGTGACTCCCTACCCAGGCAGCCACATCCAGCCAGCACCTCCCACACTCCCCCGGGGCCACGCCTGTGGAAGGATGATAAGGGAATCGGATTCTCCAGCAACACCAGAGGCACAGTCCAAAGATCCAGAATATTTAGCTGTGTTTACCCGCAATAATCAGCTTCTCAAAGACATGTCGCCAGGCAGCTCTTGCTACATTGATTATGCCGCCTCATATTTTTGGCCCCCAGGGGAAAACAGTTCTGATTAATATTTCACAACACCGTTTTTTTCCATATTCCTTTCTTCGCGTTGTTGCTTTTCTCTCTTTTTATTTTTTTCTCCTCCTGAGCCCCTGAGAGCCTGATAGAGAGACACGGAATATTTCACCGTCTCTTGTGTCTGCCTGCTCCAGTAATCAGCGGACTCAATCACGCTTGCAGTGTTTTTATGAATTAATAACAGGCACTTTGGAGGGCTAGCGGGGGAGGCAGGAAACGCAATCTATGGAAGCTTAATGAGCGCCGTGGGGAGCAGCTACCTCCGCCTGCAACCCTGCACGCTGTGCTCTGAATCGTTGCTTCTGAGATCACCCACTTCCAGACTAGCCCCGACAGCTTGCACAGGACTCCTGAGTGACCTCTGTCCCTGACAGGTCCTCCCGGGAAGCAGGATCGGGAAGAGGCAGCCTCAACGCCTCGCCATTTTAATTCAAAGAAGGAAAGGGAGACAGGGGCTCTGGTTTGTCCCTCTCATTTGGTGTGCTTTGCATCTGTTGCTTTTTGATAAATCGAGCAAGGAGGGGATAAGAATGGGGCAGGTGGATCCACGGGTGACCTAGGCAGGGCCGTGCATGGTGGTCTTGCTCCTGTAGGTCTAGAAATGTGTTCTCATTGGTACTCCATGGTGTCTAGATTCTAACAGACTCATTTATGCCAACTATATGTCTATTTCAACCATACGTTCTGAAATATCACTTAAAAAACATTTCCTACCTGACATGGTCTGACATACAGCCCCACTGCATGTGATCAACATCCAGTTCGTATCACATGAAACTCACCAGTCGAGTCTTGTTTGATGAGACAAGACCGGTGCACTGACTGTGCGTGGATGTTAGGGCGTTGCCGAATGACCACGCGAGTCTCTAAGGATTTCTCTCCATGTCCTTGTATTCTGGTAACAAACAGGTCATAGACAGGCCCCTGTCCACATACCACACTTGGAGCGGTACTGGTCTAACCCCGAATGTCACATTCATAATTTGCAAAGGGAAATATAACCAGGAAAGAAACCAGTACCTCATGGCTGGGGTTGGAGCAGTCTTCACCAGCAGGGTGGGGAGTAGTCAGATTCTAATCAGAAAGTTCTACTGGAAGCAAGGCATGTGTTGGCTCTTATTTTTTTTTTTTTATTTCTTTCTTTTTATTCTGACAAATGTCATACTCATACCTACAGAAATTTAGAGGGAATTATATAAGAATAATATAAAAAGCTTCATGTATCCATCACTGAGCTTCAGTCATTAAGTCGCTTATTTATGACAACTCTGTCCTTGAGCTCAGAGGACCACACTTTCCTTGAAAGGCAGGCTCCACCCACCAAAGGCCATGTGTCCAAAATTCAGTGAGATCCACGAGTTGGCCTGGCTGCCCTCCTTAGAGATGCCTCACATTTCACCCCTTCCGGGAATTACTCCCTCCCCAGTCCTTCTCCCTGAGAGAAGACCCAAGAGTCCAGGTGGGAGAGGCTCTTCAGTCACAAATTCACCAATAATCACTTGGATTCTTATGCTAGATGGCTGGCCTTATTCATCACATCCTGATTCTTCCTAATTTCATACTCATGCTAATCTGAAGGACCTGAGAAAGCCAGAAAGCAAGAGCTTGGGACACATTGTGTATTTTGACTTGGGTTTTGAGGGTGCCCTGCCATGAGGCCCTCCACATGCAAGTACGTATTACAAGCAGTGGGAAAACGTTCAGTCTCTTCCTCCACTCCCCACACCGGGCTCTATGCCAGCAGTGGAGCTCCCAGCAGAAGAGAGCAATGTCTGTCCTCAGGAGGGCCCTGGTCCAGTATTCAAATGCTGGGGATTTCTGAGAGTGAACTCTGGTCACTTGGTGAGATTGTGAGTCATCTGTCCTCTAGGAACCAGCTACCAGAGAGACAGCGTGGGGAGGCGGATGATAAGGATGATGATGATGGAGGGGGCAGGGGGGAAGTGGGGGAGGAGAGGGACAAATAGAGAGAAAGAAAGAGACAGAGAGAGAGAGAGAGAAAGAGAGAGAGAGAGAGAGAGAGAGACAGACAGAAACAGCACGCCCACACACTACTCAGACACACAAAGGCAGGTGGGAGAGGTAAAGCATCTGAGAAAACCTGATCTGGGAAAGGTGAGGGGAGGGGGAAACTGGGGCCCCGTGTGTGAGCCAGAGAGGAGGGGACATTCAGGCCCTCCTGGGCTCTGTGGGCAGGGGGCCCAGCAAGGTCTCAAGGCCCATCTTACATGCACATCCTATAGTTCTTCAGAGCACTAACCAAGATCCCACGAAAATACAGCTCCAAATTTAAAAACAGCAGCCCTGTCTATTAGTCATTCTCTCACGAGGGAGAACTGCTTTCTGCCAGAATTCCTCCTAAACCATCACACACCGCAGGGCTTAGGCCTTCCACCAAAGCCTGGTTTTCTGGGGACATTTGGGCTTGCCGTGACGTGTCACTGCTCTTCCAAATATGCCCCTCCCAGTGTTGGCATCACTTGGGATCTCCCAAGAAATGATGATTCCCAGGCCTCACTCAGACCCCTGAATGGGATTCTGCATTTTAACTCCTTCCCCGTGTCATTCGTGGGCACATGCAGGGGTGAGAAGCGTTGATCTATCCCGCACTTGGGGAACACCTGCCCGGGATGCCGGCTTCTCTTTATCATGCCCCTCATTCCTCAGTCTCATCCCCACTGGTTTGCTGGTCTGCTGCCAGCCGGGAAAAGTCCATCTCTCAGGCCAGGCTCTCACAGGCTCAGAGATGATGGCTGAATATGGATGCCTCCCAAATGCAATGTAGTAAAAATGCCTTAAACATCTAAAAGCCTTCAACGTCCCAGGGAGTAAATTTCTAATAATGACATTTCAGGCCCTTTGACATGCCGTGGCAAAACAGTATTTCTATGTAGGAGAAGACGCCTTCCTGACATTGCTTACATTCTGTCATGTAATAATAACTGGAATTTGTAGAGCATCTTCCTTTATAACATGCATTTCTTCCTTCCATTTAATCCCCCTGTCACCTGTGAGGTAAGCCAGGCAGCTTTCAGGATCCCTATTTTACAAAGAGGAAACCAGAGCTCAGAGAGGGTAAGGGACTTGCCCGTGGCTGCCCAACTAAAGAGAAGCCAAGGCAGTTATGGACCCCCAAATCACCTGCCCCCACTGTGCTCCTTCTGGGCAGAATCATCACTTCCAGGACAATCCTGCTGGAAGTTCCTGTGTATTAAGGGAGGTCTTGTGCTTGCAGTAGAATCTCATCTTAAAAACACCAGGGCCAGGGGTCCAGTTCAGCCCAACAGACATTTTCCTCCCTCGCTGGGCCCTAAATTGGGAGTGGAGCAGCAGAGGTGAATGAGACCCAGGCCCTGCCTCTGGGAGCTTGAATATTAGAGCTTCATTTTTCAAACATCTTTCGATGGAGCAGAGCAGACTCTGACATCACAGCCTCCCCAAATAATATGGGAATGCTTCTTTTCCTCTAAGAAAGCAGCTATTTCTCTCCTCTTAAAGATGAGGTAAAAACAGCTCAACTCCCAGATCCCATTCCTACATCCCCAGCCAACAGGTGTCCCCCACGATGCCTCTGTCTGGGCGTTGCTCGAACCTGACGTAGGCCCCTTGGGCAACGCGTTAGCACCTTTTACGTCTCACCTCAACCGATGCATTCTTGGTACAGAGCCAAGCTTTGACAAAACTAAAAACCCTTTTTCTTTCTTTTTTTTTTCCAGCAACTCATTTAAATAAGCTTTTCTCAAATTGGATTTAAAGCAGTTTCACTTCCCTCTGCTCTTCTTCAAATCAAAACTTACCTTTCCTGTGTCCCATTTCTTCAGAGTCTTTCAGACGATTTAAAGCTAATCTGTTAAACCACTTTGCATTTAGAAGGATTTAACCAATATTAGAATAATATTTTACTCCTCCCTGAGAAAAATATGCCTTTCTAAACTCATCATTGCCTTAATCCAGCATTCCACAAAATGTGTGTCTGCAAAGCATGAGGTCTGAATGTGGCTTTGTGAACATATTTTTCCGGTCAATGGGGTTGGGAGATTCTGCCTGCTAAGTCCCCACCTTGGGTCGTTAGCATAGTAAAGGCTCTGAGAAGTCCTGCAGGGTATAAAATGCTTTACATTTGTTTAAATCAGCATTGTCCCAACTTTTTGGGTGCAGAGACTCTTAACATTTTTGCACAGCTTGAATCTAGGTGCCACCTAATGCACCTTCGGGAAATGTTGTCAGCACCCAATGGCTGACTCCCCTTGAGGATTTCAGGTTTGCAAATGGGTGAGACAGGACTTCCTCTATCCCTTCAGTCAAGTCATCTGGCACCTGTGCTATTCCCTGGGCTGCTCCTCATGGTCTGTTTCAAAAGCAGCAGCAGGTGTCCAGGCTCTTTTCTGCCTTTGCCTGGCTGTGTGATCATACTGCAGTCACTCAGCCTCTTAGAGACTCACCTGTGAAATTGGAGGGTCCTACTTGTTCTGTCTCACAGGGCAGCGAGGAGGCTCTGGAAACAGATGATGTTTCTAGAGCACCTCAGTAGTCATCATCCTAGATTCCGCCGAGACCTAAGACCAGCTGGTTTCTTAAGAGGTGGACAGTAAGGAACAAGTCCAGCCTTTCTCCAGAGCGGCTGCTCCAGCTCCCCAAACTCAGGATGACATTTATGTCCTCTCCCATTCCTACCAGAGGCCAATCTTGGAGCCAGAGCACTGCTCGGAATCCCACATTTTGGCAATGATGCCCAAGATCGTGCCTGATACTTATTGTGGAAGGGGGACTGGGCCAGGTCGTGGAAGAGGACGGTAGTGCACCCTTCTCTGCCATCACCCACCAGCCGTGCAGTCATCACAGCCTGTCCTTGGCTTCATCCTTCCCCTGAGCCACACCTGTTAGCAATCTGCACTGGAGTGTGCAGTGCCTGTGCACGACAGCCTGGCTGCAGAAATCCCGGGGGAGTTATTTTTGTCGCATACATACATACCTTGTGTGCCGTCAGACGGGGGTGGTGTTTATGTCTCAGTTCTCTTTTGCAAAAGGAAAAAAAAAATACAGTGGAGCTAGAAATGTGTACATTTTGAACAGCCACCCTCATGCACTGTGTATATAACTCTGCTGCATGAAATTTAAACATAAACTTGAGTTTTCTGAGATTGGATGGAGGAAAATTTGGCCATTGGCATCACGATTATTTTTCTGCACCAACTGCCAGAATCAGGCATTAAAATACAACACTTCCACCTCCAGAAAAAAAAAAAAAAAGAGAGAGAGAGAGAAAAAAAACACATACACATCTATACAACCTAATTTTCTCTGGGGACAAGGTAGCTGTTGTTGATATGACATGTTTTTGTAGCACAAATGTTGGCTCTTCAGCCCATTTTGCTCTTTTATATGCACTCAAATGTGAAACATCTGAGAGAACACACACCATCAGTTCAGAGCATTTTCCCCTAGCCTTGCTGTGAGCTGAGAATCTGTACCAGACTCCAAAACAAACTCTCCAGGAGCTGAGACTGAGATTGTAAGTTTTGATTAACTGGCACAGAGGGAAGAGGGTGGTACGAGTGGGGTAGAGAAAGGGGAAGTGAAGGGGATGTGTCCATACTATGACCAATAGAGAAATAAAGCTAAGGCCGAGTCCATTGGGATTCAGAATGATCTTCTGTGTGCTGGAAAGGGAGATGGCAATGGAGACATAAGCAGGCTTTGGACACAGATGGACCCAAGTTTGAATTCCGACCTAGGAAAGCTGTTTCCAGAAAAGGTTGCCCACTCCCTGAGCAGTGCAGGCTCCTCCCTCCCAGGTGCCCATTGGGGGTGCTGAACCAGTAGCCCAGACCTGAGTGTGGGTGGTCCCCTATGGTGGTCTTCATGGTTTGTTCTTTCATGATAGCTGCCATTTTGGATTCTTCCTGCCTTTGTAAAAGGCAGCAAAGGCCCTTTCCTCACCCGCAGGCCCCATTTCCACCACTCACACTCACGTCACAATCAGGTCTTCAATGGGAGGGTAAACAAGTTGAGGACTGTGATTCTCTTAGCTCGTCAACTTTTGTAATACATATTTCTAAAGTTTGGAAACTATTTGTCTTATTTTTTTTTAACTGCTATAACAAAATATCTGAGACTGGGTAATGTATCAGAAATAGAAGTTTATTTTCTTACAGCTCCAGAGCCTGAAAGTCCAAGATCAAGCCCTGGCAGGTTCAGTTGTTTGATGAGGGCTGATCTCTGCTTCCAAGATGAGGTATTCTTGCTGTGTCCTCCAAAGGGACAAATGATGTGTCCTTGCCTGTCCTTGTATGGCAGAAGGGAAGAACTCCCTCAGTCAAACCCTTCTTGAAGGGCCCTAATCCTATTCACAAGGGCCCCACCCTCATGACTTACGTCCATGGCCAGTGTTTTTGTGTATTTCCTTTGAGGCCTTGGAGAACAGTTTTTTTCAGAAATATCCTTCTGCAAGGGCAGCATGGGCTATGCTAGGAGTGATGCAAATGCACGAGAGGGAGACCTGGAGGAAAAGCCTGGACAAGGATCCAGCAGACTCAGAACAGAGAGGAAGGGAGAGCTGAGTCCAGGCTGCCTCCTTCCAGTCATCCAGCTGCTGGAGGAAGAGAGGTCAAAGATAAAGCTTCTTAGAGTGTCAGAGCAAGAGTTGGGGTCGCAGGTTATAGAAAAACAGATTGGTGAGGTCTTGGGTGGGTTCGGGAGGGTGGAGGCTGCAGATGTTGGGCGGGACTCTCAGGAGGTGAATAACCCTGCCCTGAGTAGATCTGAACCAGGCAGATGGCTTGGAGTGTGGGACCCTGCTGACTGACAGTCTGAAAACCAATGGCAGAAGACCGCTGCCGGTGAGCCCAGTACCTGCTTACCCCGTCCTCTCTCATCTCATCATATGGCACCTCCCTGTCTGTCTGCAGCTCACTCTCTCTGAGCAACCCAGTCACCTGATGTTTTCCCTGCTACCTCTGTGCTTGTCCAGAGTGGCATTAACCCACTGAGGAATCTGTAAGGCCTTCAGCACAAGGTTCTTGACTATTTTGTGACCCTAGAAAGGAGACTCACCAAGGCTTGACAAGGTTTGGTTTGAGGAGTAGCAGGGATCCCTTCCTGCCAGAAGTCATCATGCCTGTACTGCCACCATTTGAGCACTTTAAGAGGGAATGTGATGGTCTGAGTGCTAGAAGGGAGTCGGGACCCCTGGGTGCTAGTCCAGGATCTGTTCCTCGGAATTACGACTTAGAGAAGTCATTTCACACTCTGGGTTCGCATTTTTCATTTGGTTAATTAAAAAAAAAAAAGATTGGTATGAGGCAAAACAGACAAAGCAAAGACTTACTGCAGGAGTGAAAGACCTAGAGTCAGCTGTACACACTACGGATGGGCCACGTGCCTCAAGGTAAGCACGGCTCATGCCCCCTCTTCTTAGGATTCTTTGAGCCACTGGAAGCTGTCATTTTAAGATCTGAGTGTGGATAAGTGTATTAGACCCTACCTGTGGAGCCAAGGAGCCTAGGGAAGAGAGCTGGGTGCTCAGAACCAGGCAGAACTCAAGATCAAAACAAGGAGATGGGGAAAATAGGGGTCGGGGTGCCTTATCCTCCTGGGAGGAACTGACCAGGCCCAGGGCTTTGCATCGGACAGATTTTGCTTCAATGTCCCATTTAATTCTAACAACAATTATGCAAGTTATTATTTTTATTATCCCCATTTTATCTATGAAGCCCTTCCACGGCTCAGAGAGGTAAAGTGACTTACCCACGTTCACACAGCCATTTGACTCCAAAGTCTGAGCTCCGTTCAGATCTCTTCACTGTGCAGGCCCAGGGGTGAAATGGGGCTCTTGGGGTGGACACAGGCCCCACTCTCCCCATCCTCTCTTGTGTCAGCAGCATGGTAAGCCCAAAACTCTCACCAGGAGACAACATTCATCTGAACTTGCCATCCACGGAAGGGCTTCGTGGAAATCTCTGGGTAGAGGAGACGTTTTCCCTTAGGAGGGGCAAGGGAGGGAACTGGTGACTGCCTTCAATAGGCTGAGAAAGCCATACTGTGGGTCAATGAGTGCGGTTCTGGTGGCCCTAGGAGAGGGCAGAGCAGGTGCAGAGGGAAAGGCTGAAGTTTGGTGTTGGAATGCCAGTGCTTGCCTCTTACCACCCAACACTTCCCTCCTCCTGCACCCAGGCACCCTCCTACACTGGCTCCCACACATTCTTCAACACCTCTTTAAAAATTAAGGGTGCAGTTGGGTGGGGGCAGCTTCTGAAACAGATAAGAGGTAATTGCCTGCCTTTGACTCCTCTTGATGTGAAAATGGGATTGGAATGACTCACTCTGGTTGAAAGGTTAGTTGAAGGTTATTACAGGAAAATTGTTATTCATACATTTTTTCTGTGCGGCCGGATAGCCTAAAAGATTAAATTCACAGAGTGCATAATGACCCATCAGGGCCGACAATGGTAGGGGCGTCCCAGGGGAGGGGAGATAACGGAACAGAGACTTCTCTGAATAATTCATGCTCCAGCGCAGTGGCACTAACAGATTACATGAGGGTTTTCATTAGAAGAGAGGAGAGAAAGGCGCTTTGAAAACAGCCGGTGTGTTTCTCAGCGTTGCAGGCAGCTCTGGCCCAGTTCTCTGTGGCTTCAATTAACGCCTGTCCCTACATCTCGGCGGCCCTGGGAGCGGGAACAAGTGGGATAAGAGAGCTTCGTTGTTCATTGCACAAGGCAGGCGGGTGACAGACGTCCCACTCCTATGTGAGCCCGGGCTACCCGGCCCCATTCTAAGCCTTGACGCTCTCAAAGGGTGGGCAGGCCTGGAGAAGAAGCTGAGGCTGGGTTCAGCCTGTGGGACTCTGGATTTATTTTAAAAACGACATGGTTATGGAAAATTTGGGTTTATTGAGAGTGTGTGAGAGACGTCTTCTTTCTGCCTCATGGCTCATATCCCAGTGGTGCCTTTTCTGCTCTTCCCTGAGGATGGATGCGAGAGTTACCCATCAATCATTTGTAATCAACACTTGTCAGGGTGGGCAGCGACTCTCGGTTGCAGATGGGCAGAAGGGGAGCTGTGGATGCAAACAGGTCTCAGAAGGTTCAAGACACCAGCTTGGGATTCTGGAGGATTAGGATTTAAACCCCAGTCCTGTGACCTTGGGCAGCTGGCGTCTCTGTCCCCTCATCTGTGAAACGGGATAAAATAACTGCACTTACTCCAAAGAGCTGTTGGGAGATTACAGTGCTTGGAAAAGGCTAAACGCAGGGCCTGGCACTGGGCAAATTGGAGCTCAGTGCATGTGGGGCACTTCTTCCAGGCAGGTCTTCTGGATTGGCTGGTTACTTTGGCCTCTTTGCCTGAATACGACAATCACGTGTTTGCTCCTTCACTCACTCATCCATCCACCCACTAGGTCATCCTTCCTTTCCTGAGAGGCCCACTCTATGCCTACCCTTTGGTGGGAACCAGTTCCACAGAACTCCCTCTCAGGTGGGCCTGTCCTCCCGGAGCTCGCGGGATGAGGGAGACACAGACATGCATGCCAGCTTCCGTTTCTCCCTCCTTGACCTAGAAAATCCAGTATGGCAGAAGAGAGAGGGTGAAGGGTAAAGAAAACCCTGCAGAGATTGCCTTGGGGAGCTCGTGCGGCTTGAAACAAAACGAGATCTAGAATCTTGGGCAAAACATTGAGATCTGAGTGTGATCGTGGGTTAGCACACTATTCCAGCGGGAGGTGATCTCAGCCATCTTTTCCCAGATGAGATCATGGAAACTCATGGAACAAGGGGGACTTACTCAAGGTCCCGTGATTAATAAACCAGCAAGACTCAATCCCAGCCCTCCTGCCTCTCCATCTCCAAGGTTTTCCCTTCTGCGATATTCTTCAACTCCAACCTTGTCCAAAGGTGACACATTTTGGCCACGTTTTACTTAAGAGTTTGAATAGATTGTCCTTTCCATTGAAATTGTAGTTCATTGTTCACGCTCAGTTTATTGAAGCTTATCTCAAGTGGGCATAGAGTCTCAGTTCCTATCTGCGGATCATGTGTCATCACACCCAGTCTGTACTCAAGATAAACAGCTGTTGTGTTCTTAAGCCCTAATTAAATACCAAATCAAGCAATTAATTTATCCCCCTAATGCTTATGACTTGAGTATATGGATTCAGATCATCCTTTTTTTCTCCTTCCCTCCTTTTCTTCCACATCTGTGTAAGAAGCAGCTACCTTGTGCTGGCCACTGTGCTGCCACATTTAGGGACCCAGGAATGACCACAGTTCTCACCTGGAAGAGCCACATTCATTGGGTAGGCAAGAAGGTCGGGTCAGGAACATTTCCCCTTTACGATGAGAGCAAATGTTGGAAATGCACATGCCTGAGCAAGATCCCACCACTCCCCTTGTCAGTCAAGTGTCCTTAGCCATGCTGCTGCTTCTCTGAGCCTCAGCTCCCTCTCCTTCAGAGAGCGGGCTACACTATTTCCCTCTCAAGGCTGCCATGGGAGATGAAGTGGGAAAATATCTGAAGGCTCTCAGCTTTCTAAGAAACCAGTAGTGATGTCATCCGATGTGGTGTTTCAAGGGGTCAGTGGGGAAGAAGCCATTCTGCATTGGAGAAGCTGGAAGGGTTTCACAAGGACTGGTTGTTGAAGCTGTATCTAAAACTACAGCGGGATTCAGATAACATGGGGCTCAAGGTGGGAGGGTGCTCCAGGCAGAGCGGCCAGCAGGAGACAAGGCAGGAGGGAGGATGGGTACAGAGCATGTGAGAGAACAGTAGGGTGTCAATTTTACTGGAGCGTGGGATTCTTGAGAGTGAAGACTGCAAAGAGGCTGGGTCCTAGCGGAGGTTGCCAATTTTGAGTCAGAACAGCCACAGTCAAATAATTAGCTGCGTTGGTTGGTTTTCTCTTCTCAAAAGCTCGGCCCAGTGCTTCGTGTGTAAACTGGAGTGAGGAGGCACAGCAAGCCCTGCTCCCTCCACATAGAGCCTTGTTTCTTTTTTTAAATATATTAAGGAATTATGATGGCTTGAAAGTCCCCTCCAAACCTTGTGTTGAAATTCGTGATAGAGACAATTAAGAGGTATTAAGAGGTGGTGAGGCCACAAGGGCTCTGCCTCCCGATTGGACGAACGTGGTTTCTGTGGGAGGAGGCTCGTTTTCCTGAGAGTGGGCTCTTATGAAAGCAAGTCCAGCCCTCTCTGCTTCTTGTTCTCACCTTCACCATGAGATGAAGCACCCTAATGGCCCTCACCAAATGCTAGTGTCATGCTCTCAGACTCCCCAGCCTCCAGAACCATGAGTCAAATGCATTCTTTTCTTTATAAATTGTCCAGTCTATGATGTTTTGTTATATCAACCAAAAATGGACCAAGACAGAAAAATGATACTGTGAAGTGGGGCTGTTGCTATAATAAAAAAAAATGTGGAAGTAGCTTTGGAATTGGGTAATGGGTAAAGGCTGGAAGAACCTGGAAAAGCAGGCTAGAAAACGCCTGAATTGCCATAAACAGTGTTAAGGGCAATTCTGATGAGGGCTCAGAAGAAAACACCAGAATTAGTAAGACCCTAAAAGTTCTTAGGGATTACTTATGAGAGCATGATCAGAATGTTGGTGGAGACCAGGTGCAGTGGCTCCTGGCTGTAATCCCAGCACTTTGGGAGGCTGAGGTAGGAGGATTACATGAATCTGGGAGTTCTAGACCAGCCTGAGAAAAGTAGTGAAATCATGTCTCTACCAAAAATAAATACAAAAATTGGCTGGGTGTGGTGGCATGTGCCTGTAGGGACAGCTACTTCGGGGCTGAGATCACAGTATTGAGCCCAGAGGGTCAAGGCCACAGCAAGTTGTGATTGTACCACCTGAGCAACAGGGTGAGACCCAGTTTCCAAAAATAACAAGAAAAAGAAAGGAATGTTGGATGTGGTTGGTAAAGCCCATTCTGATGGGGCGTCAGGAGGAACTGAGGAATACGATATGAGAAACGAAAGACCATTCTTATTACACTTGCCAAGAACTTGGCTGACTTGTGTCCATACTCAAGGGTTTTATAGGAGGTAATATTTCAGAGTGATGAGCTAGGATATCTGGTGAAAGAAATTACCAAGAAAAATACTGAAGAAGCTGTGTGCCTGCTTTCTACCACATATAGTAAGATACGAGAAGAAATAAATAACACAATGGTATTTGTAATTTAAAAAGAAGTGGATACAACTATACAATCTTTGATAAACCTGACAAAAACAAGCAATGGGGAAAGGATTCCATGTTTAACAAATGGTGTTGGGAAAACTGGCTAGCCATGTGCAGAAAGCAGAAACTGGACCCCTTCCTGACACCTTACACTAAAATTAACTCCAGATGGATTAAAGACTTAAACATAAGACCTGGCACCATAAAAACCCTAGAAGAAAATCTAGGCAAAACTATCCAGGACATAGGAGTAGGCAAGGACTTCATGAACAAAACACCAAAAGCATTGGCAACAAAAGCCAAAATAGACAAATGGGACCTAATGAAACTCCACAGCTTCTGCACGGCAAAAGAAACAGTCACTAGAGTGGATCGGCAACCAACAGAATGGGAAAAAATTTTTGCAGTTTACCCATCTGACAAAGGGCTGATATCCAGAATTTACAAAGAACTCAAACGGATTTACAGGAAAAAAACAAACAAGCCCATTCAAAAGTGGGCAAAGGATATGAAAAGACACTTTACGAAAGAAGACATATATGAGGCCAACAATCATATGAAAAAATGCTCATCGTCACTGATCATCAGAGAGATGCAAATCAAAACCACATTGAGATACCATCTCACGCCAGTTAGAATGGCGATCATTAAAAAATCTGGAGACAACAGATGCTGGAGAGGATGTGGAGAAAAAGGAACACTTTTACACTGTTGGTGGGAGTGTAAATTAGTTCAACCATTGTGGAAGACAGTGTGGCGATTCCTCAAGGCCTTAGAAATAGAAATTCCATTTGACCCAGCAATCCCATTACTGGGTATATATCCAAAAGACTATAAATCGTTCTACTATAAGGACACATGTACACGAATGTTCATTGCAGCACTGTTTACAATAGCAAAGACCTGGAATCAACCCAAATGCCCATTGATAATAGACTGGATTGGAAAAATGTGGCACATATACACCATGGAATATTATGCAGCAATCAGAAATGATGAGTTTGTGTCGTTTGTAGGGACATGGATGAATCTGGAGAACATCATCCTCAGCAAACTGACACAAGAACAGAAAATGAAACACCGCATATTCTCACTCATAGGCGGGTGATGAAAAATGAGAACACATGGACACAGAAAGAGGAGTACTAAACACTGGGGTCTATTGGGGGGAAAAGGGGAGGGCCAGTGGGAGGGGGAGGTGGGGAGGGATAGCCTGGGGAGAAAAGCCAAATGTGGGTGAAGGGGAGAAGAAAAGAAAGCACACTGCCATGTGTGTACCTACGCAACTGTCTTGCATGCTCTGCTCATGTACCCCAAAACCTATAATCCAATAAAAAATTTAAAAAAATAAAATAAAATAAAAAGAAGTGGAATGGAAAGATTTTGAATTTTTTAGCCTGGCCACGTAAAGAATGAAAAAGCATTTTAGAGAGAGCAAATCAAGGTTATGGCCGAGTGACCTTCACTAAGGAGACTAATATGAATAGAAGGGGTCCTCAAGACAATGGGAGAATGACTCTCAAAGCATTTCAGAGATCTTCAAAACTGGCCCTCTTATCACAGGCCCAGAGCTCTAGGAGGGCAGAATGGTTTTAGGGAACTGCCCAGGGCATACTCCAAAGGTTTGCTGCCACCTCGGGGCTCTGACTTTCTGGTGCAGCACCCCTTGTAGCTACCCCAGCCACAGATTAAGTGAGCCCAGATGTGGCCCAACCCATTCCTCTTGAGGGTACAAGCCATAATCCTCTGTGGCATCATATGGTGCTGATTCTGCAGGCTTGCATAATGCAAGAGCTATGGGGACATGGCTACGTCCATCTAAATTTCAAAGGATGGTTCAGACAACCTGGGGGTCCAGACAGAGACATGTCACAGGGGTAACACTGCAGAGGAGACTCTTTCACCACAGAGAGTCCCTGCTAGGGCAATACCTAGTGGAGCTGGGGCAGTGGAGCTACTCCTGAGACCTCAGAACTGGAAAGGTACCAGAGTGCAAAGCCAGCCTGGGAGAGCGGCAGGCACAAAACTCTAACCTGAGACCTGAAACATGGGCTAAGCCTGGCAAAGCCACGAGAGCAAGGCTACCTGATAAAACCTTGGGGCCCCAATCCCCAATCAGTGTGCCCAGGATCCAGGACATGAAATGAAAGATTATTCTCTAGCTTTAAGATTTAATGCTTTTCCTGTTGGGTTTTAGTGGGGACTAGCTGTCCCTTTCCTCTGGACTATTTATCCTTTTTGAATGGGAATCTATTTTATCCCTGCCCCACCATTGTATTTTGGAAGCACATAACTTGTTCATTTCAAAGGTTCACAGCTGAAGAGAAATTTGTCTCAGGATGAATCATGTCTTAACCCTCCCCTAGTTCTGATTTAGATGAGACTCTCTCTAGGTTTTGGACTTTTGAGTTGGTGCTGTAGTAAGTTAAGACACTGGGGGCTATTGGAATGGATTGAATAGACGTAATTTTTATGTGAGTGAGTTTAGGGGAGCCAAGAGTGAAATGCTATGATTTCAGTTACCCCTCCAAAACACATGTTGAAATTTAACTGGCACTGTGACAGTAGTAATAGGGGCAACTTGTTTTTTTTTTGAGATGGAGTTTCCCTCTTGTTACCCAGGCTGGAGTGCAATGGCATGATCTCAGCTCACTGCAACCTCTACCTCCTGGGTTCAGGCAATTCTCCTGCCTCAGCCTCCTGATTACAGGCATGCGCCACCGTGCCCAGCTAAATTTTTGTATTTTTAGTAGAGACAGGGTTTCACCATGTTGATCAGGATGGTCTCGATCTCTTGACCTTGTGATCCACCTGCCTAGGCCTCCCAGAGTGCTGGGATTATAGACGTGAGCCACTACACCCGGCCTAGAGGAGACTCTTAAGAGGCAGTTACGCTTTAAGGTCTCTGCCCTTGGGAATGCATTAATGTCTTTATCTCCGGAGTAGGTTAACAATCATGAGAGTAGATTGTAAGAAATGTGAGTTCAACCCTCTCTGTTTCTTGCTCTCTCCCTTGCTTCCCCTTCCTCTGTTTGCCATGGGCTAACACAGCACGAAGGTCCTCACCAGATGCTGGATCCTTGCTCTTGGACTTCCCAACCTCCAGAACCATGAGCCAAATAAATTTATCTTCTTTGTAATTTACCAGCTCTGTGGCATTCTGTTATAGCAACAGACAATGAACTAAGACAAACATTGGGATCAATGTGATAAGCTTGATGTAGCCCATCTTGGCAAGGAACTGTGTTGCAGATTGACATGCACAGTGTCACAACTTTGACTGAGGTGTGGGAGAAGGTCAAGAGAGTCTAAAAGTAAGGCGCATTCCCCTGTGGAACTCTTAATGGTAGCACAAGGATTCCCAGAACCCATTAAGCAATATGAGTACCTAGAAAAGACAGAAAATATCTGAGGTTTCTGTCCACCCAGTATCTCCTGCCTCTCCTGGCAGTAGCACCCCACTTCCTTTGGGAAACAGCTCCTCCCCTAGTTGATGTGTTACCCCTGGGGTAACCGTAAGAGTGCCAGCCTAAAAGCCAAAAACATCAAATTCTGACTTCCGCAGTTAAGCTTTCTCCAAATAACACACCACAATTAGGACTGTATCTTCCTGTTGTTAAATCTCCCTTAATATTTTCTTTGGTGAAAAAAATGAGTGTTTCTCTTTGTCATGTAACTTAAAAAAAAAACAATTTTCTGCACACATTGAACCTCAAACTGCCTCAACACATACACAACCCTTTTTTTCAAAGTGGTTACCCTCTAGAGTAAGACACAATTTTCTATTTGGTTTTATTTTTATTTGAGAGGAAATGACGATTCCAATAACTTCTCTGCAGCAAATTAGGTGGTGTCATATAATCTGATCCACGAGTCACCCAGCCCTCCATCTTCTGTCATTATCTTTTGCGTTGAGGTTGGTTGGACAAGGCATGGCCACCTGGCTTAAGCCAGACCAGTCAAAACCCTTGTTCAGAATTTGGGAATTTTATCCGTGAGACAGTAGGAGTCAGAAACCCTTCACGTGGTTTGTACCTTCAACATGTGGGCTTGGTTGGTGGGGCTTGGAATTGTCCGTAGCCATGTAGGCCAGAGAAGTAGAGAGTCCAATTTGAGCAGCAAGGGGAAAACAAAGACTTTACCAGGAATGGAAGATGAAGGGGGAGACCACATGGCTTCTTGTTCTGATCTGTTCTTGAAATCAGGAAGCTTGAGTTCCTTTGGATTCCGTTAGACATCCCTATGTCCTAAAAATAAATCTCCCCTTTCTCCATTTAAGCTAAATCCAGTTGGTTTCTGCCTCTTAAAAATGAAGACTTCTCTATAAAACATTCAGGTTTTTGCTAGGCTATAAAACGCTTCCTCCATCCTTCTTTTCCTTGTCCTCCTTTCCCCATTTCAATCAAATGTGTGATCTCTGACACATGTATATTACGCGGAATATCAAATATAGGTCAATGGATGTCACCATGGTAAAACAAGCAAAAGAAAAGCTCACACTTCTCAATGCTTGTTAGTTAAAGGGTACAACAATGCATTCATCCCCCCTGCTGCTGGGGGAGTCATGAAGGTCAGCCGATGCTTTGGCGTGTGAACTTCTTGTTCCCACCAAATCAGTCAGCTGAAGTGGGAATGTTTTATTTAAGCAGACATGTGTCAGCCTCAGTTTGAAACAAAGACATTCTGCCAGCATCTACCATCACAAAAGCAGGCTGTGTGAGACATCTTTGCTAAGGCAATGATTTTTCTCTATTGCCAGGCACCATTTTGGAAAGTTGCTATGGGAGGTTGGCCTGCACTTTAATGACGTCCGAGACACATTGAAGGCTAATGTTTTTGAAAAACAAAGCACTGGGAAGGTTTCGGTTGGGGGCAGGGAGGTGGTGAAAATCAAACGGCCCATTGCAGCTAAATTACCAGCCTCACAGAGCTTTTAGAAATACCGTTCTGCCTGGGCCTGGGGCCACTACTCTCTCTCTTGCTCTTCCAATTAATTATTGTGTTTTAACACTATCTCCAAAGATAATTGCCTGTCAGTGTATCAGTATGTAACACCTCAGGGTGAACGATGTTCTTGCACTCCTCTGTCAGCCCTAATAAACTCAGGGCAGGGAGAACCCACCTGCTTTCATGTGATCCCAGAATCCAGATTCTCCTCAGCAAAGATGCTGCCTCCCTCCCCACCCATCCCTGGTTCTCACAGTGTGGGGTACAGGGTAGGCTGGGGAGCCAGACGCACATGCTCCATGGTAGAAGGGTTGCCTTATCACCCGCCCCAAGTCTAAGGACAATTTCTTTTCCATAGACCTGTGGGTGTTAATTTATTGTTGCGAACGGCAAAATAAATATCAAAGAAGGGATTTCTTTTTTTGCCAACCTGTCCCATTGCCCACTAAAAGAAAAGATATAAACCATTAGCTTTTGTAATTACAGAGGTGGTAAAAGTCAAATATTTTCCAAATAAATCATGCTTGGCGGAGTTCTTTTGTATTTTTAAAGCAAAATGGAGCATAATGGAATGCGAGGTTTGAAGCTATTTAGTTAAGGCTGCTGCATTAAATATTCCAATAGGGGGGAAGAAAAAAATTCCCCATTTCAAATTAAATTGAACCCATTCGGGGAAAGTACGAGCATCATATGGAGTAAGTGTCAATTAAAGTGATAAGTAGTGGGTCTGGCACCGAGTTCTGGATTGTTGTGAGGTCTGTTTCCCCAGTGTGGCCATTCGGTACTGTGGGGGGAATTGAAACTGATCCACCATGTGCGACCTGGGATTCTTCTAAGAAACAGATTCTAGTTCAATATCTCTGAGTTAATTGGCATTTTATTCTCATTTAAATCTCTGTCACAACCTTTTATTTTATTTTATTTTTGTATTTCAGAGGAAACTACCATTCCGGTATCTTTCCTGCAGCTTTCAGGAAGCTCAGAACAAATTAGGTGGTGTCATATTATCTCACCCATGGATCTCACAGCCCTCCGGCTTCTGTCAGGATTTTGGGAGATGATGTGGCTTGCCAATTGCTCGCTCTCTCGGCAGCAGAATGGAGAGGAAGCATAATCATACATGGCTTTGGACATTTTCTGCAAAGCCCAGTTTGCTTCCTGTCTCCTGCGTGTTTTCCACAGCAAAGGGAATGCTCTCCATAAGGAAGGGAAGGGAATCACCTGAGATGGGAGAGGGAGAGTATGGGATAGATTATTATAAATTTACTCATAATTATGAATTATGAGAGTGGCTGCAAATCTGTAGCCTGGGAAATAGGAATGCTCCTAGGGTGTGTCCCATACTCATCCCAAAGTGGCACCTGGAATGCCCACTAGCAATATCCCAACAATAGGAGGGAAGGCCAGTGGGGATATGGGTTTTCATCTTCCCCGAGGACCCCATCTCAGGGAAATCTCTGGGTTCCTGGCCTTGATTTCCCTGGTTTCATCTTCAGACAATGTCAGTTTGTGGTCACTTTCCCAGGAGAGTCCAGCCTTGCCAGGTGCCTTCAATGAGCAATATGGTTAGGGCCTTGTGTACCCTGCCCACTCTAGTCACCACCAAGGATGGCCTACATCACAGGGGCTTCCAGACCCTCCCACAACCAAGGAATGCTTCCCTGGGAGCCACTGAGTTAAGGCTGCCTGCTATCTCTGTCATCCTTGGCAACTCACATTTTCCCAAACACAAATACAAGCCCACACAGTCATTCACCCACCCTCAGCTCCACCTCTCATCCCCCACAATGTTCTGGTCCTTTTGAGGCACACTGAATTTTCCCAGGATTCCTCAGTTTGTTCGTACACAAAAAGTCTCAGCACTTAACAGTAATAAGCAGGTTGTTCCGGCTCATTCCATTCACCTACTGATGCGGGACTCCCTGCACAGATGTCTGCTCTCAGTAAGTATATTTCTAGGAACCCACAGGAAGGTCTCATATGAATCCCAGAGAAGTCCCTCTTGTTACCACTTAAGATAATTGGCCGTGGACACCAGGCATCACCTGCTTCCCTTCCCACCAGGCACTGCATCCACAGCCTGGCATTAGAGTCTCCCGTATTCTCACCCACTGTTCCACAGAAAGCTACCGTGATGCCCAGAGTCCCCACAGAACCCAAGCAGGGGAGAAATGCATGCTTCCTCCACTCTAGAACACTTGTCATCTGGGTTCCCAAAGCACTGCTTGAGCCCCTGTGAAAACAGCTGCATCAGCTCCCTCCCGCAGCCTCCACTTCACAGCTTTCAGACACAGTCCCGGGGCTGGGCCAGGGAGAAGGCTCCTGCTCACTCCCTCCATGGCCTGTCATATCTGCTCCAGACATCTTTGTGCAGACCTCCTCCCCCATGCAGCAAATTCTCCCGGGGGTGTTGCCTGCTTACAAGCTCTGCAGACACAATGAGACACTGTTTCCCCTTTAGAGCCAGCTGGAATCCTGGCTCCAGATCCGTGCCACATTTTGCAATTCTCTCGGCCAGTGGATGACAGACACTGGCAGAAGCCCTCCTATGATCTCATAGCCCTTTGAGGGTGTCCGTCCACTGGGTTCTCACAGCATTGCCTAGAGAGAGCCATAATTTTATTGCCTGGAATTGACTCCTGAAGTCATCTTATTCTTTTCATGTCTTTGAGCTGTTTAAGGGCAGAGCCCGGGGCTCATACAGCTCTGTACTCTCAGCAGGATATGGCCCACTCCCTGGCACAGGATCAAGGACTGATCCAAGATCAATATGAGACACCTGGGGTCAGAATGAACTTGACTGGAAGCCCCAAGAGGCCCCAACAAAATCTAATGTTTTTCGATTTTGATTTAGGAGGTCTTGAAGAGGTGCCCAGAGATGAGTATATTTAATAAGCTCCAAATTTCTGATAAACACCATCATTTGGAACCTCTGACCTAGAACTCAGCACTGCATGTAGCTCACGGGGTTGTTCACCGGGTGTGGGACATGGGGTTGGAGTGGGGTGTGCATGGACTGTCTTCCTGGCTGTGCCCCCTGGAAATCCCTGGACGTCTCCTCCTCCATGGCTGCTGTTTCACCATCCCACGCATAGTACACACCAAGCACCGTATCCCACGTGCAGTTCTCCAGCTCCACTGAATTCCAGTGTGAGGGCTCCTTGGTGAGGCCAGTGCGTCTCCCGCCTTCTTGGCCCTGAGAGATGGCAACTTTGCCTTCTCAGAGCCTATCATCCTGGAATCTCAAGCCCACGGTTGAGCATGGCTTTGGTGTCAGGTTTGTGCAGCGTGACCCTGGAAATTCAGATACAGGGACTGAGAGAAAGACTACTTCCCACCCCACTGAATTACAGTTTTTCTCTCAAAAACATAATTCACCACCCCACTTGCCATCTTGCCTCTGTTTACCCGGGGCATGGGTTCATGCCTTCAGTCCAACCAAGAGACTTAAAAGTTAACAAATTGCTCTGAGCTTCTACCTCCTACTCTCCCTTCCAACCATTGACAGTCTTAAGCTTTTCAAATTTTATAATTAACCATGTACTGAATGATGATGGAAGGTCCTTGGGAAATCTGTGACACAGTCACAAGTGGAAATTCTTGTGGCTGTATCTTGGATTTGTGGGAAGAAAGGCTCAAGGCAATCTAGTCTCACGGCTTAAAATACCAGCTCAATGCTGCTGACTCCCACATTTATATTTCCAGCTCAGACCTCTTTCCTGGACTTCAGTCTTATATATCCAAACGCCCACGCCACGTCTTAACTTAGATGTCTAACAGGCATCTAAAACTCAACATATCCAAAATTCCTAATCTCCTCCTACCCAAAACTGTCTCCACCCACAGCTTTCCCCGGCTGAGCTGATAGCACCTCCATCCTTCCTCTTGCTCAGCCAAAAACCTTGGAGATGCCCTTGATTCCTCCCTTTCTCTCACACCCCACATCTAATAGAGGAGCAAACCTGATGCTTCCACTTTCAAATAGATCTGCACTCTGACCACTCTCCCCACTTCCCTTATACCACTTTGGTGTAAGCCGCCATCGTTTATCCTGTACCTTATAGCAGATTCCCTAATGGGTCTCCCTGCTTCTACTGTTGCCTCCTACCATCTACCCTTAACATAGAACCAAAAGACCCCTTTAAAAGATAAGTGCAATGAATCAGGTTTCTTCTCTGCTCAAATCCCTAAAACAGACATCCACTCCATGCAGAGTCAAACCATAAATCCTTGCAATGGCCACCAAGGCCCATGTGACCTGCGCTTTCCAGCAACTCCATCCGCATGCCCTTTTCCAAAACCCTGACGCTAGGTCCTTCCTGCCCTTAAACACGCCTGCACACCTTCACGGCTCTGCTCAACCATTGCCTCTGCCTAGAAAGCTCCTCTCCCATCCTTCTGCTTGGCCAGCTTATCTCCATCACGTCTTTGTTAAAATTTCACTTTGGGCCGGGCACGGTGGCTCAAGCCCGTAATCCCAGCACTTTGGGAGGCCGAGGAGGGTGGATCACGAGGTCAACAGATTGAGATCATCCTGGTCAACATGGTGAAACCCCGTCTCTACTAAAATACAAAAAATTAGCTGGGCATGGTGGCGCATGCCTGTAATCCCAGCTAATCAGGAGGCTGAGGCAGGAGAATTGCCTGAAACCAGGAGGCGGAGGTTGCGGTGAGCCGAGATGGCGCCATTGCACTCCAGGCTGGGTAACAAGAGCGAAACTCCGTCTCAAAAAAAAAAAAAAAATTTCACTTTGTCCTAAGGCCACCCTGCGTACCCTATTAACCATGGCAGCCCAATCCTTGGACCACTCCATTCTCAGGCCCCTTCTCAATTTCTTATAGCACTTATCACGTCTTCATAGATTGTATAAGTTACTTATGCATTATAGTTGTTGGCTCTCTCCCCTTCCTGGAATGTACGTCTAGATCTTTATTTTCTTCACTGATGGGCTGGCATACAGGTAAAGCATGAGTAGGCACTCAGTGAATGCTTGTTAACTGCTGAATGGAGGGTTTGTGAGCATGTGTTTGTTAGCAAAGGAACTTATATTGCCAAAGATGGAGGCAACAACGTCATAAAACCAGGAAATGTGGGAATAAAATACACCAGTTATTTGAAGGTAAAAACAAGGTTCTTTAAGAAAACCAAGATAGGTGAGATCCACTAGAGTGAGTCCAACATCTTAGTGCTGAATAAAGACATGATATCACGGTACTAAAACTCCTCTCAGCGTGTAACTTCTTTCACATACAGTTTTTTCACCCGTCAATGATTGCACAAGATAGATCTAATATTCCCATTTCACAGTCAAGGAAACAGAGGCCCAGAGAGATGAACAAACTTGCCCAATGCTAATAAGGAGGAAATGACTGGGCCAGCCAGGTTTGGCCAACTCCAAGTCCTGAGCCCCCCCACGCCCCCATTACTGTGCAATCCAGAGGAGGAGGGAGAGAATGAAGAACAGTGATCGGGCAGGCAGATCTGGGGTTATCACTTGTCAGAAACATCCAGTCTGGAAGAATTCCCTCAGAACTGAGGTCATCCCACAAGATGCCAACTCACATTCCTCTTCACAGCCTGGTTTCCCACTCAAACATGAAGACCTCATTCCTGAGACCTGTGCAAGACAGAATCTTCCAGCAACCTTACCATGGACCAGCC
Organism: Callithrix jacchus; assembly: GCF_049354715.1. NCBI lineage: Eukaryota > Metazoa > Chordata > Mammalia > Primates > Cebidae > Callithrix > Callithrix jacchus. Next base: position 16,938,108 of record NC_133509.1, read on the forward strand.
TCCTCCTCCTCCACTCCCCACCCTAAAATGATGTCCATTCCTCACACATGTAGCTGGCCTGATCAATTTTCCTTTTCCCTTTTCTTGAAAAAGGATATAAAAATCAAGAGCTGTCTGGAGAGCAATGCCGGCATTTTAATCAGGACAATAGGATTGGAGGCCAAAGGGTGCTGTGTTGACAAGACAAAGACCGCATGGAGGGCTGAAGGCAGCCAGCAGAAAGGAGTTATCACTGTCCAGCTTAATGACAGCCAGATACAGAAAGGGTTATTCACCCCAAGTTTTAAAAATTCTATAGTGTGCAGTCGGGACCTTGCTGGAGTTGTTTTGTCTATTTCTGTGGATGCTGGCGCACCCCCTTTCTTGGCAGGGCTGAGAGCGCCTCCATAACTCACTTGCAGATGTCTGCAGTGCTGTCCCACTTCTGGAGTTGATGTTCATTAGAAGACACAACTGGAAATTCTTAAGCTGTTGCAAAATGGGTTATTTGGAACTGAATTCTGGTCTCTGTGTTCACATAGTGGATGTTGCAGCTCTCTTGGCTGGAGAAGATGCAGATGTTGTCACTGTGCCTGACATGCTGAAAAGGCCCAGCTAGAGATGAGTGGCACGGTCTTAGATCAGGACGGCTGAAGCTGGTGTTAGGCAATGTCTAGTCCATTTCCACTTGAGAAGCCAAGGCCCTCAGTTGGGGTTCACCATGCCGTGATGGCAAAGCCTCACGGGCACTTTCACAAAGCAGATACTCGTTGCCTTGGCCATGGTACTGACCTGTTCTGTAACCGGCAAAGGCCACTGCTGATATTGACATTCAGCTTTGTTTGATTCTGCTTGATGCTTTTCAGTTTTGTGCACTAAGCAATTTCAGTCATTCATTCAACAAATGTATGGAGCATCTACCACTCCTACATTTGCCAGGCACTTTCTCAACAATAACAATAATGGACACAGAGCACTCATGGTGCAACAGACACTGCTATAAGAGGTCACCCATAAAAGCTAATTAACCCTCACCACCAACCTGGGAGTAGATGAGCTAGTGATAACATGTAAGAAAAGAAGCCTCAAAATCAATAAATGCCAGATGCTAAGTCTTCTTGTTTCCCAAAGGTTGCCTCACAGACATCCATAAAACGTTAACTGTGAGATTTCCATTTATAAATGGAACCTGGTTCTCCAGGAGATATCCCCAGCCTCTTCCACTTTGCAAGCTACCCGATCCGCTCCCTTCCCATCTGTGGGGTCTCACTCTGTTGCCCAGTCTGGAGTGCAGTGCTATGATCTCTGCTCACTGCAGCTTTTGTCTCCCCAATTCAAACAATTCTGCCTCAGCATCCCAAATAGCTGGGATTACATGCATGTGCCACCACACCCAGCTAAGTTTTTTATTTTTAGTAGAGATGGGGGTTTGCCATGTTAGTCAGGATGGTCTCAAACTCCTGACCTCATGATCCACCTGCCTCAGCATCCCAAAGTGCTGGGATTACAGGCGTGAGCCACCGTGCCCAGCCCAAAACTGTTGAATTTCTATGACAGGTGTTGTGCGTGGCATGCTGGGGTTACAAAGATGAATTACACATAGTGTGTCCTTGCAGAACTTAGAATCTCCCCTGGGAGAGACAATGAGATACACAACAATAGCAGCAAATAATGATGGCTAACACTTAACTGAGCATCTGTTCCGTTTTATATAGTGGTTGTGCATTTTTTCATATTTATCAGCCCAACGGCCCTGTGGGTAGGCACTATTCTTACTCCCATTTTACAGATCATGACTGGAATTTCAAGAGGGAAGGAGCTTCTTCGGTGATGGAGCTGAATTCAGGTCTGGTCACCTTGACTTCAAGGCCAGTGTTTGCTTCATGGAATCACGTCTTGGTAGGTAGGTGAGGGGAACACAGGTCAGGGCATAGTGGCTCAGGCCAAGCAGCTTGTACCTCCAGACAACTGGGCAGCTCTTGGTGAGCTGGTGAGAGGGCAGGAATGTCCACCCAGAAGCTGTCCAGTGGGCCTCCACAAATGCTGATTGACGGTGTGTATGTGCCCTCTGCCCAGGGAAGGAGGCCTCGTTCAGGAGGTGACCAGGTGACTGTACAATGGCAACCCACCTGGCAGACCCAGCATGGCCCACACTGCCGTGACTGGCAGCCGCATTAAGGAGGCCATGGGCCAGGCCTTCCCCAGAGGGATGTGCCTCTGGGTCTATATAAAACGGCCTCTAAGGAGACCATGCAATGGGAAACCTCTTTTCCTCCATGGTCCCATCTACACATAGACCTCTGCATACACTGGCTCGCCCCTGCTTAGAGTCAGGATGGAAAGAATGATCAATTCAAGGGCACAGGCCTAGTCTTCCTATAATTCTCCAAGTTCAAGGTCCTCTTGGAAGGGATAAGCACCACAGTCTTGTGTAGCATGGGACTTATGCCCCACGTCCAGAAGAAGACAGCTACACCCAGAGGCTTAATTGAGCTGCCTGTGGTCAGAAAGGGGCTTGAGATAAAATCATGCACTAGTCCGCCCTGTTCCCAGAGGTTTCCAGGGACAGGGAGTCCACCTGGTGTTTTCTAGGACAACTGGGAGGGTCTTAAAGGCCAAGGGGCCCAGACACAGAGCGGAGCAGCACCCAGGGTAGGTATCCTGGAGAGGTGCTTCTGCAGTTTCTCCCTGCGCTCCTCTAGCTCCTGCTCGCTCACTCTCTCTCACTCTCTCTTTCTCTCTCTCTCTCCCTGTCTTACACACACATAGATACACACACTACCCCCACCTCTGACTACCAATTCACTCCAGGGCTTCCTGCCCACTTCGTGGGGCTGCTGTGGAACAGAGGAGGACCCTGAGTCATGGCCATGGGCAGTGTGCACCCCCACACCCACTCTCCATCTTCTCTAGCTTTGAGGTCACCCATCCCTGCACACACTGGGTAGGGCCTCCTCCCTTTCCATCCAAAGCCTCACCTGTGTCCTGGTCCTCTGCTGTGGGGAAGACAGCCCACTCAGGAGGATATTCATCTCATAGGGGTGATAAGGTCTGATGAGAGGACACAAAAGAGGAGGAGGGGGAAGCTGCCTGGCCAAAGGGGCCAATATGCCCACCTACCACTTCCCCAGGAAGCCCCTCAGGCTTCAGCCAGCAGGGGTGAGGACATGGGACTCCCTCCCACAATACCAACCTTCCACCAGGAAAGGGGGCCTTGGTATGCACACAGCCATTCCTGTTTTCTGGTAGCGGGTAGCTGGTCTGGAATGACTCTGTGACTTCCGGAAAGCCACATGAACCCTCTGAGCCCATTTCTCACCTGGTAGGGGAGCCATGCGGGTTAAAGGAGGTACTCCATTAGAAGATCCTTTGGATATCATGCTGTAAATAGGAAGTGTGTTGTTTCTCAAAGAAGAAGGTCAAAATGCACCCACACTCTTATACATGCACACACACACACACACACACACACACAATTTTTCTGTAAGATCTAGTAGGAATTCTTTAAACATCAGTTATGTTCCTAGGATAGTGCTGAGGATACAGAGAAATCCCAGCCATACATAGCTTCCCCTCCTTGGAAGAACAGAAGAGCAGCCCCACAGAGCGGGAGCGCCACTCCAGAGCCAGCTGCCAGCCAGGCTGGAAAAAGATGGGCTCGTGGCCTCAGAGTGGTTGAGAGTGAGGAGAGCCTGTTCCTTCTGCCTTCCTTCCAAGGATGATGCAGGCAGATCTCTGCATTTCAAAGCCAGGAAGAGGGAGGCCCAAAGAATGTAGTGATTTGCCTGAAGTTCCACAGAGAGAGTGGCAAGATCTGTGGAAACAGCACGTGTACCAGTTCCTCAAAAACCTTCCCAGCACCTCCTCCTTTCCTCTTGCCCTGAAAGATAAATACGCATGTGCACACACACAGGTACACACCCGCACATCCCTCTGGGCCCATACAAAATGGGCTGTGAAGAAACAACGCAAACAATTTAACACGGGGCAGTCTCAGTGACGTCTACTGGAATAGGAAGGGCTATAATATCAGGAACTCAGCTCTGGAGTCAGAGGTGCTCTATGTGGAATCCCTGCAGTCATGTACTAGCTGTCTGACCTTGAGCAAGTTACCAGTCTAAGCTCCTGAGCTGTAACCCGAGCCTAATAACACGACTTGCTTGTTGTGGAAACTAAATGAGATAATACTGCACAAGAGCTCAGCCCTTGCCAGGTGCAGTGGCTCACGCCTGTAATCCCAGCACTATGGGAGGCCGAAGGGGGGCAGATCACGAGGTCAGGAGTTCAAGACCAGCCTGACCAACATGGTGAAACCCCATCTCTACTAAAAAAATATATATATACAAAACTTAGCCAGGCGTGGTGGCAGGCACCTATAATCCCAGCTACTCAGGAGGCTAAAGCAGGAGAATGACTTGAATCTGGGAGGCAGAAGTTGTGGGAAGCTGAGATCATAACATCGCACTCCAGCCTGGGCAATGAGCGAAACTCTGTCTCAAAAAAAAAAGAGCTCAGTGCTTACCTGGCTTGTAGCTCAGGCTGTTGTTATCACTTTCCTAGAAGCAAGAGAACAGAGAATCTACAGTGCTGTCCCGTATGTCTGATGCAAGGATAAAACAGGACACTGGCCTTAGCAAGAGCACTGGGATAAGTGCTTTAAGTAGCTATCCCCTTTCATTCAACAATAATACTATGAGATTGGTCTACTTATCCTTATGCTAGAAGGGAATGGAAGCTCAGAGAGGTTAAGTATCTTGCCCAAGGTCACACGGCCAGGAAGTAGCAGCATAGAGATTCGATTCCGGGTCCGTCTGTCTCTAAAGCATACAGATCTCCTTCTAGTCCACATTGTATCACCAAGAAGTTTCATCTTGTCTCCTGGCAGAGAGATGGTCTGCAGAACAAGCCCTGGAGTCACAGGCCTGTCCTGACTGACGAAGGTTCTGGGCTGCGTATCTTGGCCCACGTCATGGTACAGGGACCTGGCATGATGGCCACCTCCATGTAGCTGGGAGGGGTGGTGGCTGTGATCTGACAAGGGCTGGTGCCCCTGTAAACTGGGCCAGGCCCACTTGAGGTGACCTGAGTCTGAGATGGTGTGGACGGTGAGGAGGCTGCCTGCCTGGGTCACTGCCAACTGTCTTGGTCTTGCCTTGTGGTCTGGATTTGAGGGGCCTGTCACAGCCTCTCAGCCAGTTCCAGACTGAGTTGATCCTGCTACACACAGCAAGGGCTGTCTCGGTGACGGGACCTGTCTCGGTGAAGGGGCTTCCTCTTAATCCAGAAAAACAGGTCTGTGACATGGTTGGGGAATATTCCCGTTATCCATTTCTTTGAGGCCGGAGGTCAGCCTCCCCTAGCAGCTGTAGCAGGGCCGGGAAGGAGCAAGGACCTCGGCGTTGGACAGGCTGAGCTTGAATCCTGGCTTTGCTGCTTCTGGCTGAGGGACTTGCACAAGTTGGGGTGTGTCCTTGGGCTTCACCACCTGTGAAATGGGAATGACAGGACCTGCCTCGCAGCTCCTCCCAAGGACTGCTGAGACTGCACCGGAAAGTGCCGGCGCCGGGCTGGCCACACGGTGAGACTGCAGGCACTGGGGGATCCAGCCTTGACCACCAGGCCTTTCCTCAAGGCCAGTGAGGCAAGGCAGCCCCATCACCACAGCTCCCTCCCCAACCCTACGTCTTGATCTCTGCCCTGAAATGCACCCCACCCCCTACAAATACAGAAACCCACAAGAACCACTCCACTGAGATTCACAACTGAAGAATGTTTGCGTAATCTCAGCCAGTGATCTAAGTCTCCATATATTTTTCCTTCCTTTTTATTATGATTTTTTTAATTTTAATTTTATTTAGCCTGGCTTCCATACTAAAAATACCAACCTCTGAGATAAAAGCGTGCGCATTATGATTCTGCCTTATTCAATCTTCCACAATACAGTGAGTGCTTGAGTAATGGAAAGGGGAAAAGCAGCTACTCCTGTCTCCCGCCGGAAAGGGTTTTTGTGAGGAAATTGATCATTTTCTCCCAAAGCCATTGTGTCAAAATTAGGGAAGGGCTGCAGGAAGGCACGGATCAGTTACTTTTCCTCCTCTGAATACAAGTAAACGTTATTCCAGATGAAATCTTGTTTTCATCCCATAAATCATGACCCCTGATATACTTCATGCATCTGTAACAGGAAGAGCCAACACTCTTGGCCACCCTGGGGGCGTTGCAATGTGCAGAGAGGCCATAAATCCTCATCATACCTCCCTTCTGCTTTCAGAGGTTAGTGTGGGGGCACCTGGCCAGGGAAAAGCAGGGGTTTCAAAGCTTCTGCTGCCTTCTGTGAAACCAGAGGGCCCGCCAGGGATAGGGTCTCTGTTGTTTGAAGCTGCAAAGGTAATGAGCCTATTTCCTCGGCTGTGGCATCCTCTGAGGATGCTTGGAAGGATAGGGATGAATAAAAGGGAAATGGATATCACTCTGCCTCCTCCCCAGATGGCAGGTTACACGTTTAGGGAAAAGCTTTCCTACCTTTCCATGGGGCTGTACTGTAAGGTTTCCGGGGCTTACTGTTGCTCCTTGGGGTGTGTGTTGGCAGAGGGTGGGGAGGGGTGGGAGCTGAGTAGTTGGAAAAATGGGGAGGTGGAAAGGCCTAGAGCAGAACTTGCTTTAGATCCTCAGAGGCCCCTTTGATTACCCTACTGTCCCCAACCTTTCTGCCCAAAGTCAATTCAGTGTCATTTCAAAGTGAATCCCTTGGGCTTCAGGAAAGGTGCCAGTGGGGAATGATTATGTCCCTCTGACTGTCTAGTAGGGAAGCAAGTCGAGCTCCTGTGGCTAGGAAACAGAGTTCTCCTAAAAAGTGCTGAAGAGTCACCCCATGGAGATTTATTTTTATTTTATGATTATTATTTTGAGACAGAGTTTTACTCTTGTCTCTCAGGCTAGAGTGCAATGGCACAATCTTGGCTCACTGCAATCTTCACCTCCCAGGTTCAAGTGATTCTCCTGCCTCAGCCTCCCAAATAGCTGAGACTGTAGGCACCCACCACCAGGCCTGGCTAATATTTTTGTATTTTTAGTAGAGACAGGGTTTCACCATGTTGGCCAGGCTGGTCTCAGACTTCTGACTTCAAGTGACTCATCTGCCTCAGCCTCCCAAAGTATTGGGATTACAGGTGTGAGCCACTGCGCCCGACCCCCATGGAGGTTTTTAAGAAGACAGATTGAGGATGCTGGAACTCAGGTGAGTGGAAGGTGATGGAGTGGGCACCTAGGGGTGCCCGCAGCTGCCCCACCAGCTGGCGATTAGTTGTTCTACTGCTGCTGTCATGTTCCCTTGATGGGAAGTGCCATATTAAACCTGAGGCTTTAATTTTTTTCTTTGTTACAGTTTCTTTCAGATGCCCACAACCCTTCTGTCTTACTCCATTTGCTGCTGCTGTAACAGAATACCACAGACTAGGTAACTTATAAAGAACAAAGGCACATTTGGCTCACAGTTCTGGAGGCTGGAAAGTCCAACAGCATGGAGTCAGCACCTGACGAGGGCCATTCCATGGCGGAAGACATCGCATGGCGAGAGAAGGCAAGAGCACACAAGACAGAGAGAAAAAGGGGGCCAAATTTATCCCTTTATTGGGAGCCCACACACTCGTGATACCAGCATTAGTTCATTTATGAGAGCAGAGTCCTCATCACATAATCGGCTCTTAAAAACCCCACCTCCCAATGCTATTATATTGGCAACTACATTTCACCATGAGTTTCGGAACCAACATTCAAGCCATACATAGTATCTTCCTTATTGCCTTAGCAGAATTAAGGAAGGGAGGGGTGGCTCCCCTCCTCACCTCTCCATTGAGGTCATGGTAGTAGCAGAATCATATCGGGGGTGGAATGTCTGGTGTTGTCAGCAGGGAGTCTGCAGACATAGAGGGGGCAACTTCCCTAAAGACACCTCAGGAGCAGATCCAAGGGTGATGCCCACCCCCAAATACAACATCAGAATGTCACCCTCCAAGGAAGCAAGAATGTCTCTAAGTTATGCCACCAGGGGATCTTCAGTGTGTGGCAATATCAGTGGCACTTTGCCCCAAGCATAAAGAGAAGTCCCTAATTTTTTTTCAAACAAAATTTCCTGTTCTTTTGTTTGTGTTTAGATTAAAATAGAAATTGGTTTGTATAACCCAATGCAGTGGCTCATGCCTGTAATCCCAGCACTTTGGGAGGCCAAGGCGGGCAGATCACAAGGTCAGGAGATTGAGACTATCCTGGCCAACATGGTGAAACCCCATCCCTACTAAAAAAGTACAAAACAATTAGCCAGGCATGGTGGCATACACCTCTAGTCCTAGCTACTTGGGAGGCTGAGACAGGGGAATTGCTCGAACCCAGAAGCTGGAGGTTGCAGTGAGCCGAGATTGTGCCACTGTAGTCCAGCCTGGTGACGGAGCAAGACTTCATCTCAAAAAAGAAATAAAAATAAAATAGAAATTGATTAGTAAGCAGTGTACTTATTCATTTATTCATCAAAGATATGCTGAGCAGTTACTGTGTGCGATACACCCATCTAGTCTTCTATGACCTGTAATAGACATCAGACATTTCAGAATCAAGTTCCAATTTTTGGAAAAAGCCTTCTCTAATTTTTCTTAGAATCACATTATTTAATTAACTATTAGCCAGTTCAAAAATCGGTGGCCACCCATTTCATGCTTACCTACCTGTTCCATTTCTGAGCCAGTCTAACTATTAGGAAGGCAGTGATGTATTCTACCCTACCACATTTCTTTGCTGTGAAACATACCAGAATTTCCATCACTCTTCTCTGGAACTGTCTCTCCTAAGTGTGTCTCCTGGGTCTGCTTATTTGCCTAGACTTTCCCAGTTTATCTACAACATCCCAGTAGATGTGATTTTTGGGCACCTATCTCTACCACCCTCCCAATCATGATTTCCTTAGCAATCTGCTTTCTAGTTAAAATGTTCCAAACCCAAGGCCACAGATGGCTGGGAGCCTCATTTCAAGAGTTCTTGAAGTTTCTTTATACTCTATTCCTTAGGATCTGATTCGACTGCATAGAATGGGGTGAAAACCAAATAGCAGTAGCTTAAAACAAGATTGACATTTCTTCTCCCTCACATAAAAGAAGCCTGGGGATAGTCAGTTTGGAGCTGATGTGGAAGCGCTATGGTTACATCAGAAGCAGAAGCTCTTATCTTTCTTCTCTGCCATCTTCAGAATGTGGCTTCCATCCACATCATCTGAGATAGCTGCCAAAATTCCAGCCATCACATCTGTGTTCAAGCAGCAAGAAAAGAGGAAAGAAAGGCATGTGTTTCTCTCTCTTAAGATTTTCCTGAAGTACCACACAATGCTGTTATTAGCCAGGATTTGAACATGTAATCACACTCTAGCTACAAGAGAGGCTGGCAAGTGTAGTCTTTGATCTTGGTTGTACTATGATCAGCCCAAAACTGGGATTCTGTTAACTATGAGGGAGAAGAGAATGGATATTCGGTAATCAATTAGAAATCTCTGCCACAAGCACCAAACTTTATCGAAGAAGTGTCATTATCAGCCAGGGTCAGTGGCTCATGCCAGTAATACCAGCACTTTGGGAGGCCAAGGTGGTGGATCACCTGAGGTCAGGAGTTCAAGAACAGCCTGACCAACATGGAGAAACTCTGTCTCTACTAAAAATACAAAATGAACTGGGCGTGGTGGTACATGCCTGTAATCCCGGCTACTCAGGAGGCTGAGGCAGGAGAATTGCTTGAACCCAGGAGGCAGAGGTTGCAGTGAGCTGAGATTGCGCCACTGGACTCCAACCTGGGCAACAGAGCAAAACCACAATACTCCATCTCAAAAAAAAAAAAAAGGTGTCGTTATCATGGGGAATGGAAGGGTAGGAGACAGGAACATCTTTATTTTCATCAAAAACAGGCCTTCAGCCAGGAGCTGTGGCCCATATCTGTAATCCCAGCTACCTGGGAGGCTGAGACATGAGAATTGCTTGAACCTGGAGGCCGAGGTTGCAAGGAGACGAGATTGTGCCACTGCATCCCAGCCTGGGCAACAGAGCAAGACTTTGTCTCAAACAAAACAAAATAGAACAAAAACACAGCCCTTTCCACAAAGATTGGGAACCACAATGTCATTTCAAAGTATTTCTGTTAAATGGCAATGTCCACAGCAGAAAGAATGTAACTGAAGAGTTCTGGTACCCTAGGAAGCAGACAACTGTTATTTCATGTAGCCAGCATCTTCTACTTCTTCTAAGAAATGTGCTTTTCCTAAGTTCAACTAAGGGGTTCCAATGACCATACCTTGTTCTTAGAGGTCCTGCCCACCTGGTCACAGCTGATTGGGCCAGGCCTGGGCATCTGTTTCTTCTGATCCAATAAGAAGACCCAGCCCCTCCAACCTCTCTTGTCCTCTCTCTCCTCCCAGAAAGGGGCAGCAGTCCTGGGGAAGTGAGTCCCAATGTAGGCCCCAGGCATGACTGAAGCTGGGAGACTGAAGCAAGAGGGTTAGCATGATCTTTTGGTCGGATACATCCTCCAGCCCAGCTGTTTCATCAGTAACAAAGCTGACATCTTGATTTCTGCCTGCTTGAAGGGAAGAGAGTTCTTTTTAGGCCCCTCCAACCCCAAGATTGTTCAATGGCAAGGCAAGATACAGACAATAGGTACCACGTGGCTTCGTATAACGAAAAGAAAAGGACAGGCTGGGCGCGGTGGCTCACGCCTGTAATCCCAGCACTTTGGGAGGCCGAAGCAGGCAGATCACGGGGTTAAGAGATTGAGGCCATCCTGGCCAACATGGTGAAACCCTGTCTCTACTAAAAATACAAAAATTAGTTGGGTGTGGTGGTGTGCACCTGTAGTCCCAGCTACTTGGGAGGCTGAGGCAGGAGAATTGCTTGAACCTGGGAGGTGGAGGTTGCAGTGAGCCGAGATCATGCCACTGCACTCCAGCCTGGCACCTGGTGACAGAGCAAGACTCCGTCGAAAGAAAGAAAGAAAGAAAGAAAGAAAGAAAGAAAGAAAGAAAGAAAGAAAGAAAGAAAGAAAGAAAGAAAGAAAGAAAGAAAGAAAGAAAGAAAGAAAGGAGGGAGGGAGGGAGGGAGGGAGGGAGGGAGGGAGGGAGGGAGGGAGGGAGGGAGGAAAGAAAGAAAGAAAGAAAGCGACAAGAACAGCAAAAGCCACGCATGCCTTGGTTGCCTTTATCTGAGGGACACTGTGCTAAGAGCTGCTGGTGTGCTGGTGAACCAGCCCTCACTGAGCTGAGAGTCCCAGGGAAGACAGCATTACAACAGCAATTCCAGGAGCAGACTGGGTGTTACGATGACAAGGTACCTCGAATGATGGCGGCCAAGAACAGGTCTAATCTGGGTCAGGGAGGATCTTGCAGACCAAGTATTTGTCCAGCTGACATTTCAGATGAGTGGGTATTATCCAGGCAAAGAGGAGGTAGATTGGCAGAGGGAGGAAAGAAGGACAGAATTCCAGGCAGAGGCAAGGGTTGGCACCCAGGCGGGGAGAAGGATGTGGCAGGGTCACGGACATGAAGGAAGTTCCCTCGGGAGGACCTGTGCAATGCGGGAGGTCAGAGACCACATGGTGTCCAGGTTCCAGCCCCAGCTGGCCTAGAAAGCCTTGCTGAAGTAAGAGTGGACTCTTCTGAAACCAACGGGCCATCACTGAAGATTCTCGGTGGGGAGTGGAATAATCAGGTTTATATTTTAGAAAGGTTATTCTTGCTGTGCTAGGGGCACTGTGGAAGGGGCAGAGAGCATGGGTGAAGGCAGGGAGATTGGAGAAATGATAGTAACTCAGAGCTGAGAGGCTGGCGGAAGAGGTATTTAGGAATTGGGAGAAGGCTTTGGGCACGGGTCTGAGAAATCAGAGAAAAGGAGGAGTCCTGGTGACTCAGGGCGTACAGCGCAGTGGGAAGTGGTGCCATGGTTGCCCTTTATCGAGTCACTTCTCTCCGAGACTCAGTTTCTGTATCCGTCAAACCAGAGAGTTAGATTAGGCATGTTCTAGGGTCCTTTGAGTTACTTCTTCATGCCTTAAAGCCCTTAAGAATTGCGAAGGAAGGGCTGAGGGGAGCTGGAGGAGTTGGAAAGAACTATGAGAACAGCATCTTTGAAGGAAGGATTCAGATGGGGGGACTGGACAAGGGAGGAGAAAATGGAAAGGGGCCACGGCATAGCAAGGGCCAGAGCAGACTCCAAGACCAGCCGTGCCACTCATCGCATGGGACACAGAGGAGCTGTGCTGGGGACAGTCCAAGTACAACTGAACGCTCATCTCTTCATGGGGATGGTATGTAATCAGAGTCGTTCAAAAATACATTTGACGTGCCTATGTCCGTCTATGTCCGTGTCTATGTCCATGTCTTGGCGTGACTGGCCAAGCGTTGCCGCCCTACTCTAGGTGATGACGGAGCACTAGCTCCTCTGCATGCCCGCAGGAATCTGAACATACCTGCACTGAGCACCATCATCACGTTGTTTTCAGTTTGTTTAACTTTTTGTGTGTGTTGCTTTAAAGAAATCTAATTATCTGAGGCAGGGGTGTGCCACCATAATATCATTTATAATAGTTCTATAGCTGCCTCCAACTGAGCACGTATTAAGTGTCAGGCACTGTTCTAAGTATTCGGCAGGCATTATTTCTTTATAGAAGTCCTATGGGGCAGGTACTACTGTTATTCTCATTTTACAGATGAGGAGACCGAGGCCCAGAGAAGTTACATAATAATTTGCTCAAGGTGATAACATCAAAGTAGCCAGAGATTCACATCAGATTTTGTTCATCTCTGTGTTCCCGAGGCCTAGTACACTACCTGGGACCCAGTGGATTGCCAGTGTGTATTGATGGGAAAGGTCCATGGGTGGATGCAGCCTGACCCTCCCAGGCAACTGTGTCAGGCTGGCCTGTGAGTCACTGTAAAATGTTTGTATCTTGGCTCACCCTTTGCTTGAAAATGGCTCTCCTAGGCATGTCCCCAGGCAAAATGCTGCAGTGCTACAAATAAACGAACAAAATGTTCCATGGCTTATTCCATGGCTGCTGGAGTGAGCCAGAGCCAATGCACTGAAGGCAGGACCTCGGATGTCTTTGGAGGGAAAGTAGTGGACAGAGCATTTTGAAAGGAAAAATAAGTGGAAGTGACCAATCAGTTGGAGCCAGCCAACAAATCAACCAGACGTGTGCTGTATGTAACTAAGAACCCAGACTTTTCCAAGATTTACACTGAAAACGCAAGCTTTGAAAGTTGGAACAAGCCTCATTCAAATCCATTGTGTCTAAAACAAATGTTGGAATTTGTTAGGCGATGATTTAGAAAAGTAAGATTAAGTCCTTGTTTAAAAACTTATAATTACTTCCATTGTTTGAAAAAATACCACAACATGGATGAACCTCAGAAACATTATGCAAAGTAGAGTCAGACACAAAAGACCACGTATTGTATGATTCTATTTATATGAAACTTCCAGAAAAGGCAATAGAGACAGAAAGCAGATTAATGGTTGCCTGAGGCTGGGGGTGGGAATTGTGATTGACTGCAGACACAAGGATCTTTGTGGGGTGATGAGAATATTCTAAAACTGGATTATGATGATGACTGCACAATTCTGTGAATTTACTGAAAATCACTGAATTATACACTGAAAATGGATGAATGTTATGGTATGTAAGTCATACTTCAATAGAGCTGCTTTTTTTAAAAAAAAATAAAAGTTCCGCTCTTCTTGCCCAGGCTGGAGTGTAGTGGCATGATGTCAGCTCGCTGCAACCTCTATCTCCTGTGTTCAAGTGATTCTCCTGCCTCAGCCTTCCAAGTAGTTGGGATTACAAGCACCAGCCACCATGCCCAAATAATTTTTGTATTTTCAGTAGAGATGGGGTTTCACCATGTTGGCCAGACTGGTCTCGAACTCCTGACCTCAAGTGATCCACCTGCCTAGGCCTCTCAAAGTGCTGGGATTACAAGGTGTGAGCCACTGTGCCAGGTCCTAAAGCTGCTTTTATTAAAAAAAAAAGACAAAGAAGAAAGGAAAGAAAGAAAGAAAGAAAGGAAAGAAAGAAAGAAAGAAAGAGGGAAGGAAAGAAAGAAAGAAAAGAAGGAAAGAAAAAGAAGGCAGGAAGGAAGGAAGGAAGGAAGGAAGGAAGGAAGGAAGGAAGGAAGGAAGGAAGGAAGGAGAAAGAAAGACTCTTGAAAACAACAAAGAAATTGATAGTTCATAAAATCTCTAGGCAACAGGTCTTAGAGATCATTGAATCCAGTTTTATAGAAGGCCAGGGAAAGGCTGACAGAAACTAATAGGAGAGAGGAGTTGCATGAAGCTTGAATCCAGACCTGTTGGCTCCCAGGTAGCTCTGTCTTCTTCCTCACAGAGCTTGTTTGGGGTATCTAATTGAAGGGATGATTTCCCTTCATATGGCCACACACTCAATGTGGATTTTGGCCGCTGATCCCTAGGTGTGTGAGAGGAGCCCTGGCAGCCCTGCTGGGTAAGAAAGAAGCTAGGCTGGTGAGACTCTGCCCATCCCTCTGGACCCCAGGGGTTGCAGGTGCTGGGTCAGAAGTTGCCCTCCTGTTTTTAGGGTTCACAGACATGTAGTGTCCCTCTCTAGGCCAAGGCTGCCCAAATCTAGCTGCCTCTTAAGTCAATCCCCACTGGGCCTCCTGGGTGCTTGAGACAGCCTGTTAGCCCACGTGGGAGGATGTGAAATCCCTCCCTTCCTGCAATGGAAGATTCTGATATGGCCTTCACATTCAAGGTGGACATAGCCTGTCATCCACTCATGTACCCATTCCACAGTCACCACTCATCTCCACCCATCTGTCGATCCCTGCATCCACGCACCCAAAGATACATCCACCCACCCCATTCACTCATCCATCCTTGTACTCATTCATCCCCAAATCCACCCACCTATCCACCTCTCCGTCCACCCACCCACCCACTCAGCCATGCAGCCCACTCCGAGCCAGTCTTCTGGCTGAACCCAGCCCTTGCCTTCCAGGAGATGACAGCCAAGAGTGCATTTGCTTGACACACCTTTCCAAAGCACATTTTCATTGGTGGTTCACACAGATGCACCACACTTGTTATTCACCTCATCCTCATCTTTTCAGGAAATATCTGAGTTCTTGTTCCTTCACTTCCTGCATCTACTGTACTAATAGCTCATATAGGTTCTCCCTCCAAGGTACATGCACCTCATCTCTCCACCCATCAAGATCCAAGCCACCATTTACTGCTCACCTGGACTATTACTACCTCAGCCTCCTCGCTGACCTTTCTGCTTCCATCGCTGTTTCTCCAGGGGTCCTCGTCCTCACAGTAGCTAGAGCCAATCCCATCCCTTCACATGCCAGTGATTTTCTATCCTGGAATACAATCTGAACTCTCCATTTTCAGCTTCAAGGCCCTCCAGGCTCTGCACCTGCCTGCTTCTCTGTCATGTTCTATCAGTCAGTCTCCCCTTGCTCATTCAGCCAGAGCCATGACCACGTTCCCTCTGTGCCTGACTTGCTTACCTCCCTCCTGCCTAGTGTTACTGGTTGAGGTTAGTTTTCCAGGTTCTTGGCATTTTCAACAAAGAATTGGACAAAACGCACAAACAAAGCAAAACAGAAAAAGCGAGATGTTTCTTTTAAATGAAAGAGCACTCCACAGAGTGGGAGTGGGCTTGAGCAAGCAGCTCAAGAATGTCCGTTACAGAATTTTGGGGGGTTTAAATACCCTCTAGAGGTTTCCCACTGGTTCACTCGACGCAAATGAAGTAGTGGCCCACGGCCTGTCTGATTGATTGTGGGAGGGGACCAATCAGAGGTACTTTGATTTTCCAACTGCCGCACAGCTACTGCCGCACAGAAAAGGGAGTTGCCTCTGACATCCAGTCAGCATGAATCAACCTTAGGTTTCCTGCCTCCAGACCCTCTTCTCCTGCCTCACTAGGAGTCTCTGCCCTTGCCGGTACCTTGGCCTGCAATGTCATCCCTAAGATCTCATGGCTGGCAAAAGCCAGCCACTGGGAAAGGCCTTCTCTGCTTGCATTCTAAGAAGCCTCATTCATTTCATTTTCCCCATAGCACTTATGGCTACCTTTTGAAAACAGGGTCTGAGTAAATGACACTCAGTAGCCACTTGTTATATTAGGACTCTCTCCGTTACAAATAAAAATTGCAAGGTGGGGGTTATTGGCTCATAAAACTGGGAGGTTCAAGAAGCAAGCTGGTTCAACCTTCTTGAACACGGGTTCCTTCAAGACACCAGGAAGAGGCTTCCTTTACTCCATCTCTTGCTTTTCAGTGCTAGCTTTGTTCTCAGTCCAGCAGTCAACATCCTTACTGGCCAAGCCAGTCTCTGATCATACAGAAGACGTGACTGTCTCCAGAATCCCAGCAGAACCCTGAGAGGACTCTGATTGGCCCAGTTGCCCAGCTCTCAACCAATCAGGGTTCATACTGACTGAACTCCAATAGCGTAGAGAACTCTGATTGGTTAGGCTCAGTCACATGACTGTTCAGATGCTTCACGTGCCCATCAAAAACCACAGACACTTCACTTTAGTTGCTGACAGACAAAAACGCATTTCTCCAAACTCCCAGTAATTCTTCTGCTCCCATTCAAACACACTCCTCTAAACTGGAAGGAGTGAAACGTGGATTATCCCATCATACCTTTCCCTTCAAGGGAAAACATTGGCCTTCCAGGCTAGGTCATTCCAAGCAGCCGGCTCTTACTTTTTCCTCTAATCAGTCTGTATTCAGCGGTTTATAGATACAAGTCTCTTTTGCAAAGGCAGGAGGTGCCTCAACATCTAGATTATGCCCCTAGGCCAGGAAGCTAGCCAGGAAGATAAGGTAGACCCACAATAATTTACTATGGAAATCATTAATCCCTTGGTTGTGTGGTCAGAGAAAGGGAAACCAAAGAACCTCAGAGGGCTTGGCAATTAGGTAAATTCGAAGGGGCAGAGAGATCTGCTCCCTGCCAGCAAGGCTTTCTTCTGCCTATTGAGGATGTATGTGTTGGGGAGTCAAAATTGTATACACACATATACAAGCATCCTTCCTCCATGGCTACACTCAAAGATGCCTGAGGCCAGAACTGTGTTTTCTCCTTCCTGGGCATCCAATAAAACCTCCTGAGATCACATGGCTCTTCTTGATCATTTGAGGCCAACCTCACTTTTTGTGGGTCTTTCCCCTACTTTTTATCTTTGTCTTGACTCCTTCATTTGTCTTGTTCTCCCCAACTCGGCTTGAGTTTGAGTCTGTTAAACTCTGCATGTCTTTGTCTCTTTTAAGAACGTCCCACTCTCTGGTGTAGGGGTCACACTGAGGACACCTAATAGCCCTTAACAAGAATAGTCAACTCCATGTCTTCAGAACTAGCCGTGCCCTTCTGTTTCCATCTTATCATGGATAGATCTCTTAGGACTTCAAGGCCAAGTATAATACTATAGTCACAGTACACTGTCATTCAAACACTCATTCTTTCATTCATTCAACAAAAGGAAAAGGTAAACAGGACTGCAAAGGGCGTATATAACCAGTTTAAACTATGCTTAAGCATTTGATGCCATGCAAACACACAAAAACAGGTGTGCCATAGCTCATTCTTTCCTGTTGGTTGAGCTGGTCACCCATTCTGTTTGAGCTGGTTCATAGACACTGAACTGGCTTTGCTCTCTGTGTGTAGAATCGAGGCCATTCATTACTTCCCTAGCAGACCTCTGCTGAGTGGCAGACCCTGGTTTAGCAGGGAATGAGTGAGAGAGCTGGGCGATTAGAAATAAAAGAACAAATCTCCCTGATGCAATGAGATGTGCTCCAGGACAGAAATGGACTTTTGGGAAGGTTTCCGAAGGCATAGGGCGTGAGCTGGCCTTTGCAGACTAGCAGGCTGACTTGGTGGTTGTCAAGACACAAAACTAAAAGGTCACTGAAGGAAATCCCTGCCTAGAAATAGAGTCCTTCTCCTGGGGCCTAGACCGGGCCCAAGTTCAGTCCGTCAATCAGCCGATGGCTAACATGGCTTACTTTGCAGAAAGCCTGGGGAAATACAAAAATATCTACGATTTATTTTCCAGTATTTAGTGAGTGTCAACTTCCTGCCCAGGAGAAGCTGACATTCCAGGGAGACTGGTAGTAAATGTTTCCAGAGTGCAGGGCAGGAGACAGCTCAGTTCTGGGGCAGGAAAAGAATATTTCAGGAGAAAGGGGAAGTTTGAAGGATGGGAAGCCCCACTGTTAGTCTTTTCCACAAGGACCTTGAGAGAGCAGAGAAAGGGAACCTTTTCTCATAACAATTATATAGTCATTTCCCCTCCTGCCCTTTTTTTCAGAGGAGAAAGTTGAAGCTCAGAGAGCTTAAGCAACTTGCCTAAGGTCACACAGCTAGTAAGTGATGAGGTGAGACCCAATCCAAGTCTTTCTGGATTTCATTATTTCATGAGGATTTTACTCCTTTTCTAAAAGATGAAACACATATATTAATTAGCAGCCTTTTGGTAAGAGTCCAGTTTTTATTCATTTACCAGATTTTCTGGTAGGAGACTGGGTATCAACGGCATGAGACACATTAAGAATACGTTTTGGAGAGATTCAGAGATCAGGAAAAGTCCAGAACATGGGTACTCTCCAGAAGGGGCATTTTAATAGGGGGACTGAGCAAAAAGAGGCACTTGGGTGTGTAGAAGTTCAACATATGTGAACTTGACCAACAATCCCTTAAAGACAAACAGGAGACGTGAAGCAAAAATGCTCATCTGCCCCTGGGTTACCTGTCTTGGTCTGGAGGTGAGGGAGGCTCAGGATCCCCTCATTTCTCACTGCAACTGCGTCCAGTGGGTCCACCTCAGATGAAGCCACCTGCTGGATGGTGTCTCTTGACATACATGCTAGGGTCTGGGGAAAGCTCTCCCCTCAAACAGCATGAGGGAGCCCCTTCATCTTGCCTTTCCCTTGCATCTCCTCTAGTCTAGTGTGTTCCGAGCACCTGCTGAGTGACAAATTGCCCCACATCTAATGTGCTGTGCTCAGTGCTGGGATTGTGGCCCTTCCAGAGCTCCATCCTGGCCTCCATCCCTGATGCTTCATTTTCCAGTCAAGTGAAGTTCAACCTTTGACCTTTTGGAAGTCACTGACATCTTCATGGGTTTCAGCTTCGTTTTCTGTATCCTGAAAATAGCAACCCCTCACAGGCTGGAGAGAATCGAATAGAACACGTGAAGCCCCTAACCGGGAGGTGCACAAAGCTGGGCTTGTTGAACACAGCTTACCTAGAGTAAAAGCATTCGTTACAGCTCCAACAGTGTGTATGAAACTTGATCTTATGGGATCTTTGCTTCCTCTTCTGTAAAGTAGAAATTCCTTCTCTACCTACTTTGCAGAGGTGCTACCGGGATCAATGAGGTGAGCCATGTTAAACCAACCTTTGAGAAATATTACCCAATATCCAAATGCAAGGTGCTGTTATGTTTCGTGTCAATGAAAAATCTAAACACTGCATTTTCCAATTCATTAGCAACAAGTCATTTATTTGTTCATGAACCTCTACTACCAGTTCACATTAGGGAACATTCACGATTCCAGGAATATTTACACTATCACCTGGCAGAAATAATAAAAAGAGGGGTGTGATAAAATTTAAATCCACGCTGGTTTACGAAACGCTATGGCTCTAAGTAAGCCACTGTGGAGAGTGGCATGGTTAAAACAAGACAAGGAGAAAATAAAGCCTCCCCTCTTCAATATTTTGAATCGATAAATCTGTTCTGGAAGTGACACATTAGCCATGCAAGGGTCGCTTATCTGCCAGAAGAAGACTCTTGATAGCTGGAGAACACAGTGGGAAATAGGGAAGTCCTTAAGCCTGGTGTTTGTTTGGATGTCACCTCAGTGTGAATAATAAACCCTCTCGCCCTTGGCTCCCACCAGCTCCCAGTAACTGCATATTCTCATTACATACATGAAAGAAAAACTACTTGTGGGAACAGCCCCCGTAAAGCGGGGCATGCATCTTGCCTTTGTCACCAGCAAGCTAAGTTTCTCAGTTTCTCTACCTGTAAAACACGTAAAACTAGAGCAGACATTTTTTTTTTTTTTTTGCCTTTGCATTCATTTATTTTACCTATTGTTAAAAGAAGACTGGTTTAAAAATGTGAAGCATGGAAAATAAACATAAAACTAAAAACAGACACTAGGTGAAGTGGGGGCAGAACCACGACCACCTGCTCCCCAGCCTCTTCGCTGCGCCCCGCACAGCACCTCCCAGAGCCCCAGCACTCCAAGCAAGACAGTTCCAGAACTACTCACATATTCTTTGGAGACCCTTGAAAAGGTGACTTTCTGTGACTTTATGACACTGTTGACATTCTTTGATCCTTCTAGCCTTCTTTGGTCTTTTATGATGGGTGGACTTATTTCTTAAGACTGCATGTGCCAGACAAGCTGTGTGAGGCCGAAGAGGAGCCACGTGACCTAGGATCACATGTGTGGACGTGCCTGGCACAGGGCCTGGAAGTGCTCCCTCTCTTCCTGGTCCCCAGCCTTGCGGGGGTGTCGACCTTCAGCCCGGTGTCCTGGGGTCCTGCAGTACCCCATCTCCTTTCTGTGAAGACTTTTTTTTTTAGGATGGAGTCTTGGTTTATTGTCCAGGATGGAGTGCAGTGGCACAACCTTGGCTCACTGCAACCCCCACCTCCTGGGTTCAAGCGATTCTCCTGCCTCAGCCTCCCAAGTAGCTGGGATTATAGGCATGCAACACTACACCCAGCTAATTGTTTGTATTTTTAGTAGAGATGGAGTCTCACCAGGTTGGCCAGCCTGGTCTTGAACTCCTGACTTCAGGTCATCCGCCTGCCTCAGCCTCTCCAAGTGCTGGGATTACAGGTGTGAGCCCCTGCACCTGGCTCCGTGGAGAACTTAACAGCTGTGTACATGGCCTATATCTCATGCATGTGTGTGTGTGTGTGTGTGTGTGTCGGGAGGGGGGGGTCTGTCCCCATCATACCTTGCTGGCGCTGTGCCCTAGAACTGGAGGGGCTATCTGTCCAGCCAGGCCTCTCCCACGAGGGCCTCAGGGAGTGTGTATACTGTGTTGTCAAATAACCTGGATGATTTTTTTTTTAATAAAACTGGTTTTTTATTGCTGTTCCCAACCCACCTAGCACCAGCTGTGATGAGAATCACTTGTATGGTAAAGTGCTATTGATAAAATTGCTCCCACCGGAACTCCGCTATGCACTCACACGGCGTGATTGGCTCCTTCACCACCGGCTCCCACAGCCTGCTCAGCCCCCTCCCAGCTCTTTCCCTGCAGCACTGCTCTTACCTCCCAGCCTTTTCTCTCTTCCGTCTTCTCCTCCTTCCCCTGCTCTTTCTTGCCGATTCTCTCTCCCCTCCTCCCTTTTCTTTCTATCCGCTCTGGTTTTCTCTACCTTTCTGTCTAACATCAGCTGATGTCTTTCCTTTCCTCTCTTTCTCTCTCTCCTTCCTGAGCTCATCCGCCCCTCTCCCATTTCTCTCTCTCCTTCTGTCTCTCTCTGCTTCCTAACTGTGTCTTCCAACAGTCCACATTTCAGGCCAGGCTGGCTCAATGAGGTCCATTGGGAGGTCCCAGCTCTCTCTTCAGAGGCAAACCCAGCTGAGTTCTAACATGCAGGTCCTTTGAGGACCCCAGCCTCCCCAGGCATACTCCTCCTTCATCTGTATCAGATTCCTGTCTCTTGCCAGAGACGCCCTGGGATGGAAGGGGTAAGCAATGCAAGGCAGATAGGAGAAAGAACGGGCACAGGGAAGAATGTATAATCTAAAGGAACCACACACATGGACATTACAAAGGAGGTTTAAACCCACCTAAGTATTGAGGAAGTAGGTAACGACCTGATTGTGGATTATGAAAGGCTTGAAAGCCTGCTAAGAAGTTTCGCTCTGACCTCTAGCCCTTTCCAATCGTTGGGGTATGCAGAGCTGTGGCGACACAGACTGGACTTGCTGAGAAGGCCTAAACCAGGCATGGACACACACAAGCTGTGCGAGTCTCAGGACCAGGTCTGCCGGGGCCCCAGCTCAATTATGTCTGTTGATTTTCTCAGCTCCACGTTCCCGTCTGCATGTCTGCTTGGTTCTCATGGACACAAGAGGTCTACAGACAGCAGTCGGGGCCGAGGGCTTCCTTGTTCATTTCTAACAGGAGACAGGAAAAGAGCAAAGCTTCCTGTAGTAGCTCACTCTTGCAAAACCTCCTTCCTCATGCCCTCCCAGCCAGAATTGGGTCACATGTCTCTTCCTGAAACAACCATTGGCCACAAGGATGAAATGATTACCCCTTTACCAATCAGGCATCCCCTCCCAGCTGAGGACAAGCCCCCACATTCAGGCTCCTCCCCAGGGAGGATGGAGTGGACACGGTGCTGGAGGGTCAACCTCAACGCCCTCTACAGCTGAAGGTTCCCCAGAGGAACGGGGTGATTGGAGAAAAGGTATATGAAGCCCAGGGCCAGCAAGGTGTATCTTCCTAGAACAACAGTATTCACTGAGGAGTTTGGGAAAAATATATTGTATTTAAATGATCACCTAAGGTCAGGAGTTCGAGACCAGCCTGGCCAATATGGTGAAACTCCATAAAAATACAAAAAATTAGCCACATGTGGTGGCGAGTGCCTGTCATTCCAGCTACTCCAGAGGCTGAGGCAGGAGAATCGCTTGAATCTAGCAGGCGGAGTTTGCAGTGAGCCGAGATTGTGCCACCGCTCTCCAGCCCGGGCAACAGAGCGAGACTCCATCTCAAAAAATTTATAAAAATAAAAATAAATAAATGATCGTAGATATATTATTGACTGTAATGTAAAATGCACATGCTGTTTTAAATTAAAACATGACACTTCACAGAAAGTTTCTGTTTACTGTGTAAGGATCGGCTTACACCTATTTTGATGATTACTGTGTTTCTAACACATACGAAATGCACAATGAATACTTGTGGAATAAATGAACAAATGATTGAGACAGATCATTTTAGGTTACTTCCAGACCCAAGAGTCCCGTCAACTCTCCTCTGTTAGAGGTGCTTTGGTGAAAAAGTTTGAGAAACACTGAAATAAACAAGGGAGTATGTCCAGGGAGTTATTTTTCTTTTCTGTTTTAATAACTGCCTTATCAAGATATAATTTATATGCCATAAAATTCACACTTGTAAGTGTCCAATTCAGTGGTTTTTAGTATAGTCAGCATTGTGCAAGCGTCATCATTACCAGGGATTTTTAGCACCAGGTGTGGGAAAGTTACACCCATCAAAAGTGAGGGGGCTCAGTGCTCTGAGAAGCTGGGGGTAGAAGGGGATGTAGTTGGAGGAAAGTGTCAGGTGGCAGCAGGGGAGCTGCTAGAAAGCTATTGCAATGCTAAAGAGAGGGTGAGGGTGGCCTCGGTCTCAGGGTGTTAATAACAAGCCTAGAAAGCAAGGCTCATGTAAGAGAGGCTGCAAAGTTTGCACATGCAGGTTTGGAGACTGCCTGTGGCGGGCAGAGGGCCTGCAAGGCAGAGGTGCCTTCTCCCTTGCTTTCAAGCCATCAGATTCGATGTTCCATATCCACACTACTCAGCCAAGCCAGGTTGCAGCTGAGCACAGCTGTGGATGTCAATCTTTCCTGCCTGGGGAGAAGACATTGGGAACATGGGTCCCCAGGCGCAGGCCACTTGGAGATGCAGCGTTGGCATGGCCTGCCCAAATTGCTCTGAGAATAGCACCCCAGGCACTGTGCTCCTTGCCCTGGGCACCTGAGCTCAGCTACTCTTAAGCAGCATTTCACGGATGGAGCTGATCCAGGCAGGAGGAAGCAAACATGAATTCCACTTGAACAGGCCCCCTTGGGAGCTCTGGAACTTCTGGCTCCACAGAGCAAGGGGGAGCCTGGAGATGCTGATTCCAGGACAGTGGCTTTCTGGAAATTTTCTGCAGAGGGGGCCTTAGCAAGACCAGACTTGATAATGTCTTCAGCACCCAGTAGAAGGTGGTGGGGAGACCTGGGCACGAGAGCAATGACCCAAACCCCAAATACCTCCCAGCTTCTTGTGAGCTTCCTGGCAGCAGCACAATTTGCCTGCTAGCTACAGAGTCTTCAGCACTAAAATGAGCGTGAGTCCAGCTTGAGCTGAACACAGGCCCTCTGAGTGTTCCATGGAATGAAGTTTGGGACTGGTGAATACTGTATTACCCTTCTGGAGATGTAGGGGTGTGAGGCTGGCAGTAAAGGACACGGTCAACCTTTGCTCACTTTGGAGTTTCCCCTATATTTGATGGGTTGGGTTGCAGTGGGAGCTCAGAGCATCAGTTTCCAGCCCCATCTAAAAACAGCTTCCTGCTTCCAGGTGCCATGGCATCTGAACCCTTATCTTCACAGGTTGATGGTGTGTTTGGGTCTCCCAGTCTCCCAGTTAAAACATAAATACCTCTAGAGCCATCATTTCACTGAACCATCTTGGTTCAGTGGGCATTTTGACCAGGACTTCTCCAACAGTTGGCTGGGCACAAGCTAGGCCCAGGGTGAAGGGCAGGACAGGGTGCCAGGGGAGGGAAAACGCGTTGAGAAAGGGAAGGAGACAATAAATACCTATGTTGGTTGTTTTAGAACTCAGAGTGGTTTTAAGGAAGCAGATTTCACATAAAACCATTTACAGCTGCAGCTAAGCAAGAAAACCGCAAGGAAAGGATTTTAGACTCAGGGTGGGACTTTTCAGATGAGAAAAAATCCCAACCAAGCCCAGAGAGGAGTGACCTGCCCCAGATCCCACAGAGAGTAAGCAGCAGGGCAGGGCGGGACCCCAGTCTCCCAGACCAGGGCCCTCTTAGCAGTGCCAAGCTAATCGGCTTCTCAGGCTGCCCTCTCTGTAAGCACAGTGCATGGCTGCCCAGCCCCAGTGTCGGCTCTGTACCCGAGAATGATTTCTCTTGACGGAAAATAGAGGTAAAAGGGCAAGGGAATATTTCCAAATGGTTGATCTGACAGCTGCAAATTTCATTTTGTGTTGTGTATTGACCTCTAATTGTTTCCCAAGTAGCCTGGGACTGAGAGATCAATAAATCCCACAGATAGTTAATATCCCCTCTGGCATCTTCGGCTTTAGTTAAAACATAGTCAAATTCCTGGCTGTCTGCAAATATTAGCAGATTTTTCATTTTCTGCAAAGCCTGAGGAACTATAATTCAACCAAGGGCTTGGTAGGAGCCTGAGAAATACCTGGCACTTGGGAGGGCCGGAGCTGGGAAGGAATTCACAACGTTACTGGCCCAACCACATCAAGTCCAAGACGAGACGACATCTTCCAGGCCTACAGCAGCCACTAAGAGAATGGAAGCTCCAACCTCATCTTCCTGGGGCTCTTTCTGCTCCACCAAGCGGCTGCCATTAGGTTATTAATATAATGAGGGAGCTGTGGTCATTGGCTAGCCTTTTCCCAGAGATCTTTTCAAAGGAAGGGTTGAGTGTAGTTGAGAAAGCCATTGGTTTGTCATTATAAAAGCAATTCCCCTGATTCTTCTTCCTCTGCTCCCTAATAGCTGTTTGATCTCAATCATGGCACTTTCTGTTCTTGCTGAGCCGTGGTTTTCTCAGCTACACCCTGGGAGAAATCATTATCCCTGTCTAAAAACACTGTCGTGGGGATTAAATGAGTTGGTGAGTGACGAGCCTCACCCAGAGCCTCTCAAAACTAGTGGGAACTCACTGAGTGAGGCACAGGAGTATTCAACTGAGACCAGCCCAGATTTTATACTCCTCACATCTGAGGAGGGAACAGGCTGCCCTGCAGGGGATGGGGTGCAGACATAAACTTGAATTGACAACCAGGGCCCACAACAATGGCCCTGCTCAGAGTACGTCAGATGTGTGCAGATTCCCCCACTGGATTGCAGGTGGCCTGGTGGCAAGGACAGAGTCCTCCTCACCGTGCCAAGCTCCAGGCAGGTGCTCAGTAAACATTTGCTGAATGCACACACCCACAAGACAGTGTCTGGTGGCGTGGCAAGGATGGCATTTGGTTCACAGGATGCCGCTAAGAAGGACATTGCGTCTGGGCGCGATGGCTCAAGCCTGTAATCCCAGCACTTTGGGAGGCTGAGGTGGGAGTATCACCTGAGGCTGGGAGTTCGAGACCAGTCTGACCAACATGGAGAAACCCCATCTCTACTAAAAATACAAAATTAGCCAGGCATGGTGGCTCACACGTATAATCCCAGCTACTAGGGAGGCTGAGTCTAAAGAATTGCTTGAACCTGGGAGGCCGAGGTTGCGGTGAGCCGAGATCACAACATTGCACTCCAGCCTGGGCAACAAGAGTGAAACTCCATTTAAAAAAAAAAAGAAAGAAAGAAAGGAAAAAAGGACATTGTATACGCAATCATCTTGTCTCAAACACACACACACACACAACACACACACATGCACACACATGGCTATACATGCACACACATGCACACACACGGTTATACATGCACATACACACGCACACACACGGCTATACATGCATGCACGCACACATGCGTGCACACACGCATGCGCGCACACACACGCACGCACCCACACACATGCGCACGCACGCACACACACACGGCTACACATGCACTCACAATTGGCCAAGAAACCAATGTCAGCATTGGCTTCATGGCCTTCACCCACCAAATCTGCAGAGTAAACTTTTCAGACATGCTTATGTCCCTGTAATGTCAGGGCTGAAACCCACCAAGAGCCCCTTCTTTCTGACCCTATCTTGCATCTTATACAGTGAGTTTCGGCTGAGAGAACTCCCATCTAGGATCTGTAGAGTGCAGTTTGGTCTCTGCATGACACGGACTGGCTGTGTGATTCTGAAAAACATAGCTCCCTCTCAGAGCTTCAGTTTTGCCATCTGTGAGATGGAGAGATGGAAAGATGGAGCTGCCTGGGCTTGCCTATCTCACGAGGTCTCTGTGGGGCAAGCAACAGCCCCGGCCTGCTAGAGATGGAAAGGGCTTTGCACATCACTCAATCTAATGCACTTCAGCCATTTATTTTAGCAGATGAATCTTTAATTTTTTTTGTTTAGAACCTCAACTGATAAGACAGAAAGAACGGAGCTGTTCAGGCTGGGTTGGAGATGGGTGTCTTCAGTAAAACACTAAACAACTGTCTCGTTTTAAAGGCCAGAGAACTAAGGCTCAGAGAGGGCCGCTGCTCCAGTTCACATGATCCCCTCAGAACCAAGAATCCGTGGGAGGCTCAAGGACCCCAGGATGTGAACACAGAAGCCATGGAACCCCTACTCTCGTGGTGGGGACCCTGATGGCCCATCTACCACCTGAGGCCCCCAGCACTGCCTGTGGCTACCAGGCAACCTGCCCTGTGTGGCCGAGCCTCCCCATCAGCACCTCGCAGCTGTCCTCCCAGCCAAAACTGGTTTAGAAAAGGCTGCCCGGCTGGCAGGTAGGAACAAAGGGATTAAGCCCTGTTTGACAGACTGTGTCCCTCCCATTTGCATGTCATTAAGCTGAAGGCCAGTTAGCAGAGGGGGACACATAGCTTCAGAGTCCCTGCCAAGCTGGGGCACGGAGGCACTGAGGCTTCATTTGCATTCTGGACACCTGCCCTGAACGACAGGAGCCAATTTGAAGAAGAGGGGTTTCTTGAGGAGATGAATGGGGTACTGGGGTGGACTGGGGAGGTGTCCCCATCTCCGTGGTGACCCCAGCTTTTTTTCTGTCTCCCCTCAAAACTGACACAAATGAAGCAGGCTTATTTTGAGGGGCAGAAAGGGCTTCATTGCTCTGAGAGTTAAACCCGGCACTGTGCAACAGCTCGGGAGAGGATAAGTGAATTCGGACAACCCTGGCTCCTCTCCCCAGCCAACATCCCCACCCCCTCCACACACACACACCAGCCTAGCCAAAAAGAAAAAAAGGAAGAAAGGAACACAGGCCACATTTTCTCTGTACTCCCCTTCTAAGGCCTCCTAGGGCGGGCCCTGATTGACAAGACGCTAAATGCGAGAGGTTTCCTGTGATAGAGAAAGAGATTTTCTTGAAGCATTCAACTCCTGACCTTTAAGAGCTCAGGGAGCAAAATGATTTTCAGCCACTTGGGCCTGAGTGAAAGGTATGTGAATTGATCGACTGCAGGGCTCAGGCCTCCCGAGGTCCTGATGTTATGTCATTAAAATCTTACAATCGAGTTATCCTAATGTATCCCAGCAGCCCCCTTCTCAGAGGTGATTAGTAAATAGACTCAAAATTACACGGTAGACAATGCCTTCTCCAAGGGCCTGGAAGGCCAGCATTGCAGCTGGGGCCTGGGGCCAAATCTGGCCTCTGCCATTTGACGTTTTCTTTTTTGACATCAGTCTAAGGTAACTATTGCTGTTGTTGCCTCTCACATTTCTTCTTCTAGCTCTTTTTATCTTGTGAAGGTGCCTACTCCTCTGGCCACAGGTATCTAGGTAGGTTCGGCTGGCTAATTTCCTCTGGCAACAGTGATTGGTCTGGGGATACAACCGACCCACGCCCAGCCAATCAGAATCTTCCCTAGGAGTATTCTCTTTACTGGGGATCCTGAGCTGGGAGAGCGTGAGCAGGGGTTGATAATGACGAGTGACCGTTTTCCCTGCCATGTGTGGTCTTGTCTGCAGAAGGTAGGCAAGCCCAGCAGGCAAAAGTGAGACAGAGGTGGAGTGAGAGAGGCCTGATTCAAGAAACCCCTTCAATGCTATTGAGATACCGTCACATCTTTCCTAGTTCCACAAGCCTTAAAACTTCTCTTTTGCTTAAGTTCGCCAAGGTTCATTTCCGTTGCTTGCAACCAAATCTCGCCATGTGGGTAGGAGCTGATATTCCCAAGGTTCACTCCTTTGGGGCTTGAGGAAAATGAAAAGGACAGGGAATTTTACAAAATGTGATCATGTAGGTCAAAGATGTAGGTCACAGTCGCCCCTCAGGGACAGGCCACTAAGACATCAGCTGCACAAAGACAGAGACCTTTGTCTCTTTCTCAGTTTCTAAAGCAATGCCAGGCACATAACCTTCCACCACCTCCCCTGTGGGCCGCACTGTCTTGCCTGCCACATGAGGTCTCCGCTTCTCCTCCTGTGTCTCCTGACTTGCATCCTCTGCCTTTTCCACTTTCTGCTCCCTCTTACTTTCAACTTGTCCATGGTCACCATGACCTGCTCTCCTTCATAGCTCCCACTGTTAACTACTTTGTTCTCTCCATGTTTCTTGATGTCAGGTTCAAGTGAAGTGCCAGAGTCAGAATCCAATTGGCCTGGCTTGCAATTCCTGTGTAAGGCCAGTTCCCAAGTCAGGCTGGTGTCTTCGAGTCAGTACTAATGCCTGAGCTGATCAGCTGAGGCTATGGGGCCGGGACTCAAGTGGTGTGAACCGTGGCCACTTAGGCCGAAGAGGTCACAAGCCAGCCAGTTCTCACCAGAATCTCTTGCTTAGACTAGCTTAGGGGAACCCAGGGACTATCTACACTCCCCTCTTCTGTATTCTAGAAGCTTCCTCTGAGCCATAAGATTTGTATTTGGCAGTGGGAACCCCTCCCCCCATTCCACAGAGCTTCCTCACAGGTGCCTCTCTGGTGTGTTTCTTGCTTGAATTGCAAATTGAATGCTGCACAAACCCTACATAACTCAGAGCCCCATGTTGGCAGTATCTTATTTTTCAATTTCTTTTTTTTTAATTGAATGAACATATTTTATGCAAGCCGTTCTACCTTGGTGAAGGCTGTTCCCCTGTGATTCATCAGAGTAATAACTAGAAACACCATTATTTGGCTCCATCCTCCTGCTGAGAACATCACATAACTGAGAAATGTTCATGCATCTCACAGAGTTTCGGGGGCGAGTAA
This sequence comes from Callithrix jacchus, assembly GCF_049354715.1. Classification (NCBI taxonomy): domain Eukaryota; kingdom Metazoa; phylum Chordata; class Mammalia; order Primates; family Cebidae; genus Callithrix; species Callithrix jacchus. The sequence continues at coordinate 16,967,991 of NC_133509.1, forward strand.
AAGTGGGCAAGCAGCAAAAGGAGGAGGAGAGGGACAAAGAAACAAACAAATGATTATGAGCACACATGCAGGTTGGCAGCCAGAGACCTGGCTAGACGGTGAGAAGAAAACGCGGGCCCATGTATGGGTTGTTGTTCTCAGGCATACACGTGGATGCACACACACACACGGAGGCACAGCAGGAACCACACATATCCCTCTAACCAGGTATCCCAGCATTTGAAAAAATTAAAAGAAAAAATCCCATAAACTCTACAGAATTTCAAAGTGAGAAGGGATGCTGGAGAGCTGGTCCAGTTGCCTCACTTAACATGTAAGAAAAAGGAAGCACAGAAACGTAGCTTATATCCCCGCGTATCCCATTTGCAGACACCAGTGTTCCTGGGTTTCTGCCTAGAAATACATAATTGAACTAGTCTAAGATGCAAACCATATCGTTATTTATGTTTATTGAGCTCCTGTCTCTGGATTAAAGATGTTCAGACATCCTTATCACTCTGATCTAAGATGTGGGCAGAGTATTGCTGCTATTGTTGGGTTTGTTTGTTTGTTTGGTTTTGTTTTTTAAGGACTTTTGTTGAGTTAACTGAGCACCTGGAAACATTTTCTTTCTCTCTCTTTCTCTTTCTCTCTCTTTCTCTCTTTCTCCCTTCCTTCCTTCCTTCCTTCCTTCCTTGACAGAGTCTCGAATTGTTTCACAGGCTGGAGTGCCATGGCATAATCTCGACTCACTGCAACTCCTACCTCCTGGGTTCAAATGATTCTCCTGCCTCAGCCTCCTGAGTAGCTGCAATTACAGGCACCTGCCATGACACCCAGCTAATTTTTGTGTTTTTAGTAGAGATGGGGTTTCACCATGTTGGCCAGGCTGGTCTTGAGCTCCTGACCTTGTGATCTGCCCGCCTCTACCTCCCAAAGCACTGGAATTACAGGCGTGAGCCACCGCACCCAGCCTGGAAATATTTTCAAAATGCTCTCCTCAGAACATAGAAGCCCCTCAGTTAATGTCTTACGAACCCTAGCATGCTGTCAGGAGCTGTATGAATGAACACTTCTAAGGTTAGACAAATCAAACATTCAGTGCAGTTTTCCGGAAACCTTCCCATTGCTTCTCCCGGTTCATCAGCACTTCCTTAGCTCTCCTCACCGCTTGCCTGCATGCATTATTGCCTTATCCACAGCCCATTTCCAACTTCTCCCCTCTCCAATTCCCTCTTCCTCTCATTACCAGATGAATTTTTTTCTAGAACGTGACTCTCACTTTACCCCTCTCAGAGTAATCAGGATCCCAAGCTGCAGGTCTACTTATGCATGGGTGGGTCATCTTCTGGCTGCAAGAAAAAACACCCAACTCAAAGAAGCTTGCAGAATGGCAGGAAGGCATGGGCATGGGTATCTGAAGATTCACACAGCTGGATCTTCAAGCGGTAAAGGCTGGATTCCGAGGTCAGCGGAGGCTATCAAGAACATCTCTTTTCCGTAATCTCTCGACTCTGCTTTTCTTCATGGCAACTTTTTCTGTCCTTTTTCTTTCAACTTTTCAGTGTTCTTATGATTTATTTAATGTCTTGTAAACAATATAGAGCTGGAAATTTTTAAAATCCACTCTGATATCTCTGTATTTTCACCAGAGATTTAATTCTATTGAAATATATTGTGCTCACCAATCTATTTGTATTTACTTAGCAGCATTTTATTTTCGTGTTCTTTTTTACTCTGCTTTCTTTATGCTTTTTTTCTTCTTTTTATGTGATAGAGTGGTTTTCCTGTAGCCCTTCTTTTTTTTTTTCCTTTTCCTGGCCTGTAGCTCATACAGTTTAGTGGTTTGTATCTCATGCATTTTTCATGGTTGTCCTTAATTTTTTTTTTTTTTTTTTTTTTTTTGAAATGGAGTTTTGCTCTTGTTACCCAGGCTGGAGTGCGGTGGCACGATCTCAGCTCACCGCAACCTCCGCCTCCTGGGTTCAGGCAATTCTCCTGCCTCAGTCTCCTGAGTAGCTGGGATTACAGGCACGCACCACCATGCCCAGCTAATTTTTTGTATTTTTAGTAGAGACGGGGTTTCACCATGTTGACCAGGATGGTCTCAATCTCTTGACCTCGTGATCCACCCGCCTCGGCCTCCCAAAGTGCTGGGATTACAGGTGTGAGCCACTGTGCCCAGCCCCTTAATTTTTTTAGCATCCATACTTGACTTAACTATGCCTGAAGTTAATACAAATCTGTATCATGAAGGAATACGACTAGAATATTTTAGCCACTATGAGTCTCTTAGTATCTTATATGTTATTCTTACACAAATTGTTTTACATCCAAAAATTATTTCATGTTATTATTATGTTTTATGCAGGAAATACTTGATTGGATTTATCACGTTTATTATATTTTCTGCGTCTCAGTCCTTGCCTCTAGGTAGAATTTTCTTCTTCCTAAAATAATCCTGCAGTAGAGCTTTCAAAGAGGACCTGTTAATAAAAAAGTCTGTTAATCTTTGCTCGGAATGCCTTTACTTTTCGCTTCTTCTGACTTTTAATTGGAGTTCTAATGGGACCATTTGTTTTTACTTTTTTCTTACCAATTTTTTGATGACATGATTCCATTTTCTTTTTGCTTCTATAGTTGCTATTGAAAGCTGCTATTGCTTTTATAGTTGCCAAACATTTATTTATAATATTCTACCTCTTTCCTGTTATCTTTCTTAAGATCTTTTCCTTGTCTTTGGTATTCTGCAGTTTTAGTACAATGTATGATGTTCTAGGGCTGGACTGAATTTTCTTCAAACTATCTGTGGGACTATCCGAGATTCCTGAATCTGAGGACTAATGTCTTTCAATAATTTCAAAACATACTTATTGACTGCACTGCTTAATATTCCCTCTCTCTCTCATTTTTTCTATTCTCCTTCTGTAACTCCCATTAAATGTATATGGGGTCTTCTTATCCTATCCTCCATGTCTCTTAACTGCTCTTTCATATTTTCTACGTCTTTAACTCTCTGCATGCTAATATTTTCCTCAGATATATTTTCAAGTTCATTACTCTTCTCTCCAATTGTGTCTAATATGCTTTTTAATTAATCATTATTATTTTTTAATCAGATTTTTCATTTCTACTAATTCTATTGGTTTCTTTTTGTGATATGAAAGTTATTTTCTCATGTTGTCATGTTCTTTCTTAGGTAATTGATTCCCCTTTTATGCATTTATTCATTTCAAGCATACTTATTTATACAGACTAACAGTTCTGCTACCTGGAATTCTTGTGGATTGAGGGTGTTAGGGTACAATACCGCTCTTTGTTGGGTCTCCTGACTGTCACTCAAGGTGGACCCATTCCTTGTGTGTTTTGTTATGTAGGACTATGATATTACTTTCCATGGAGCCTTATCTGTGTAGAATCCTTTGGGTTAATGGCATGTTGCCAAAGAGTCTGGATTTGCTTTTGCCCAGTTCCCGGGAGCCATCCCTATCCATCCTACTATCATTTTAATATTAATGTATAGGGTCAGTGATTCCCAGACCACACAGGCGGTGCTATGGCACACCCCAACCCCTCATAACACAGATACTTGGCTATATAAGCCATCAGGGGATGCTGTTTCATCCTCAGAGCTCAGGCTGACACACACAGCTTTTCTGTTGGCTCCCTGCGTATGATGGTTTCCTCTTGCTGCAAGCACAATGCTTGAAGGATCCTACTTTTATGTACAGTTCTCATGTTAAACTTAGCACAGGCTCAGGGCCTTGTCTTCACCTGCCATATGCAGATTCGATCTCAAGTCCTGAGGCTGTCCACACCATCTCAAGGCAGTTAAAGCCTCAACTTACATGCCAGATACTCTGATTTTTGTTCTATCTTTATCTTATTGGACCCCTTGTGATTCCTCATATTTTTTGCAAGCTCAGTTAGGCATTACATATATTTATTTTAACTGATACATAATTTGAAAGAAATTTTCTGAGGGAGTGTGCTCAGGTTATTTAGCTAAACAATGCCAGGGATGGAAGTCCCTGCTCTCCTCCTCGTTGACTTTATTCCCAGGGCAGCTTTCTCTATGTGGTGATAACAGTGGCCCCTGGCAATTTCAGGTTTATATGAGCCTTAGAGGCAGAGAGACCAGAAGAAGAGAGGCATTCCTGAAATAAAATAACCCTCATTCCTAAAACCAGGATAACTGCCCTTGGCCTTATTTGGGTCACACGCCCACCTATAGTTAATCATAATGACTAAGTCACTCTTCAAGGGAGTGACTAGAATAAGCCCACCCAAGCCACAGGGATGCCAATATCAGAAAAGGGGAAAATAGGTGGCTGGTAAGAAGAAACAACAGGTGTCAACCACAGCCCCTTTAGAGTGTGCAGCATTATCTCATGTAATCCTTACCCTGCGAAGTCAGGTTTATAATCATCTTTCCAGTTCCCACATCTGCTGAGGGGCAGCATCAGCACTGGAATGTTGGTCTCCTGACTCAGACTGTGGGCATTTTTAATCAAGGCTAAGCCTCTTGTTCTAGCCCCTAAGGCCATGGATTTGAGTCCTTTCTCTGTCCAACCTTATCTCTCACCTCCTCTCTGCTTGCTAAATTCTGTTCAGTTTCACCCTGTGCTTCACTCAGCTGCTCCTGTACCTGTGTTGCCTCCCACAGTTTTTCAACCAAATCAGTAAGAAGTTAGATCTAGAAGGAAACCCATGAGTTTCCCTTCCCAAGCCAACTCAGATCAGTGGGTAGCATCTATGTGAGACACTGTGTTAAGGTTGCACCCAGGCTTCACGGGTATCTCAGGTCTGGTTTTTAGAAGCAGAGCCTGAGACAGGTATTCTTGTGCACATTATTTATAGAGGAAGTGCCCTCCAGAGAAACCTGTAAGAAAGTGAGAGATGCAGAAGACACTAAACAAAGGTATCATTTCAGCTGAAGCCTGGGCTCAGCCCGATCCTACAGGAAGATCTGGAGTGTGAATGGCACGGCAGAGTTGTTCCACAGTGAAGCAAGGCTTTTGTATCTCCGTATCAGCCATGGGCTGACCCTGAGGAAAGGTGGGAGGTGAGTGTAACCTCCCAGATACCTCCTGGAAGGGAGACTCATGCTCCTGCTGAGGGATATGCCACAAGGAGGAGAGCAACTGTGAACTATTAACATCTCACACTCACAGCAGCTGGGATTTGGGAGAGCTGGCCGGGCAAAGAGGGTCTAGGCAGGACACCAGTGGTATCTGTGACAGTAAGTAAGAGTATTGTGATTGAGTAATAGCTCCCCACTGTAATCCCAGCACTTTGGGAGGCCAAGATCACCTGAGGTCAGGAGTTCAAGACCAGTCTGGCCAACATGGTGAAATCCCATCTCTACTAAAAATACAAAAATTAGTCATGCATGGTGGCAGATGCCTATAACCCTAGCTACTTGTGAGGCTGAGGCAGGAGAGTTGCTTGAACCCAAGAAGCAGAGGTTGCAGTGAGCCGAGGTCATGCCATTGCACTCCAGCCTGGACAACAGAGCAAGCCTCCATTCAAAAGGGAAAAAAAACACAATAACAACAGTTACGGAGGCTGTCCTTTGTCAAACACTTCACATGTGTTCTTTCATTTAATCCTGATAATAACTAAGTGTACTATTATTTCCCAAGATTACAGGTAAGGTCACATCATTCAAGGTTACACGGTAGACAGGATTCACATGTATCCCAGAGCCTGGATGTAGAACCACTGCACGATGCCTGGTGTAAGCATGAGAGGCAGGAGGGGCCATAATGGTGGCAGAAACTACCATCTTGAGGGTGTTGAAAAAGCCTGCCTTATTCGGGAATTCTCACCATCTAGAAGCCTCTGGCCCTTATATGTGTGCTCTGCGTCTTATCTGCGTGCTCTGCGTCTTACCTGCTCATACTGGCCAGGCCACAACTACAGGATGTTGTCCACTTCCAGAAGCAGACTTCCATGTGAAAGGGAAACGACCACCTGGAGGGCATTTGGGCTTGAGCAATCAGCCAGGGTGGTGAGAGATTTGGAAATCATAACATAGGAAGAATGAGCAAATCGACCGGGGATGTTGAACTTAGAATGGCAATCTGAGAGGGGCCACCTGTAACCCTATCTCAAAGCAGAAAAGGATTGTTGAGTTCACAAATTCAAACAGATGAGAGCAGAGAGCCAGAAAGGAGGGGTGACTTGTGCCAGGCCTAGTACCCAGTGGCATTAACCCATAGCCTCTGGTTGAGTGGTGTGCTGGTAAATGTTTAGCAATCAGCTCTCTGGGCATACAAAGCCCTGGTCTGTAGCATTTGTCAGTTGCTGTTATGTACATACTCCCACTGTGGCCAATTTCAAGCTCTCCATGTGTATTAGTCCATTTTCACACTGCTGATGAAGACATACCCGAGACTGGGCAATTTACAAAAGAAAGAGGTTTAATGGACTCAATATTCCATAAGGCTGGTGAGGCCTCCCAATCATAGTGGAAGGCAAAGAGGAGCAAGACACATCTAACGTGGATGGCAGCTGGCAAAGAGAGAGCTTGTTCAGATAAACTCCCATTTTTGAAACCATCAAATCTCATGAGACCCATTCACCATCATGAGAACAGCACAGGAAAGACCCCCACCCCCCATGATTCAGTCATCTCTCACCAGGTCCCTCCCACAACACATGGGAATTATGACAGCTGCAAGATGAGATTTGGGTGGGGACACAGAACCAAACCATATCATTCCACCCCGGCCCCTCCCAAGTCTCATGTCCTCACGTTGCAAAACCAATTATGCCTTCCCAACAACACCCCAATGGCTCAATTCATTTCAGCATTAACTTAAAAGTTCACAGCCCAAAGTCTCATCTGAGAGAAGGCAAGTCCCTTCTACCTATGAGCCTGTAAAATCAAAAGCAAGTTAGTTACTACCTAGATACGATGGGGATACAGTCATTGGGTAAATACAGCCATTCCAAATGGGAGAAATTGGCCAAAACAAGGGAGCAATAGGGCCCATGCAAGTCTGAAATGCAGCAGGGCTGTCAAATCTTAAAGCTCCAAAATGATTTCCTTTGACTCCATGTCTCACATCCAAATCATTGCTGATGCAAGAGATAGATTCTCATGGTCTTGGGCAGCTCCACTCCTGTGGCTTTGCAGGGTACAGTCTCCATCCCAACTGCCTTTAAGAACTGACATTGAGTGTCTGTGGCTTTTCCAGGTACATGGTGCAAGCTGTTGCTGGATCTACCATACTGGGATCTAGAGGACGGTGACCCTCTTCTCACAGCTCCACTAGGCAGTGCCCCAGTAGGGACTCTGTGTGGGGGCTCTGACCCCACATTTCCCTTCCACATTTCCCTAGCAGAGGTTCTCTGTGAGGGCCCCACCCATGCAGCAAACCTGCTTGGGCATCTAAGCATTTCCATAGATTCTCTGAAATCTAGGCAGAGGTTCCCAAACCTCAATTCTTGCCTTCTGTGCACCTGCAGGCTCAACACCACGTGGACGCTGCCAAGGCTTGGGGCTTCCACCCTCTGAAGCAGCAGCCTGAGGTGTACCTTAAACCCTTTTAGCTGGAATGGCCGGGACACAGGGCACAAAGTCCCTAAGCTGCACACAGCAGAGGTACCCTGGGCCCAGCCCACAAAACATTTTTTCCACCTAAATCTCTGGGCCTATGATGGGAGGGGCTTCCAGAAAGTTCTCTGACATGCCTTGGAGACATTTTCCCCATTGTCTTGGTATTACCATTTGGCTCCTCATTACTTGTGCAAATTTCTGCAGCCAGCTTGAATATCTCCCCAGAAAATGAAATTTTGTTTTCTAGTGCATTATCAGGTTTCAAATTTCCCAAACTTTTATGCTGTCCTTTCCTTATAAAACTGGATGCCTTAAATGGTACCCAAGGCACCTCTTGAATGCTTTGCTGCTTAGAAATTTCTTCTGCCAGATACCTTAAATCAACTCTCTTAAGTTCAAAGTTCTACAAATCTCCAGGGCAGGGGCAAAAAGCTGCCAGTCTCTTTGCTAAAACATAGCAAGAGTCGCCTTTGCTCTAGTTCCCAACAGGTTCCTCATCTCCATCTGAGACCACCTCAGCCTGGATTTTGTTGTCCATACCACTCTGAGCATTTTTGTCAAAGCTATTCTACAAGTGTCTAGGAAATTCCAAATTTTCCCACATTTCCCACAAGCCCTCTAAACTGTTCCAACCACAGCCTGTTGCCATTTCCAAAGTCACTTCCACATTTTTTGGGTATCTTTTCAGTAATCTCTAATGGTACCAATGTACTCTATTAGTCTGTTTTAACACTACTGATAAAGACACACCCGAAACTGGGCAATTTACTAAAGACAGAGGTTTAATTTGACTCACAGTTCCATGTGGCTGGGGAGGACTCACAATCATGGCAGAAGGAAAGGAGAAGAAAGTCACATCTTACATGGACTGCGGCAAAGAGACAGCTTGTGCAGAGAACCTTCCATTTTTAAAACCATCAGATCTCATGAGACCCATTCACTATCCTGAGAACAGCAAGGGAAAGACCTGCCCCCATGATTCATTCACATCCCACTGGGTCCTCCCGCAACACATGGGAGTTATGAGAGGTACAAGGTGAGATTTGGGTGGGGACACAGACCAACCATATCACTATGTGACATCACTGCATGCAGAGTTGGGAGGGACGTGCACAATTGAATTGGCTCTTGTGAGTAGGCAGAAACAGGCTCCTGCACACCAGTGATTCCTACTCCAGAGCTCATTCTGCAGGACTAGTGATTTCCCAACACTAAACCCATAAGACTCCCACCAAACGTGCATTCTAGGTTTACACAAGTTCAAACAAGCAGACAATTCTGAATCCCATTCTCAGAGCACAGCTTGGTGTGTTTGCTTATTAAAGGTCCCCAAAGCCCTGCCATAAATAAACCTGCGTAACATCAACAAGCTCAGCATTCCCAAAGCCTGTTTGTCTGACCAACCACTTCACCACATGCTTCTTTGGACTAGTATCCCCCTGAGCTAGTATTCAATGGAAGACCCTTTGGAAAACGGCAAACAGAACGATGTCTTCACATAAACAAAGGGCCATTGCTGAGAAAGAGATTCAACTCGCTGTTCCATTTTGCTTCACAGGGTGGAAACAGAACCAATGAGCCGAAATTAGGAGACAGAATCAAATCGGTAAGAGGAAGTCTTTTCAAATAGTGAGAACCATCCATCATTAACACAGGTTAGACGTTGAAGGAAAGAAGTCCTCATTGCAATAGAGGGTGAATGTCTCTATGGCAAAGGACACCGAGAAGGTGCTTCTGGCAGCAGGAAGGCAGCTAAGGAAGATTCCCTCCAACGACTCTCTGTTAGATACTAGGATTCTAGTCACTTGAAGTGCATAGGCCCTGTCTGGGGCCTCACAACAGGGCCTGTCAGATGGTCGCCTCTATGTGGAAATAGATATTCCAACTCTATTCATGTGCATGATATAATTTTAGAAGGGCGAGGATGTCGTCAGTTCCCAAAATATACTTCTTGACGGTCTTGTTTCTGCATTAATTCACCATTAAAACTTTTCTTCTTTAGCTTAATACTTTATTCCATGTTCAAATACATTCTCATGGGAAAGAGTGGTTCAATAGACACTAGTGTTGGCCCATCGTATCTCTGTGGCGTAGTGAGGTTCTTCGTTCCTCCAAGAGCAGGTCTGGTCTGGAAAAGGAGAGCTGGAGGGGAGGGGGCTGGAGCAGGGGTATTGGGTGTCTGGGGTGGGGGCTAGAGAGCAGGAGAGACTGCAAGCCAGGAGGGAGTGGGAGTGCCAAAGCCAGTCTTGGCTGCCTTCATGAATGTGTTTGGGGCTGGGCCTGTCCTAGAGATATCCCAAAACTATTTTAAGAGACAGCAAATTTAGCTGGTGGCTGGTTTGCAAATCATCCAGATATGTTGGTATTTCTGATGAGACAATCTGTCTCGAGAGGAGACGTTTAAAGCCTTTACAACCGAAAGGGATGTGCCTTTTTGAACGCAGCCATGGAAAAAGCACAACCAGCCGCCTATTTTGTTGGCCAAACCTGGCGGTGGGCAAAGTGTACATGATGAAGGTAGTTGCATTTGTACAGAGCCTCTCAGGTGAAAACATGCTTCCAGAGCTACCATCTGACAGAACTGTCAGAACAGCCTGAAAAAGCAAGAATACCCATTTTGTAGATGAGTAGACTGACGTGCTTGCCTACAGTTACCTGGGGAGCAGATGGCAGAGTGTACACTTCAGCCCAAGATTTTCAGATTTCAAGCCCCACCATAATTAATTTTTAAAAAATTAATTTTCATTTTAACAGAGTAATAAAATATTGTCTAAACAGTCAAACAGCTGCAGGAGGCTTTTAGTGAAGTGTCAGTCTCCTGCCCCATGCTCTCCTCAAAAAATTGAGTGCCTCCTGATTTCCCAAAATCTAGAGGCACTCAATTTCTATTTTAGCTATATCTTTTTATATTTATCTTCATATTTATAAGTAAGATGTTTACACTTTTGGTTTTTGATTTTTAAAAAAATGAAATGTAATCTGAAACCCTCCTTCTATGGAACACGTGAACTGGATTTTTATACCCCATTCACACAGGGACACACACACACTCATACACACACATATACACACTCTCACACACACTTCCCCCTTCTCCTCTTCTGCACATGGCAATACGGTTGCATCACAATTTTTATTTCTGATATGGTAATTCTCATTTCTGGAATCTCGTTGATTGCTCCTTTTCTATAGCATTCTGTTTTTGTTGCATGGGGGCGGGGGTGTATGTCTTTGCTTATCTCTCTGAGATTTTACTTTTTAATTTGAAGTTCCATTTCCTCCCCACAGTCTTTCTCTTTCTCCTGAGTTCATTTTCCACTGGTTTGCATTGGGATCTATCTTTCAAGTTAGAGATTGTCCTGAAATATCTGACAATCTTTGTCTTTATATTTGTATTTACTCACAAGATGCAAAAAGGTGTTTAGAAGATCTGAGAGTCTGGGTGGGTGGTTTCACTATGGGATGTCTGCAGGAAGTTCACTGCAGAGTACTGAAGATGGGGTTTGGGCATGGATAAAGGATGTGGGATTGGTCAGAGGGAGGAGAGGAACTACAGGCACAACAACAGACTCAACCAATCCTATGGGGATTTCTAGAGCTGGAATAGTCCTGCAGAATTTCCTTGCCCTATGGCAAGAAGGCTGGGCCTTTACATGCCCTCACTGATCAGTCACTGGAAGTGGGCTCCCTCCAGAGAGAGGAGCGACTTTGGCAAGAGGATTCCCTTTAGCTAAAAGCAATACCTGGAGAGAGACTTGAGCTGAGAGCCACCAACACTCCCATCATTGGAGAAATGGACAATGTGGGCAACACACCACAGCAACCACCCAGGGCACCCTAGCACTACTCCAGTAACCTTCCTTCACATAACCTTTTATGATTCCGGTTGGTCTCTTAGCTAGGGAAACACACTGGAGGAAGATTAGTATGAAGAACAGTTCCCCATCCCTGCCTCCAGCACTGAAGCTGGTCTCTACACTGTAATGATACCCTTCATCTTCTTTTCTTCCTATTCTCCATTCTAGATGAGCACTGATGCTGGACCAGGTGAGTAACTTGGTGGAGTGATCTAGACTCTATTTCCTGAAGGACCTGAACCCACGTCTCATGCCCTTCTCAAACTGTGGATGCTGCACGTGTCCATAATCAAAGTGTGCAATAGAGTACCAAGAGACTACCCAGTGTATCACTTGAAGGATACAGCTCTTAGCTAAAGGGAATCCTCTTGCCAGAGTCGCTTCCTGTATCCTTCCCTGCCTTGGTTTTATAAAAGTAGACCTACCCTCTTCTGAGTCAACCACTCCTGCCAGGATGGTGACTTTTTTTTTTTTCTACCCTACTAGTCCCATAGCATGAAGAACCCAAAGTGGCCAGGCAGTAGTCATAGACTAAAGTTTAATGGAATACTTGCTGGAAACCAGGACCTTGAGACCCACTGGGCCTTAAGTCATAGGGAAACCTTCCATATGGGTCACTAAGAGAGACGATAAGCAGGTCCTCTGCTATGACCACTCCTTGGTTCTCAGAATCTTCTATTTCACCTACTGGGGATACAGTGACTGCTCAGAAAGAGACCATATAGGTCTTTTGTCTTGGGTGACTTCTCTGTCTGAGGTAGATGGCCAAATGCATGGCCTGCCCACTAGGAGGATTTGCCCTCATGGCTGAATTTCAATTAGGCTGTAGTGCAACAGGTGTTGTGCTTCTTTCTCAGTGATGAGAGATGCAAGATGCACTATCTAGTCCTTTACATTGAAGAAAATGTCCCAGATCACTGAAGCACTAAAATCTGCTGTGGCAATACTCTGGATCTCTGTAAGCTTTATCCCTCAACCTCTGGGGTATATGCATTACCAAAGTCTCCAAAATTCTTGCTTGCCCAGTCTGATTAACATCGTGTCATCAAAAGGTGGCCCAAGGTAAGGTTCTATGGACTGTCCAGAGGTCTAGGTCCCTTTAGACTCAATTGTGACAGAGGGTGGGCTGCTTTGGGGAAAAATCATAAAAGCGTGCTATAATCCATCCAAAATCAGTGTAAAATATTTCTGACTCTCCCTCTTGATAGGACTAGAAGAAGAATTCACCAAATCAATGGCTATATATTATGTGTCTGAGGCAATATTAATCTGTTCTAACTAAAATTACATCTAGCACAGCAGCTTTAATTGGAGTTATTTACCTGTTTGAGTTTAAATATAGTCCACCAAGAACAGTCTGGTTTATGTAAGGGGTTAAATCATTTAATTAAAATGGGATATGATGGAGCAAAATAGTGGAATAGGAGGTTCTAGTCCTCAAATTTCCACAAGAACACCAATTTTAACAACCACCCATGGGCAAGAATACCTTTATGGGAGTCCAGGAGTTCAGCCAAGAGGTTTCTGCACCTTAATGGAGCAAAATATCCGAGAATAATTTCACTGACGAAGGTAATAACAGTTTCACTAAATGAAATGGTTCACTTCTCCCCAAAGTGTCACAGCTCTGTGCCAAGAAAAATTACCTCAGCCCATGATTTCTCCTACTGGGGAAAGTGAGAGCAAAGTGAGCAACCAGTTTGCTCAGAATTATGAAACCTTATCCAGTAGACCCACTTCTGTCTTGCCTCACCCAGAACACAGAGGAGACTGGCACAGCTAAACCATCTAGGGACAACTAGGAGCAGTGAAAAAGGGAGGGACCTTGTGACCACAGGTGCCCAAATCGCAACAACTGGCCTCAGATCCTACTGGCTAGCATGTGAATTCTATCAGGAGCCTCGTCCATGAAACCCACATGGCACCTCACCTGCAGACACTCTAACTAGCTTAATATGCTTCCAACACTCCACGTCCCACCTCCCTCATGGCAGGCATCCTGCACTATCACACAAGTACCACAAACAAGGTTCTACAGATGGCACATGCCTCCATAGAAACCATACAGATATCAGCAGTCAGATTGACTCTGCTGGATTGGGAGAAGGTGCACAACCTTAAACTCTTCATGACACTGTCCTATGGAAAATAAACAGGAGGCTGTCACCACCTGGCCTGGCTTTGTGGAAGCAAGAGAAGGCACACAATCCTAATACTTCTCCTACAGGAGGAAACAAGAAGAGTGAAGCAGGCATTTCCATAGAGAAGGTTTAAGGGGTCCCCAGAATCTCTAGTCAGGCTGACTAGTGAAGGTTTTTCTCTCCCAAAGACAGTCAGTAAAGAATAGAGTAGGTGGCCATTTTCTCAAGTGCAGAGACAGCAACACAAGACTTCAAGAAACATGAAAACTCAAGAGGAAAGAACACTACTAAAGGAACAAAATAAAGCACCAGTGGCTGACACCAAAGAAATGGAAATCTATGCATTTTCTGACAAAAAGTTCAAAATAGTTGTCTTAAAGAAGCTCAGTGATCTACAACAGAACACAGATATATAATGAAATGAAATCATAAAAAATAGTACATGAAGAAAATGGGAAGTTTAACAAAGAGATAGAAAGAGTTAAAAAAAAAAAAAAAAAAGAACCACAGACCTTGGAGCTGAAGAATTTAATGACTAAATTGAAAATTTAGTAAAGAGCTTCAACACAGACTCCATCAAACAGAAAAAAGAACCAGTGACCTTGAAGACAGAAAATATTTGAAATCATCCAGTCAGCAAAACAAACAAACAAATAAAAATAATAAAAAAAAAAGAGTGAAGAAAGCATATAAGACTTATGGGACACCATCAAGCAAACCAATTGTAAGACTCCCAGAAGGAGCAGAGAAAGAAAAAATGTTAGAAAGCTTATTTAAAAAAATAATGGCAGAAAGCCTTACATCTAGACAGAAAAGTAAATGTCTAGATCCATAAATCCCAAAGAACTTCAAGTACATTGAACATGAAGAATTATTCACCAAAAGGCATTATAATCATGTTGTCAAAAGTCAATGACAGAGATATTTGAAAGCAGCAACAGAAAAACAATTCATCACATACCAGGGAATCTTGATAACACTATCAATAGATTTCTCAGCAGAAACCTCACAGGTCAGGAAAAAATGCGATGACATAGTCAAGGTGCTGAGAGAGAGAAAAGAAAGAAACTGCCAACAAAGAACACTATACTTAGTAAATATGTCCTTTTGAAATAAAGGCGAGATAAGGACTTTCCCATAAAACAAAAGCTGAAGGAGTTCACCACTACCTCCTTACAAGAAATGCTAAAGGGAATTCTCCCAATTAAGACAAGTGCATGCTAATAAATGACATAAAAACATACGAAAAGTTACAAAGATGAAGATCTGGTGCAACCCAGAATACTCTAATACTGTAATGGTGATACATAAATCATTTTTAACTCTAGTCTAAAAGTTAAAAAATGAAAGTATTAATAACTGTAGCTACAATTATTTGTTAATGGATAGACATATAAAAATGTGAATTGTGACATCAATAGCGCAAAATGTGTGTGTGGAGGGCAAAAGGGTAGAGTTTTTATGTAATTAAAATTAAGTTACTATCAACTTAAAATACACTATTGTTAATATGCTTTAATATAACAAAGATAGTTTTGTTGTAGATATACGGAACATTAATACAAAGATAATTTTGTAGATATATAATAACATGTAATAACAAAGATATGTAGATATACAAAACATTTTTAAAAATCAAAGAATACCACCACACACAAAAAAGACATCAAATCGCAAAGGAAGATAAAAGGAAGAAGAAAGGAAAAAAAGAACTACAGAACAGAAACATTTGACGAAATGATGCCAGTAAATCTTTACCCAGCAAGAATTACTAGGTAAGTGTAATGTATTGATTTCTCCAATCCAATGACATGTAATGGCTGAATGGGTTTTATACAAAAAAGTTCCAACTAGATGCACCTACAAGAGACTGTCTTTAGCTTTAAGGACACATGTAAGCTGAAAGTGAAGGGATGGGAAAAGACATTCCATGCAGATGATAACCAAAGGGGAGCAGGGGTGGCTCTATTTAGAAATATGGACTTTAAGGAAACAACTGTCATGAGATGCAAAGAATGTCATTACAAAATGATAACATAGTCAATTCATCAAGAGGGTAAAACAATTATAATAGATGTGGATCCAATGTTGGAGCACCTAAATATACCAAGCAAATATCAACAGAACTGAAGGGAAATAGAAGTAGCAATACAAATAATAGTAGGAGACTTCAAATCCCACTTTCAGTAATGATAGATTATCCAGACAGAAAATCAAGAACACAAAGTGTCAACAGAGTTGAACAGCAGTATACAAAGGAACCTAACAGACATACATAGACCACTTCATCTAACAGCAGCAGAATACACATTCTTCTGAAGCACATATGAAACAATCTCAGACAGATAATATCTTAGGCCACAAAATAAATTTTAACAGATTTAAGAAGATTAAAAATCTATCAGACTTTGGGAGGCCGAGGCGGGTGGATCACGAGGTCAACAGATCGAGACCATCCTGGTCAACATGGTGAAACCCCGTCTCTACTAAAAATTACAAAAAAGAATTAGCTGGGCATGGTGGCGCGTGCCTGTAATCCCAGCTACTCAGGAGGCTGAGGCAGGAGAATTGCCTGAACCCAGGGGGCGGAGGTTGCGGTGAGCCGAGATCGCGCCATTGCACTCCAGCCTGGGTAACAAGAGCGAAACTCCGTCTCAAAAAAAAAAAAAAAAAATCTATCAGGTATCTTTCCTAATCACAAAGTTATGAAACTAGAAATCAATAACAGGAAGAAAATTGAGAAACTCACAAATATGTGGAAATTAGGCAACAACCCTTTGAGCACACATTGGGTCAAAGAAAAAAATCAAAAGAAAAATTTAAAAATGATGTTAAGATAAATGAAAATTGAAACGCAACATACCAAAATTTATAAAATGCAGCAATTCTAAGAGAAAAGTTGATAAACTCTTACATTAAGAAAAAAAGAAAGCACTCAAATAAACAATCTCACTTTCTATTTCAAGGAACTATAAAAGACGAGAACACACTAAGCCTGCCGTGAAAACAGGAAAGAAAATAATAAACGTTAGAGCAGAAATAAAATGCAGATTAGCAAAACAACAGAAAAGATCACAAAATTAAGAGTTTGTTTTTTGAAAAAATTAACAAAAATCAATAAACTAGGCTAAGGAAAAAACCAAAAAACTCAAATAAATAAAAATGGAAGAGAAAACATGACAACTGATACCGCAGAAATACAAAGGATCATTAAGAGACGACTATGAGCAATTATACACCAACAAGTTGGTTAACCCAGAAGTAATGAATGCATTTCTAGAAACACACAACCCACCAAGACTGAACCATGGAGAAACAGAAGATCTGAACAAACCAGTAATGAGTAGAGGATTAAATGAGTAATCAAAAATCTCCCAACAAAGAATAGACCAGGACCAGATGGCTTCACTGGTGAATTCTACCAAACAGGTAAAAAAGAGCTACCACCAATTTTTCTCAAACTCTTCCCAAAAGATTGAATGGGATAAAACAATTCTAAACTCATCTCATAAAGTCAGCATTACCCTGATGCCAGGCAAGAATATTACAAGAAATGAAAAGAATAAGCCAATATTTCTGATGGATGTGTATGCAAAAATCCTCAACAAAATACTTCCAAACTGAATTCAACAGCATATTAAAAGGATCATACACTAGGATCAAATAGGATTTATCTCTGGGATGCAAGAATGTGTCAACATGTGTAAATCAATAAATATCATACATCACATTAACAGAGTTAAGAATAAAAACCATATGATCGTCTCAATAGAATCTCATAGGCTCTCCTCCTTGAAAAGTTCTTCCTTTTCTCTATTGTCTGTACCCTTAAGCAGATTACCAAAGTTCCTACCTTCCAGCACTACCATAATCCAGACTAGTCAGCCCCAAAATCATTGTTTCTCCACGAGAAGTACAGCATATCCTGGGGTGTGTACCATTGTTTCAGAGGGAAACAAAACCACAGGATACATATGGGGCATTATCTTAGGCATCAATGCCTGGCCCATTAGAATAAATAGAATTTTATATAATGTTTCACCCAACAACTACATATTGTGTCCCAGAGCTGCATCAGTAGGACATAGATTGTCACATTCGAAGATGAAACTTTGGGCTGAGCACGGTAGCTCATGCCTATAATTCCAGCACTTTGGGAGGCCGAGGCGGGTGGATCACCTGAAG
Source organism: Callithrix jacchus (assembly GCF_049354715.1). NCBI lineage: Eukaryota > Metazoa > Chordata > Mammalia > Primates > Cebidae > Callithrix > Callithrix jacchus. The sequence goes on from NC_133509.1 coordinate 16,985,720, forward strand.
TCAGGAGTTTGAGACTAGGCTGGCCAACATGGTGAAACCCCGTCTCTACTAAAAATACAAAAAAAATTAGCCCGGTGTGGTGGTAGGTGCCTGTGATCCCAGCTACTTGGGAGGCTGAGGCAAGAGAATCTCTTCAACCTGGGAGGCGGGGTTGTAGAGAGCCGAGGTTGTGTGTGCCACTGCACTCCAGCCTGGGCAACAAGAGCAAAACTCCATCTCAAAAACAAACAAAGATGGAACTTTGAAAACCTTTTCCCATGGCGGAGCAATTACACATGGTAGGTAGGATCTACGTATTCACTGATTTGACAAGGATTTACCGCATGCCTTGTGTATGCCAAGCACTACAGTAGACTAGAGCTAAATAGGAAACAAGACTGTTGAGGCCCCTGCCCTCATGGCACTTCTATTCTAGTAGTGACTACTTTGGAAAGAGAATTACCCACTGGCTGCATAAATGCTCCTCTGAATGAGTCAAATAAAATGAGATAAAACTCACTTTATAAAAAATAGTGTCTCCTTATTAGTAATCACATCATCTCTTGTAAAAGGAAAGAAAAGCTGAGACATTCTAAAAGGCCATTAAGAGGCCCAAACCAAGAAACGTAACCCTGTAGACTAGAGATTCAAAATGAGCTCAGGAAATATAACATTGGGACCCTTCAGGGAAATGGTTAAGTCAGAGCCAAAGGCATTGGCACTAAATGAAGAGGAACCTGAGCTAATGAGAGGGGAGCAGAGAGTGGAAGAGGCAAGGGAAGGAAGGTGACTAGAAATCCAGTGCTGGACTCCGAGAAGGGAGGCGGAGGCGAGAGCTGGCAGACAGCATTGTCGGTATGCTAAGCACAGCAGCCTCCTGCCAGGGACTGGGGCAGCAGCAGCAGAGAGGGAGCCAGGAGTTCAGAGGGAAAGCAGGACCTGCAGGATGCCCCTGGGATCACACTCGAGACTTCTGGAGAAGACTGCATTCCAGGTAGCCAGGGACAGAGCCAACCTGATATTAGGGTGTTACCGGGTTCTGTGGCAAAGTTGGTAGAGTTTCCTTCACTTTCTCCATCCGTGTCCTTGCTCCCTCCTCTCTGTCCACCGGGCACTGCCATCTCTGTCCAGGTGCGAGTTTGGGGAGTGGGAGGCAGCTGAAGCTGATTGCTGAGAGTAGGGAGCAAGGATTTATTCCTAACACCATGTAGAGAGAAGCAGAGAAGACACAGGGCCATGGGACAGGAACAAGATGGAGTGAACATCTTGCAGGATCTCCACACTCACTCAGAACAAACAGCAGCCCACTGCTGCTCACAGTAAGGCAGGCCCAAGACTTTGCCTCTTCCAGGTTCACAAGTAGTTATTAATAGTTCTAGGCTGGACCCCAGGATGGCTCAGCAAGACCCAGTATGTCTTCCAACGATTTCAGCCACCGCCTGGCACAGGCCTGCTCTGTGCCTATAGTCCAGAATACCAAGTGCTCACAAACCAGCCGGGGCCACAGCCAGACAACTGCCCTGCTGGGTGACAGTGGATCCCCTCTCCTGGCTGCTTTTGATGCATCACAGCCCCTCTGGGAGCCCCTTGGAGCCCCTCCAACAGTCTCACACAGAGGGCCTCAGGGATCTGAGCCAGGGCTCCCAAGCCCCCCATGCCCCCACCACCCCAGCCCTCCCCCAAAGCAGGTGCTCCCCAATGCAACAAGGACGGCGATGATGCGGGTGGGAGCACATGAGTTATGGTGTGCCAGTGCCTCACAAACAAGTTTGGTGCCCGCCTGTCTTCATGAATCACGGCGGAGCCTAATCCTTCATTAGAACATTCAGCAGTAATTGCTGGCGAAATGCCACTTGCCTTTTTCTCATTTTAACAAAACATTTATGCATGAAAGATTTAATGCCAGGTATCAAGCATATCATTGTAAATTTACCACTAATTAAGCCTAATTAAAATAATTAAATGGCTGTGGAGTCACCATGTGAATTAAAATCACTTCTCCTCCATACCAGGCTGTTTCTCACTAGCCAGGCCCCTGGTTTGGAAGACAAATACGTATCTCTCTCTCTCTCTATTTTTTCCTGTCTCCCTGCTCAGCTTCACGCGGGGTATTTGCATGGCCAAGGAGATTTGATAATTAAGATAATGCTGTGATTTGACGGTGCGGTTTTTCAATTTCGGGACCCCAGGAGATTTTCCTTTATCTCGGTGAAGTATAGACAATTTGACAAATCTGTTGCTCGGAGCAGTCGCTGGCGTTTGCATATTCATTACTCATTGGATTTTTAATCAAAGTAGCTGATGGACCCCTTGCACCACAAATAACTTGGTCATGAATAATTTATCCGTGCTCACTGGCTGGGCTGCGCAGCTCCCGTCGCCCCGGGGCCCCTGATTGGCTCGCCAGGGCTGGCCTGGCCCGCGCAGCACATGGCCACTGCAGATGTTTGGGTATACATATGTGCTCAGCTCATCAAACTCGGCAACCGCCCGCACCCGAGGGCCTCGGCCGTCCCCAGATAGGCCATCTGGAGTTGGAGGGAAAACAAACCTCGGCGAATTGTGGGATGCGTGGTTATGTTCAGTGGCGCCCGGAGGCGGCCACCGAGGGGCGCGCAGCGGGAGCCGGAATGCGGCGGAAACCCAGCCTCGAGGCCCACCCACATGGGGGACGGGGGGCTGCAGAGAAGCTTGCTGGGTCCAAAGCTACAGGCAGGGACGCCATAGGGACATTGTCTGGCTCTTTTCAGATGATTGGGTAGCCGGCAGCTGCCTCTCCTTCTTCTACGGCCCCCGGGGGTACAAGCCCCCACCCCAAGCCTCCACCCACCAGGCACACACACACCTGCCGCCTAGGCCCTCTCCTGCCTAGGAACCCAGGCCGCTGTGCTGCTCCCCAGCTCGCTGACTTTGCACGTGCTGCCCCTTTAGGTACCATGTCCCTCCTCCTCTGTGCTACCCCAGCAGGCTGGTTTAGAATTTTCCTGGGGAGGCCTTGGCCCCTAATCATATAAAACCCATTCAATTTACCCACATGCCACATTAAATATATTTTATACTTAAGTGTGGAGGAGTTGAGTGGAGATGCAGCTGACTGGTTGACATAATAGCACATTTTGTAGGCATTTAATGGACCATTTACTCATTTTGATTTTGCCTTGTCTTTTCCTATGGAGCCCATGGCGCTGGGCTCCCCAGGCCTCAGGCGTTTCTGCAGGCTCCTGACAAGGTGGTCTGCCAGGCATTGACCACCATGCCATGTGGTCTCGAGGCCATGGTCCGCACGTTAGTCCTTGCCATTTCTGTAAGGTCCAGCATGTGGTACCTCAGCTAGGGAGCCTTCCTCCAAGACCCCCATGGCCTGAGGCTGATGGGTGCCTCCCTGGTGCTTCTGGAACACCCCCATCTCCATTCCAGCCTCGTCACCCATATGGTGATTGCTAGTTGGCACAATTTCCTCTCCACTGGACAGTGAGCTTGGGAAGGCAGGACGGTGCCCTGCTCATCTCTGTCCCTCCCAGCTCGCTCAGTGCCTGGCACATAGCATGTGCACAACAAATGTTTGATGAATAAATGAACTTTGGACTTCATGTTTCAAAGAACAGGAACGATGACCCTGAAAAGAAAATTCAGGCAGAGCAGTAATCTGAAAGGGTGTGTGGGAGGCAGCCAGGGACAATCCTTCTGGCCTGGCCCCAGAGCTTTTGTGCAAAGTGGGGAGGAGGGCACTTCCTCTGCCCCTCCAGCTGCTCCCTTGACTCACTTCTCAGCTGACAGCCTCTTGGGTGATGATGGAGGGAGGGTCCCTTGGGTCCCAGATCTGCTGCATCACACAGGGTTCTCCCCGACCCTGAGGACTTCGAGATCAAAGGAACAGATCCCGCCTTGGAGACTGTTCCAAGGAAGGTGGACATCACTCACACACACCCCTCTGAAAGTCGGGGTGTTGGTAATGACACGTACTGCAGCAGGTGAGGTGCCCTTGCTGTCATCACTTCCCCCACAATCCAGCTCCACACCCCCCAGCGTGCTGATGAGGAGCTGGGAGAAGACTGCAGGCTAATTATCAGACAGGCAGGAAAACCAGCAGGCTGTGCTCTCCTGTGACAATTAAAGTGAAAATATTTCATGATTTTTTTTCTATTTTTTTAAGGTAGGAGGAAAGGTGTGATTGTAGAGTGTGGGGGGGTGGGGAGAAGGGAGGGAAGAAACAGAAACAGCCTGAGTCATAAGCAGATGGTAATGACCCCCTCCCACCCCGAGTGGCTGGTGTCTGGGGCCACCTGAGAGGCTGCTGACAGCACACATGTGCCCACCTCATTTGCAGGCTGGAATTCCCCACTGAAGCCAATTCAAGTTTCTTGTCATTGCAGAGAGCTGAGGTGGCGCAAGTCTTGGGGTGGGTGGGTGCACTGCAGATAGGGCGGGCCACCCTTGGGCAGGTCTGGGGTCCCAGAGACCTCAAAGCCCCTCAGCTAGAGACACCAGCCAGGGTTCCGGAGGGACATAGACAGGAGCTGCCAGAAATAGAGGCACAGCAGAGGCATGAGGCAAGGGGAGAGAATGACATTTAGAACAGCAAAGTGTTTTCCCTCGGAGGGCCAGGAGACACCAGGGGCCTTAAAGGGAGCACGTGCTCTCACCAGAACCTTTCTCACGCCACCTTTGCCTCCCTCTAGGAGCCCCCACACACCAGACAATGCATATTAGACCAGACACATCAGTCCCCTCAGGGACCCAGACTGTGGCTTGACCAAGGGCCTTTCTTGATCAAATGTTAAGAGGACCAGGGGAAGGAGGCTTGAGAACTCCTGCCTCAGATGTCATTAGTGTCCAGACTGGGGTGGCATCAGGATGGACAAGGCCGGCAGTCAGACTCCCCCTCTGGAATTTGCATGAAGGCACATTGGAGACTTTGCCAGGTGAGGCCAAAAGAAAGACATGAAGACCCAGAGAAAGGAGCAGTCACATTGGTGGAGCTTGGAGCAAGAATGTGCCAATTCTGGTTCTAAGGGTGGAGACAAAATTAGCCAGTCCCTGGAGACAGGTGGGCTGCTGGAGATGGTTATTCCTGGGACCCATGAGATAGCCATCTCCCTCGCTGCCATGATGCATACAGGCATCCTTCAGGGCAACTCTGTTCCTCACTCTCTAAAGCGTGAAGCCCTCACCGCTTAATGCCACTTCTCTAGGGGCCCTCCCATCCCATGGGCTCTAGTCCCGGAAGATCTCCTTCCCCATTGACTGCCAGGATCACACACACTGGAGCACCAGGGCACAGCAGCAGTCCGAGTGCACACAACGGCAGTGCAATTATGCACCTTGCTCAGAATTCCCCAGCCAGCCATCTGCAGCCATAACCACCCTTGGGATACATTTCAGATCCCGGAATTACTAGTCTGATTTGTTTGTGTTGTAGTCAGAGCAGTAACTTGTATTCCCAATTCCTTGACAACTATTTTCCTTGTCTTTGTGTTCCGCTGTCACATGTACAAAGTCTATGTTTAATAGCAGTATTATAATTTTCAACTACAAATACAAGTAGGATTTTTATGTGTGTTTCCAATTCAACAAACATGTATTGAAGACCTGTAGGATGAAGGGTGTGACACTGGATACTAGGGACGTGGAGATGATGACGATAAGATAGTGACCTTTACTAAGCGTTACTCATTCAATTCTCCTGAAGACCATGTAGACTGGTACTGTTATAATGCCAATTTTGACCAATTTACAAATGAGGAAACTGAGGTCACGTGTGAGTAAGTAGAAAAGCCAGGATTTGAACCTTGAAAGACTGACTCCCGAATGCATGCTCGTAAGCACTATTAGAAATAGAAAATAAAAAGCTTGTAAACAGCTTGCTGTCCAATAACAGAAAGAGCATCATAAACAGATCATTTAAGTTCTTTTGTTAATGTTAGGAAAATTGTGTGTACCCTAGACTTAAAAGCTGGAGCTTTCTGTCATGTTTATTTCCACAAATACAACTCTAATTTTTCATGACAAACGTATCATAGATGATAAATGTAATAACCTGGGCTGCTAAGTGTAAAAGTGCGTCTCTCATGAGCTCTTCATTTCTCTTATGATGAGATCCAGCTTCTGTGGTAGGAGTGGTAGGAAGTAAAACATGAAAGCTCAGCGTTGCTGGGGTGTGTTGTCCACACTGAAGTCGGAAATCCGTTCTCATCTATCTCACACTGTTTTGTCTCATATCCCCAGGGAAACTGGAAGCTCCTTGTGGCTTTTCATTCATTAATTCATTTATCCACAAAAGAAGAAAAAGAAATTTCACAGAACACCTGTTAGGTGCCAGCCATCTGCTGGTGGTCAGAGGTGAAGTATAGACAATTTGGTAAGGTTTAAAACTTGACCTTGTATTCCGAGTGCCTTGTATTCTGAAGAAGAGACGTGGGCAAAGAGATAAAGGGTCACAGCCTAGCCAGGGCTCTCCCAGGGGTGAGAAAATGCCCCAAAACCCAGGGGTGGGAATGATCACTTCCGCCCGGGAGGGGGCTATAACCAGTACTGTACAGCAGGGTTTCAGTTACTCTAAAGATAAAAAGGAGAGAAGAACAATAGTGACCAACCATCAGCTACAGATATGAACACACTTCACTGTACATTAGATCCTCACACAAAGTCTCCCCCTTTTCTCTCTGAGCCACACTTTGGACCCCTTTCTCCCTCCTTTATTCTGTTTCTCAGTGACCCTTTCTCTGCCTACTTTTTCTCCTCTCTTCTTCATCTTATCATCTCTTTCCTCTAACGATCCCCTTTATGTCCATCCTTCCCTTTCCTTTCTTAACTGTGGTAAGCTGGACATGATAGGAAACTGAGATTCTGAAAAGAATCAGGAACCCAGAAGACTGAGCCATGATCCTAGCCTGGTTCTATTAGGGTTTCATCTTTCCCTCTTCCAGGTTCCACCACCTCCTCCTGGAAATGTTTTCACATTAGTCAAGAAAGTGCCTGCATAGTTCACATGTGGGTGAGTCGTCACCTTCAATACTGGCCTTGCATTCCACCCTCTTTCATTGGTCAAAACTTCACATGGCTAAGTATGTCCATCTGTGCATTCATTCATCCCTCTATTCATTCACTCAGTAAATAGGACATTCTGAATCCCTGTGCTACTTTCCAGGGAGGTTGAACTGAATGCAGTCCACTCATGACACATAAACACATACATGCACAATGACAAAATGATGTAATATGAACAGAGTTGAAAGCGTCTGTGGAAAAAGAGCCTATGAAAAGAGACCGAAGAGCAAACAGTTACGCAGAATAAGAATCAAGAAGGAACCATGTCATAGGAACCAAGAAAAGCAATGTTTTGGAACAGAGGAGGTGCCAACACGGTCAAATGCAGCTGAGTGGCCCAAGTGAATGAGAACAGAAAAGTTTCCTGTGGATCTGACTGCAGGAAGTTGTTGGTCACTGCGGTGTCACGGTCTCTGTGGGAGGAAAGCTAGGTTGCGGTGTGGGCCAAGGAGGGAGTGTAGGCTGAAGAAGTGGAGAGCTTTATGTGCATGTAGCTCTACCAGTGTCATTATTAAGGAAAGAGAAAAATAGGGCAGCAGCTGGAAAGGGTCGTGGAGATGGATGGAAGAGATTTGAGCATCATGGCAGATCTCACTGCCTCCACTTGACAGGATGAAGAGAAAACCTGTCAGTTTCCCTGTATCCTTCGCTTCAAAGGGTACCAGATCCTTCACCAACACGTGTTATGAGGAGAGTAGGCAGACAGACTTCTGCCTGCTGAATTTGTCCCTAAATTTGCTGGGAAAGCTGGGGCCAATTCACTCCCCCAGCTGCTGGATCCAATGAGTGTATGTCATGGTTGGTTCCAAAGGGCACCAGATCTAGAAACAAGCGGGCTGGGTAGTCGGCACCCCTTCCACCTCCAGGATAGACTCTGATACATTTCAGCTAATTAGTAACCGTTCTGAAGGAGTGGGCTTTGCAGAGTTTCCTCCCTAGACCCCATAAATTTGGCTAGTTGATTCATTCCATGTACAGGCCTGCAGATCATCAGTGGGATCTTCCCTTCTGGGTTTCAGTCTCACCATGGCTCCCTGAGAATTAGGCAAATGGTCCCTGGAGCCAGCAGATGCATAGTTCTGCCCCTTTAAGCCACAGAACTGGTAAATGGTTGGTGGAGTCCATGAAAGCGAGGAGCTATGGGGAGGCCATAGAACAGAGGCCTGGGAATGGACTCCAGCATGGGTGTAGGAATGTGCTCACATGGATGTGGGGGGCGTAACATGGAATGCCAGAGCCACAGAATAGAAATTCATCAGGTTGGCCAAGCACAGTGGCTCGCGCCTGTAATCCCAGCACTTTGGGAGGCCAAGATGGGCAGATCACCAAGTCAGGAGCTCGAGACCAGCCTGACCAACATGGTGAAATCCCGTCTCTACTAAAAATACAAAAGTTAGCCAGTGTGGAGGTGTGTGTCTGCAATCCCAGCTACTCAGGAAGAAGCTGAAGAGGGAGAATCACTTGAACCTGGGAGGCGGTTGCAGCGAGCTAAGAGCTGAGATCACGCCACTGCACTTCAGCCTGGGCAACAGAGCGAGACTCCGTGTCAAAAAACAAAAGAAAGAAAAAAGAAATGTATCAGGTTTAAGGGGCCTCTTTTTACAGATGAGGAAACTGAGGCCCAGAGAGGGCAAATAATAGGCCTGAGGTTGTACAGATATTTGTGGCAGAGCTAAGACTAGCCCAAGCCCTTGAACTGTTGGCTTCTAGCACCGTCTGTGCCAACCACCAGATGCATGACCATTGGCTTCATTACAGGGCTGGGTGTAAAAGTACATTTGAATATAGGATAACTTTCTCATAAAAACAATGTGGTTCAAGGTGGTCACCTGTGACTCTCTAGCCAACCATGATGGATACAGGAGCCCCCGTTTATCACGACGTCAGGGAAGCCCATTGTGAACCCAGGCCCAGAGCCCTGTCACAGCCCCCAGAGCACCCTGCACATCTTGTAGAAGTCGTGGCACTTGGCAGCTCTTGTTCTTCAGTAGCTGCCATCCACACCAGACCACAGCTCCATGGGGACCTGGCTTGCTTGTCTTGTTCGCTGCACTGTCCCACACTTAGCCCATGAACAGCCCAGGGTGCAGCTCATTAGTATCTGTTGAAATAATTAATTAGCTAATTAATCTGACCCTATAAAACCAGCTCCTCAGGTGGGAAAGGTTTCAGAATTCTGACCTCACACCTGAGGAAACCCTCCCTCCGAGGCTGCACCGGCTGCAGGAATAGGCCTCCGCCGCTGCCCTGCTTCCCCCTGGGAGGGACCAGGGCCAGACTCCTCCAGGTGGCGGCTGAAAGCACAGACCACACATGCCCCCCTGCTTCCATGTTCTGCTGTGCTTCTCTTAACACTGCCCAACCACACCCCCTCCGTCAGCTGTCTAACCACACCCCCACCCCTGCCTCCATTTTGAACATGCGCCCAGGATTTGTATAGTTGGTTTGGGGACCTCCAATATGGGCCTTGATGCTTATCTTCAGTAAATTGTCTCTTGAATTTGCCCTTCAATCACAGACTGTCTTGGTTTGTTTTCGTGCTCTCTTTCCTCCAGTGTACTTACTGTCCTTCCCAAATTCAGGCCATCTGAAAATTTGGTAGGCAGCTGTTTTCATTAGCTTTATTGATTGAAATAGAAACTGGTCAGCATTTAAGAAAGAGTCCTGGCATACCAGTGGAGATCCCATCAGGTCCATGATGCTTATTTATTTATTTACTTTTGAAACAGGGTCTCACTCTGTTGCCCAGACTGGAGTGCAGTGGTGCAATCCTGGCTCACCACGGCCTCAACCTCCTGGGCTAGGACGAGAGGTGTATTCCACCACACTTGGCTACTTTTAAAAAGTATTTTTGTAGAGACAGGGTTTTGCCATGTTGCCTAGGCTGGTCTCAAACTCCTGGGCTCAAGTGATGTGCTCACTTTGGCCTCCCAAAGTGCCCATATTATAGTCATAAGCCACTACATCCAGTCCAGTGGTCTTTACTGACACTTCCTGAGCACTCCCCCCTCACTAGTTACAAATGCTGCTTACTCCATCAGTCAGCTCTGACTTTTCCCTCAAACCTGGGTCTGCTGATGGGAAAGACAAGATTGTGTGCTCTCTTGCCATTTTTCTCTACCCATTTTCTCTTCCATTATAGCTTAATTCCTCTCTAAGTCTCCCTACCATCCATCCCCCCGACACCTCCTCTTTTCCTCATTACTGTTCTTTTTATAAGAAAATATACATAGCTTACAGGTCCACAGTATAAGTATTTGGGAAACCCTGATCTAGCCCAAATTCTCTTGTGGGATTTCCTATGACTGCATAGAAACTAACTTAAAAATCACCATGTAAAACATTTGTGGAAGAAAAGAAAGACATGATGACATTTGTCAAAATTGTTGCTGGAATTCAAATCAATGTGTTTACAATGGGAACACACATCAGGGTATAGAGGTTGCTGAATCAGAGTCCCAAATCCAATTGGTAATGCAAGGGCAAGGGCCAAGCAGTGGCACTGGAGGCCAGCCGGGCATACGACCAGAAGCTGCAGTGATCTGAGACCACACCCTCGCCAGGAGGCTGAGCCTCTCTCAAGTGGGCAATCAGCTGCAGCCTGGCAGGATGTGGGCTCAGTGCTGGCAGATCTTCCCATTTTTCACAAGGAGCAAAAAAAAATCCAGATTTTTAAAAACTCAATTCTGTCAGTTTTTCAATGTTGTTAGCTAATGGGAAAAATGTCTAAATGCTGTAAGTGGGTGAGAACTAAATTAAGAAACTTAAAATATTCCTGAAGGCCATAACTGAAGATTTAAACAAACGGAAAGACATACTATGTTCTTGGATAGGAACACGTGATGTCATAAGGATGCTGATCCCCTCTGAGTTAATCTATAATTTTTAGAGTTATATTTAATAGCATCTTGAGAGAAATAGACACGGGACTCTACAGTCCATACAGAAAATATAAACAAACAATAATAGGAAAATTCTGAAAAAGAGTAAAGGGCAGGAGAGACTAGACTTATCAGATTGTAAAACACAGTATAAAGCTTCAGTAGTTAAAACCACGGTGCTGGCACATGAATAAACAGAGAAATGGACTCAGCCAAAAGGAAAGTGTAGAAACAGACACAAATACATAAGGGAAGATATGGTAAAGGTGAAAAGTCAAGAAGGGCGAGTGAATCATTCAATAAAGCATGGGGGGGCGAATGGGTAGATACCTAGGAAGAAAGTAAAATTAGATCCATGTCTACTCCTCATGCAAAAATAATATCCATTAATCTTATATACGAATAATCTATATAATAATCAATATACTAATAATCTATTAATACTACATTATATTAATAACATATTAATATTATATGTAATAGTATGCTATTATGCTAATCTAGCATATATAATAGTATATTATCATACTAATAACCTATTAGATATTAATATAGCATACTAATTATACTAAGAATATACTCATCATCTATTATTCATTTACTGTATATTGTTCACAGCCTGCTTTACCCTAATATAAGCTCCACGAAGCCAGAGGGTTTTGACTTTTTGTTCACTGCTATATCCTCAGAGCCTAGAACAGTGTCTGGCGCATAGTGTGTGGTTGATAAATATTTTATAAGGGAGTCGAATAAGTGAATCAAAGATTTAAATGTTAATAATAAAACGTTTAAAATAATAGAAAAATGGAGACCTTTTCTAAAATTTTACAGTGAATAATGCTTTCTAAATATTAAAAGAAAAAACATAAAAATGGATCAATTTGATCATTAAAAAAAAAATTATCTTCTTGGCAAAAGCCACCATAATTAAAGACCAAAAAATCAGCTACAAGCTGGTAAAAACAAATAAACAAACAAAAAAAACCTTGTATTTCATATAATAGACAAAGGGCTAATAACCTAATATATAAAGAGCCTTTTTAGAAAAACACAAGAGAAAACTTGGCAAAGAATATGAATAGAAATTCACTAAAAGATGTTCATTCTTACTCATAATAAAAAAAATGCAAATTAAAACTACAAACGAGATACCAGTTTTCATCTGTTAGATTGGCAAGATGGAACATTTTGATGCCTCTCTGTGTTGGTGAGAGTGTAAGAGAACAAGCCCCCGATAGATTGCCATTGGGGTATAAGTTGGGGCAGGTAGTTGAATAACGCAATCAAAACCATAAATGTGTATACCTCTTGACTCAGAAATCTCACTTTCAGGAATTTATCCTGCAGATACACTCAGATGCAAAACAGGTTACACAAGGTTGGTCTCTGCGGCATTGTTTATAGTAAGATAAAACAGGAAACAACCCGAATATCTATCTGTAGGCAGTTGATTAGATACATGATAGCATCTCCATACAACAGGGTGCTGGGCACTGGAGTATCATGCAGCTTTAAACAGGGAAGCTCTGTATGTGCTGATATGGAAAGGTCTCCTTAATATTATATGTAATATTATGCTATTATGGAGGAGCATATGTCAATGGAAAAAAGGTGCAGAATAACACGTGGAGTGGGCTACCATTTGTATGATTCGTTTTAAAAACTTATATGTATACACATGTATATATGGTAATTGCTTGTGAATGCCTAGAAGTATAAACAAGAGACTAACAATATGAGTTGCCTCCAGGAAGGAGCACTAGAGGGCTAGGAACAGAGAAGAGGAGCCTTTGGTGACAGCCTGCATTAGTAAAATAAACTGAATTGCTGTAACAAGTAGACTCCCACACCTCCTGGCTCGATTCCACAGAAGTTGTTTTCTAGATCCTCAGACAATCCAGAGTGGGCATTTTCTATAAACAGGGTTATTCAGGGGCTCCGGCTGATGGTGCTCTCCCATTTTTAACATGAGACTTGGAAGCATTCTTACCACTGTTCTAACCCATGGAGAAAGGCACAGAGTTGGAGAAGCGTGGCAGGTGGGGGTGCTGCTGACCGGCCAGGCCTAGAAAAGCACAGATCTCTCCTCACATTCTCCTGGCTTCAACTCAGTCACATGATCACGGTCACAGGGGAAGCCTGGGCGGTACCCAGGAAGAAAGGAGGGCAGATTTGGATGAAGAGCCATCAGGTCTCTGCTGGGCTCTTTCTGCACCTTTTAACATTTAAAACACATAGTTATATTATTCAAAATACTGAACACAAGTAATATGAAAAAATGTGAGTTCGATCTGGCCTGAGGGCTGCCAGTTTCCGATTCACTTACAAAGGGCATTTGATTCTATGATAAAGGTGTCAATCCGTATCAGTGTGAAAAATACAGACCATACAATAACTGGTGCTGGAAAAACAAAGTAACCCCTGTGACAGAAAAGTAAAGTTAGGTTTCTTACCTCACACTGCGTCCCACAAAAATTGGCAAATGGATTAAAAACCCAAATATAATACAGGCTTGGAGAGTCTGGAAAGACTCAGGACTCACGGCAGCTGATAAGTCTGACCACATAAAAATGACAAATAACAACATAAAGACACGAGACGGACTAGGAGACAACGTTTGCCATCAGAATAAAAGACAAAGAAATAACCCACATAGATAAATCCCAGTTCAGCTCAACGAGAAAATACACAAACAATCCAATAGAAAAATGAGCGTCAACATGGTGAAACCCCGTCTCTACTAAAAATACAAAAAATTAGCTGGGCATGGTGGCGCGTGCCTGTAATCCCAGCTACTCAGGAGGCTGAGGCAGGAGAATTGCCTGAACCCAGGAGGCGGAGGTTGCGGTGAGCCGAGATCGCGCCATTGCACTCCAGCCTGGGTAACAAGAGTGAAACTCCGTCTCAAAAAAGAAAAATGAGCAAAGGATGTTGAAGGGACATTCACAGAAAAAGAAAGGGCCAATAAACGATGGGAGACAAGCATGCTCAAAAGTAGCCAGAGGCCAGGTGCAGAGGTTCACACCTGTAAATCCCAGCGTTTTGGGAGGCATAGGCAGGTGGATCATGAGGTCAGGAGTTCAAGATCAGCCTGGCCAAGATGGTGAAACCCCCCCATCTCTACTAGAAACACAAAAATTAGCTGGGCATGGTGGCACGTGCCTGTGGTCCCAACTACTCGGGAGGCTGAGGCAGAGAATTGCTTAAATCCAGGAGGCGGGGGTTGCAGAGAGCCAAGATTGTGCCACTGCGCTTCAGCCTGGACGGCAGAGCAAAACTCCTGCTCAAAAAAAAAATAGCTACAGTACAAAAATTAAAGAAGAAATGGGATTTTGTGTATCACCCATCGGATTGGCAAAAATTAGGGGGAGAGAGGAGGTACATATTTGGTGATGGAGCAGAATGGAAGAAATGATTTTCTTAAGCATTGCTGACAGCTAGCTGTATATTGGAATGAAGCTGGACGGTAACGAGGCATGAACTGTCATGTTTAAACATGTGTGTACCCCTCAACTCAAATTTTTGGGTAGCCACTCTAAAGAAATACCTGTACACACACTCAAAGCAATATGTCTAAGATGTTCATTGCTATATTGCCGAAACGAAAGAAAAATCAAATTAAATGTTCCTCAACAGAAGGAAGTTAAACCAATAGAGCCACATCGAAGAACACTCCATAGATGTCTTCTTTTAACGGGATAGGTCTATAGGCAAAAAAATGAAGATATCTGCAAAGATCTATTGGTAAGCCAAAAAAATCAAATTAGAGAACAGTACATACATTGCGAACACGACACAAACTATGGGTTTCTTTTTTTTTTTTTTTTTTTTGAGACGGAGTTTCACTCTTGTTACCCAGGCTGGAGTGCAATGGCGCGATCTCGGCTCACCACAACCTCCGCCTCCTGGGTTCAGGCAATTCTCCTGCCTCAGCCTCGTGAGTAGCTGGAATTACAGGCACGTGCCACCATGCCCAGCTAATTTTTTGTATTTTTAGTAGAGACGGGGTTTCACCATGTTGACCAGGATGGTCTCGATCTCTTGACCTCATGATCCCCTGCCTAGGCCTCCCAAAGTGCTGGGATTACAGGCATGAGCCACCGTGCCCAGCCCAAACTATGGGTTTCTATACTAACAGATGTGCGTAGACATGACTAAAAACTAGCCTGGAAGAATACAGCTCAACAGCCAGCACTTCTGGAGAGAGGAGTAGGGTGAGAGAGGATGAAAGCAAACTTCTGCTTTTGCCGTGTGTCCCTCCGTGATCGCTCAGACTTTGTGACATGCTATGCCCATGTAAATGAATATCTTTTGATTTGTCTGAATATGTGCAGATACTCACACCTATATATTAGCCATTGTAACAGAAACATTTCCTGAGACCTTTCCATGTGCCTGGTGCTGTGTTGAGCTCTTTGCTTGCATTATCTCATTGAATCCTCGTGACCCCTTATGATTTAAGCACGATTGTTATCCCCATTTACAGATGAGAAAGCTGAGACTGTGAGAGGTTAACTCAATTGCCTGAGGTCACGCAGATAGGGCTGAGATTCAGATTCAAGAGGGTCTGATTTCAGAGGCCACAGTCTCAGTGTAGACCTGCTAAGAACATGTCACCCATTTAGCTAGTGACCCTGAAGTCAACCCCTTCCAGCTCTGTGACTCTGCAAGGTAATTAGTTCAGCTGAAGATGCCAGGAAAGGGAGATGGAGCGCCAGGGGAGGTAGGTCCTCTGGAGGGGGAGCCCCAGCCCTGTCGACCTCAGGAACCACCTGCCCTTCAGTTAACCCTGAGGCTCCCCGGCTCACCTGCCACACACAGACATTGTGGAGCTTCAGAGTAACGCACACAGGGCCTTCATCCCTGGCCTGAGCACCTCCTGGAACAGATGGGAAAACTGAGGCTTGAAATGAGAGACAGCTCCATTCCAGCTGGAGGCAGGGCCGGAATTGGGATGATATCCAAGCAGTCTCACCCCCTCCCCCCAGTTCAGTGGTGACGAGGACCAGACAGAGTAGGTCACCGCCTCTTCTCAGTCCTTAACGCATCAGAGGCGTCTGGGGAGGACTCTCGTGCTCCAGATGCCTCAGAACAAAGAGGCTTTTTACTCCCGAGGAATCATCCACAATGCCTCCGATGTCTTCACAAACAGCAGGAGGTGGGCAGGGATTGAGCTGGTTCTCCCAGTGTCACGGGGGCTGGGGAGAGAGCACCCTGGGGTGTCTCCTCACCAGGTTCCTGTCTCTCTCTCTCTCTCTCTCTCCCGCCCCCCCCAACCACCCCCGCTTCTCTCTCTCTCGTTTTAAATCATTTAACGGCTCCTGGGCTGGGCTGGACAGAACAATTACTGACAAATGACCTGAATCAATCTTGAGACAGCAGAGACCTCCTTCTGGGTTCATTAAATTGGCTGCGACAGCACCTGGCAGGAGGACGCGGATCACCTCTGGGGGATGAAGGCCGTGGCCCAGGCTGGCTGCATCCAGGGGCTCTGTCCTCAGGCGGTGTTAAAGGACCGCCCCTGTGTCTGAGCACTCTGACCCTCTGTGATGACACCTGCCTCCCTCCCTTTGGGCCCCTCTGCCCCTTCTTCTTCCTCCTCCACCTCCATCTCACTGGGTCTCTCTCTTCCCCTCACACCCTGCCTCTCTCCTTCTGTCTCTATCTCTGTCTGTCTCCTCATCTCTGTCTGGACCTCTTTGGGTCACTGTAGTCATTTATCTCCATCCTTTGACCGACTTCTCCCCAAACCTGTCCCTCAGTCACTGGGGACTCAGGTAGCCATTTCCTAGGCCTCCTCTGCTAATTCTCTCTCCTCTTCCTTCTCCCCTCCCTACTCCCATCCCCCGCCATGTTTTCTCCCTCACCCCGTCCCTCAGCCAATTGGGTACCCTGCAGCTGGGTAGACTCTAAACTGTGGGCAAGAGGAGTCTGGGACCCCACAGTATGGTTCGTGGCCCGGGTGTGGGGCACACAGCCCTTGCTGGAAGATGTGCCCATGGCTCTGCATGTGACCTCAGGCTCTGCAGTGGCTGTGAGTCCTGTCACCTCCCACAGCCCTCGTCAGTCAATGTCAACATGACGTATCATGGTACAAAGTGTCGCACATCCGTTTTGGACGCATTGCCACTGGGACTTGTTTTAAGCTCCCCAGCCCAGCACCAGGCTAGCGGAGAAGTGATGTGGGTGGCACAAAAGGGTCGTGGGAGCTGAGGCCTTGGGATAGGGGTGGCCCACCTGGTAAGGCCGAGACTCAACCCAGGCAGGCACACAGTGTGCCCTCGGGGGCTGGAGAGCTGCAAAGCATCAAGGGCTGCGAGCTTCCGTTTCCTCATTGATAAAGCAGCTAGGGCCCTCTGAGCTGACATCAGAGATAGCAACTTGGTTGAACACTTTTGGCAGAGTGTGTGTGTGTCCAAATGCTGAGGGTTTAGATGCACTTCAAACAGACCCTCCTGATCTAACCCCACCCTGCCAGCCCCTCCTGCTGCCCTTGTCAAGGGCAGCGTCCTCTGGATGGCTTTGCTCATCTTTCCTTTCCTGACCTATTGACACATCGCTTCTCCCTCGACTTGTCTCCACGTGGCCAAGCAAATGTCCCCAGTGCTCCGCCAAGACAGAAGCCAGCCCTCAGCTCACACACCTGGGCTTCAGCACACTTGGAAGCAAAGTCTGCAGGCCTCAGGTTGCTGCTGTAACTGAGGAGAAGTGATGAAAAAGGCACCTCTCCCAACCGCAAAGGAAGTTTGCTGATGGAAGTGGAGGGGCGAGAAACACCTCCTCGCCATCTTCAGTATCCATTTCATGTTTGGAGCCCTTTACATGAAAATGATACCTCCTTGTTGCATGAGATCCCCTGGGATCAGTACTCACCTGGCCAGGTAACTACCCCCATTTCGCAGGTGAGGGAACTGAGGCTTGGATGAGAGGATAGATTTGACCGTAGCAGCCCAGGCCATGAGGCCATGCAGGTCGTTATCCTCCCAATCAGCACCCTTTCTCCTACAGCACACGGAGAGGCCCCACTCCCACACTGAATGCCCCGTGCACAATAATAATAATAATAATACATATTTTGAATGCTTTCTGTGGATCGGGCACTATTCTGGGTTTTCCAAATATGTATTATCTTATTTAATGCTCAAATGAAATGAAACAAAAAACACATGGCAAAGGTACATTCCATTTTACACATTAAAAAAAACAAGACTCAGAAACATTAAGTATCTTGACCAAGGACTCTGTTACTAAGTGGTACAGCTGAGAACTGCACCGCCCTGGCCTCGCTCAGGGGAGACAGATGTCTCCAGGCAAGCAGAATGGTTGGGGAAGGCTTCACACACAGGGTAGCTCACCACCAGCTCCAGGGGCATCTTGCTTCTCAGGGACTCTTGCTTCTGAGTGGCCTGGCCCCTGCTGGGAGGGCTTTCTTACCACATAGATTACTCTGGTCTGTCCCTGTGGACTGAGAACTCAACCCTATGCTCCCAGACGCACTTTTCTGGGCTCTGGGCCCCAGGAAAGTCCATACCCAGAACCTGAGCAGGCCAGACCGCAATCTGCCACTGACTAAAGCCCTGCACAGGTAGACACAGTGTGGAATAACAGACCCACAGCAGTTCTCTCCTTCCCACCTTCCCCTCTCCTTCCCACCTTCCCCTCTCCTTCCCACCTTCCCCTCTCCTCCAATTCCTCCCTTCCTCTTAGGTAATCTGGGAACTAAAAATAATGGTTAAACAGATGAAAACACAAAAACAAGTGAGCAAAAAGCCATAAGCCTTCTGGAATCTCTGCTTTCTCTACACACACACACACACACACACACACACACACACACACACACATTGGTGGGGCAGTGGTGGACAAGACAAGCCCGGACTGGTGAATTTACCTAACTTTTTCCAAGGGCTTCAGCAGCTCCCAGAATGTGCTTGGAGTCCCTGAGATCTGCCTTGGGGCCCAAGAGGCCTGAGGGCCAGCCCATGTCTGGTCAGTAGCATTAACAGGGCGGCCAGTGGCCCATCAGAATATCCTCAAGGAGGCTGGATGTGATGGCTCACACCTATAATCCCAGCACTTTGGGAGGCCAAGGCGGGTGGATCACTTGAGGCCAGGGGTTCAAGACCAGCCTGGCCAATATGAAGAAACCCCATCTCTACTAAAAATACAAAAATAGCCAGGTGTGGTGGTGCACACCTGTAATCCCAGCTACTTGGGAGGCTGAGACAGGAGAATCGCCTGAACCCGGGAAACAGAGCTTGCAAAGAGCCGAGATGGTGCCATTGCACACTCCAGCCTAGGCCACAAGAGCAAAACTCCGTCTCAAAAAAAATAATATCCTCTGGGGCTCCTCGTGAAGCCAGTTGCAGAGCTGGGTGCCTTGGTGCCCCTCAGAAGGGCTTCAGGATCCACCTCAGGGAGGTGGAGAGAAGGGCTTCAGGATCCGCCTCAGGGAGGTGGAGAGAAGGCCTAGTGGTCAGGGCTGTGGACTTCCTGTCTGTGGAAGGCATAGTAGTGGCCATCTTGGACTCTGTGCCTATGTCACCTTGCATGATAAACAGGACTTTGCAGATTTGGTTCAGTTAAGGATCTTGAGATGGGAGACTATCCTGGAACCATCCAGGTGGGTCCAACGTAATCACAAGAGTCCTTATAAGGAAAAGGGGTAGCCAGGAGGCTCAGAGTCAGCATCAGAGGGAGCTTGCTGGCGTTGAAGACAGAGGAAAAGGCCACAATCCAAGAGATGCTAGCAGCCTCTGGAAGGTGGACAGATAAGGAAATGCATTCTTCCCTGGAGCTTCCAGAAGGGCGCACAGCCGACACCTCAACTCCAGTCCAATGAAAGCCACTTCAGACTTCTGACATCCAGAACTACAAGAGAATCCACTGTGTTGTGTTAAGCCACCAAGTCTGTGATTATTTGTTACAGCAACTACAGGGGACTAGAAGAGCCCTGCGGCTATTTTAACCCATCGTGATTGTGTAAATGATTTAAAAATATTGTCTGGATGGTGCCATCAAAGACAAGGTTGAAAACCATTGTCCTGGACTGATGACACAGGACCGAAGAAAAGGGTCTTGTCATCAGAGGGGGTTGCCTCAAGTAAGAGATCACTGCCGAATTCTGAAATCACCCGGTCTCATTTGACAGAGAATTTCCTCCCGTGGTCTACTATTTGATGTCAGTGAGTTGAGAAACTTCTGCCTAGAGGTGTTGTCTTTCTCTGATGAGAAGAGGAATTAGGGGAAGTAACGTTGCTCTTCAGAGTGTGGTCTACAGTCCAGCAGTATCTGCAGTGCTGGGGAGCCCTTCTGGAAGACAGAATCGGGGGCACCACCCTGGATCTGCTGAATCACAGTCTGCGTGTTCGCAAGACTCCAGGTGATATGTGCACAAAATAAAGTTTGAAAAACAGTTCTTTCCAGTAACATACAGGAGCAAACAACACTCCTTCTCCAGACAAAGTATGGTCATATTAGAATTCCAGGTGTGGGAATCAAAACTCCTAGTTATCCCCCCATGCTCTTCCTAACGATCCTGTGAATCAAGACAAGTTACTCACCTCCTTGGGCCTCAGACATCTCAGAAACTCTTGTGTACCCAAAAACAGCACAGATGAGGATAGTCACTGCAGTGAGGCTTGCCACAGCAGAAAGTAAGAAACAATCTAAAGATCCACTAATAGGGAAATGGCTTAGTAAAAGAGGATGCATACACATGGTGGGAGGGCTGTGATCCTCATGTCGATTTCCTCGGGATTTTAGGAAAAACGGGGCCTGTTGATGTGCAGCTGGAAACTACATTTCCCAGCCTCCTTTGCGGCCACAAGAGTAGCCAATGAGTTGTAAGCAGTAATGGATACATCCTCTGGGTCACACCAGAAAATTTCCTTTTTTCTCTTTTCCAGGGCCTGGGAAAAGTTCCCCATTCTGAGGGTGGGGAACTGGTTTCTGTCATGGGGACAACACCCTTGTTGAGAGATGACAGATCAACAAGGGAGGTGGAGCCTGGCTCTGAGATGACGCAGTGGAGTTATCAGAGCTGCCTACTGGCTGGATCACTGCCTGCTCCAGCACTAACGTGGAAACCACTCCTGCCTTGTGCAAGCTTCTGTAATTTGGTCTTTGTAAAAGCAGCCAAACCAATATCCAAACTAATGTTCATAACACAGGGCCATAAAAAGGACAAAGTAGCTTCATAAGCACCTCTATGATGTGATCTCTGGATATGTCATTGGGTGAAAAGGTAAAGTTGCAAAAAAATTCACACACAGTATAATTCCATGTAGATCAAAGCATGTACAAACCCACACACAGAGAGAAACGTATAGATGTCTGTGTGTCCATATGCATATACAGAAAAGCAGAGAAAAAGAATGAAAAGGATCCATGCCAACTGACAGCAGTGGAAACCTCTAGAAAAGACACTAGGATTGTACTAGTTCCTAGATGTGAAGAACTGTGCACTGCATCTTGGAATCTTGCATAACGAGACTGTAGTCACCTATTTCTAAGCCCTCTTCCACTGTGACATGTTTGAGCCTAAGCACATGGAATTTAGATTTTACACCACCACCTTCCGACTACCTGCCATTCCTGAAGGTGCCCAGGATGTCTCAATTAACCAAATTAATCTCCATTCCATCCCACCGAAGCCTTCCTCTCCCTAGTCAATACTCCAGCTTTCTTCCCTCTCTCTGTTCAACTGAATCTTCCCTTTTATCCCTTTTCCTCTTTGTTTTTTTGTTTTGTTTTGTTTTTGAGACAGAGTCTCACTCCATCACCAGGCTGGAGCTCAGTGGCGCGATCTCGGCTCACTGCAACTTCCAACTCCCTGGTTCAAGCGATTCTCCTGCCTCAGCCTCCCAAGTAGCTGGGATTACAGGCACTTCCCACCATGCCCAGCTAATTTTGTGTGTGTGTGTGTGTGTGTGTGTGTGTGTGTGTGTGTGTGTGTGTATTTTTAATAGAGATGGGGTTTCACCACGTTGGCCAGGATGGTCTCAATCTCCTGACCTCATGATCTGCCTGCCTCAGCCTCCCAAAGTGCTGGGATTACAGGCGTGAACCTCCTCTTTGTTAATCATGAGCTTGAGAAAAGCTGTGACAGGCTAATCTCTGTTAGTGTGAACTCAGTGATGAATATCTCAGCTGATGGTGTTTACCTACCTGCCCCATATCTCACCTCCTTGGTGGACCTAAGCCCAATGTAGACCTGGCATAGAGCAGGTGTACAATAAATATTAAAGGAGAGAATACAAACAAACCTTGAAGGCATTGTGCTATGTGCAATAAGCCAGTCACAAAAGGACAAATATTGTATGATTCCACTTATATGAAGTATCTAGAATAGGCAAATTCACAGATACAGACATTAGAACAGTGGTTACCGGAGGCTGGGGCTAGAAAGAATGTGAGGCTAGTATTAGGTTGGTACAAAAGTAATTACAGCTTTTCCCCTTACTTTCAACCTAATACCTCATGGGCACAGTTTCCATTTGAAAAGATGAAAATTTCTGGAGCTGGATGGTGGTGATGGAAGCACAGCAATGTGAGTGTAAACGCCCCTGAGCTGTACTCAGCTCAGGTTAAAATGATCAATCTTATGTATATTTTGCCACAATTTAAAAAATCAGTCCAGGTTGAGCATGGTGGCTCAGGCTTGTAATCCTAGAACTTCGGGAGGCCGAGGTGGGCAGATCACTTGAGGAAAGAGTTCGAGACCAGCCTGGCCAAAGTAGTGAAACCCCATCTCCACTAAAAATCCAAAAATTACCCAGGCGTGGTGGCATGCACCTGTAATCCTAGCTACATCAGAGGCTGAGGCAGAAGGATCGCTTGAACCCAGGAGATGAAGGCTGCAGTGAGCTGAGATCGCACCACTACACTCCAGCCTGGGTGACAGAGCGAGAGGCTTTCTCAAAAGAAAAAAAGAAAAAGAAAAGAAAGGAAAAGAAAAATCAGTCCAAAAGTCAATGAATAGAAGAGAGAAGGGAGGGAGGGCGGCAAACCTGTGCCGGACGGTGCTCTGTGGGAGAGGGTGCTTCCTGGTACTCTTCAGAAAACTCCCAAAACGCTTTCCTTCTGCCTCCAAATTGTTAGTTCTGAAAACTTCCTTCCAAGCCACACTGATCTGAAGCTACATAGTAAATCACAAGGTGTTGAATTTATATTGAGTGAAAACGTTGCTTTCCAAGACCAAAAATGACTTCATCAAGTTATCGCTGGGATAAAAGAAGGAAGAAGAAGGTGATAATGCTACAGAATCCCAGAACAGAGAACACAAAATGGTGATGGAGGTCAGGTAAATGAGGACCAAAAAGAAGCATGGATCTAGTGACTGGGAGGTCAGAATGACCCTTCCAGTATAGGCAGCTGACATAGTGGGAGCAGAGACTGGATTACAACTGGTCAGATATTCAGTGCGCTCTCTCTCTCTCTCACATACATACACACACACACATACACACACATACACATACACACATACACATATACACACACATACACATATACACACACGTACACATATACACACATACACACACACACATACACATATACACACACATACACACATACACATATACACACACATGCACACATACACATATATACACACATACACATATACACACACATACACATATATACACATACACACATACACATATACACACACATACACACACATATACACACACATACACACATACCCATACACACACACATACACATATACACACACATACACACATACACATATACACACATATATGCACACACATACACATATACACACATATACACACATATGCACATACTCACACATGCACACATACACATATACACACACATATGCACATACACACACATGCACACATACACATATACACACATACACACATACACGCATACACATATACACACATACACACACATATGCACACACATACACACACATATGCACATACACACATACACACAAAAGCTGTGGTGCAATAATACATGGGATCCTATTCATTGAACAAAGCTGTTACAGAACTATAAATATGATATGATTTTAATTTTATTGAAGTAGAAACAACAACAAAAGACCAGAGGAAAACCTATCAAAATAAGAATCACTGTGTCTTGGCATTCTTTATCCTATTTTTCTATTTATACATTTTATTTAATGAACAGGTGTTAATTTTATAATAACAGACAAAAGTCTGTGGCTTTGTGGAGCTCATTGTGTAGTCAATGGTGGGTTACCCGGCCATATATAAATAAATACGTCAGGTGATGATGCTGCGAGGGTCTAATGTTTATGATCCCCAAAAAGTCACATGTTGAAACCTAATCTCCCATGTGATGATATTGGAAGGTAGAGTGTTAGGAGGTGATTAGGTCATGAGGGTGCAGCCCACATAAATGGGGTTTGTGCCCTTATAAAAGAGGCCCTAGAGGCCAGGCCCAGTGGCTCATGCCCGTAATCCTAACACTTTTGGAGGCCGAGGTGGGTAGATCATTTGAGGTCAGGAGTTCAAGACCAGCCTGACCAACATGGAGAAACCCTGTCTCTATATAAATACAGGCATGTAGGGGCACATGCCTATAATCCCAGCTACCCGGGAGGCTGAAGCAGGAGAATCACTTGAACCTGGGAGGTGGAGGTTGCAGTGAGCTGAGATCGTGCCATTGCGCTTTAGCCTGGGTAACAAAAGTGAAACTCCATCTCAAAAAAAAAAAAAAATAGGCTTCAGAGAGCTGCCTACCCTTTTCCACCAAGTGAGGACACAGCCAGAAACTGCTTCTATGAACCAGAGAACAGGCCCTCCCCAGACATCAAATCTGCTGGCACCTTGGTCTTGGATTTCTAGCCTTCAGACCTGTGAGAAATAAATTTCTGCCACTTATAAAACACCCAGTTTATGGTATTTTGTTATAGCAGCCTGAATAGCTTAAGACGATAACCCAGAAGGAAAACAAATCAGGTGAGGGAGTCAGAGAGTGACAGGGCAGAGGGGTTATTTACTACAGCGCTCAGGGAAAGGACAGTGCAGCAGATGCCTGAAGAAGTCGAGGGGCATGGCCTTGCGGATACAGGCACACCTTGTTTCATTGCATTTCACAGATAATGTGCTTTTTGCAAACGGAAGTTTGTAGTGACCTTGTGTCCACCAGGTCTGTTGACGTCATTTTTCCAATAGCATCTGCTTGCGTCCTGCCTCTGCGCCACATTTTAATAATCCTCATGATGTTTCAGACCTTTCCATTACTGTTGTATCTGTTACGGTGATCTGTGTTCGCTGATCATTATAATTGATCTGGAGTGCCGCAAACCTCATCTGTGTAAGATCGCGAACTTAATAAATGTTGTGTGTGTTCTGACTGCACCACTGACCAGCCTTTCCCCCATCTCTCTCCCTCTCCTTGGCCTCCCCATTCTTTGAGACACAAGAAAATGTAAGTTCGGCCAATGAATAACCTTACAATGGCCTCTAAGTGTTCAAGTGAAAGGAAAGGCTACACATGTCTCATTTTATATTAAAAGTTAGAATTGATTAAGCCTAGTGAGGAAGGGACGTCAAAAGCTGAGATATGCTGAAGGCTAGGCCTTTTGTGCTGAACTTAATAAATGTTGTGTGTCTTCTGACTGCACCACTGGCCAGCCTTTCCCCCACACCACAAGTTAGCCAAGTTGTGAATGCAAAGGAAAAGCTCTTGAAGAAAGTTAAAAGCACGACTCCTGTGAACACATGAATGATAAGAAGGCAAAACAGCCTTATCGCTGATATAGGAATAGTCTGAGTGGTCTGGATAGACGATCAAACCAGCCACAACATTCCCTGAAGCCACGGCTGAGTCCAGAGCAAGGCCCTAACTCTGCAGTTGTGTGAAGGCTGAGAGGCGAGGAAGCTGTGGAAGAAAAACTGGAAGCTAGCAGAGGCAGGTGCATTAGATTTAAGAAAAGAAGCCAGTTTCATGACATAAAAGTACAAGGTGAAGCAGCGAGTGCTGTTGGAGAAGCTGCCCCAAGTCATCCAGAAGCTCTAGCTAGGATCCTTGATGAAGGTTGCTACAGTCAACAACAGATTTGCAATGTAGATGGAACAGCCTTCTGTTGGAAGAAGATGCCATCTAGGACTTTCACAGTTACAGTCAATGCCTGGTTTCCATGCTTCAAAGCCCCAGCTGACTCTCTTGTTAGAGACTAATGCAACTGGTACCTTTAAGTTGAAGCCAATGCTCATTTACCCTTCCAAGAATTCTAGGGTCCTTAATAATGGCGCTAAATCTACTCTGCCTGTGCTCCACCAATGGTACAACAAAGCTTGGATGACAGCACATCTGTTTACAGCATGGTCTACTGATTATTTTAAGCCCACTGTTGATAGCAACTGTTCAGAAAAAACATATTTATCTTAAAATATTACTGCTCATTGATAACGTACCTAGTCACCCAGGGGCTGTGATGGACATGTACAAGAAGATGAATGTTGTTTTCATGCTGCCAACACAACATCCATTCTGTAGCCCATGGATCAAGGAGTAGTGTCAACTTTCAAGTCTTATTACTTAAGAAATACATTTCATAAGGTTATGGCTGCCATAAACAGTGATTCCTCACAGATCTGGGCAACGTACATTGAAAACCTTCTGGAAATGATTCGCATTCTAGATGTGCCATTAAGAACATTTGTGATTCATGGGAAGAAGTCAAATATCAACATGAACAGGAGTTTGGAAGAAGTTGATTCCAACCCTCATGGATGACTTTGAGGGATTCAAGATTTCAGTGGAGAGAGATGCTGGAAAGAGCAAGAGAGCCAGAATTAGAGGTGGAGCCTGAAGATGGGACTTAACCGCTTCCATCTCATGATCAAGCTTAACAGAGGAAGAGTTGCTGCTTATGGATGAGCAAAGCAAATGGTTTCTTGGGATGGAATCCACTGCTAGTGAAGACGCTGTGAACATTATAGAAATTACAACAAACGATTGAGAATATACATGCACTAAATTGATAAAACAGTGGCAGGGTGGGAGATGACTGACTTCCATTTTGAAAGAAGTTCTGTAGGTAAAATGCTACACAGACAAATTTCATGAAAGAAAACCAATCAATGCAGCAAACTTCATCATTGTCTTCTTTTAAGAAACTGCCACCGCCACCATAATCTTCAGCCACCACCGCCCTCACCAGTAAACAGCCAGCAATACCAAGGCAAGACCTTCCCTCCACCAGCAAAAACATTATGACTCAGTGAAGGCTCGGATGACCATTTGCTTAGCAATCAGGTGCTTTTAATTCAAGTATATAATTTTAGACATAATGCCATTGCAAATATAATAGACCACAGTATAGTGTAAATATAACTTTTATGTATACTGGGAAATCAAAAAAATTCTGTGACTTGCTTTATTGCAATATTTGCTTCACTGCAATGGCCCAGAACCACACCCATGATATTTCCATATATGTCTGAATATGGGGGAAAGAGAAAACATAATCAATTAACTGATTAATTTATGTACAAGGATGATTTAATGCAACATTAGTTTTGCTAATGAGAAATCAGAAACAACACAAATGACTAGTAAAAGGGAAACAGTTAAATAAAATAAGACATGTCCATACCACGGAATATCACGCAGCATTTAGAGAATGCAAAATAAAACAACAAAATACTCCCTGCCCCTTTCATGCTAGTGGAACTGATTTGAGATGACACCAGGCTCAACCACAGACACCTGGGAAAGCAGTGTTCAGTATCACTGCTGGGTAGAGAGTGTCCAGGGGCAGAGTGCCCAGCATTCTGCAATGTTGCTCCAACCTGCATCACGGGTCTTAGAAATGTTTGCATTTGTTTAAGAAATAATTCTCCTTCTAGAAACTATCTTAAGGAAAAAAATTTAAATGGAAAACCATACCATTGAAAATAATCTAAATGCCCAGCTCTCAGATAACGGTAAAATATGGTGCATCCATACTTTGAAATACCACAAGGCCATTAGGAGCATGTCTTTGAAGAGTTTTCTTTAATACTATAGATAAATGCTCATAATATAATGTTAAACAAAAAAAGAAATCAATACTAAAAATTATATAGAGTAAAATATCGTGAAGGGAAAACAAAACTGGCCTTAATAAAATGTGAAAGAAATGTGTTCAAATGTTACTAAGAGCTGCCTCTGGGTAACAATAGCGTGGTGAGAGTCACAATTGCCCTCTTTACTCTTCCTTGTACTTTACAAGTTTTACGCAAAGAGCACCAATTATTATGAAAATTATAAAAATAATAATATTGAAGGCAGGGCACAGTGGCTCAGGCCTGTAATCCCAAGCACTTTGAGAGGCCAAGGAGGAAGATCACCTGAGGTCAGGAGTGTGAGAACAGCCTGGCCAATATGGTGAAACCCCATCTCTACTAAAAATACAAAAAAAATTAGCTAGGTGTGGTGGTGCGTGCCTGTAATCCCAGCTACTTGGGAGGCTGAGGCTGGAGAATTGCTTGAACCCAGGAGGTGGAGGTTGCAGTGAGCAGAGATCACACCACTGCACTCCAGGCTGGCACCAAGAGGGAAACTCTGTCTCAAAAATAATAATTAAAATGTAAAAATTACTCTCCAGGAAAAAACCCAGAATTGAACATAAGTGAAAAAGTGAAGATAATGAGTGTAAAATTATTTTAATAAAACCAGCTGTTGGGTGGCATCATGGGGGACCCAGTGCTCAGGGTGAGATGATCTTTTTAGTTGTTTTTTGTTTGTGTTTTAAGTGATGGGAGAGATTGGACTTGGTTTGTAGGCATTGAGGAAATCATTAGCAGAAAGTAACTGACAATGCAAGACAGAAGAGCTACGGACGAACTTGACCACAGCCTTGCAAGGCCCAATAGGCCCCTCTCAACTCACAGTGAAAATGTCCAAACTGATTAAAGAACTTCAGCCTGGACACTAAAAGGAGTGGCCACGTGTTCAAGTGTGGGAGTTGGTCCTGGCTGCAGAGTCAACAGGACTACAATGAAATACAGAAACGTGGGCTGTTTCCACTCCACCTTTGAATCACAACAGCTCAGAGAGTCAGGGAGAAAGCCAGAGAAGCATTCGGCTCACCCCAGCCATGGCATCTGGATCAGGGCCCTGG
Source organism: Callithrix jacchus (assembly GCF_049354715.1). Lineage (NCBI taxonomy): Eukaryota > Metazoa > Chordata > Mammalia > Primates > Cebidae > Callithrix > Callithrix jacchus. Next base: position 17,014,760 of record NC_133509.1, read on the forward strand.
AGCCACACAGACGAGAGTACCAGGCACCCCCAACTCTCCCGCCATGTCCCTGTTCCGGCAACTAGAAATGCATCTCCCAGGATGAGTTGTGCTTGAAGTGGCAGGACGTGGTATTGCTTCAGGAAAGGACTGATGTGAAGAGGATGTGGGGACAGTCAGGGGAGGCAAAGTGGGACTTACCCCACTAGCCCTGAATGGGAAGGGGGAAACTGGGAAGGGGTAGATCAGAGATGAAGTGATATTGTCAAAAGCCCTTGACACATGCCCATGAGACCCTAAATTCTGGGCCAAGGTAAATGAGTAAAGCAACTATCCTACATCCAAACAATTGGAATGCTACTCAGCAGTAAAAAGAACCAAATTATATTATTATTATTATTTGAGATGGAGTCTCACTCTGTCACCCAAGCTGATACAGTGGTACTATCTCCGCTCACTGCAGCCTGTGTCTCCCAGGTTGGAGCAATTCTCTTGCCTCAGCCTTCCAAGTAGCTGGGCTTATAGGCAGCAACCACCACACCTGGCTAATTTTCGTATTTTTAATAGAGACAGGGTTTCACCATTTTGGCCAGGCTAGTCGAGAACTCCTGACCTCAAGTGATCTGCCTGCCTCGGCCTCTCAAAGTGCTGGGATTACAGAGGTGAGCCACCACGCCAGGCCAGGACCAAATCACTGGTATATGAAACAACGTGGGCAAATCTTAAGACACTACATAAAGTGAGAAAAGCTAGTCTCAAGAGGCTATATACGGTGTGATTCCACTTATGTGACATTCTAAAAACAGCAAAACTATAGGACGGGGAAGAGATCAGTGGTTGCCAGGAGTTAGGGATGGGGGTGAGGGTTGAGGAGTAACTATATAAGGGGTTACTGAAGGGTGATGGAACTGACTGTGGACATGGGTACAAGAATCTATATATGTGCTAAAATTCATAGAAATATACACCAAAAGAAAAAAGCAATTTTCATACATGATTTTTTTTAAGTAAAATGAACATTTTTTTAAGGCCAGGCACAGTGGCTCATGCCTGTAATCCCAGCACTTTGGAAGGCTGAGGTGAGCAGATCACCTGAGGTCAGGAGTTCGAGACCAGCCTGGTCAACATGGTGAAACCCTGTCTCTACTAAAACTACAAAAATATTAGCCAGGCGTTGTGGCAGGCCCCTGTACTCCCAACTACTCAGAAGGCTGAGGCAGGAGAATTGCATGAACCCGGGAGGCGGAGGTTGCAGTGAGTCGAGATTACACCATTGCACTCCAGCCTGGGCAACAAGAGAGAAACTCCATCTCAAAAAGAAAAAAGAAAGAAAGAAAGAAAGAAAACAATATTTCTTTAAAGTAACCTGGATAATAGAAAACAGATTAATGGTTGCCAGAGGTTGGTGATGGGGTTGATTGCAAAGGGTCAGCATGAGGGAATCTTGAGGGAAAGAGGTGATAAAAACATTCTGTACCTTGATTGTGGTACTGATTACATAACCAAGTATTATCATACTTCATAGAACTGTATACCAAAGAGTTAATATTACTATGCATAAATTAAAAAGCAAATAAGTAAATATTTTAAACTTTAATAAAAAAATTTTTAAGAGTGAACCAGGGGCTATCCGTGTCAATTTATTCTTCCAGATCCAGAGTTTTATCTGTTCCTTAGAAAATATATTTCCAAGAGTGCCCTGAGGAAGAAAACTGAGCAAATGAATTAAAGTCACAAATTAAACTCAAAATAGAAGACATCTTCTGTTTTTCACTGTGTTAAAGCAATACCTACTAAACACTGACTTATCCTAGGGAGAGTTTTTGAAATTACAAGAACTAAAATTTGTCTTGTGAGCACTAAGGCTGAAAAAGTAAAAAAAGAAAAAGATTCACCTTAAATTTCTCAACGGCAACATACCCCAGAAGAGAATGGATCTGTGTTTTAAAGGAATCTTGATGGGGGAAAAGGTTAAGGCCAGATATTCCATACCCAACAAATTCGTTTTTCCCCTGAGCGGTTAACATAAAGATAGTTCCAGATATGCAAGTCTCAGAAAATATATCAGCCACATAGAATACAGTATCTTAAGACATGCTTCAGTCATCTAAGAGATGAATCAAAACTGAGGATTCAAGAAAGGAGATACAGCTGGGCGCAGTGGCTCACGCCTGTAATCCCAACACCTTGGGAGGCCGAGGCAGGTGGATCACAAGGTCAAGAGATCGAGACCATCCTGGCCAACATGGCAAAACTCCGTCTCTACTCAAAAAATACAAAAATTAGCTGGGTGTGGTGGCATGCGCCTGTAGTCCCAGCTTCTCGGGAGGCTGAGGCAGGAGAATTGCTTGAACCCCGGAGGCGGAGGTTGCAGTGAGCCGAGATCGCGCCATTGCACTCCAGCCTGGAGCCTGGCAACAGAGCAAGACTCTGTCTCAAAAAAGAAAGAAAGAAAGAAAGAAGGAAGGAAGGAAGGAAGGAAGGAAGGAAGGAAGGAAGGAAGGAAGGAAGGAAGGAAGGAAGGAGATGTAACAGTACAAAACTACTAAGGACAAACATTAAAATAAATTAAATATTGAAATACAGTTATCAAAGGAATGCAAAAGGAAGAAAAAATGCTTCAAAGAAAAGGCATGTATGTTTTTAAAATAACAGAGAAAAACTGAATTATTCAACTCTGATTATATTAACAGATTTTAAAAGTAAATATAAATGTAAAAATTCATGGTATGATACAAACTACTATATTCAGCAATCCACCAAGAGAACAATCTGCCATGGTTTATTAGGGTTGACCTCAGGAGCATAGGAATCATTTACTATGAGGTAATCTAATGATGTAATATGGCATTTCAAGGTCAATTTTTATTTTTATGTTTTGTAGAGATACGGTCTCACTACATTGCCCAGACTGGTCTCGAACTCCTGGGCTCAAGTGTTTAGGCCACCTGCCTTGGCCTAAACAATTTTAATTAACTTACATTTGCTAACAATCATTCAATGCATTTAAACATATTCTGATTTCAAATCTCAGAAGAGTAAGGGAAAAAAAGATATTTTCCTAACATGCTAAAGAATATCTCTCTCAAACCAACAGCCAAATTGCAAGTTGTAAAACACCATTAAAATCAGCTCTAATAGGGCCGGGAGCCATGGCTCACGCCTGTAATCCCAGCACTTTGGGAGGCCGAGGCGGGTGGATCACAAGGTCAAGAGATTGAGACCATCCAGGTCAACATGGTGAAACCCCGTCTCTACTAAAAATACAAAAAATTAGCTGGGCATAGTGGCGCGTGCCTGTAATCCCAGCTACTCAGGAGGCTGAGGCAGGAGAATTGCCTGAGCCCAGGAGGCGGAGGTTGCGGTGAGCCGAGATCGCACCATTGCACTCCAGCCTGGGTAACAAGAGCGAAACTCCGTCTCAAAAAAAAAAAAAAATCAGCTCTAATAGTAATAATAACTAGCATTTAATTAATCCCTACTAAGTGCCAGGCGTTCAATAGGCACTACAGAGGTTTTATAACCCTACAGCCGTGCTGTGAAGTCAATGCATTTGACAGATGAGGAAACTGAGACCCATGAGGACTATGGGATGACATTCACAGATCTTTGTAAAGAGCCTGACAAGAGTAGAGGGTACACTCAGCTCCTAAAAGGGCCTCTAATTGACCTCCTACTGTATGCCAATCACAGGCATTCCGAGAAGAGAGCAGCAGCAACCAAGACAACAGGAAGCCAAGCTGGAAGGCCAGAGGAGCCATGCGTGGAGAGCTTTCGGCCCCCAGGGAGGATGTGTGTGTGCCCAGGAGGCTGCTGGGAGCCTATGGGGGATTTTGAGGTGGGAGTGGTGGTCAGAGTAATTAAGTAGTGGACAACTTGGACAATATTTGTAAATCTCTAGTTAAACGGTAAAACGCTGTCAGGGGTGAAAATAACAGGCTCGGAGGTGCAAGGACACCAGTAAAGGTCGGCACAATCAGGGGAGGGCACCCAGAGCAAGTGGGACAGGAGCTCAGACTGGAAGGGAGAGCCGGGTGGGGAGGTAGAGAGGCTGGCGTTGGAGCAGTGCTCTGAAGTTCATAAATCTGGAAAGTAGAAGGAAGTGGACGGGCCATCTGTAGAGAGTGGTTCCCTTATGGTATCGCCTTCATATATAGGTTGGGGCGAACGTAATTGTGGTTTTTGCCATCACAAGTAATGGCAATTACTTTTGCACCAAACTAATACAACACTGTACAGATTTTTTTTTTAATGTGGCAACAGATACAGAACAGTGTCTTAAATTGAACTGTATGAAATAGCCATTTGGTAGGTTATAAAGCACTCGCATGTCAGCAATTTCAAATTGTTCAATCGAATAGTATGATCTCACTCTTGGTTTTTTTTTTTTTTTAATTTGTATTTTTAGAGATAGGGTCTTGCTATGTTGCCCAGGCTAATCTTGAAATCCTGGCCTCAAGCAATCCTCCTGCCTCCGTCTGGCAAGTAGCTGGGATTACAGGCTCATTCTTGTTTTCAAAAAAGGAAAAGGCAATTGTGCATATTCATAGCACCTATGCAATAATAACAAGAAAAGCCTGGAGTGGGGATGGAACAGGGGTGGACTGAGGAGGTAAATCTATTTTCACTTGAACGAGGCAGTTCTATATAGAAGAAAAGAAGAAAAAAACCAGCAGGCTTGGGAAGATAGCTTTTGACCAGTCTCTTCCAGGTGATTCTGCTGATCAGCTAGGTCTGGGACTCGAACCTCTGGCCTCAAGTTTCCTTCTGGCTCTAACATTACTTTAACATGTCAGATGTCTTCATTTTTCCCTCTTTGACCAAGTTGATCTCCAACCCAATGAGATATCCAATTCCATATGACAGAAACATCTTTAAAAACTCTCCTAGCACCCAATCCTCCCAGCAAGGAAGGACTGAAACCAGGGCAAAAAAATAAATGTATATTTGAATGTTCAAATGCTTCAAATAGGATAAGCATTTGGTTTTACTTGGATTATTATTTTTTCTGTGAATATAAACCATTTTGCATTTTGGAATCCTTCTGCAAACAGAGCAGTTTGTCTTTGTGTTTGCTCATTTAAAAACAAATATTTGCCTGCCAAGCAAATACTGTCTCTTAGGATGTGCTATTAATAGGATAATTAGGCAGCCGGTAATGAAAAGGATTGCTGGTAATTATGGCAAGATTTGTTTTGGCATTTGAAGGCAGCGATGGAGGCTGGAGTGCTAAAATCTACCTTAGAGTTAATTAGTACAATTAGAACACACCTGAAAAAATAGCCCAGCTAATGAACACTTCACTTTACTTTTAAAGTGACAGCACTCGGTGTCTCCCAGGTTGCTTGGGCAGTCCCAGCCTAGCACTTCTAATGTGACAGAGGGTCGAGAACGAGAGAGAGAATTTGAATTCGCCTAAGCTTAGTTTTCAAAAGTGCTCGTTCTCTGTAAGCCCCTTCCTCTTTCCTCTCCACGCCGCCCTTACCCATCCCACCTGTTTGAAAGCAATTTCTCCTGTATGTTCTCACTGGAACCTCATGATAACCCTTGCAGATAGATAAGCAAGGTTGAGTTCTTTTCCCAGTTTTCAGATCAGAACATTGTGGACCAGAGAGGCCCAGGTTTTACCCAAAGGCACAGACAAAGAGGTCATAGAGGAGGTCAGCAGTCAGTCTAGGCCTAAGAAAAGTTGGAGAATGATTCAGAGAAAAGCTGCTTTCTGATTCTTGTAGGGGTCCCTGTGTCTGGAGGAAATGCTGGGCTTGCTGAGTCACTCCATAGAGCGGGTCTTCAGGGCCCACCAACCTGCGGTCCTGCTTGACTTCACTGGTGGTAACATGAGATGAACCTGAAATAAGTAAAACCAGCCAGCTTGGAAAACATTCTCAAACTTAGTCTTTTTTCCCTCTTGTCTGTTGGCCTTCTCCTTTCCTCTGCTTATCCTCAGGAAGGTTTTCTGCCATGAGCAGGCACCACCTGGGCACGCCAGGGGTTGCTGGACCCAAGCACATGTGTGACATCCCTGCCGGTATCATGTGGTGGCATGAGAGCTTGGGGGGATGTGTGCGTTTGCATGCATGGAGATTTGAGTAGGAGGTACACACACACACACACACACACACACACACACCAGGGAAAGAGCATTAGAGTAATGAAGAGAGGGAGGAAAAAGGCAGTCAATTTAAGAGAAGTTCTGCAGTACAAGGCAGGCCATGCAGCCTTCCAATTCTTAGCTTCCTCATTTTAAAAATGGAGATAGAATTGGTATATCCACCTCGTAGGTTTGTCATTAGGATACAGTGAGACAGAGTCCACAGCATGCCTGCCCCATCCTCGTCCCCATTCCTACCACTACAATTATGATGATGATTGCTGTCCTTATGGATGTTGTTATAAAACGGGTTTTCTCCCTAACGCTTTGTATGGCCAAGCACTTGCAGTATCTTCATTCGGCCCCATTCCCTGCTCCCTACCCCAGGGTCCTTTTCAAGGCACCACCCTGCTCACATCTGCACCAAGAAACTCCCTCTGCCTCCATGACTCCAGACTCCATGTATTACAGTTGGGGTGCCACTGGGGCCCTTGGAAATCACAGCATGTGCACGTTCTTGATAACACATCCAACATAAAGTGAGTGTGCATGTGTGTAGGTTGGCAGGACAACGAGGAAAGGAGGGCTGGAAAATTAGGGGTGACCACACCCCTCCTGGATTCATGAACCCTGTTCTCTATACAAGGCAAATACTAATGCACACAACCCTATCGGAAGAAAGCAGAATACCCAGGCCTGAGATGATTGGCTATCGCTTCTTGCACTGAGCCCTCGAGAAACTTTGTCCTCAATTGCAAACAATAACGGCCACCAATGCACCAGCTGCCATGCTATGCACCTTCAAACATGGGATTTAATCTTCAGAGTAACCCCAGGAGGCAGGTCTCATTATCTTCTTAAGAATGAGGAAATTGGGGCCCAGAGAGGTTAGGTAACATGTCCTAGGCCACACATCCAGGATCAAAGCCGAGCTGACTGACCCTAAGCTCAGCCTCTTCCCATTGTCCATGACTCAAAATCTCCTGCTGAGAACTCAAGGACTTGAGGCCGTGACAGGCACATTTTTGGGAACTGTCAAACCTCTTGATCATCCAATGACCATCAGTGCTAGGAATCACAGGAACAGAACTTGCATTTGTAAACTGAACTCAAAGAAAACCCCTCACATAAAAACTGAAATCTATGTCTCCCACAGTAGCTGGATTTGCACTGATTAATTAGAAAATTGCATTTATATAACCCTTTAATCTGTATTTATGTGTTGCTAAGGATGCAGCGAGCTGGGCAGGGAATTACATCCAGATTAGCCTTGATCCATAAGCAGCCTGGATTGGAGTTGCTTTCTGTACTGAAAGGGGAGAATCAAAGGATTTGGGGCAGGGATCCTCAGTGAGGACTCACTCTCTCTCCCTCCTTGGACCCAAGGAGTCTGAGGCTTTCAAGGACTACCCGAGAAATCCTGCCTGGCCTGCTTGGTCAAAACAGAGGGTAAGATTACCCAAAGAGCTAATTTCCAGCTGAGTGTAGCACTTGTTTTCCTAAACAAAATTGGTTTTATTCTCCTCAACATGTGTTCAGCAAGATTAAAGATCCATCAACTGCACAGCTTAATATGAGCTATACTGGAAGGAGCCCATGTTCCCCTGGAGTATGGATGGGAAAGGGGGAAGGGCAGAGCCTGAAATCCTGTTTATTGAATCAGAAAGACCCTTAATGGATAGAGGGTATTGAAGTAGGGATGGCAATGCTTTGTGATGTTTCAGAAGAAGAGATATGATCACACACACACACACACACACACACACACACACACACTGTTTTAAAGTATTTCAGTTGTCATTGTCATTTTATGTTTTTTTTTAAGTTGGATTACCAGATGAGCATGATTGGGGACGATGTGGCTGGGAGTGTCAGTTCCATTCTTCAGGATGAAAGGCAGTTTGACTCTGGGGCCATGTGGGTGTGGGACTGAATGAACAATGCTCGGTCCAGGCTGCCAGATGGGGCAGGTGGGGCCAGGTTGAGCCTGGAGGTGAAGGAGAGAGAGAGACAACTTGGCTGGAGTTTGACTCCAGGGCAGGGAGACACTTGCTATTCCCGGCGTTGCCAGGAAGTTCAATGTCATTGAGTCTAGTGTGACTGAAAGTCGTTGACCTTGGCCAGTCTGTTGCCCTACCTGGCCTGTTCTACATCAGTTATAATGGAGTAGACTGAATGACTGATGAAGCTTTTTCCTTTTCTAATATTCTACTTTTATGAACATCTCTATGGATGTCAGAGCCAGTCAAAGCAGCATTTTCCAATCCTCTCGAATACCACCTTGCAGTGGTGCAGCATTGTGGCTGAAAAATGTGGGTTCCACACCAGCCTGCCAGGGTGACATCCATCCTGGCTCTGCTGCCTGTGGGTCCTACAGCCTCGGACAAGCTCTTTAACCTTTTTTGCCTTGTTGTCCTCTGTAATATTGCAGTGACAGTAACGGCACCTGTATTACAGAGTTAACGTGAGAACCAGATGAGTAAATATGTGCAAAGCTGCTAGAACAGTGCCTGAGGACCAGCAGGTACTTCATAGTGGTGACTACAATTATCTTCACCCTCCTGCCTGAGAACCACAGCACCCTTTGCCACCAGGTATGACTCATCTGGGCCTCAGAACACATACCTTGGACAGCTCCTGGGTTGTCCTTCAGTCTGTCATTTACAGGGGCCATGCTCCTGGAGCACACACTAACTCTCACAAAGGAGCTAGTGAGTGAGCCATTGACAGCCTCTGTTTCGTAAGCTGCATCTCAGTTTCTATCACAGGATTGGTAGACCTAACTCTCTCTGGTCTGGTCCTAGGTGTAAAGAAAAACCAAATGTCTATTCACACTCAGCATTCTCGATCACTCATACTCTCCCTTATCTTGGATACTTTGCCAAGAAAGTGCATATTCTCTGATTTCCAAGGGGCCCACTGGCACCTCCAAATTGTAAAACAACCCGCACTTTCATGGAAGCCAAGTATCTTGGGGCTGATGTGAGCATGGCGGTGCTTCGGAAAGAGCCCCAGGGCAGGGGCAGGGAGTGGGTTTCTGCTCTGCCTGACTTTCCTTGCTGGGCCTCCTCACCCTCATCTGTGAAAGCAGGGCATGACATTCCATTTCTCTTTCCCTCCAAGTGTTCAGGGGGACACTGGTCCAAAAAAAATGCTGTCAAAGAAAAAAAAAATATCTGGCCAAAAAGTATTTGGGAAATGTGGCTGCTATATCCCCTTATTGATAATGAGCAAAATGTATCAGAGTATCGAAGTCTCTGAGAGGCCCTGCAGTTTAAACATGAAATTATTGAGTTTTATTTTAGTGTGGGTTTTCCAGCAGTGTCTACCAATAGGTCCTCTCCTCATGTAACCTCTCGTTGGCCTCCTATGGAATTGGATGGCGGTTTCTTATCACTTCCAGTTCCAACAAACTGTGTCTCCTCCCCCAGGAAACAATATATAAATCTGCAAGATTCTGTCATCCCAAGAAGAAGTAGCTCAGTGTCCTCATTTCTTGGCTGTGGGAGAAAGAAGAGAAAACCAGAACCATGTGGCCAGCTTTACACACTGTCGGAAAAGGAACCCATGACCCCCTGACCCAGGGCAGCAGGAATGGAGGTGAGACGTTGCCCCAAAGAAGATTCAGGAAACCCAGCATGAACTGCCCGAATCAATAAACCAGGAGGCCACCCTGCAAAGCAGGTTGTATTGCATTATTTGAGCAAGGCTGCTAGACATCTGGACGTTTCTGTTAGCCTCCATCCCTCCTGTTGTCATAAATTTAAGCTAATCCTATGGGGCCCAGGATCATAAGAATAATCCCCACATCTGTGTGGGCTTTTCAGCTTTCAAAAGCTCATTCACGGAATTATCTCATTAGTTCCACTCAATGCCTGTGGGAGGGACTCTGGGATGATCATCGCCATTTGGCAGATAAATGCGGAAACCCAGAGAAGGAAAGTGATTTTCTCAAGGTCACACAGTAAGGCAGTGGACAATTAAGATAAATGCACTGGGTCTCCTGATCCCCAGCCTGGGACTCTCTCATGAGAATACTACTGCTTTAGAAAGATGGCCCTGAGACCCAGACATCTATCCCACAGCCGCCAAGGGCTATGGTCCTAAAGAAATCACTCTTTCACTCCCTTGCCACTATATGGAAATGGAACATCATCAGGAAGCTACAGTGGAAAGACCGTAGGCTTCACAGTTGAATTGTCCAGGTTCAAATCCCAGCTTCCTGGTCATCAACCCCCAGACCATGTGGTGAAGGCCTGAGGCCCCTGCATTTACTCCTTACCCCCAAAGGTGGAAATGATAATTCTGTGGTGAGTGTCACTTGATCTGTCTGCTCTCCATCTCACCTTCTGACAATGACTCCCCATCTTTTGGGAACTGTTTGTCCTCCAACTCCACCTAGTTGGCTCTGGATGAAGCTTCCCACCATTGCATCCCTATCTGTCTGGCTACAGGAGCAGCCACATGGCCCCAGTCAGGCAGATAGGGATGCCTATCTGAGGCCAATCAGAGGCCTACCCTGAGATTTTTCTCAAAATGAAATAGCCCCTTTCTTTCTAGGGGTAAAGCTGAGGAGCTGTGACTCCAGCCTCAGGGAGAAAGGTGGCCTGAGAGATCAAGCTGGTGTGCAGAGAAAAGCAGACGAGAGATGGGGAGACAGTTCTGGAAGCATCTGAGGCCTAGGATGCAATCATCCCTGGGGCCCTGATGCCCCTGCTCTGCCCATGGGTGGGTAACATGAGCCTATGAGTCATCTGGGCAGACCCTTCTGAGTGCATTCCTGAGTACCCTGGCTGTCCTGGCTGTATAGCAAACGGGAATCATCACTCCTGCCACTCACTTTTTGGAGCCCCACCAGCACAAATACCAGGAAGGCACGTGGTGGTCCAGGAGGCCTCTCAAATAGGCTCCATATAGCAAACAAAAACAGGTCTCCCAACTTTCAGAGACTGGAAATTCAGAGCTTATAGGAGTTTAAAGACTGGAGTCCAGACGTCTCATTTGACGTCATAAGGGTGACAGAGTCCATTTCATGTACCTGAATGTTGAACTATAAGGGCATTCACCTAGTTAGAGAGTCTCAGACAGTAGGGTCCCTGGTCCAGGCTCCTGGTCTGGGTGCTGTTTGGGCTGCCTTCCCCTATTTTAGAAGACAAAAAGGAAGAAGATGCTAGTGGATGCCCTGGACAATGGGAATGAACCTGGATTCTCTGCTTTTCTCTAAAAGGGTTATGAAGATCAAGCTCAGTTATATACTATGTAGACATAAAAGGACCTATCAAAGTCTAAATACTTTCTAAAACCAAGAGATTATTGTTCTTATAAAATTATGAGCTCTAGACTCCCTTGACACAAAGCCTGTCTTTCTCCAGCGAAATAATGGAAACCCAGGTTGTGTGCAGGAATTGGAAGAGAGGTAGTTAGAAACTGAGCCAAAGTCATTTCCCAGTGAATCTTGGCCACACAGCCAGAAACTGAACCCCCTGCCTCCCCATACCCTCTCCCTACTGCCCTCTAATTGCATGAACTTGGGGAATCAAGTGACAAGCTGACGGTCCTGGTTTGTCTGGTGAGTGTGGAACTGCCCCTCTCCATGCTCCTCTACACTCCCTGTCATCACATAGTATGTGGGAGAAACAATTGAGAATCAGGCTCTGGCAACAAGAGTGCAGTATTTCACATGTCTTCCTCGTAGGGTGGCCAGCCATCCTGTTTAAGGACCTCCTGGCCCTTAAATAGGTGCCTGGCGAGACTCACTGGCACCCATATCAGGACCATCTCCCTTTACACATCTGTCTCATCCTGTACCCTGAGCTACTGTTCTCACTCTAACCCCAGGGCCTGGCATATCCATAGCTTGACTCAAATACTGCCACATCTTGTGCCTCTGTCCATGGTTCTGAAATGCTCTTTATGCACTGGGGCAAGGCCAATTCTCCTAATGTGGGGTACTTTTTGGTTCATCCAGGTACTCATTCAGTAAATATATTTATAAGTTAACTTTGACTATATAACAGACCACCCCAAAATTTAGCAACTTAAAATTTTTTAAATTACCAATTCTTATAATCCTATGGGTCACCTGGACCATTTTGGTCTGGACCAATCCTGCTGATCTGGTGGTTTGGCTGGGGCTGGGTGGTCTAGGATGGCTTCACACATATGTCTGGTAATTGATAATCTGTTGATCAGGGCACCTCAGTTATCCTTCATGCAGTATTTCCATCACATTAGCTCAAGCTAATTTGAATGTTGAACACAGAGTTTCAAGTCTGCAAATAGAAGGCAAGCTCCAATACCCAAGTTCTTTTGACAAGTTGAAATCACATTTTCTAATGTTCTGTTGTCCAAAGCAAATTGCATGGATAAGCCTACAGCCAGTGTCGGAGGCACTGGGCACAGGTAGGGGAATGATTGCAGCCATTTTTTATAACAATTTACCACTTCTCCAATTTTTGTACATCCCTGAAGCACCATAACACTGCAAATAATGGGATAACCCTCTGGTGAACCTGCAGAGAAATGACTTTACCCCTAGAGCCATTTTAAAGTGAGAGTCCACTTGGCCTCTGCCAAAATCACTTTCATAATTGTATCAGGAGCAGTTAAAAGTCTCTTTGAATCCTCTTTTGCAACATTCAGGGGCACACTTCCAGATCTCGCTGAACCACAAAACTAACTTTTTTGCTTCTAAGTAAACAAAAACCCTCCTGAATTGTAAGCCTTTTTGACAATCTTCAGCGATGATTTTTTGGGCTGTGCATGGTTGGGCAATAAACCTCCAGTTACCTTCCCGGATGAAGGCAGTAGAGCTCCAGAGTATAGTAGAATTCCCCGGTCCGCAACTCCTCAGAAGGGAGAAGATTTTAAAGATCCTCTCCTAGGGGCCAGATCGTTACATAAATTCTCTTTTAATACTTACAACCTCCCTCCTTGAGAGTGTTGTTGTCTCTGTTTTATGGAGAAAGAAGCTGAGGTTGTGGAGATTAAGTATCTTGGTCACAGTCACAGAGGTGGGAAGTCGCATGGCAAGAATTTGAACTCAAGCATTTGGACCCCACAGTCAGGGCTCTTTCCACCACACCTCATTATGTGAGAGCTGCAGAGCATTCAGATTCGGTTGTAGGGCACAGGACTTTGATCCTAGTTCTGCCCCCACTTATGTGGCACCTCGAGCCACTCATGCGTTCTCTCTAAGCTTCTGTTGTCTCATCTGCAATAGGAACATTACCTGCATCTAATCCAGGCTCAGTCAAGGTGAATGCAAACGCGCTACTCCCTGAACTGTAGAGAAGAAGGACAATTGGTATTTTTGGAGGGTGATTTTGACAGCATCTTTGAAAATTTTAAATGTGTGTGTTCTTTCATTCGGCAATTCTGCTTCTAGGAATTCATGTTAAAGAAATATATCCACCTGTGAGTAAGAATACATGTAAAAAGATGTTGATTTCAGCACTGTTTACAATAGCAAAAAATGGAAATAATATAAATGCCCAAATAAATTATGCACATCCATGACACAAAGTGCTGTTTGTCATTGAGAAGGAGGGGAAGGATCTGCTGATGCTAAAATGTCCAAGATAGATTTCTTTGAAATAATAAATGAAATTTACATATGATGACACCGAAAGGTCACTGAAACATACTTTAAGTGAAAAAATAAATGTTAAGATGATCAATAAACCTACGTGTGTTTATTTATGTTTGCACATAAAGAAAAAAATAATTTTGAAGGAAACACACCAAACTATTCAAGTGGCTTCCTCTAGCAGCAATAAGATGATGACTTTACTTTAGATTTGTTTATATATATTTACTTTCTATATTTCTGTATTTTTGAAATGCTCGCGAGTATGTATTCCATTTGTAAGGTAAAGAAAGAGCAGAATTCTAGTGCTGGGAGAAACTTTGAAGATCACCATGGCCCAGAGACAGAAGCCGATTTCTCACTGTCACATGGCCAACTCTTGGCTATCAGGCTGAAAGCCTCTTGATGCCCAGTGCTGGCTGGCTCCAGTATCAGGGTGTGCTCTTCGGAAATCACAGGAGACTGAGGAATTGATGATACAACACAGGGGAAATGGCCCCCATTACAGTGCAGAGATAAGCACATGGGTCTGGCTTGGCCACCCACCTACCTGCTGGCCTGGGTTGGAAGCAGGGAAGAGGCCTTTCCCAGCCCTTGCAGTACCCAAGGGAATGCCACCCTGAGGTCTCAGGTCAGGCCTCTGCTCAGCACGTGACCATCATGCTCCTTAGCAAGTTCCCCTCATTCCCCTCAGGCTCTGCCTTTCCCCTCCTCCCTCAGTGCCTGAGACACCGTAGATGCACAATGCAGGCAGCCTTGAATTCTACCGGGGAGGCTAGGAATGGCTGGGTGGCCTGTCCTCATTACCTGCCAGCAGCTGGCTTGGAAGAGAGGACTTCTGGGCTCTTCAACTGATGCCACAGGGGCATGACTTCACATTCACCTGGAGCCAGTTTTTCCCTCCAGAAAATGGGCATAAGGGTGACCCATTCAAGCCACCATAAATAACGTACCAGTTTTTTTTTTTTTTTGAAACAGAGTCTCACTCTGTCACCAGGCTGGAGTGCAAGGGCACTCTCAGCTCACTGCAACCTCTGCCTCCCGAGTTCAAGCGATTGTCCTGTCTCAGCCTCCCCAGTAGCTGGGACTACAGGCATGCCTGGCTAATTTTTTTATATTTTAGCAGAGATGGAGTTTCACCCTGTTGGCCAGGATGGTCTCAATCTCCTGACCTCGTGATCGACCCACCTCAGCCTCCCAAACTGCTGGGATTACAGGTGTGATGCCCACCATGCTCAGACAATAAAGTACCACTTATAAAGCCAACCTCTCTAACTGTCCTGGTCTCAGGTGACATTTTTTCCAAGAGCCCATTATGTCCTCAGTGTGTGTGGGTCCCTAAGGGGCAGTCTCACTCCCCTCCCCCTCCAGTCACCCCACACTGTCTCTTCCTAGAGCTGTGACCACCTGGGGAAATACGACATCAACCCTTGAAGCCATGGTGAGTCAGCAGATGGCATGTCGTTCTGTCTGAGCATGGCAGGAGGTCAGAGACGGGAAAACCCCGAAGACCCCAGAGTGCCAGAGCCCTGGCCTCTACCTCCCAGCAAGAGCTGGACCCAGCCTACGAGCATGGCCAGCATGATTTCTGGTGAAGTTTCCAACTGCAGCGGCTTTCTAGGTTCAGGTCTTTGCATAAAGGAAGAGGTGGGGAAGTATGCGAAGCAGTAAACAGAGATGCCAAAAAGTTCTAAGTGCATAATGTATATTTGGGAGAAAAGGCAAAATGGCCTCTGAGTTTTCCTCCGATATGAAGGTTTTGCTTGAATCTTTAGGGGTGGTTTGATGTTCTCAGGAGGACCTGCTGCTCTGTTTCTGTTGACATTCTTGCCCTATCCCCATGACAGGGAGCTGGGCAGCCTATGTGCCCTTGTCACTCCAAGTGGGGTCTGTGGACCAGCAGCATCAGCATCTCCTGGGACCTTGTCAGAAACAGAGAATCTCAGGCCCCACCCAGACTTACTGAATTCAAATTTGCATTTTTGCAAGGTCTCCAGGTGTTTCCGGTGCACAGGCATGCTTCAGAAGCCGCCCGGCTCCAGGACGCTGGTTTCCCCCGGGGTGTGCACTCATGCCGCAGCAGACATGTACACTGACTTTAGATGGTACAAGAGTGAACATTTAGTATTTTCATGGGCTTTAACTTGAACGTGCATTTACAGCAAATGATGCAACAGGTACAGAAATGGTAAGTCAACATAAATGGTATGTTTTGAAAGCTAGTCAACTTGAATATTCACTGACTAATAGTCTGGGGTAATGAGAAGGAGGGATGAGAGGCCGGGTGCGGTGGCTCACGCCTGCAGTCCCAGCACTTTGGGAGACTGAGGCAAGTGAATCACAAGGTCATGACATTGAGATGATCCCAGCTAACATGGTGAAACCCCGTCTCTACTAAAAATACAAAAATCAGCTGAGCATGGTGGTGAGCGCCTATAGTCCCAGCTACTCGGGAGGCTGAGGCAGGAGAATAGCTTGAAGCTGGGAGGTGGAGGTTGCAGTGAGCCGAGATCATGCCACTGTACTCCAGCCTGGAAACAAAGTGAAACTCCATCTTGAAAAAAAAAAAAAAAGGAGGGACAAGAATGACTATTTCCAGAAATAATGATCCAGTTTAGGCCCCTCAAGGATGTAGCAATGAAGAGCTGCTGCAGAGAGATGGGGACCTGTCCAAGCCCAACAGTGAGCGTGTGGTCACAGAAGCAGACTGGAACTCAGCCCCATGTAGGCTAGCAGTGCCCCTTCTTTCCTCTGTCCTGGCTGCACGGCTTGGCCAGGAGCTGGATCTGCAGCCCCAGTGACATCAGGAACTGGGACATCTGCAGGTGACAGCACACAGGTCCACAGTGTGCATGTCTGTTACTACAAACAAAGGGGGCGTGTGGCCAGCGGAGGCCAAGGCCAGCCATTTGGAGATTAGCTGTCTCCCCTCCACCCAGGAACCACGGGGCACCCGGCTCTTCATTCATAAATAAACACTCTTCCTGCAATAGGAATGTTACCTGCACCTGATGCAGGCTCAATCAAGTGAACGCAAACATGCTGCTCCCTGAACTGTAGAGAGGAAGGACACTTGGTATTTTTGGAGGGTGATTTTGACAGCCTCTTTCAAAATTTTAAATGTGTGTGTTCTTCCATCTGGCAGTTCTACTTCTAGGAATTCATGTTAAAGAAATATATCCACCTATGAGTAAGGATACATGTAAAGAGGCACTTATTACATGTATCCTTACTCATATAGAGTGCTCTGTGCAGGCTAAGAAGCCGAATGTTCCCTAGGTGTGTTGGTGAGGCTTTGCAAATAGGAAACCTGAAGTTAGATGGAATTGGTCATTTATCTTCCCAGCCATCTCATGGACTTTGCTCAGATCTCTCAGATGGAGTCACACACACACACACCACACACACACACACACACACACACACACACACACCCAACTTCACAATATGTACCAACTTGACAGTATGTTTAGTTTTTCCCTAAAGTTTTCTCAGCTGCATTTGCACTACCTGTGGTTTGGGGCTGTCGGTATCTGTTTTTTCACTTTTTCAGCACAGAATAGAGTAGCAAATTCTCTAGTCTCCTGTTCCCTTCCCACTCTCTTGTGCCTAGCTCCTTATCCTGGCATTCAAGGCTGCCATCACTATGGCCTCAGTTTAACTTTCCAGCCCATTTTCCTGCACACCATTTTCCAACCAAAATATGCCATGAACCACATGTATGAAGTTCGAGACCAGCCTGAGCAACAGGGCGAGTCCCAGTCTCTATTAAAAATAAAAATAAAAGGCCGGGCACGGTGGCTCAAGCCTGTAATCCCAGCACTTTGGGAGGCCGAGGCGGGTGGATCACGAGGTCAAGAGATCGAGACCAACCTGGTCAACATGGTGAGACCCCATCTCTACTAAAAATACAAAAAATTAGCTGGGCACGGTGGCGTGTGCCTGTAATCCCAGCTACTCAGGAGGCTGAGGCAGGAGAATTGCCTGAACCCAGGAGGCGGAGGTTGCGGTGAGCCGAGATCGCGCCATTGCACTCCAGCCTGGGTAACAAGAGCGAAACTCCGTCTCAAAAAAAAAAATAAATAAATAAAAATAAAAATAAAAGAGTAAACCACATGGGGTCAAACCATTCCCACCCTCTGCAACCTTCACACCTAGCTTTCCACAAAAGCTGTGCCTTGGCCTAGAATTCTCTCTCCACTGTTGAAATTCTTCTCCCTCAGGGCCAACTTAAATGCCCTCTCCTGCACAAAGCCCCTGAATTGTCCCTAGTCCTTGAAACTCCTATAGCCCTCTATTGCTAACTCGTTGTGATGTTTAGAACAGGCCTTGAGTTTCAGCCTCCAAGGCTGTGGGGGAGTGTTCCCTTATCTCTGTGGTTCCAGGCTGCCCAGCCCAGAACCTGACTCATAGAAATCCCACCAGGAAGACTTTGGCAAGTCCTGGGTTTGATTCCCAGCTCTGTTGGGACTGCTAGTCAGCGTTGATGCTGGGTAAATTATCTAACCTATTTATTCAACTATAAAATAGAAATATGAATCACACCTTCATAGGGAAGGCATGGAAGTAAAATGAGGCAGCGTGTTCAATGCGCTTAACATTCTGCTTGGCACCTATTAAGTGTTTAATATATCATAGCTCTTATTAGTGTTATGGATAATAACAAAAGCAAACATTAAATGAATTGAAAGATAAAGTTATAACATTTAGAACTGGATGGATGGCCTCTGTAGGTGTTTGAGCCACTGGCCCATCCTGCCCACCAGCCCACAGGCCCCTCTGTCCTGCTGTGCCTCCCTCACATTCTGGCCCCACAGTGGTTGCTCCTGGCTGCTCCCTGTACCCAGGCCTGCCAGAAACCCTCTCCCTTTTCTTCACCCTGTGTCTCCAGTAACGATCACAGGCACTTTAGGGGCCTGCAGTCTTCTTTGGGTTAAGAAGCAATGTTCTGGGGCTAGCTCTTATTTTATGGGGAAGGAACCTGGCCTGGAGTAACGTTTGAAGGAGGTGTTTGTGAGAGAAGGAGGTGCTCGCCAGGGAGGGGGTGCTCCCCAGGGAGGAGGTGCTCCCCAGGAAGAGGGTGATCCCCAGGGAAGGGGTGCTCTCCAGGAAGGAGGTTCTCCCCAGAGAGAAGGTGCTCACCAGGGAGGCAGTGCTCACCAGGGAGGAAGTGCTCCCCAGGAAAAAGGTACTTGCCAGGGAGAAGGTGTTCCCCAGAGAGGAGGTGCTCCCCAGGGAGAGGGTGATCCCCAGGGAAGGGGTACTCTTCAGGGAGGAGGTGCTTGCCAGAGAGGAGTCCTGGCTACCCCAGAGCCATGGCACTCAGACCAGCAGGGCTGTGTTTTCCAGAGTGGCACTTCCTTCCTTGGGTCTGGCACGGATGTGGCTGCTGAGTGGCTGCCTCATTTATTCCTCTGTTTTCAAAGAACAACAACGCTTTCCTCATCCATATCTTTCTTAACAAATGTACTTGTCTGAGAGAAGCATAACTTCCAAGTCTTCCTTCCCTGAATTTGAAGGAGACTTCAGGGAGAGCAAACTTTCTAAGCACCAGCCCTGGGGTCAAACCTGAAACAGAATTCCCAGCAGGCAGCCGGCCTCTTTCTTTCCATGGAGACTAGAGGGGTCAAAGCCAGCTCAGGGCTATGCTCACAGGGGCCCCTCTGGGAATGAGCAGAGCACTTCCTCTCCCAGGTGTTGGGGTAACCCCACAGATGGGATGGAGAGGGCTGGAGGCAGCTAAGATTCTGGGCAGATGTGGGGGGCTGGAGTCAGCCCTGAGGAGTGGAGGCAAGGTGGGACAGCCTGAGCCAGACACCAGGAACGAAAGAAGAATTGATGTGAGCCAGCCTCCTTTGAAAGAGAGGAAGAGGGGGACAGGTCAGCTGACAGCTGTGGGAATACAATAGAAGGTTGGATTTTTCAAGAGCTCACAACAAGCACCAGCTCCTCTACACCTTGGAGCACCGCTCAGAGGGAAACTCTCATATCATCCCCACTCCACTGTTGCAGTCAAGGCAAGACACTGGTTCCATTTCAAATACCACTCAGCTCCACTTGGAAAAGACAGATACTAAGTCTGAAAAAAAGCGAAGCTGCCCAAGTGTTTGGTTGAGAGTGGGACAGGAGATGGGGTTTGGGGACCAGGAAAGGCTGCACAAGCCCAGCCTGAAATGCTCACCCCTAGAGTCACCCCTTTGGGTTAAAGTGACCCAAGGATAATTCCAAGAGGTGAGTAGGAGAGGGAAAGCAAGCTCTTCTCATTGCTCACCAGGAAAGTGATGATCAGAGAAGCTGCCTGCCCTTCCCCAGCAGAGCTCTGGGACCCCCAGTTTTGGTCCAGGAACAAAAGGCAGGGTCCAGCTCAACAGAATAGACTTCTAGAAAAACCTGGAGAGGCTTCCCAATAGGGAAGACTCGGGTGGGTTTTCTTGTAACCCAGTCAACCATCTAGCTTTTTTTTTTAATATCGCAGGAATGCCCTTTATGAGCTTAGGACCAGCACATAGGGTGAAGGTTAGAGCTGTCAGCGTACAAGGTTCCCACTGGCTTTTACCCTATATTGTACTATTTCAGCGGGGCCACAATACAGGCACAAGTTAATAAAGGAGCCGGATTTTAAGGGCAACCATTTCCTCTGCCATGGCAGGCTGCATTTGGAGAAGTCTTGATCTTAGTATATAGTAGATTGACTGCGTTAATGGCCTTGATGGTTTGCACACATCCACCCCCTATCCACAGCCCGTGCCCAGGACTTGGCAGTTCCTCTCTTCAGGGTGGGGAGACTACTTCCCCACCCTGAAGTCTGGATTAGCCCAATAGAATGTTGCAGAAGTGACATGACAGTGAGTCATTTTCCAGCCTGAGCCTCAAGGACTTGTACCTCTGTCACCAGCATGAGAAGCTGCCCAAGGTAGACCACTGAGGACAAGGAACAGAACCCACTCACCCTGCTGCACAGGTTGGGCCATGCTAGGTCAGCCGACAGCCAGCCAGCTCCAGGCATGTTCAAGAACCAGCCTACAGGAGCAAAGCTGCTGGCCTACCTGCAGCTGAGCCCGCGCATGCGAGCCACGGGCGGCTATTATGTGCCGTTGAGGTTGTATGGTTATTTGGAACGTAGCATCATTGTGGCAGTAGGTAACATACGGTTAGTCCATTTCTTTTCACCTGATAGTTGACCATGAGTAGATGCGTCCCTGACTCTCTTCCATCTCAAGTATGGATTTCTAAGAAAATGTAGCCAAAAAGTACTTGGAGAGAATAAGCTATTTGTTGGCTTCTGAATTCTAATTAAAGGCTAAGATACTTTTTCCCCATTCCGAGAAAATATGTGACCTGAAGAATCAATTATTACACTCATTAGACATTCTTAAAACAAATCAATCGGACTTCCAGCTCATCTCTGCTTCCTCTCAAAACCTTAAATTATAGTCAGGAAGTTCAAAGAAAGATAAATTCCGAAAAGAAACTGGGAGAATAAAATAGAAGATGGCAAATGAGGTTTTAAGAAAATTTTGGAAAATAAGAAACAGAGGGACAACTGATGAATGCCTTCCATTTCAGCTCTGCCTCCCTACAAGTGCCAGGAAGGAGGAAACTAGAAGAAGCAAGCCAATGTACACATCAAAGTCCTAGAAAGCCTCTGGAGTTGGAAACACCAGGCACTCCTGAAGGCAGCGGTGCTGGGAGAAGCCGAAAACTGTAGATGTGGTGGGAAGTTGTGTTCAACCACAGTCAGAGAGTAAACTGAGACAGAGGGAAGATGGTGTCCAAGAAATGGGAACTCCAACAAAGGAGAGAGAGGCCCTCTAAATAAACACATAAAAACCACCAGGATGAGCCTTGAGGGAGCCCTTCTGTGGTGGCTGTGTGTACAGAGGACTCGAAGAGCACCGGCCCAGATGAGAGCAGAAGATCGAGGGTTGTAGAAGGCATGTCTCCGGAGAAAAACCAAGGCTCACCCACTAGCTAATATGTTTCGTCATATTTAGAAGAGCCTGACAATTCTTCCGGAGGATGAAGAGAGAAATTCCTGAAGGAAAGAGGCAATTATTAGCGGCGGGAAAAACTGAAGTTGTGTAAGAAAGGAAATGTGATTATAGTACATTGCATGACTCAGCTGCAAACCAGATAGATTGTCATAATGGCATAAACACCAAATATTGATAGAACTATAGTGGGAGGGTAGGGAGATGTGTGTCTGTGTGTGTGTAAGCCAAATTCTATTATGTGAAGTTGATGGATGATATACAAAATTGAAAAAAATCAGAAAACGGAAGTAAAATTATATAAATCAAAATATGGACCTGCATATTCTGCACATGTATATCAGAACTTAAAGTAAAATTTAAAAAAATATGGAGTTGAAAAATGCAGGAAAAATATAGTGAAAATGATTGCCTAAAGGAAGCAGGACCGGAGGCTGGAGAAGGGTACTTCGGGGAACCGCGTTCTTCCCCTAGAAGTACTGTATTATCAGTTAGCTTCATAAACAATATGTGTATAAATACATAAACACACAGTATATTTTATTATATATATATGTATTACCGTGAAAAAATTTTAAATTAAATTGGAAGATCAATTGAGGTCCACATGTGCTAAAATTACAGAATATCATACATATTCATTAGGCAAATATTTATTAGCCACCTGCAGAAAACAGGAGAGCAGGACACCTTCCCCACTTCCACAGCTCACCTCCCGGTTGGGAAAACAGGCCTACTCAGTGACCATGTCCCTGTAGCACACACGAGTGCTCTGACAGGGCAGGGATGGCATGTGGCAATGGCACTGAGCAGAGAAAACTCCACAGAGGCAATGATGCTACTCCTGGGTGTTTTTTTTTTTTCCTTCTACTTACCTGCCTCTTAACAACAGAGAACTGAAGATCTTCTTTCCGGCTGCATTGCCTTCTTAACACATCTTGTACAGAAGTAAGGGGTGATTCTCTTATCGTCACAGTGTCTCCACGTCAACAGGCTAAACAGCTCTCTAACACTAAGAAGCATTCAAAAGTGGAGAGCTAGTGAGCTCCCAGGCACAGGGGCGTTCAGGCTGATCCTCTGAGGTCGGCAGATATTTATCAGGAAGCCTAGATAAAGGGGGGTGGGGGGTACTTCCTGGATGAGAGGCTGGACTCATGGACCCCAGGGGCCTCCCGTGGACAGCAGGGCACCCAGGCAGCACAGGAATGATACTGGGCTCTGCCATCCCTGACAGCCCCAGCAGGATCGCAGGGTGAGACAGCAGCCCCTGACCAGCAGCCCTGACCCAGAACAATGGCAGATCTGCTTTAACATCCCAAAGCCATCCTCTGGTTCATTTTGAAATCAGACATCCTCCAATCGATCCCTCCTGGAGAGCTGTCAGGCTGGCTGCTTCCTGGTGTCAGCTGACAGGAGGGAAGCAATTCATTTGTTGGGTCTGACTGCGGCTAAATGAAATCAAAGACAGAGAGGGCACCTTCTGCCAAGGAGGGAAGCCTTTTACTCAGGGCAGCCACAAAGAACCACAGACAAAAGGTGGCATGGAGGTGGGAAGGCAGTGAAAGAAGATCAGGACTTGGGAATTCCCAAAGCTATCCCTCCTCATCTCACAGATGGGGAAACCAAGGCACAGAGAGAGGAATCCATTTGCTCAAGTTCATAGAGTAGTTTAGGGAAAGACCAAAACCTACAATGATAAGACCTAGCATTTATAGAGTGCTGATAGTCTATACGCATTTAATGTCCATTACTTCACCTAGCCCTTCCAAAACTGAGGTAAGGATCCTCATCTATTAAATGAGATGTGCATTTTAAAGATGAAGAAACTGAGTTAGTAATCCAGTACCACAAACCTCTAACATACGCGATGCTGGGACTTGAACTCTATCTAGTTTCTAAGCTGTGGATCTTAACCACTGAGAAACACTACCGCGTGGAGACAGAACTAGAGTCCCTGTTGCAGACTAGAAAGTGGTCCACTGCCCTTCCATGCGCAATTGTGCCCAAGCCCTGCCGGTGCCCTCCTGCTGCGGGGTATACCTGTTTTCCCTTTATCTGCCTCTCTTGGTCTATATGTTTCCTTCTCTGAGGGTGCCTATACATCTCCATCTCTGTCTCTCCCTATGTCTCTTTACCACTGTTTCTCTGTGTATATGGACGTGCTTATCTTTGCTCTGGTGTGCATGTCTCCAAGTGAGTATGTGTATGTGTCTTTTGCTCTCTGAATAGCTGAGGAATGAAATTCCACAGTGGGTGGAGGGATGGATGGGTGGATGATGGATGAATGGGGGACAGACTCCATCCACAAACAACAGACATGGTAATGAGCAAGCATATCCTAGCCCAGGTACCTCTGGCAGCCAAGTCTCCCAGAGCCATTGATCTGTCTCCCCCTCTAATGCCCTCTCTCCCCTAGGCCTGCATATTCCATTTCCATCTTAACCCAAAGCTGCTTCCCCAGGGCTTGGTGGCTTGTATCCAGTTTTATTGTTGATACAGATCTTTAACTGCCCCGGGCTTATAACTGACATTTAAATTACTCTGCAAACAATGAATCAATATTTATGGATTCCTGGACCAATGCATTTGCCAAACCTGGTGTCCTGAGTTTCTTCCAGGCCAAAGGGGCAGTTAAGTCAAGGTCAAGGCTTCTTCTAATTAAAAAATGGGGAAACCAGGTCTGCCTCTAAGCATATTTCTCAGATTAAAACAGAGCTGTGTACCCGCTACACTACCTAACTGGACCAAGGTGATTTCCCACTGAAAATTCAAATCACTTCACAAACGCTTAGTAGCATTTTCTACGTGTGCAAAGCACCATGTTAAGTAACAAAGAGGAATAAAATCAGGTCCCCATCTCTGAAGAGCTCCCACACTAGGAGACAGAGGCATACATAGGTAACTGTGAGTGATCCAAACCCAGCCTGTGAAGATAAACAGAAGGGAAACACAATTGTAATAAATGGAACTTCTCAGAGGACTCCCTAGAGGACAAAACATTCCAGGAGGGGAAAACAGCCAGGACCAACGAGGACCTGGAGACACTGAACAAGTTTTTAAGGGTGGGAAGAAAGGTCCATGGGAAAATGTCATAAAAAAGTAAACTGAGCCCTGATCCTGGAAAGACCTGGATAATGAAGCCGAGGCATGTGGCTTTCCTTCTGCAGGCAAAGGAGTGCCACCAAAGGTCTTCGAGATAGGGAGGCACCCCAACAGGGCTGTGGTCTCAGGAGCTCTTTGGAAGCAGTGACGCATGGGGCCTTACACCAGTCATAGTTGGAAGTTGGCGACTGGGGCACCCTAACATGGAATTCCAGCATCCCCAGCCTCAGCACCCAGGGCACAGCAGGACTGGGCCAGTTTTTCTCCATCTTTTAAGTGTGACCCTGGTCTGCCTCAAGACAACGGAAACGAGACTGATGCTTCTGGGGCCTCTTTGGTGCTCTGAGTTACGGAGGTAGCCTTAATCGTGGCAGCCAACCCATTTATCACACGAATTTAAGCTCTGGTTCCAGGAAAAAAGACACGCAATCTCTTGTCCCTGCATCAGCACCGACATACATTCCCGGGCAGCCAATTTATTTGTCCAGCTGCCCTCAGCGGCTCAACTTTAGAGCTGGGTGAGCTAAAGCCTCTCCAGTGTCTCTGGGTGCCAGGCTCAGTCTGGGAGTTTGGGGAGGGAGAGAGGGTGAGCTCCTGGAATTTGGGGAGGTCATTGCAGGATCTGGAAGAGAGACAAGATACTTCTGGAGGGGCAACTGGGGACGTTCCCAGAAGGGCTGATTTATTCTTTAGGCACCGTCATTTAGACATCGCCTGCGCAGGAGGCCTTCCCTGACCGCCTCCCTACAGTGGCTCCTTCCACTGTCTCTTTCAGCACTGAAACTGACCAATTACTTCATGGCACTTAACATAAGTTTCTTGTCTCCTCTCTCAATCCATGGAAGTCCCTTGAGAACAGTGCCCAGGGCCACAATGTATTCACGGGTCCGTGGAATTTTTAATTGCTTTTAAAATCAGAAGGTAATGAGTATAATGAATATAATCCAGCTTGAGCTAGGTTCATCTTTATACCAATGCAGATATATATATATATATACATATATATGGAGAAAGGGGCCCATGAAAGCAGAAGGCCCGTAGCCCATGACCCACGCATTCAGTATCAAGGTCCCTCAGTGAGACTAGAACAAGCCAGGCAGAGTAGGGGCCAAATCCCACTTCCATTACTTCTTGGCTCTAATTTCCTGTCTGCACCTCAGTTTCCTCCTCTGTGAAATGAACTAGTGCTCTGAACCTTACAGACAGGTAGAGAAGGCTGGGGGTGCATACAGTGCCTGGCAGAAAGGCACTAGTACCCAAAATTATCATCCATTTGCCCAGTTCCGTCAGTGTTCCCTCCTCCCTGGGAAGTTTTCCTGATCATGCCAAGCCTCCCGTTGCCTCCTCCTGAATTGTCAGCAGTAAAGAGACCCCAGAAGCCTCAGCTTGTCTCTGTAGTTCCCTGCTAGGCTAGGTCCAGGCCATACCTACTAGGTCCTGGGATGGAGAGCCATTCATGCCAAAGCAGGCTGTCACCAGTGTGAGGCCAGGGGCCACGCCCTCATCATTTGGTTTCTCATAGCATTTGGCTCAGAGCTACACCCAAGAGCAACACAGCAACCCATTCGTTGATTGAAAATCTCTGAATTGGGAATTGAGATTTCTTGTAGTTTTCTGCCTTTGCCTCTAACAATTGATGTGCTGTAAACTCTAACAACTGATGTTCATTGATGTTCATTGGTTCTTTCAAACTCCCCACAGCTGCATGCTTGGATCCTGCTAAACTTGCCAGGCTCACCTTGCCCCACTCTCCCTCCTCCTCCTTGCAAAGGCCACACATAAACCCCAGGGCCCCGGCACGTGCTGTCCTCTGCTCCAGGAATGTCCTTCTACCCCGTGTCTGCATGGCAGGTTCCTCATCCTTCAGGAGCCATTTAGACATCACCTGCGCAGGAGGCCTTCCCTGACTGCCTCCCTACAGTGGGTCCTTCCACTGTCTCTTTCAGCACTGAAACTGACCAATTACTTCATGGCACTTAAAAGTTTCTTGTCTCATCTCTCAACCTGTGGAAGTCCCTTGAGAACTTTGGCCAATTTAAATCATTACTGTGTTACATAACTCCTAGCACAGGGCCAGACACTCCAAAATACTTGTTAAATGAGTACATAAGTGGATGAATAAATTAATTATCTCATTTAAAACATATCTTGTGCTCACTCTGGACTGCATAGGAACCGAGGGGCCTTTGGAGGTTTCTGTCCCTGAATCCGCACCCTGTGCTAGCCAGGTGCCTCCTCCAGCCTGTGCAGGAGGAACTGGGACGGCCAGTGCAGGAGACTGCGGCCACCCGATGCACCTTACTCAAGGAGCTGCTCCTGCAGGAGGGGATGTCAGTTTTGTTGAGAGTCACCTGGACAGCCTTGTGACCTCTTCTGAGTTGCTACTGCACCCTGCTCCCACAGAGGTGGCAGGAGCACAGGAGGCCAGGCTAGAGGGCTAGGGGGAGGAGGAGATAGGCAGAAAGCACCTGGCACAATACCAGGGCCTTAGAAACCAATGCAGCTCTCGGCCCCTGCGCCTTCTGCCTACATGGGCTGCCAGCTAGTGTGTGTGTGCATGTGTGCGTGTATGTGTGTGAATATGTGTGCAAATACAAACATGTGAGTGGGAATGTTCGTTTGTGGGTGGCTGCCTGTGAATAAATGTGTGTGCATGTGTCGATGAGTGTGTCGATG
This sequence comes from Callithrix jacchus, assembly GCF_049354715.1. Lineage (NCBI taxonomy): Eukaryota > Metazoa > Chordata > Mammalia > Primates > Cebidae > Callithrix > Callithrix jacchus. The sequence goes on from NC_133509.1 coordinate 17,042,187, forward strand.
TGGCTGTGCGTGTGAAGACGGGCTGTGTGAATGTGCATGAGTGCGTGAGTGTGAGTGTACGACACAGTGAGTGTGAACGAGCACTCCGCTGGCCCCAGCTGGGCCCCCTCCCTCCCTCTCTCCCTCCTCTCTGGAAGGAAGCTTCGGGGAAGGGGCCAGATGGTCTCCTCTGACCTGCTATTTATCATCCCGGCAAAAGCTTATTCAGTGTAATGCTCTTCGGCAATTCATTTAAGGGCTCTGTTTGTTTCTGCTGATGAGAACTGTTAATTTGCCCAGCGGTCTCATTAGGCCTAAACCACCAATTAATTTCTTTTGTTCTCATTAAATGGCTGATTCCTAAACATTTTGTGGACAACAATGGGCTGCCCAGCCGAGCCACCACCCCGGGCAGCAGCGGGTGGGGGTGTGGGGGGGAGGCACAGGTGGGGGAGCATAGCGTGGGGCTGGCATCCATGGGGGCTCTCTTGTCCCCCAGGCCCATGGCATGACCACCCAGCCAAGTGCTGTAAACCTCTCTGTAAACCCTCGGGATCCACCAGTCATAGCCCAGCCCAAAATCCAGACCCCAAACACTATCGCCCGGGAGAGTCCAGGTAGCCCAGCAGAACAGGTCCCCAGCGTGGAGCTCTGAGCACCTGGCTCCCCGGGGCCCTGCAGCAGGCTGAGGCCCAGGGCCTGCTCTCCTTCCCAGGTGTGCTGGGCAGGCCCTTGGGGAGCCCTTAATGCTTCGCAGCAGCATCAAGCAAAGAGCCTTTGTCTGATGGAGATGCCAGGCCAACCCACTGCCTCGTTAGATGCAGGGGCCATGGAGTCCTGGGGAGCAGAGGATGTGGGAGTGGAAAGTGGTCCTCAGGCTTCACCCAGCTAAGAGGTGGAGCCCCAGCTGCCCTAGCAAGCATATCACCCCTCCTTGGTTGCTCCTGGAGCTCAGTTTCCTCTTCTGGAAAAGGAGGGAGTTGGGCCACCAGCAAGATGCTTATTTTGAAAGGTGCTGAGCCGGTTTATTCAAGTGCAGCCTCTCACAGATGCCCAGTACAGACCATGCATAAAAGCAGAGGTGCTCCGGCTGGAGTCCTGCACTTTTTCAGTCTATGCTTGCAAAGCTTCCTCAATGAGGGGCACATCAGCTCCCATAAGGGAACCTGGGTGCAGGGCGTGGACACCTCTGGCCTAGCTGTCTTCTGAGAGTGGGGGATCCCTGCTTTTAAGGAAGCTGCCTGAGCCTCAACCCACTCTCTCCTGTGATCAGCACAACTCTGTGATTGCCAGCCCTGCCCATCATCACCAGCATCATAGGAAGAGGAAGAGAATGAGATATGGCCCAGGAAGCCCCACAAAAAATTCCAATGAGGTACAGCCTGGTCTGCACCAAGGTTTGCATCTGACCCCACCACAGCCTGGCTGTTTCTTAACTATCAGATTTCCTCATCAATTACATGGAAATAACACAAGTACCTCCCTCCTAGTGATGGCGTGAGAATTAAGTGAGTCAAGACCAAAGTGCTTGACAGAGTTCCTGGCACATGGTAATTGCTCCAATAACTGTTGGATAATAGATACTCCTAATCAGTATCAATGGGACAATGCCTTGCCCTGCCTCCTTTCCCAGCCTCACCCCCCCCCCACACCCCTCCCTCACACCCCTCCTCATGCCCTTCAGCCTGCCAGCTTGCATTAAGCTCCCCCTCCCCTGGACTTTTCTAGTGAGTTTCTAATGCCTGGAAGACCCTCACCCCCACATAAAGTTACCAGATTTAGCAAATAAAAATACAGTGTGCTAGGTGAATTTGAATTTCAGATAAACCACAAATAGTTCTTTAGTGTAAGTATGCTCCAAATACTACATGAGCTATACTTATACTAAAATTCTACATAGTTTATCTAAAATTGAAATTTAGCCTGGGTGTGGTGGCTCACACCTGTAATCCCGGCACTTTGGGTGGCCAAGGCAGGTGGATCACCTGAGGTCAGGAGTTCGAGACCAGCCTGGCCAACATGGTGAAATCCCATCTCTACCAAAAATACAAATATTAGCCAGGAATGGCAGCATATGCCTGTAGTCCCAGCTATTCAGGAAGCTGAGTCAAGAGCATTGCCTGAACCCGGGAGGCGGAGGTCGCAGTGAGCTGAGATCACACCACTGCACTCCAGCCTGGGCAACAGAGGGAGGCTCCATCTAAAAAAAAAAAAAAAAGTGTAATTTAACTGCGCATCCTGTATTTTATCTGGCACCCCTTCCTCAAACCCATGAGTCTGGTGAACGTGTACTCATCCTAACAGACTCGTCAAGCGTCATCTCCTCCAGGAAGCCCTCCCTAATCCCCAGTTAATGAAACCACCCCTTGTCAGTGTTTCTTTGGCTCCCTAGGCTGGCTGACCTCAACTCAGCTCTGATCACTACTTTTTCCCAGGCTTTGTGGTTCATGATTTCCATGCCCACCCCTCCATCTAGGCTGTGAGCCCCCTGGGGTGGAGGGGAGAGTGTTTTATTTGGCTGAGAGTGGGGGAGGCAACTAGTGCACCCTTCCCTAAACTTGTTTACCATGGCGCCTCCCCTCGCCTTCTTCTTCCTCAGCAGGCACTGTGCTCAGACCAGGAACAATCCCCAGGCAGGAGTGGGGACTGGGACAGAGATTGCTAGTTGTCACCCATCAAGTGCATTCTCCCTTCTTCATTACTCCCAAGCCCTGCCTGGGACAGCGTTATATCATGTCTAAAGACACATTTCCTGGCTGGGCATGGCAGCTCGCATCTGTAATCCTAGCACTTGGGGAGACTGAAACAGGTGGATGACTTGAGGTCAAGTGTTTGAGACCAGCGTGGGCATGATGGTGAAACCCTGTCTCTACTAAAAATGCAAAAACAAATTAGCTGGGCGTGGTGGTGCACGCCTGTAATCTCAGCTACTGCAGAGGCTGAGGTAGGAGAATGGCTTGAAACCAGGAGATGGAGGTTGCAGTGAGCTAAGAACTCCACTGCACTCCAGTCTGGGTAACAGAATGAGACTTCAAAGAAAAAAGAACAAAAAAGTCTGCATTTCCAAGCCTTCTTTGCAGCTAGGCAAGGCCATATGATAAAGTGATGGCCTGTGAGATGCATATGGAGTATTGTGTAGCAATCCAGGAGGGGTGGGAGATGGTGCCTTTGTCCTTCCTCTCTCCTCTTTTCTGCTGCCTGGAGTGCAGATGTGTTGACTGGAGCTTCAGCAGCCATCTTGTTCCATGAATTAATCTTTAGAATGATAAAGCAAAAGAAGCCTGGCCTGGATTACTTTGCGGAGTCGTCATTTCAGCCCTTCACTCTATAGTGTCGAGAACTGTGAAAGGTCTGAAATTTTACCCTACTTACAAGTTCCAAGTTAACCTGCCAGAGTCTCATGCATACTAGCAGAAAACATGAGACTCCTGGTCAGAGACAACGGACTTTATCACTCATGATACAGCAAGTGGCATGAAGTTCACGGTCACGTCAGTTTGCAGTAGTTCCTCTTGTCCCCAGGTCCCTTGGGGCAATGCAAAGCAGTCCAGGTACATGCTGCAAATGCAGGAGGTTTAGGTCACAGCTGAGGAACCCAAGCTTGGAAAGTCCCAATCCTTTATTACAGGGCTGCTAATTAACCTGCCCCACCTTTTCCCTGAGCAATATGTTAGATCTTTGTCATACTGGACAGCAAGCAAATCCACCCTTTGACACGGAGAATGACACTATCTGCAAGTTCCGGGCGTATAAAACTTCTTTGCAAAGATGATCTGGAACAAAAGCCGCCCATGGCTCTGCTCATAAGATGTGAAAACACAGGAGACTGATGGAGCATTGTCCCCAGCATACTTTGCTTCTAAACTTCTTTTGAGTAAGACACAACCCCAGCGCGTTTAAGCTGTTATTATTCATTGTTATATGCAGCTGAGCCTGTTGCTAAGTGATACAATAATACAGCTTGTTCTTTGTTCCCCATGTCAGGTAAGCATGTGCTGGTCACTGTGTACAGAGACCCTTAGAGGAAAAAGTCTGCCCCAAGTTTTCCTCAGAAAGAGAATTTTTGTTTTTACCAACTCTAAAATAAAAATCAATCTCATTCATTCTGCAAACATGAATTTTTTCCTCCAAGTTGAATCATTAAAGATGTAAAACTACCGAGATGGACTTGGGGGTGGCAGGAGGAGGCCAGGATATGATAGGTCCAGCGCAGTGAGCTACATTTCGGTTGGTGTGGACAACCAACTCATGGGTGGATATCGAGTTCGTGCTGGGCTTTGAGAAAGAGTAGGAATAACTCAAGAAATCCCCACTGTGACTTCTGTGGCCCCACAGGGTCCCTGCAGTGTTGTCTGCCCACTACTTTTTGCTTTTGTGGCGACAGCACTCTCACTTCTTTTGGGAGCTGTCCCTTCCCTTCACCCACCCACCAGTGAGGTTACAGAGGAGACACTGAACCAGCGCACCCGTCCCTGTCCACAGCATAGAGTTGTGACTCAAGCTGGGCCCGCAGAGCCCTTCCCAGGGGCTTTTCAGTTGGGAACTAAGGAAAGAGGGTCTTTTCCCCTCTGTTGGCAAAACCAGAAAGCTGTGGTTGGGAATGATGGGCAGTCCGGTGCTTGGTCTGAGAGAATGCCACTGACATGGGTGAAAGACCCTGAGGGCCGTGCTGGTGTCGGTGGCTGATGGAGCCCATTGCCCCTGCTCTTTCTGCAGGTGAATCGCAGCGCTCAGTGAATCTCCTCTTTTGCCTGATTGGTTTGAAGTGGATGCCAGAATTGTAACTTAGAATCCAAACTACTACCTCCCACTTGAGTCTGGTGACCTTAGATAGAGAGACTGGCCTCCCACGTGCCCATTCTGTGTCAGCATTTGGGGGAAGGTAAAAAACCAAACAAACAACAAAACAAAACAATCAGCCTGGCTTATCTGAACATGTACAACACCACAGAGCCGGCACCAGTGGAGGCATGCCTCAGACCACGCCATGAACAGAGGACCGGAGTTCTCAGCCCATCTCCATCCCACAGCACAGAACTGCACCCGCAGAGTGAGCCAGCCAGGGCGGCCCCTGCTGACCTCTGCTACCTGCTGGTGTGTACACAATCGCAACCCGAGCCCCATCTAAGCCCGCGCAAAAAAAGCAGGTGCTGCCTGCCTGCTCCATATTATTAGAATTCATTTCCATATGCTCCTTTCATCTCCTCTCCAGGATAATTGTTCTTCTGGGGCTCAGGGCGTGGGAGGGCAGGAGGTGCACACTCCTGTTTATCAACTCACTAAATGCCTGCTTTAAATTAAAACCCACACCACATGCTGGCTCACACAGGAATAATATTAAGACCAACTGTTTGCCTGCCCCTGCTATCAATGCCAAACTGATTTAAACCTGCGTTTCCTTTTCATCTAGGGACATCCATTCTGGAAGTATCTAGCAATAACCTAGTTCCTACAGCTCCCAATTCTTTTTTCTTTTCTTTTCTTTTTTTTCCTCTCTCTCTTTTGAAAGACGCTCCTGCATTTAAGAGGACACACAGCCTGAAAGATCCTTTTATACCCTTTACTGCCAGCCAAACCCTCATCCAGTGTGTCTGTTTAATCAGTCAACAAGCCATTATTGTACCTTCCCAGCGCCAGCCCCGGTGCTAAGTCCTTCATATACATAGTCTCATCTAATCTGATCTAATCCTCCCAACGAACCTGAGAGAGGTATTATCATCCCTTCCCAGAGGAGAAGCAGAGGTCCAGAGAGGAAGAGTGACCTGCTCAAGGTTAGGTGGCTGCGGGTGGTAGAGCTGGCCGTCCTGCCCATGCTCTCTCACTTCGGAGCCCCGCCCTCCGCCCAGCAGCTGGCCATCAATCTGCTCTCCATTATCCCGGCTGCTCCTCTCACCTTACCTGTGGCCAATAGGCCAGGACCGTTGCCTGTTCTGTATGTGCACTGGATCGAGGCTGCACTGGCCGTCATTCACCCAGAGTGACTGGATCAACAGGAAGGGCTCCGCTACTGCTGCAAAAATCTACCTCAGTGGCCTTTCTTTGACTAAGACGAGCCCACGGTCCTTTGGGTTAACGGTGAGTAGGTCTATGCAAACCTAGCCACAAAGCCCAACGAAGCTGAGAGGCCAAAGCTTTGGCCAAGAAACCCAGGTTCTCGCCGGGCGCGGTGGCTCACGCCTGCAATCCCAGCACTTTGGGAGGCCGAGGCAGGCGGATCACCTGAGGTTGGGAGTTCGAGACCAGTCTGACCAACATGGAGAAACCCCATCTCTACGAAAAATACAAAATTAGCCGAGCGTGGTGGTGCACACCTGTAGTCCCAGCTACTCGGGAGGCTGAGGCAGGAGAATTGCTTGAACCCAGGAGGCAGAGGTTGTGGTGAGCTGACATCGTGTTATTACACCCCAGCCTGGGCAACAAGAGCGAAACTCTGTCTCAAAAAAAAAAAAAGAAAGAAAGAAAGAAAAAAGAAACCCAGGTTCTTAAAAAGAAACATGTAATAGGGATTCAGGAGCAAGCCATCTCTTGGGTGGCTGCGAGGCGTGATGGTGGACACCTGCACTGCTACCCTCAGGCTCAGGGCTCATATACTATAGGGAATTTGCCTCAGGGCAGAATGTATGTGTTTATGATAACATCAAAGTTGTTTTGATCTAAGGGCAGGATTTACAGTAAGTACATAGAGATCTTAGAGTCTTTCCTGGAGTTGGGGTTAATCAGAAGTCAGCATGACATATTAGCATCCAAGATGGAGTCCCTTCAGCCTCCACAGGTCTACAGATATATCCCTTAAAATGCACCTGTGCTCAGTGTAATCAGTGCAAAACAAATAGCCCCAACATTTAGAAGCTTCCAACAACCACCATTCTATTTCCTCATTCTTTTGTGGGTCAGCAGTTTGGGCTGGGCTCTCCTGGGTGGGTCTTCTGCTGGTCTTGTCTGGAGTCACTCATGCAGCTGCAGTCATCCGGCAGCTCGCCCATGACCGCTCCTTGTTGCTGCCAGGGGCTCCAAGGGAACAACCGTGGAAGCTGCGGGACCTCTTGAGGCCTGAACTCAGAAGCTCCATGACATCCTTTCCTCTGCATTCAGTTGGTTGGTGCAAGTCTTGAGAGGCGGAGAGATCAACTCCACCTCTTGCTGGGGTAAAGGGTGTGCATACAGGGATTGGGAAGTGCCCATTCTTTTTGCAACATGCCACACCTGGGAAGGTTGGTGAATTAAGGTGTCTCTAAACCAGGTTTTCTCAGTCTAGACACTGCTGACATATTGGGACAGACGATTCACGTGATTCCTGGTTTGGGGGGCTGTCCTGCGTCGTGCCGCTTTAGCCGCACCCCTGACCTCTACTAGCTGTCAATAGTGCTGCCCCAGATGAGACACCCAAAAATGTCTCATGCCATCAGCTAATGCCTCCGTGGGGTGAGAGAACTGTCTCTGTCTGCAGACTGCTGGTCTAAAGCAAGAGCAGCAGAGAAGTTGTTTCCTTCGCCTCTTGCAATGAGTGGCTCCCCTGGGGACCCCACAACCGGCTCTCCACAGTGCAGAGCAGCCTGGGGAGAGGGGGCTTTGAGGGTGAGACGCAGGAGGCACAGGTTAGAAATGCGCCGCCTGTGTTTTGCCAGCCCTGTTCAGCACAGCACTCATGGCCGGGCCAGGGCCAGGGGAGCGAGTCTCAGTCCTGCCAGTCCACAGGGGAAGGGGGCCTGTTGAGGCGGGTCCAACTCTGGACTCTGTTCTTATCGCCCCCAACTTCCCACCCCTCCCCACCCCCACTGGGTGCTCCCCAGACTGCAGCCTTTCCATGGGGCTGCCTCACCAGCTCACGTGGCAAGGCCAGGAGTGAGTCCAGCTCTGATAGCCTGGGCCTGGCGCTTGCCGGCTCCTGCCAGCTCTCTCTGCAGGCAGTCGGGGGCTGCTGAGTGGACTGACCGCTGGAAACACAGGCCTGCAGCCCACTCGGCCATGGGCAACATCACTGCCTGGGACCCTTCAGCCTGTCTGCCGACAAACACAGCCAGATCCACTTTCCATCCCTATCTGACCTCCTCCCACTTCTCCCAACCTGGCACCAGCCACCAGCACCTCTCACCTACATGCTCCCAGCAGCCTCCCTCCTGGCCTCCCCATTCTACCCTTGACCCTACAGCCTAGGCTCCACCCAGTGGCTACCAGATTCTGCTAAAATGTGATTGTGCTACATCTCTGCAACTCTGAACATGGTTTCCATTTTCTTAGAGGTAAAGCCCAGATCTCCACCGTGTACAACCGATGGGATGCTGCCGGACCAGAGCTGTTGCTGCTCACCCACCTTCTGCAGCTCACTCTGACCCAGCCACACTGCTCCTCACTCCTCCTCCAACACAGCAGACACCCATCCACCTCAGGGCCTTGGCCTGTGCCCCTTTGTCCAGAATGTTCTTCTTCCACACGTTTGCATGCTCCCCTCTTCACTTTCTCAGGTCTCTCCTCAATGCCATCATTTCAAAGAGGCTCTGTCTTAGCTCAGGCTGCTGTAATGACACACCACAGACTGGGTGGCTTCAGCCTCAGACATGTCTTTTTCCTGGTTCTGGAAGTGAGAAAGCCAAGGTCCAGGCACGTGGCTTACAGATGGCCACCTTCTTTCTGTGTCCTCACATGGTGAAAAGAGAGAAAGCTCTGGTCTCTCTTCCGCTCCTTACAGGGACATTAAAACCCCATCATGTGGGGGAAGGCACACCCATGGCCTCATCTAAGCCTAATTACCTTTGTCCCAAAGTCCTCACCTCCAAATATGCTCACACTGGGGGTTAGGGCTTCAACATGTGAATTTTAGGTGGTGCACACATTGTGTTCATTTCACCTGCCCTGGCCACTGTTTTGAAAATGTCGACCTCAACACTCATATTTCTTTCTCTTCTGTGCTTTATTCTCTCCTAGCATTGAATCCATGCTACTTTCTCTTATTTACAGTCTCCTGCACTAGAATGGATCTCCACACGGACAGGGATTTTCTTCCTTTCATCCACTACTGTGCCCTAGTACCTAGAACAGTGCTAGTTACACAGAAAGGGATAATAAAAATGTATTGAACAAATAAATGATTGAATGGATAAATCAATGCTAAGCAGGACAGGGACACCTATAGGAGGTGGAACTAGCTAGAGTTCTTCAAGCCCCACTGTGTGTGGTGTTCAGGTGGCTTGGAGGATCCCCTTCCAGCCTGAAGGATTTTGCCCCATCCCCAGCCATGCCTCCCGGAATCCAGCTTCCTCCTCTCATTTCCCTCCCCTTCCTTCCTCTCTTCTCCCCGCCCCTGCTGAGAGCCCTGATGCCTGTTCAGCTCTGCCTGCCCTGAGACAGCAGGCCTCAGTGGGGCTCCATCTGGGTCCTCTGAGCCACCTGGTACTGGGAAGAGAGAAGGAAGAGGAGCCAGGCTAGGGGGTGGGGGCAGTGCCACAGATCAAAGGCTGGGAACAGAGGACACATCACCACAAGACCAAGGCAACGGCTGGACCCACACTGGAAAATGTCCCCAGACACATTTTCACAGGTGCAAGCCTGCGCATCACGCACCCCACCCAGCATCGGCTCTGGCTCTTCCTCCCTCTCCAGGGGCTCCCTCTCCTTCAGTAGCATGAGCAGTGCTCGGGGTGCTAGTTGCCCAGGCCCAGGCAAGACGACAGGAGCCCCACAGCCTCAGCTCTCTGTGGGTGTGAGTCTCCCCCATTTGATGGACAGGGCAACTGACACTCAGAGGGATTCTGGCTTCTGGACCACGTGCTCCTCTGCCCCATCTGAACATTGCCACACAAGCACTGATTTACTTTTGAAATCAGAAAGAAAACTAGTTAAATATTACATATCAAATCAATGATTGTTGGATAAAATAATAACCCAGTTTTTCGGCCAGGCATAGTGGCTCACACCTGTAATCCCAGCACTTTGAGAGGCTGAGGAGGGCAGATCGTTTGAGATCAGGGGTTTGGGAGCAGCCTAGGTAACATAGCAAAACAAAAAAACAAAAAAAATTAGCCAGGCGTGGTGGGGGGTGTCTGTAGTCCAAGCTACTCAGGAGGCTGAGGTGGGAGGATGGCTTGAGCCCAGGAGGCAGAGGGTGCAGTGAACCAAGATCACACCACTGCACTCCAGCCTGGGTGACAGAGTCAGACCCTGTCTCAACAAAGAAAAAAAAATAACCATTTTATAAGCAGAAGAAAGGGAGACAGACAGACAGGAAGAGAGAAAGAGAGAGAGGAAAGAAGGGAGGGAAGAAAGAGGGAGGGAGAAGAAGGAGGAAGGAAGGAAAGAAGAGAGTGAGGAAAAGACGGAGGGAGGGAGGGAGGGAGGGAGAAAGAGACGAGGATGGCTTTTACTCCCCGACAAGAGAAAGGTACTTCCCACCCTTAACACTGATCATATGAACGCTGAAAATTATTACTTCTGCTGGTACTGCTGTATTCGTATGAATGAATTCAACAGACCAAAAATATATGAAGGTGATTATATTCACCCACCTCCCCATCCCCACAGTCCCTCAGAGAAGATTTCCTCATTCTCCATTCGGTTACACCCTTTTCCCCCTCCTGACATTGTTGGGGGAGGGAGAGGACTAACTCTATACATAAGACAAGGCTGAGAGAGAGGGAAGAGGAGGAGGAGGAAAGAAGACCCCCTGGCCTAGGGGTAGAGGGAGGTTTAGGGGATTTGAGGGAACAGAGCTGGGCCTGCTGGAGCATAAAGGCAGTGGATGGGAAGAAAGGGGGTTAATACGTGCAGCTGTAGACTGTGTATTTGAATTCCTTTTAACATCCTTTAAAAAATTTAAGTAAAGAATACATTTTTTGAGGCAGGCAGATCATGAGGTCAGGAGATCAAGGCCATCCTGGCTAACATGGTGAAACCCCATCTCTACTAAAAATACAAAAAATTAGCCTAGCGTGGTGGCAGGTGCCTGTAGTCCCAGCTACTCAGGAGGCTGAGGCAGGAGAATCGCTTGAACTCGAGAGGCGGAGGTTGCAGTGAGCCGAGATCATGCACTGCAGCCTGGGCAACAGAGGAGATTCTGTCTCAAAACAAAACAAAACATTTTTGAAGAAAATTATTTGGGATTTTGTAACTCTGCTTCCTACATGTCACACTCACTGAGGCTCGTAACAGCTATCCAGTATTTAAACAGTGCCTTCCTATTGACCAAAGGCTTTGATTATTTCACAGCTACGGCAAGTAGTGAAGCAGAGGGTGTGATTAGTCCCATTTTTCAGGTCAGGAAACTGAGCCTCGTAGCAGGGCAACTAGAATCAGACAGGTGGTTAAGCAAGAATCAGAGGTAAACCTGGGTTATGATGCAAAGTCCCCCTGCCTCCCATGACCCGCACTGCCTCCCTCTAACCTGTGGGCCTTGGTGGTAGACACATCAGAGCCACCTGGGGAGTCTGCAGAAATGCATATTCCCTGCTTCCTTCCCCTGGAGATCCCAATTTAGTGTGTCTGAGGAGGGGCCTGGGAAACTGAATTTTTATCAATTAAAATTCTAATGTTGGTTGGTCCACAGATCAAACTTCAAGAACCTCTAGGATAAGATGTGAGGATAGTAGGTCCTCTCTGAAGGGCCTGGTCACTCTTTGATGGTGAGAGGTGAATTCACACAGAAAGGGTCAGTGTGGTGCCCTCTGGGGACAGGCAGGGCTGGTGGTCTGCATGGAGAGTGTGGGTCATTCACTGTGCCCAGACCACTGCCTGTCCAGGGAGCTCACGGCAAAGGGCAGGCCCCAGGACACCATTTGAACAGGGGATAGGGCCTTGTGGTGTGAGGAGAGATTGAGACCATCCAGATGTCACACAAGTGTGTCAGGAGCACAGGGATAGGGGCCTGGGGACTGGGAAAGGGAGGGAGCAGAGGCAAGTTTCAGTGGACATGTTGGTCATGCCTGTGGGCCTAAGGCTGTTGTTTTTAGAGGGTCCACACGTGGCCCCACCATCTACTTTTAGTCTCCGTCCCCTCTTGGTTCTTGCCAAGAGTTTAGTAAAGTTCCTTCTGACAATTCCCTTTCTCAATTTCCCTGGGAGGCACCATCACAAGGGCATTTAACTGAATGAAATAATTAGTTGCTGTGTGTGAAAGTGTCAATTTCTCATCCACTGCATACTCCCACCTCTTCCTCTGTGTGGCTCCTCCTGGAGAGCTACAACCTGCACGCACTGACTCCCTTGCGGCTAGGATTCCACACTGATTCGGGTTCTGCCAATGGATGGACTCACATGAAACTGAAATTCAGAACTGAGCCAAGAGGGAAGAGAGGCAGCATGAAGCTTCCACCTTGATGCACAGAAATAAGATTCTAGAATATGCAGCCGTGGAAGTAACAGCATTGAGAGGTGGGGCATAAAAAGGGGTGAGTAGGTCTGAATTCAAGTTTCATGTGAATGGTTTGATGTTATGGTGTGAGTGAGCTAGCCATCCCAAGAGTGGGTTTGCTCTAAACGCAAGTTGGGCTCCTTCTTGCTCCGTCTTGTGCTCTCTTGTTCTTCTGCCTTTGGCCATGGGATGATGCAGCAAGACACTTTGGGAGGCCAAGGCAGGCAGATCACTTGAGATCAGGAGTTCAAGACCACCCTGGCCAACATGGCCAAACCACGTCTCTACTAAAAATATAAAAATTTGCTGGGCAGGTTAGCAAGTGCCTGTAGTCCCAGCTACTCAGGAGGCTGAAACAGGAGAATCACTTGAACCCAGGAAGTAGGGGTTACAGTGAGCCAAGATCACACCACTGCACTCCAGCCTGGGCGACTCTGTCTCAAACAAACAAACAAACAAACAAACAGAAACAGACTATGACAGGTTTATTCTCAGTAGCTTGGCTTTTAAGAGTCACTCTCAAAGCTCAGCCTAACGCTCTTTCCTCCAGACCTCCCTGTGATTCTGAAGGCCATTGATCACTCTGTGATGAACCCCTTTCTGCATGAATAACCAGAGTGGCTTCAGTTCTTGGCAGCTGCGTCCCACCTGCCTCAGCCATTGAATGCCAGTGTCTCCATGAGCGCAGAGGCCACAGCTCTCTTGTCCACTATTGAAGCCCCAGCCATGATCTGGAGCCTGGCACGTAGCAAAGGCCCAGGAAGCGTTTGAGACATACTGCCTAGATGAATGAATTCCCAGACTGCTTTATCGCTGCAGAGAGAAATCTGGAGAAAAAGGCTGCTTCTACTCTGGGTGAGAAGACAACCCTTTGGACTGGAGGGGGCAGCTTGGCAGCCAGCCCTTTCCACCTGCTATTTCATGTTTTGGGTTTTTTTTTTCTCTTACACACCCAGTAGTAGCCCAGCTTGGGTGAGCTGGATGGTGCAGGAAAGGAGAGCAACCAGCTGCCCCTCTGTGCCCGGCCCCTGCTCCTCTGGCCGTCCACGAGTGACGGTTTGAAGTATGTTTGATTTCAGCTCACCTGAATTTCCCTCCACACAGCGAGTCCTTTGGGGCCCCCATCACCTCACAACAAAACAAACCCAACCAGGTGCAAATTAGTTCCATTGATTTGCAATTAGAACAATCAATTAAGAAAAATATTACAACAGTTTCTAATCCCTGCCGTAAGAATCACTCCACTTGAAAGCTCCTGAGTGGTCAGATCCCTCCCTGGGCTTTGGAACTGTCCTGTCTCCCTTGATAGCCATTGTACTCGGAGACCATCGAGGCTGGGAGGAAGGAGCTGGGGCCTGAGAGGGTGCAAGCTCCCTTCTGGACCAGCCTCCAGGCCCACCTCCTCTGGTCCTGTGAAGAATGATAACAGTATCAGCATAATTCCCCGTTCTCACTCCCACCCACTAAGGCATGACCCCAGCCCTCAAGGAGGTCCCCAAGTGTTTCTGATCATCTCCAGAAGGAATCTCACAGGTGCTCATGAACAAGCCCTGTTGGGATCCATAACACACCCCCTGGTCCAGGTTTTGGTAAGGAACATCGCATCTGCTGAGCAAGCCCTGCTGGGCCCCGCAGCAAACCCCCTGGTCTGGGTTTTGGTAAGGACCACCGCATCTGCTGAGCAAGCCCTGCTGGGTCCCGCGGCAAACCCCCTGGTCTGGGTTTTGGTAAGGACTCTTCCTCCCTGTTCTGGCCCTGACCCCTGGAGCAGCTCTGTTGGGCTCCTTGTGCAGAGGGAAATGAGAGCTACCTGCACTGCCAGAGGGCTCCAAAGCAGAACTGCTGGACACCAGGGTTGAACTGGATTTTCTTATGGTGGGCCTTGCTGTTCACCCCCTGGGACCAGCCGTGAATCCCTGGGAACTGGGGTAATAAAGAAACCAAGTGACAGGTTCTAGAACATTCACAATGTTCTAGCCCATTTCCTTCCAGAAGCTAAGACTTGGGCATTTACTGGGTGAGAAGCCTAGGATATGGTTCTCTCCAAGAGGCACTTCTGCCCACCCTGCACATGCGTGTCACGTCTGCTTCACCTGCTCGTCATTGCCACCTCCCGACCCTCGTGGCTGACACAGCTTAGGTTCTAACTAGGGCCCTTAAAGGAATAACACCAGCACTCACATTTGTTCAGAGCTTTACCATTTAAAGAAGACTCCTGCCTGCGTAGGTTCTGCAGAGATACTGTTGGCTGCAGAGAACAGAAAACCTGACTCGGATTGGCTGAACAGTAAGGCACATGTATTCTCCTCCTTCAGAAGAGCTTGGGGAGGAGGTGAGCAGCTCCTGCTGTGGTTAATTCAGCAACTCCACAATGCCATCGAGGACCCCGGCACCGTCAGTTCTTTCTCCCTGCCATCCGCTACAGGTTGGCATTGGTCCTCAGAGATGCTTCCGCAGCTCAGGAGCAGAAAGCAAGATGTCCTTTTTTTTTTTTTTTTTTTGAGACGGAGTCTTGCTCTGTCGCCCTACAACCTCTACCTCCCAGGCTCAAGCAATTCCCTGCCTCAGCCTCCTGAGTAGCTGAGATTACAGGCGCCTGCCACCATGCCCTGGGTAATTTATTGTATTTTTAGTAGAGACAGGTTTCACCATGCTGGCGAGACTGGTTTCGAACACTTGACCTCAGATGATCCACCTGCCTCAGCCTCCCAAAGTGCTGGGATTATAGGCGTGAGCCACCGCGCCCAGCCCAAGATGTCCCTTCTTGATGTAAATTTTTAGGAGCAAGAGACACTTTTCTAGAAGCCTCAGTAGGCTCTCTCTGCCTTCTGGCCAGAAGGGCATTGTGTCGCCTCTCCTAACCCACCACTACATGGCTAGGACTGAGTGCCTTCTACTCTCTAGGTTGGAGAGGGGCCCGCGCTGTCCTGCAGAACCTGACGCTCCTTCCTGCTAACAAGGAAGGAGCAGAGGGATGGGTATCGGATAGGCAATGTCTGCCTCTGGCCTCAAAGTGTCACAAGGAGGCAGGGTGTGGGCTTGTACTCATATCTGTGGGAAGCTGCCAAGAGGGTGGGTTTCTGGCCCAAGGTCACACAGCTACAGCCGGGCAGGGTCAGCTCTTGACCTCTGGCTGGATCTCCTGCTCTATCCTAGTATGCCCTTTTGGTAATATGTTCTAGGGCACACGGCCAGGACTGGAAGCAAGGCCCCAGCCCTGCCACCCAGGGATAGGGCTCCCAAAGCAGGATGGTGAATGACCATGCTCCTCCCAGACACCCTGACGGGGAGAAATCCTTTCTACGAAACACAGACATTGCTATGTTGATAAAATTCTGCCAATCAGTTTTAGGTCCATACCTGGCCCTCCTAGCATTTATGCCCCACCGTTTTTGCATCTATGCCCCGCCCTCCTTGTATTTACACCCCACCCTCCCTGCATCCATGCCCCACCTGTACTTGACTGGCCTTTTCAGCTCTGGCTGCAGCAAGCAGGACAGTGTAAATTGTCCCCCATTGCATTAACATCCGACCAAGCAGTCATTAAGAGAGTCACAATCAATTTTTCCAGGATGATTGCTATTGCACAGGGAACTTAATGGAATCACATGGTCATTTAACAAGAAAGGTGGGGGGAGGGTGGTGGCAGCAAAAAGAAGGAAGGTTGCCCCTCCCGTGGCAATTGCCAAGGGCTGGATGGGGTCTCATGGTATTCTGGCTGGTTAATCACCCAGCAGAATGGAGACTGAGGCTTATTAGGCAAATGAAACATGATGGATGTTTTATTTCAACAGTGGAATTGGAAGGGGAGGCAGGCAGGCCCTGCGGCATACACTGGGTAAGCCTGGTCAGGAGAAGCCAGTTTGGGCATGGGGGCAAGTGGGCGGGGGACACTGTGGGACCCCAGCATGTAGGAAAAACAGGTTTAGGGAGCGGTTTGAAGCAGGAATTGCAGGTTCAACTGACAACAGGAACAGCTTTCTTTTATTAAACTGGAAATCTGTCCGAGGGTACCTTGTGCCCACTGAGACCACATCCCCAGAGGCAAGACTTAAAGCCTCTTGGGGCCAGCACGCACTTTCTGTGTCCCTAGGGAAGCCCCTATGAGGCTCTTTACTCCGCAGAAGGGAGCACCTGCTGGGGCCACATGGCAGAAGGAAGGGCACTGTGGGCTGCTGTGAGCACGGGTGCTGTGGCTGTGGTCTCACTGCTCTCTCTCTCCCTGGAACCTTGGGGGAAGCTGTGACTCTAAGCCTTTGCAGAGAGAAGGCTCAGCAGTAGCTTGCAAGATCCTGTTCTGGGCACTGGGGATTTTCTCATAGGTGGCTGGAGGAGCCCATTTTCCCAGGGCTTGGGAGAAGGTGGCAGGAAGTCCCTGGGGAAAAGAAGCTGGTCTGTTAACTCCAGCTGTCCTTGAGTGCCACAGGCCCCGGGTCCCCTCACCAAATCTGCCCCCAAGTCCCTGCCAAGGACAGTGGCTATATGAGGTAGGATTGTTATATTGTTATTACCCTCATTTGCAAGGAGGATGAAACGCAGGCTCAGGCAGGTCAGGGACTGGCTCAGGGTCCCACTGTAGGTGAGCTTGGGCAGAGCCAGAAACGGACTCAACTCAGCTTGACTCCAGCTTGGGCACAGATGGCAGGGCATCTTAGGAGGCTCCTAGGGGAATGGTTCTCATCGAGTCCCCACTTTTCCTCCAAGTCTCCTTGGGGAGCTGCCTGCCCGTCCAAGAGGATTCCATGTCTTTTGCTGATGCATGCTGCTGTTCATGGGCGGACCTTCATCGGACAGGGGAGTGTGTTCGGTTTGCTGAGGGACAGCACTGACCCAGACACAGGCTCTCGGGGGGTCTACAGCGGGGAGCACTGTCGGGTCTGCAGTCAGAGGTCAGGATTTGCGTCTTGGCCCTGCTGTGTACCTGCCATGGCATCCAGGACATGTTCTTTAACTCCTCTAAGTTCCTCTTTCTGTACCATGAGAATAAAGGGCATTTCCTTTTCAGGATTATTGGAAGAATTGAAGGAAAACCCTCAGGGCAATAATACCTTATCCAAATTCCTTGAGGCCAGAAGTGTTTCAAGATTTAGAATCCTTTTTGGATTTCAGAAATAGAGTATGGTAAATATGTCACAATTTTGTCACCCCAGCATGATCTGGGACAGTGCCTTGTCATCAAACTCGCTAACACTTCTGCAGGGAAACTAATGAATATTCACAGTCCATAGGATAAATAAAGACTTAAAATAGTTGCCAAATGAATTTTTAGAAAGCTTTCTGTGTTCCGAGTGTTTGGGATTTCAGGACTGTGGATAAACGCTCTGGATAGTAATGGTAATAATAGTGACTATTGGCTGAGCATTGACTGATTTACATGCATTTACTCATTGAATCCTCACAGCAATCCATGAGAGCAGGGGCTGTCATTATCCCTGTTTTGTAGCAGAGACTGGGGGCCTAGAGAGGTTAATTCACTTGCCTGTAATCACACAGTTGCTCATAGCAGAGCTGAGATTGGACCCAGGCGGTCAGGCTTCAGCATCTGTGTCTTTGTTCAGGTTAGAAATTCAGGAAGATTGGCCAGGCAAGGTGGCTCACACCCAGCACTTTGGGAGGCCAAGGCAGCTGGATCACCTGAGGTTGGGAGTTCAAGACCAGCCTGACCAACATGGAAAAATCTCATCTCTACTAAAAACAAAATACAAAATTAGCCAGGGGTGGTGGCACATGCCTGTAATCCCAGCTACTTGGGAGGCTGAGGCAGAAGAATCGCTTGAATCTGGGAGGCGAAGGTTGCATTGAACAGAGATCACACCATTGACCTCCAGCCTGGGCAACAAGAGTGAAACTCCATCTCAAAAAAAATAAAAGAAAAAGAAAGAAATAAATTCAAGACGGTGGAGCTGCTGGCAAGAGCTCAGAGAGCACCTAGGTAGCCTTCCTCATGCAACAGACTGGGACGAAGAAATGTGACGCTCGAGGTTCCCTGCCTTCTTTGCACCAGGGCCTGGGAATAGAGCCATGTTCCTAGGCTCCTAATCTACTGTGCTATTACACACACACACACACACATACACACACACACTCTCCCAGCCTCCATCTCCCCAGCACCACCAGAAGCCAGAAAAACATGCTTGGCCAGACTGAGGTTCTGGGAAGGAGAGCATGACGTTCAAAGCACTCAACCTCCTTCTGCCTCTTCTTTCTCCTGAGTGACACCCCCTTCTCTCCTGAGGCCCTCAGCACCCTCCTACCCTCCACCTACTCTCCCCCTAGTGATCAAAGAGCCCTCTGAGCAAGGGGGCAGTAGCTTCGGGGAGATGTCCCAGGGCAGTAGAGCCCTGTTGGGACACAGATTGAGGCTAGGGAAGGCCCCAGAACACGGGACTTGGGGTCAGATAGGTCTGGATTTCAATTTCTGCTTCTTTTCTCATGGGCAAATGGTCTTCAACAAGTGAATCCAGCTCCCTGAAGCCTAGCAAAGTACAGGTACTCGGTAGTCAACACAAGACCTGATGGGTGCTCAGGGAGAGCTTCCCTCCAGACTCCCGGGAGAGCGAGCCTGGCTGGCCTCGACCAGGGCCACAGCTCCTATGGCTCCCCCAGTTCACGGCAGCCCACTGCCCTCCTTCCTCCTGAACAGATGAGCACCCCCAGCATGGCAGGGCTCCCTCCTACGGAGATGGCTCCATGAGAAAGGGCTCCCTGGGAAAACACAAAGTGCGTGGTATCCCCAGAATGCTTTAAGACTCGCCATGGGAGACATGGATGTGATGCGCCGTCATTTTCCTCATCCACAAGCTTTGATCACCTCTCAGGCGACTGAGCAATTGGAGCTCCCCAGAAAGCTGAGCAGCTGGGCCTTGGGCCACCCCACCCACATTCTCTGATGCAACGGGGACACTCAGGGCATGAAGTCCTGGGAAACAGGATTCTAGTCTTCCATCTGTCAAGAGAAAGACCACTCCCAGACAGGATGGTGTGGCTCACAGCACAGATTCATGCGTCAGGAACCTGCATCTGAACTTCAGTTCCCACCGTTTCTAGCTCTGTGACTCTGTTTCTCTCTCTGTGCCTTCATTTCTTCATCTGTAGAATGGGGATGATAATACCTGTTACTTTAAAGGGCTGTTGTGAGGATTCAACAAGGTAGTTAATTCAAGCAAGGATTCGCTGAGCCCTCAGCTAAGCGCTTTCAGGGGAGCCCTGAGCAGACAGACGTGGCCCTGGCCTCACAGGACTTACAGTCTGGTAGGTGAGTTGATGATCAAAATGGAAAATAAAACCAAATATAAAGATCTTGGCTTAAAAAATAGTTCTTATTATCCTCCTCTGAGTGTGGCTATGCTTAGTTAATAAGAATGTTTTGAAGCATTACTATGTATCAGTATTTATTATTTATTTATGGGCTACTATGAGACCTATGTAAATAGATTTTATGTAAATAAACATAATGTAATCATGCATATGTATAGATGCATGGCTGCCATAGACCCTCATGAAGATTCTGTGTAGCAGGTGTGATCCTCATTCCTCAGGTAAGGAGAACAAGGCTTAGGGACGTGAAGCGATTCTCCCACGGCTGCACAGCAAGGAAGAAGTGGAAGAGACTTGAACCTGAGTTGGTGTGCCCCAGGGACCCACGTTCTTATCCTCAGGATCACAGCCCCGCTGTTAGCTCAGAGGCCGCGGGGTAGGTGAGTGAAATGGCTCCCTGCTGACTATGAAGGCCAGGCATGTATTATGGTTCCATTCCATGCATCACATCTGGTCCCTTGAACATGGGCAAAAGAGCCCAGAATCAGAGCCAGAGAGACAAGGACATGGGGAGTCCAGAGAAGGAACTGGCTCCCATTGCCACGTGGGCGACACTTGCTGAGTAGAGGTGGCATCCCCCGGTTGATGCTTCTTTGGGTTTTCTTACAGCTGCTCAGCCTGAAGGGAACCATCTCTAGAGAGCTTATATTGTCCTTGGGAAGGCCGTTAGCTGGTCACTGTCTCCACTGTACAAGGCCAGCTCCATTCCAAAGAGTCCCCTGGGAGGCCTGGGCTTTAGTGACAGACATACCTCTTCCTGAATCCCAGCTCAACGCTTCCCAATTGTATGACCTCAGGCAAGCCATCCAAACTCTCCTTATCTGCAAGGTGGGGAAAAAGTCCTGTCTGCAGAGCTGTCTTTGGAATTGAACATGATGTCAGCAAAGCACCTGGGATGGGGCTGGCTCAGAGTTGACCCTCCACTGATGGCAAGTGATGAACAAGAGAGGCCCAGGTGGGCACCGGCAGAGAGGAGGCGGGCCTTTTCATGCCTATCCGTGGTGCAAACTTGAAATAAACAGGAATGACATTGAATTTAGCCAATTAAAAGAATTTCCCATAAAAATTTAATTCTTCAATAAAATAACAGTGCAAAATGAAATATGTGAAGCATTTTTAAACTGTAAATTAATGATCTATAGTTACAGCCATAATAATAATAATAGCTACCAATTACAGAGTACGGAAGGCCAAATCGGGGCCAGGAGCGAAACGCTTTGCAGACTCCCCGCTTTCTGAGATAAAGATGCTTTGCTGCATTTTGCAGGCCAGGAGACTGGGGTTCGGCGAGGCCAGTGGTATGCCCAGCACCCCACAGACACTGGGTGGCCAAGCTACAGTTTCTCACTCCTGTGTCATCCTGTCCAGGCCTTTTCAAATACACTTAGAGCAAACATAAAGGAAAATAACGGAACCAGAGCCACCTCTGTTTCAGTGTAAGTGTCTCCAATCTTAGATCACATGGAATTTCATCTTCCCCTTGCAGACTTCTGTCTCCTGGTGCCAGCTCGTCTTCCAGGCCCGAAACACCTTATGAGCCAGGCACCCCCTCAGCCTACTGTCTGCAGCTCCCTGAAAAGGCAGTTAAAGCCCCGCAGGTTTTTCTCCTGCATCTTTGTGTGACAGGAAATCGATAACCCAGACTTTGTATCTGTTCCCCTCAAGACTTTCGTGTCCATAGAGCCTTCCCTCTTAGGGAACCCTTTGGAGTCTTTTTTTTTTTTTTTTTCACAGAGTCTCGCTCTGTCACCCAGGCTGGAGTGCAGTGGCGCAATCTCAGCTCACTGCAACCTCTGCCTCCCAGGTTCAAGTGATTCTCCTGGATCAGCCTCCTGAGTAGCTGGGATTACAGGTGCCTGTCACCATGCCCAGCTAATTTTTGTATTTTTAGTAGAGACGAGGTTTCACCATCTTGGCCTGGCTGGTCTTGAACTCTTGACCTCGTGATCCACCCTTGGCCTCCCAAAGTGCTGGGATTACAGGTGTAAGCCACCACACCTGGCCCTTTGGAGTCTTCTCTAAAGTCACCCCCACTGCTACTGACTCCTCTTCAGGGTTGGAAACAGACAGGGTGCTGCGGTCTGGGGTGTAGTTGAATTTGTGAGCACTGGAGTTAGGCTACCAGGTTCAAACCCTGACTTGGCAATTACTGTGTGGCCTTGGGAGAGGAACTCAACCTCTCAATTATAAAACGAGGTTGATAATACTATCACCTACCTTCTAGGATTTTTGTGGGATTAAACAAATGAATACATGCGACACACTTAGAGCACTGTCCATCCCTGTCCATCACTTAGTAAGTACCCAAGAGCTATTAACTACTACTATTATTTTCTATGCCCTAAATGTTCATTTCCCAGCCATGGCCATAATGATTTCTGCTCAATAATAAAGATAAGAAGCAGGATAGCTCCCATTTAGAAAGTTGTACCCAGCACTAAACTTTTTCAATGCACCAGCTCCTAAAAGTGCAAAGCTCAGTGAATAGCACATAGTAGGTGCTCAGTAAATGTCAGGATCCCTAAGCGCCCAAATCACCCAAATTACTTTCTTACTCAGTTCACTTTTAGCTCCTCATATATATATATATATATATATATATACACACACACACAGATATACATATATATTTATATTTTATATATACACATATATTTATATTTTATATATATATGCATATATTTATATTTTATATATACGCATATATTTTATATATATACGCATATATTTATATTTTATATATACGCATATATTTTATATATATACGCATATATTTATATTTTATATATACGCATATATGTATATTTTATATATATACGCATATATTTATATTTTATATATACGCATATATGTATATTTTATATATATACGCATATATTTATATTTTATATATACGCATATATGTATATTTTATATATACGCATATATGTATATTTTATATATATACGCATATATTTATATTTTATATATACGCATATATGTATATTTTATATATATACGCATATATTTATAGTTTATATATACGCATATATGTATATTTTATATATATACGCATATATGTATATTTTATATATACGCATATATGTATATTTTATATATACGCATATATGTATATTTTATATATATACGCATATATGTATATTTTATATATACGCATATATGTATATTTTATATATATACGCATATATTTATATTTTATATATACATACGCATATATTTATATTTTATATATACGCATATATTTATATTTTATATATATGCATATATTTATATTTCATATATATACGCATATATTTATATTTCATATATATATGCGCATATATTTATATTTCATATATATACGCATATATTTATATTTCATATATATACACATATATTTATATTTTATATATACACATATATATTTATATTTTATATATACATATATTTATATTTTATATATACATATATATTTATTGTTTATATATACATATATATTTTATATATACATATATAATTATATTTTATATATATACATATATATTTATCTTTTATATATACATATATATTTATATTTTATATATATTTATATATATATCTAACTTACACACACACACACACACACATAGATATATATGTGGGATTAAAAGTGAACTGAGTCACTTTGGGTCTCACTATGTTGCCCAGGCTGACCTCGAATTCCTAGGTTCAAGTGACCCTCCCACCTCAACCTCCCAACATGCTGGAATTACTGGCTTTAGTCACCTTTCCCAGACTAATTGTAATGTGAATTGCTCTCAACAGTGTGTTTCTCAAAGAAAACAAAATTTTTTCAGTGTCTTTTAAAATGGACAGAAGTATTGTAGAGGTCACCCAATGATGGACTCCCATCTTCCAGGGTTGCCCTTCTTTGTGGTGCCTCCCCGCCACCATTATTCCAAACCTCAATGCTCACAGGCCCTATATCCAGCCAGCCCCCAAATCCTGTTGATTTTCCTTACCTGGCCTCTTCCTCCGGCCTTGCTCGTGGTTCCTGTTCAGCATTTTCTTTACTCCTGACCTGTGACAGTCCTCTCTAGATCCTCCCTTCCCAGTCAGTCCCACACCATAAATCTTCCCTTTCTAGGGACCCATCGTGGGAGGCCCCTCTGCTGCCCACCCTGCTCCTGGCCCTGTCAGACTGTCTTTCCAACACAGTGTCATTCTGGGCAGTCTTTCTTGCTTGCCCAGCTCAGCTGAAAACTCTTGGAGGAGATGTCACATTTTAGGTGACATCCGCATGGACTTTCCAGGACACTCACCTCTAACATAGGGTGAGCACAAAAAGATACCTGCAACACCCACTTCCCGGTGATCCATGGAGCTGTGAGAGCCACGCTTTCCCATCCAGCTGAGCTGGCCCTGTTTTGATTTTGAGAAATGTTCTGGGGCCTGATTTGCCAGTCTGAGTAACTAGGTGTGGCACCAAGAGTCGGCAGCTAATTACCTTTAACCATTATTAATAGGTCTGCACTAATTATCTCTCGAACGTAGGCAAGATTTTACAGATGAGAGAGGGAGGGAGAGGAGGAGTCAAGGGATGTGCCCAAGGCTAGAAGGTGACTGGACCGTCAGTCTGGGAGCTAGAGCCCAGGGAGTTGGGGTCCTAGGTCTGTGGATGCTCCCTGCCTCCAGGTAGGGGTGGGGTGGAGGGGAGTGATTGGGGGTTGCAGGGCCAGAACCAGGGAGAACAGCTCTGCACAGGTTGGGGAAGCTACCTACAGTCTTGCCTTTCCCCTCCCCCCACTCCCGGAATGCAATCTACCGCAACCTCTTATTAAAAGTATTCTGGGGGTGATAAAAGTGTCACTAAAGATTTGCTCATTTTCTAAACTGTCATTAAAAAGAAATTTATGATCAGGGGAAATATAGGCAGTGGAGGATGGAGAGTGGGCAGGGAGAGAGGGAGGATGATTTAAAATCAGTCCCTTAATAAATTAAAGATGCTCACTTGCAAGAGGGGCTTGGAAAAGGAAATTGCTAGAAAGTCATGGGTTTCTCCATTCCAGCTGGCTAGCGTGCTTCTCCTGCACTCTTCACCTCCACCACACTCCCATTCCAGTCCACCCACAGGGCAAATGCTTCCTCCCTGCAGGCCCACTCCATCTCCTGTCCTCCTCCAGGAAGGCCTCCAGCTCCCCTTCCCAAGGCTCCCGCAGCCCCATCATCTGAACATTCAATAGACTATCACTCCCCCGCCCCTCTATACTGTAGGATCTTTGAAGGCAGGAGTCCTGCCTGGAACTACTGCATGAATCGTAATCAAGGGAGGTGGGGGTGATCTCATTCCCCTCAATTAGGAAATGTTAACCAAGAAAAGGGAATGAAGAACCCAAGGAGTTCCATCCTCATCTCACACACGAGGAGCCTGAAGCCCAGATGGGAAATGGAACTCGCCCCAGGTCACAAGGGAGCTACCAGAACCTGCCTCTCTTGGGGTCCAGCAGTGTGCCCGAGAGCTTACACTCAGAATCCAACCACGCCCTCCCCACTCACTAGCTTGGGAGACCTTGAGAACGTCACCAAGTCTCCTGTGCCTCGGGCACCAGAGTTGCTGTGGGTATCCACCGTGACACTGTTGGTGCTTTGCTCAGTGATATTTTTATTTTTCATCACCTTGTCATTGTCATCATGATGGCAGGAAGGAAGGCAGTGCAGCTCAAAGCTGTCAGGGCTTCAGCCTTTCGCCTGGACCCTCCTCACTTGCTCAGCGATTGTCCAAGCATCCACTAGGTGCCGAGTCCTGGGCTAGGCTTGGGAGGTTACAGAGATCAGCAAGCATAGCCCAGTCCTAGAGACACTCCAGCCTGGTGGGAAAACTACTGCTGTGAATGTGGGGGTCCCTGACGGCCCAGCTCCCACTCCTTCTGGACGGGTGGCCGGCTCACATTCCTCTACCCACCGGACTTTAAGTGGCTCTGCCTCTGGTTTTAGCCAAGCACCACCAGCCCAGAAGGAGGCCTGTGGGGGAAGGAAGAGGGTGTGCCTGGCTAGGGTGGGAGCAAGGGCGTGGGGAGCTCAGCAGCTGCTGACCACTGAGAAAGGGAAGTGAGAGAGCAGGTTGGGGCCAGGTTGCAGGCTGGGTCCATGGGGATGAGGCTCTCAGGTCTGAACCAGGCCAGCAAGGTGGCATAACCCCACCTCCCCCTAATGCAGGTGCTCAGCTCTTGTCCTGAGTGAGGTTCAGGAAGAGAGGCTGGAGGCAGAGGGTAGCCCATGGCAAAAGCCTGAGGGCTGAGTATGCCTCAGGCCCGCTCTGCTAGCTCAGTGAACTAGTGAGCATGACGCTGCCCTCTGCTTCCTACCCTCCAAACTGCAGATCAGCTGAAGGCAGTCAAGGAGTGAGTACTCTCTGAATGAAAATAGCACCTTTCAGAACCTCACAGAAGCCTTTTAGTGCACATACCAAGAGGCCTGGATCGGGAGGGGAGGGAAGAGGAAAGGGAAGAGGATTTGACATCTAGATGAGAAGAGGGAACAGAGAACTTTGGTGTGTGGCATTTAGAACACGAACAGGCTGGGGCACAGTGACTCATGCCTGTAATCCCAACACTTTGGGAGGCCGAGGCGGGTGGATTACCTGAGGTCAGGAGTTCAAGACCAGCCTGATCAACATGGTGAAACCCTGTCTCTACTAAAAATACAAAAATTAGCCAGGTGTGGTGGCACTCACCTGTAATCCCAGCTACCCAGGAGGCTGAGGCAGGAGAATTGTTTGAACCCGGGATGTGGAGGTTGCAGTGAGCCGAGATTGTGCCATTGCGTTCCAGCCTGGGAGACAGAACAGGACTCCATCTCAAAAAAAAAAAAAAGCCCACAAACACTGCATCACTGAACTATGAGGCTGCAATGCAGACAAAAGCAGCCTAGAGAAATCCCTGAGGACTACAGTCCCAGTAGGCTTCTTGGAGGAGGGGAAGGACAGTTTGGGCTTCTCAGGTTTGGTACACACAGGTAGAGGGGAGAAAGGAAGGCACAGGCCACAGCAGGAGGGCTTGGGACCATGGGGGCCCTGCAGGCCTGGCCAGGCCATGAGCAGAGTGGGGGTTATGGAGCTTCTAGCCTCTAAGGGGCCTGAGGATCAAGGTCCCCGCAGCCCTCCTGACCCCAGGGATCCCCTCCAGTCTGTTTGGTGGGTTGTTTGCCAGCCTCTGCCCGAGAGACTTGGCCTTCTATCTAGACACCACGTCAGCCTCCACATGGAGGCAAAGGACAGCAGATCAAGGATGGGCTGAGTTCTGTCTGCACAGCACACTGATGCCTCTGGGGCCAGCCTTGTCCTGCTACACTCAGGCTTTCTCCCAGCCTGTCTCCGCCTCTGCTTCACTCTGACACTGGGCTTTTATGCCTGGATACCTCACTTTGCATCTGTGGCTTTCTGTTTTGCTTGCTCTCTCTCTCTCTCTCTCTCTCTCTCTCTCTCTCTCTCTCTCTCTCTCTCTTGTCTTTCTCGCTCTCTTTCTGTCTTTCTTCTCTGCCCCTTGCTCTGAACATTTCTGTTCAGCTCGCTGTGTCTTGCTTTCCCTGTGTGTCTCTCTCCAGTTCTCTCTCTCGCTCGCTCGCTCTCTCGCTCTCTCTCTCTCTCTCTCTCTCTCTCTCTCTCTCTCTCTCTCTCTCTCTCTCTCTCTCTCTCTCTCCCCTCCCTGACCTGCTCAGTGTGACTCTGTCCGTCTGTGACCCACCCTCTGCACCACAGCACTAGCTGGCAGACACTGAGATTCCAGGCTGGAGAAGTTTATCAGGTTCCAGGCAGGCCTCCTAGAGACTTCAGCCTGCAGGGAGTGCGGCTCCTTTTGCTTTAATCTGGGGGGATCTGATGTTGGCTTCTTTGACCTCCTCTGCCTTTGATCTTTATCTTCGCAACCCTGTGTTGTTAAATGTGATTGACTTCAGATGTTCTCATCCTGCCCAGGAAGCTGAGGGAACACAGGGCAGGGGTCTGGCTGGGTGAACCCCCAGCATCACATGGGCAAAGATCCTTCAAGGGCTCCAGACTCACGGGCGTAAAACCGAGCATGAGAACTTGATGTTCTGATACGTGAAAGTGCCCCGCGGATTACTTAGTATGTAACCAGTGCTCAAAAATATTCTATTTCCTCTACCTTTCTCTTTCCCTTATCCAAGACTTCATTCAAGTCCAGGCTTCACGGGAGCAATAGGACACCCTTAGAATAATGGCAGGGCCTTGCTCTTCATCCCTGCTTAGCGGGGCACACAGACATTGACAGACACCCCACTCTCACCCCACACCTTGCGCATGACCAGCATGTGGCGATTTTTCAGCATCTCTAGCGCTTCTCAGCCCTCCAGCTCTCCACCTGTGTTCATTCACTGAGGCATCAGGTCATAGCAGGACCCACAGAGTATAAATGACAAGCACAAAACCAACAGTAACAATAAAGTAACCAAGTGCTTATACAGCACTTCCACATCTGCAGAGTCTTTCTCCAGACAGACTTTGTTGCTTTTCGTGAGACTCCCCAGGAGGTTACAGATAAGAGGCCAGACCTACCGACAGTGCCCTAGCATGTCAGGGCTGGAGCTGCAGCTCAACCCCTGGGTTTCTGACTCTCAGACTAGCCCAGTGTGTATCACAAGGAGGCCCCAAGTACAGCCCTTAGAGACTGGGACTCAGATGGTGTGTGCTGGGGCCTGTGAATCTGCATTTTAGTAAGTTCTCAAGAATTCTCATACAGGTAGTCTCCCGCAGCCTGACAAGCATCCCTCCTCAACATGTGGATGAAAGAAACTGATTCTTGCTCAGCTGTCTCCCAAAGTAGCAGGAGAGGTTTGGCCGGTGGTGACGCGACTTTGCCCCTTGCTGGGGGCAATTAAGGTCAAGGGCTGATTAGACAAGCTGGAGAGAGACTGGCTGGGCCTGGAAATGTGAGGTCTGCATCTGGTGCTGGGATGCCTTTCTGTAATTCGCTCTATGGGGCTCCTTTCTGGGTGAGGAAATAAATTGGGGGTCACTCGTTCTCAATCTTGGCTTCATATTGAAGTAACCTAGGGGATGTTAAAAATACTGATGTCTGGAACCAGTAGAGATTGTTATGGGTCTGGGGTGCGGTTTGAGCGTATGGGATTTTTAAAAGCTCCCAGAGGATTCTAATGTGGAGTCACGTTTGAGGATCACTGAACTGGGACACTAAGGTCACTTCTACAAAATGTAAGCCTGTGACTGAGAGCAGATGTGGTACAAGAAATGTTGTCTTCAGGGCCTGGTGTGGTGGCTCACCTGTAATCCCAGGACTTTGGGAGGCCGAGGTGGGTGGATCACGAGGTCAGGAAATCGAGACCATCCTGGATAACATGGTGAAACCCTGTCTCTACTAAAAATACAAATAAATAAATAAATACATACATACATACAAATAGCCAGGTGTGGTAGCACAGGCCTGTAGTCTCAGCTACTCGGGAGGCTGAGGCAGTAGAATTGCTTGAACCCAGCAGGCAGAGGTTGCAGTGATCTGAGATCGCGCCACTTTACTCCAGCCTGGGTAACACAGTGAGACTCCATCTCAAAAAAAAAAAAAAAAAAAAAAGTTGTCTTTGTATGTCTGATGTCTATGTGTCTCTGGGTTTGCATGTAAGTGTGTCCCTGCCTGTATCTGTGAATATGCCTGTTTGTGCTTGTGTGTGTCTCTGTGTGTGTTTCTGTGAATGTACCTATGTGTGTGAGTCTGTCTGTGCATGTGTCAGAGAGACCTGGAGGGCAGGCAGAGGGGATGGGAGAGACTGCAGAGGTGAGGAAGAGCCCTCTGGGGACGCGAGTACCCTCTTTTTTACAGATATAGCCCAGAGAGAGTAAATGACCAAGGCTGGACCCTAGGCCTCCACAGCACCATATCCACAACCCAAGGTCTAAGATAGGAGGCAGAAAACGAAAGCCAGAGCTGGTGTATGGCTCCAGATCTTAGGTGGCTGACATAAATGTTTTGTTTGTTTTTTTGTTTGTCTGTTTGTTTGTTTTTGAGATGGAGTCTCACTCTGTCAACCAGGCTGGAGTGCAGCGGTGTGATCTCAGCTCACTGCAAACTTGGCCTCCCAGGGTTAAGCAATTCTCCTGCCTCAGCCTCCTGAGTAGCTGGGATTACAGGTGCTGCCGCCATGCCTGGCTAATTTTTGTATTTTTAGTAGAGACGGGGTTTCACCATGTTGGCCACCTCAGAAACCCCATCTCCAGTGATCCGCCCTCCTTGGCCTCCCAAAGTGCTGGGATTGCAGGCGTGAGCCACCGTGTCTGGCTGACATGAACTTTTGCTTTGCTTCTTTACGAGCTGCAAAACGCTGGGCTCGGGCCAGTGCAGCCAGATGTGAGAGGGCTGGGCCAATCTCTCTGAGAACCACCAGCTCCCTAAACCTGCTCCCCAACCAGTAAACCCTGCTTTATCCCCTAAAGGTATTTCATGCATACAGGCTATGCCCGCATGAGAAGGAGCCAAGTCCAGCAAACGTTCCAAGTGGTACTCCAACATCTTGGGGCTGAAGGTTTTGGATGGAGTGCTTGCCCCATTCCTATCTAGAGAAAGCCCCTGGGTGATTGGGTGATTGAAAGTACCCAGGACTGGGGCTGAAGCACCTTCCTCTTAGCAGCTGTGTGATATTAGGCACCAGTAAGCCCTGGTTTCTGCATCTCACAGATGGGCATGCAACACCTCCCCAGCCTCCTGAACAGGGGAGCTGGAGGCTCAAGCAGGGGGCTGCAGGTGAAAGCACCCCGCAAATTAGGAGGATCCACTTGTGCAAGCGGTTATTACCAGGCATGATCTGATGACTGCCTCAGCCACTCTCCGGCCCAGATATATTTTCCTCACCTCCCTGCTGATCCCTGCCATCCTTATCCTTAGATCTAGCCTCTGGGTTAAAGATATTCAGAAGATTCTGCTGATTTACAGCAAAGGTTTCTGACAGGAGTAGAGGCAGGGGTGTTGACACACTCTGCACCTTTCATGACGCGAGTGTGACTTATAAACAGCTCACTGTCAGGATGTGGCACAAGCTGGGAGGGAGGAGGCTCCTGTAGGGACAGACCCAGAGGGCCTTCCCAGGAAAGGCCAAGGGAGAGAGTGACTGGTTACTCTGAGGCTTCCTGGACAGAGAGGGTGGGGTGCTGGCCTAAGTGCCCTGGGAACCTGGGAGTGACTGGTGGGGAAAAGAGGTTTGGGAAACCAGAGGGGACCCAGGAAGGCCATAACCAGCATGACTTACTGCAGCCTGGCCCCGCATCAAGGACTCGGGACCTGGAACCTGACAGATCAAGGACGCAGCACAACTACGTGGTGTATTCCTTAACCTCTCTGAACATCATTTTGTCATTTACAAAATGGAGATAAGAATAATTCCTTTGGGGAGTCTTTTATATATATATAAAAACAGACTAGCTGTTGTTATTTACAATTTTGCTGAGTCCTTAGCACAGGCAGACTGTGTATGTGTGTATGTGTATGTGTGTGTGCGTGTGTATGTGTATGTGTGTGCATGTGTGTGCGTGTGTGCATGTGTATATACGTGTGTATATGTGCGTGCACGTGTGTATGTGTATGTCTGCGTGTGTGTGCGTGTGTGTATATACGTGTGTATGTGTGTGTGCACGTGTGTGTATGTGTATGTCTGCATGTGTGGATGTGTGTGTGCATGTGTGTATGGGTGTGTATACGCGTGTGCTGTGTGTGTATGTGTGCGTGTGTGTATATGTATGCGTGTGTATGCATGTGTGTGTGCATGTGTGTGTATGCGTGTGTGTATATGTATGTGTGTGCATGTGTGTGTGCACACGCGTGTGTGTTCTGCTCCCCATCTGAGAGCTCACCCCATCCTTGCTGTATTATCTCTCCAGGAGATAGAAGTGGAGTGCAGGAGAAGGAAGGGTCAGGAGTCAGAAGACCTGGATTCTAATTCTGCCTTGTACTGGATGAGGGACTGTAGACAAGTCCTCATTGTCACTCAGAACCTCACATATAAGGGCAACAGATGGGACGATCATCGCTAAACCATGAGGTTGCTGTGAGAATGACATAAAATAATATACCAACAATAATCGCCCACGTTTGTCCAGCACTTACCAGCGTGCCAGGCGTCACAAAGGGCTTTGCAGGCATTACTTCAACCACTACAACCTTTTTATTATCCCTATTCATGTAGATTTCCCTACTTGTATAGATGAGAAAACTAAGGCTCAGAGAGGTCAGGCAACATAGCCAAGGTCACACAGCTTGTAAGTGGCAGAGCATAAATCTGAATCCAAGTGGTGACTACTTTACTACTTTTCTGGGCACAGGATCCCAGCACATCCAAGTTGGAAGATATCTTAAAGCATACCAGGTCCAGCCTGCTGCGGACTACTGAGGAACCTGAGAGCCCGCTCCCAAGCCGTGTTACAGATCAAATCTCCTTTTCCCCTGACCTGTATCATAACTTCCCAGATGATTCTCTGCATCTGAAGGACTTCACCAGCCACGTGGCATCCACAGAGCGAGTATGGTTCCCTTCAGAGGAAGGCATCGAGATCCAAAGAAGCTAAGTAATCTGCCCGGGACCACACAGCAGGTCTGGGGCTAAGCTGAAAGTCCAGCTTCCTCCTGCAGGCTCTTTGTCACAAAGCCTGTGTTACATGTTCTTGGTGGGCCTGGGGGCATTTGATGCTGGAGAGAGGGTAGTGATCCTGAGACCTCTGTGTGTCTCTGAAAGCATCTGGGTATTGATGCTTTGTGATCTAGGTTCTGATGATACGTGGGCTATAGTTTCTTCTCCTCTCCCTGAGACCCAGCCCAATGTGGAGCTTTGCATCCAGTATGGCTGCATTCCTGCTGTGCCCATCCCAACGCCAGCTACAGCCCGGGTGGCACATGGAGTGACTCACACTGCTGGTTGCCTATTCATTATTCATTCAGACTTTTGTATCAACACGACATCCGCATGCCCAGCCTCAAGTGATGAAATATGATGGGTCTAAACCCATCATGGTAACCCTTTTCCTCTTTGCCAGCACATCCCAGATGTGCCAGGATCCTGTGCCCAGATAAAAAGTAGTAAAGTAGTCACCACTTGGATTCAGATATGCTCTGCCACTTACAAGCTGCGTGACCTTGGCTATGTTGCTTAAGCTCTCTGAGCCTTAGTTTTCTCATCTATAGAAGTAGAGACATCTACGTGAGTAGGGATAATGAAAAGGCTGTAGTGGTTGAAGTAATGTCTGCAAAGCCCTTAGTGACGGCTTGTGAGTTGCCGAATGACACAGTTCCAACAAGGTGGGAAGGAAGTAAATGGGAACCTCCAGGAAAAATTTTCCTCCCTGAATGAAGAAGACACATGTGAGAAAAAAAGCCCTGGGCCCTCCCTCTCCCACTCCACCTTTCTTCCTGCTGGTGATGCTTTTAAGAAGGATATGATGCCTGGGACCAGGGTGACTGCCTTGTGACCATGGGGCAACATCTGCTGAGGATGTCGCAGCAGGAGGATAGAGAGAAACTGGCCCCTCCTGACATTGTTGAGTTGCTGCACCATCCTTGAAACCACCTGCCTTGTCAACTAAGACCGCACATGTATGTACCGGTTATGCCATTATCTGTTTGATATTATGTTATTTGCAGCCAGTATGTTCTAACCAACAAAAGGGATAATAATAATAAAGGTACTGGGCGTGGTAGCCTGTAATCCCAGCATGGAGGCTGAGGCGGGTAGATCACTTGAGGTCAGGAGTTCTAGACCACCCTAGCCAACGTAACAAAACCATATCTCTACTAAAATTATAAAAATTAGCCAGGCATGGTGGCAGGCAACTGTAATCTCAGCTACTTAGGAGGCTGAGGCGGGAGAATCACTTGAATCCAGGAGGTGGAGGTGGGAGTGAGCCGAAATTGCACCACTGCTCTCCACCCTGGGTGACAGAGCAAGACTCTGCTCAATAATAATAATAGTAATAAAGGGATGTACTTTATGAATTTGACACTCTGATATCTGTTTTACGTAAAAGAAAGCTAAGGTTTGGAGAGGATGCTGGGACTCAGGGCAGGCGGAGCAGGCCTACTGTGGGCACACTACCAATGGGGTAACCCTGCTCTGCGAGGAACAGTACCTCTGCTGCTGCTGTGCACTGATGCTTGGATTGAAAAATGCTGTCTAACACACCAGCTCGCCTTTGAATTCTTTCCTGGGCCAAGCCAAGAACCGTCCTGGGCTAAGCCCCAATTTGGGGGCTCATCCACTCTGTATCAACTGAACTTTCTCACTTTATACACGTCTCCCTAGCAAGCAGAGAAAAAGGGATTCCGACCTGTTTCCATCTGATTCTCAGGTCTGTGTGCCAAATTGCCATGCAGAGAGGGCTGGCTCCCATAGTAAGGATATCAGATAAAAAGCTGATTTCGCCTCTTCTCCAAGATTCACTCTAAATTACCCTATTTCCAAAAAGCCAGTGAACATCCATGTTGGCAAATGTCCTGTCAGACAGATGATGTGATTTGGAGTTGAATAAAAAGGGGCAATGAAGGGCTTGGGTCTGTGAAGGACGGAATGAGTCCCGCCCATCGGCGCCTTGTGCTTTAGGGACCCAGGACGGTACCTGGGAAGAAGCAGTGAAAAACACCAGGAAGAACACAGCTTCTACTCCCTCCTCTCTGGATCCTTCAAGGTTAGTTCAAGTGACCTTTCTTCCAGGAAGTCTGCCCTGACTGTGCCAAACAGAACTGGCTACCAGGTCATATGTTTGCACACGTATTATAATAGGCAGATTTGTAAAGTTACTTATGTGCCTAGGTACCCCTTCTCATAACTGAGTGTGAGCTCCTGGAAGGCCAGTCTGTCTCAGGGCCAGCACAATTCTGAGTATCAGGTAGAAGTAATGCGGGGAAGGCCTGCCCCAGATTGGGGCTTAGCCCGTGAGGGTTCTAGTGTTCACCCAGGAAAGAATTCAAGGGCAAGTGAGATAGAAGAAAACAGCCTTCTTGAAGCAGCAGTGTTACAGCTCACATAGGCGGGGAGTAACAGCTCACCATGGTTCTGCAGTCATATTCATACCTACTTTTAATTGCATGCAGATTAAGGGGTGGTTGATGCAGAAATTTCTAGAAAAAGGGTACTTCTGGGTCATCGGGTCATTGCCATGGGAAGGGGTGGTAACTCCTGGGTGTTGCCATGGCAATGGTAAATTGACATGGCCCACTGGTGGCATGCCGTATGAAAGTTGCTTCTGCCTGGTCTCTGTCTTAGCTAATCCTCAGTTTGGTCCAGTGTCTAAACCCTGCTTCTGGAGTCAAGTCCCACCTCCTACCTCAGGAGTGCCGGAAATGCTTTCTTGATGTAATGTGACTTCATTTAGTGCTCACCATGCGCTCCGCCTGGACAGCTCCTCCAGGTTGGGTTCATCCCCTATTGTGACACACACACCCCCAGGGCTCAATACAAATCCTTGTCCACCAAAGGGAGCTTCTTCCACCAAAATGTGGGGTGTTTGTTATGGGGCGTGCCGGGAAGTACAGTGGTCATGTAAACTTCGGGAACCCAAGACATCAAACAGTCATCACAAAAGACAGCTGAGAAGCTTGGTCTTGGCTGAGGTCTGGGCAAGAGTGAGAGGCAGAAGGAGTGGGGGCCTGGGGGGGGGGGATGATTCCCTGAGAGGATCCCAGCAGTGACTAAATGTGGGGACCTACAGGACAGCTGGGGCTGGCTTCAGGGGGCACCGGGCACCATAGATATGGCAGCTTCACAGCTTCCTTCCCTGCTCTAGCCAGGCACTGCCTACCTTAACCCAGGCCTGCGGAATGTTCTAGAAGCTGGCAATGCCCTTTGCCCAGGGTCTTACCCTTCCCTGGAATACAATGGATTGTGCTTGAACGGCTCGAGGTTTGTGATTCCTCAAGTAAGCCAAAGAATCAACAGCTTCCGGGGGCTGCCCCTCAGTGGCTCCTCTCCACGGTTATTTTTAGTCGCATTTAATTTGGCAGCGAGGAGCACTTTTGATTTCACAATGATTAGTTAGAGCTTGTGTGTGCGCTGTTTTTCTTCTTACCACCCGCCTGTCTCCCCCAAGGGGACTGGGTGTTGTTTTGACTTTTATGTGCTACAATAAAAACTTTCATTGTAGCAAAATGTTTGCTCGTCAAAATTAGCTTGGTTAATTCCAAAGAATTGTTTCATCTTGGCTCCACAGACACCAGGGATCTTTTTTACAAGAGGAATTGGCCACCAGCCAGCTATCTCCGGGACAATTCCTCCGTAGTGTTCATCCCCCTGGAATGTACCTTTAAAGTGGAAAGGCCTGCCTGCGCCTTCCAAGGGAAAGCCGAATGCGTCCCTGGGTTCACGCGCTCCACAGCAGGGCAGGGAAAGCTGGCCGGGAGTGTGAATTTGCTTGTGTTGATTTTAGAATCACAGACTTGAAAGAAGGCCCCACAAAGAGAAAGACACACGTGGGGCTGTGCAGACAGAGCTCACACAAGCACACACCCACAGGTGTCACACTCATGGCACAAATACACATGCTCGCAAGCACACGGGCCCACCACGGCAGAGCAGCTGACTCTGCACACCCAGGAAGAGACACGCAGACACGTGAGCTCCACGCCAGTCCAGGTAGGAATGTTTGAGCCACCTCACCTGCATTTGCAGGGCTCAGCAGGCAAGCTCAGCCTCACCCCGCTGAGACGCACCCACGTCGGCAAGAGTGGAGGGCACTACCTCCAAACAGCCTCACTTCTCCCAGGGCCTGGGCTCAACACTCTTTGCATGACCACTGCTTGAGGAAACTGGCACTCCTGAGCCCAAACCCAGGCCAAGCTGAGCCCTCTGGCAGCTCTACCCCCGGCCACCACCACTCCCCTGCCACATGCTGAGATCATTGTTAAACAAGAAGGACCTGCTCATCTTGAGGACGTAAGGCGAATGAGACCGCGTCTCTGTCTTCAAGAAGGCAAGCTGGACCCGGCCTCAGGACCCAGCTGGGTAGAGGGCCGAGAGCAAGCTGTGGATGGAGTCCTGTGTACGGCTTCCTTTGCCCAGCTGTGTGGCCTTGAGTAATTCACTTGCCCTCTCTGAGCCTCAGATTCTGTCATTGTCAAATACAGATGCTCCACTACAGAGCCACGAGGGCCAAATGAGCAAACGTCCCTTTCTGAAAACCAAGTGTCTGGGCCCTGGTGGCTGGAGAGAGAAGGGGACTGCATCATGGGGGAGGGAAGGATGAGAGGAAGGCTGGTGGTCCCAGCCCTGAAGGAGGGAAGCTCATAGACGCCCATGACATCGGCAGACCAACATCAAGTGGAGTCTTTGCTCAAACCGCTGGGGAGGCCGGGAGAAGAGGCTGGGAGAGAGCTTCTCGCTGCAGCTGGGATAGAGGAACAGGCAAGAACCACATGGAGCTGGGAAGCTGTCTGCCCGGCCTCCATATGGCTGGGACACAAAGGGATCGGGGCAGACAGCATTGCAAGGCAGACTCGCTGGTAACAGGGCTCCTTCTCTCCCCTCTGCCTCTCACATGCTGTCACCACTCTCCCTACTTGGAGAAAAGGGACAGTCAACATCTAAAGAGGAAATTGGCCTCTGGGTCATGTGCACATTCCCTAAGTTTTTATCTGCCCACCTTGCGCCCTCATTTTTAGATCCTAAGGATGTGTATCAACGGGTAAAATACAAGAAAACATGAGGAGAGGCTAAGGAATAACTAATAAAGAGAATCAAGGAATTCTGCAGACCTAAAATGTATTACCCTTCAAACAGACGTTTCTGGAGAGGGAGCGAGAGTGTAGGGACAGTAACACCTGGGGTAGCTGGGCACATGAGCAGGGAAATCTGCTGCTAGAGAGTGCTGGGGAGTGGGGCAGAGGCCCTCCAGGCTCTGGGCGCCCAACCGATACCTTTCAGTCTGCTACCTCCACTCTGGCCCCACCTGAGCTCCAGCTGGTGCATCTCCACTCGTCACAACTCCACCAGACTTTCCTGGAAGCACTGGCCGCTTGGAAGGGCAGCAAGGTTTGGGGAAGGCAAAGCAACACAAAACAGTGGATTGTCCTGGGCTCCCCCACCGCCCACACACTGAGGCAGGCATGAGCCCCCGCTGAGTGAACTCAGTACACTGAGAAGCCAAATCCCTGCCAGAGAGCAGCAGTCCTCACCTTCTTGTCCCTGCTCAGCCAGGGTCCCCAGACCCTGCACCGGGCACTGAAGGTACAAGATGAAGGGGACCCCATCTCTGCCTTCAAGAAGGTCAGTGTCCCGCTCTGAAAACCGAGCGTCTGGGCCCCAGTGGCTGAAGAAAGAGGACTGCATCATGACAGAGGTAGGCTGGCGTTCCCAATCCCTGAAGGATTCAAGGTTCTTATCTCATAACCAGGAGGTCCTTCAGGGCTCTGTGGATGAGTCTCAGATAAAGCACCTGCCTCTGAGTTTTCTCCTCTTAATTATTTACTGAGCAGTTATGTGCTAGATGGTGTGCCAAGTGCTTTTTTTTTTTTTGAGATGGAGTTTCGCTCTTGTTACCCAGGCTGGAGTGCAATGACGAGATCTCGGCTCACTGCAAACTCTTCCTCCTGAGTTCAAGCAATTCTCCTGCCTCAGCCTCCCAAGTAGCTGGGACTATAGGTGTGCACCACCATGCCCAGCTAATTTTTGTATTTTTGGTAGAGACGCGGTTTCACCATGTTGACCAGGATGGTCTCGATCTCTTGACCTTGTGATCCACCTGCCTCGGCCTCCCAAAGTGCTGGGATTACAGGCATGAACCACTGTGTCTGGCCTCCGAGTGCTTTATACATATTAATTCATTTAATTCTCCCAATAATTCCATGAGATAGGCGTTATTGCGTATCTATCTCTATTGGACAGGTGAGGGAGATGGAGCACAGAGAGGTGAAGTAACTGGTTCAAGGTCACACAGCTATTAGATGCTAGAACCACATTAGACACAACAGTCAGAGTGAGAGGCTACACTCTCACCACCGTGGTAGTGGCTTCTCTAGCAGGGATGACATGGATAGCACAGGTCACCACAAAGTGCCAGCATTGGCAACTCTCCTAACATGCCTAGTGCTCTATTTTACATGTGAGAAGTTAAGCTGCTGGCATAATGATCATTAATCTTCATCGATTAATTCGTAGGCGCCAAGAACTGTTCAAAAGGCTTTACATCCTTTAACTAACTTGATCCTCACAACAATTCCATGGGGCGGACACTATTATTACCTCTGTTTTACAAAGGAAGAAACTGAGGCACAGAGAGGCTAAGCATATTTATTAGTCACAGTTTTCCAGATAAACACACAACCAAGAACATAGACTGATTGATAAAGTGATTGATTGACTCTAGGAACTGGC
This sequence comes from Callithrix jacchus, assembly GCF_049354715.1. Classification (NCBI taxonomy): domain Eukaryota; kingdom Metazoa; phylum Chordata; class Mammalia; order Primates; family Cebidae; genus Callithrix; species Callithrix jacchus. The sequence goes on from NC_133509.1 coordinate 17,081,152, forward strand.
TCACGCAATTATGGAAGCTAGGAAGTCCCACGATCTGCCACCCGCAAGCTAGAGAAGCAGAAGACTGGCGGTAGAAGTCAGTCTGAGTCAAGTCCAAAGGCCTAAGAGCGGGTGGGTGGGGTGGGGAGGGGGGCTAAGTACTGTTCTGGGGCCTGAGGCCTGAGAACCAGGAGTGCCAATGCCCACAGGCAGGAGATGAATGTCCCAACTCAAGCAGAAATTGCTCTGCTTTTTCATTCTATCCAGGCCCTCAGTGGACTGCGCTGATGCCCACCTCACTTGATTGATTCAAATGCCGATCTCTACCAAAAACACCCTCCCAGATACACGTGGAAGTAGTTTTACCAGAGATCTGGGCATTCCTTCGCCCAGTCAAGCTGACACATAAAATCAACCATCACAGGACCCGGGTGATTCCCCAGGTGATCACTGGCAAAGCTGCAGTTTGAACCCAGGGAGAAACTGTGTTCACAGCCACTGCACTCCACTGCCTTTAAACGTGGAAAGTTAGGGAAGAGAAGAGCCGCAGCTCAAAGCCACGTCTGTAGACCACCTGTGCCTCAGCTTAGCCATTGTGCCCTGACAGTTGCTCTGCCCTATCTGTGACACTTTTCCAGGTTAAGGATTCCAAGCAGAACCCCAAGCCTCTATCCTCACCTGCCAAGGTGGGGATTCCCTTCTTTCTGGCCTTCTCTTCCTCCAAACAGGCTAGATGCCTTTCAGGGTTTCTGTGCTTACCTGGGCCTGCCCTGCCCTGGACCTTACCTGCCCTCCCAGCCTTCTGATCAGATGTGAGCTCCTGTTAGACCCCTCTGGGTTGTAGAGCTGTGACCATGCAGCCATCCATACTTCATTCTGGGGAGTTCTGGACCCTTTCACAGGTTTGTGCCCGTAGACAGAATCCAAGCTCTCTTTTCTTGGTCTGGCTTTGCACTCAGCCTTCCCAAAATCAGGAGCCCTTGTCTACTGACAAGGGTCTGGCTCTCCTTCTCTTCGGAAGCTTCTAGGCCACTTTTTCCTCTGCACCATCCATACCTTACTTCACCCATCAGTTTCTCCCGTGGTCACATAATCGTGCTGAACCATGGTGTCCTGGTCGCTCCCCACCCTCCTGAGCAAAGCTGTGGGTGGCCTCAAGTCCACCGGGAGATAGGCCTTGTTAAATGGAAGCAGCTGTTGCAGCTGCTGCCTGCACGTCATCCTGCACAGCTGGACCCAGGTCGGCCTGACCCAGAGTGGCACTGTGGCTTAGCTAAGCACTTGATGGCCAAGGGTATCCTGGCAGAGTCAGACAAGGAGAGACTCCCCAAGCATCCTCTAGAGGCAGCACAAAAGAGGGGTCAGACGGATGGCACTCTCCAGGCCTCCTTCAGGTCCATGACCTTGGGCAGCTGACCTAATAATCCACATCCCGGCTTCGCCCTCTGAAAAATGGGGGACATGGTAAACACCTCCAGGGCAGCTGTGATGAGTAAGCCCTGACTGCAAAGGACTCTTGGAGGTCTCTTTCAGCTCCACCAGCTAAGGATGGTGTGAAAACCAGGGAGGGAGTCTGCACTCAGGCTGCATAATGTGAGCATCATGTTTCCTGAAAAAACAAAAGACAAGCGGTCACTTTGTCATGTGCGGCACTCTTAAAGAGGAAGCTCTAGCTTCACCCAAAAATATCTTCTGTGCAGGAGTCGGGTGCCACTGCGGGGCCCGCCCTGGAGTGAAGCACTGTCCTGTCTAGGCATCTCATTTGAAAAGAAATGTGTCCTGTCTTAGGAAAGACAGAAACACAGCACGGTGGCACCTATGTGGGAGGGAGGCCTGGGACTGAAAGTCAGGAGAAGGCACAGAGGGAGGCTGAGCTCAGCCTGAAAGACAAACCTCACCATCTCCCATGGTGGCTGAGGGCCAGCTTGGGGTGTCCACACACCTTGGCAGAGTGACAGTTCCTCATCCTTCTTATGGGCAGTACTGATGGTTCACAAAGCCCCTTTTGACCTACGTACTCCTCAGACCTGATGACCCTGGGAGATAGCTTTATTTCGGCCCACTTCACAGATGAATCAACTCAGGACCAGACAAACTGACTCCCCTGGTGTCAACAGTGTGTTAGGGGCAGCTCCAGGCTTTGGATCCAGCTCTGACTCCGAACCCAGTGCTCTGCCCCCTGCACTGTTCACTTCCTGGACCCACCAAGAAGAAGCAGTGTCCAGCTGCCCAATCCCAGTGCCACCGCATCGCCTATGGGGAAAACTTGAGGGAGTTCAAAGGCTGTAGGCCAGTAACCACGTGTCTATGCACGAGTAGTGAGGATTCTCCAGGTCCAGTCAAAAGCCTACATCTCTGGGAAAATTCTGGGTGCCATCAAGAGAAATAAAGAATGCAGCCAGTGGTCCAGCTTCAGTGACCTCCTTCTCCCTCTGTCTTTCCCTCAGATAGTTTCCAAGAAAAAATGAATGAATGAACACCTTCTAAGATGGTAGATTACCCCAGTCTATCAGGAACACACTGGCAGAGTCCATAATGAAGTCAGCCAAGTCATTAGAAAGGAGACAGGGACACAGAAGACTGCCAGCCTCACCCCAGTCAGGGGTCCTCCTGGGCTCATGGGAACGGCCACCTCCATCCTCCTCCCTCCTTTCTGTATCTCTGGCCTATGCTGAACCTCCTACAGCAGAACCTGCACCCCACACCCCATCTATTGCTGACACCCTACAGCAGAAGCCCCAGAGGCTGGGGGCCGGCACACTGTGTCTGGGGTATGGGGACTGGAGGACAGGAAAAACTGCCACAGAGTGACCTGCTCCCAAGTCCTGGAGAAAGCAGCAGCGGCTCCAGAGGGCAGGCCTGATGTTGGGACAGAAGGAGGTGACTGGCCAAGCACTATGACCTGACATCTTCCGAGCAACAGTGCCTCCTATGAGTTCCCTGCGTTGTGGGTCTGTCTGTGGCATTCACCTGGAAGAGGAGCCTCTAGGAAAGATCTGTGTGATCTTTCTAAGGCAAGAGAGGAGAATCCCTCTCCTTCAGGTCAAAGGCCTTGCCATGCCAGTGAAACCCAGATGGACAAGTCCAGTACCGGGCAGCACACGGCGGAGAGGGCAGCCGCTGTGCTGCGGGGGTTAGTGATGTCGTGTGTATGCCCACACATGTGTGGGGTGTGTCTGCAGGGGTGACGCATGGGGATAGGTCAGCTGTCCGGGAAGCCCTGAAGTGTGTCAAGGAATGCGGCTGTGTGTCTTGTTCCTCCCCCAGTGCCTAACAGTGCATGGGAAGGATTAGGCTGCACCAACGCCTAGCTGTGTGTCCCTGGCCAAGTTACTTACCCTCTCTGTGCTTCAGATTCCTCTTCTGTGGAATGGAGCTGGTGCCGGGGCTGTGGGGAGGATTTGATGAGCCAGTGAGATGGCCCAGTATGCTTTCCTTACCAATGTCCCTCGTGCCCACAGAGCATTGGGAAACAAAGCCTGGCGCCTGGGGTCCCCCTGGGAGAGGAGGGACTTTTGATCCTAGAAACCAGAACCATCGTCAAAAGAGAAGGCTAAAGGCATGGGAAACCTGAAACCTGGAGAATGCTGTTCACTGAGAACACTTCACCAAAGTCATCATTGTTTTCTCTGAGAAGCAGTTCTCTAAAGGGCCCTTGAAATTCCTTACCAAGAAATACTCCAAGAAGAACAATCACTGCAACTTCCTTGGAGGGGTGCCTCAAACAGGGAGACGCACAAGCCACTTTCCATCTAATGCAGAGAGCTGAGGGTGGGTCTGAGGCAGAGGACTGAGCTGAGACCCTGGCTTTGAAAACACAGGACTGAGGGCACTGAAACATCTCTGTATAAACAGCTTTTACCTTGTGGGTGTAGAAAAGTACTGTCCTCTGTCCCAAAAGAAAATAAACTTAGCACAGAAGTATTTTACCTAACACATACTAAGTGTTCAATAAATGTCATGTATAATCCTAACTATTTGTGCGTTTAAAATATTACTATTATTTATAGATGTATACATATTTAGATATAGTATAAATAATTTGTGTATTTATAACAACAATACTATCGTCACTCGATAAAAAGTAAATGCTGCTACCTGGAAGAGTGGGAGAAAGAATCAGGCAACCTTGAAATGTATTATTTTAGACCAAAGAGTCAGTGCTCAGCGAAATTGGGCAAGATGAGACTGACGAAGGTGGGACAGACAGACTGGAGCTGGGAGAAGGCCTGTCTGCTGTCCACCGTACTCCAGCCCTGCCCCAGGACCACAGCCTCCAAAGGGACCAGCACCCTCAACACCCACGAGGTGGTGATTCCCGGCCAGAGCAAATGCTGTTGGCCTCATTAGCACCTTCCTCTGCCCTTACTCAGGAAGACTCTGCAGGTTAATCTGTGTCAGCTCAGCCCTGCAGCCACACCAGCTGCTGCTCCACCCTCCTGGGACCCCACCACCACCAGAGCTGGAAGACCACCCCAGAAGGCTCCCCTTACCCTTCACTTACAGATGGGACACCATCTTGTCTAGGGCCCCCCAACTTATAAGGGGCAGCAGCCCAAAGGGCCGTGGGATCCAGGGACAGTCCTATCCAAAGATGCCACAGGGGACTTGGTGGCTACTCACCTGAAATAGGCAAACCTAGTTCCAACGCTCCCTCTCCCTGGATGGACACTATCAGGTTGTAATGAAAAAGAACATTATGGTGTGAGAGACCATTTTTCTCTTCTCCTGGGCACCAGGGGACTGGGGAAAGCACAGACAGGAGTGTTCAAAGTCTATTTTATTTGTATTCTTAGCAGGGGGCCAACAGACTCAGCCTCCACTGGGTTTGAAGCAGGGCAGCCCACTCGCTGGCTGCTTGTGTTTGGGAGGTCCACTGAGCTCTGTGGGCCTCAGTCACCTCCTCTGTAAAATGGGAGCAATTGGGAGCCACTTCCTGCATCAGCCTGTGGAGGTCAAGTGAGGCTAGGCTTGTAACAAGGCACTCGGCACAGACCACAGGGATGGATGCAGGGGACAGCCGCTGTGACTCCATTGACGTGGAGAAGCGCCAGAAAGAATATTCACCAAAATGTAAAGGAGGGGCAGGGAGGCTATCGCCGAGGGACAGGATTTTAGTGACTGTCATTCTTCATTCCTTTCCTTTTCTTTTGGCTTATCTGAATTTCCCAAATATTCCACAGTGTTCTTGAATTCATTGTATCATCTGAAAATGGTAATAAGGGAAAAACAAGCACTAAGTCTGCTGTGCTGTGTGGCCGCCTCCAGGCTGGGGGAAGGGAGCCCAGGGCAGTGGCAAAGCCCAGGACCAGCGCCCAGGCGCGGGGGGAGGCTATGCCCCCTCCCCGGGCCCGGAGGACCCCCTACCCCAGCGGGCGGGCGAGCCCAGCGCCGCTCACTGGCTCCGGCTGCGCCTAGCTCAGACAATGCGAACACACAATCATTCATTATAACTCAATTACAGTGATTAAAGCTGGTGGCATGCAGAGGCAGGAGGGAGTGTTGCCAACAAAATTTACACTCCGTGTCATCAGCGAGAGATAACAGCAGCTGACGCGGCCGATCGCCTCCCCTGCCATCTGCTCAGTGCGGGGGCCGCCCGAGGGGCGAGGGTTGCTGCGCGCTAATGGTGGACGGCGGAGCGGAGAGCTGTGGAGATGCGCTGCCTCGGGCTGGGACTGGGATGGCAGCAGCCCTGGCTAGGGAAGCCAGCCGCGACCCCTCCCTGCAGACTTGGCTGCCCCGAGACTCGACATCTGGAATGGGGGTGTGGGGAGGCCACGGTGCTACTCTTCTGGATTGGGCCCACCACGACAGAGGTTGGGATTCTGAAGTCTGGTTTCCATCTTCCTGTTTCAGATGAGGAAACTGAGGCACAGATGCACAAAGGATCACACCCAGTAAGCCTGGGGCACAGCTAAAACACAGGCCTGCTCTGGGTCTCCTGGGAATGGTGCAAAGGAGGCAGGGAACTGAGGCCACCGTGGACTACAGGGAGAGGGCAGGGGCCAGAGTGAGGCCTGAGACCCTCGGGCCCCAGAAGGCATCAAGGCTGGTGACAAGAGGGCCCACAGGGCAATGCAAGGAGCCCTAGGCACAGAGCAGGGCTGCTGGGGGAACATCGTGGGTGGGGGAAAGATGGCTGGCAGCAGACCTGATGCAGGTGGGCTCTGGCCACAGTGACCAAGAGAGACTCAGGGGATGTGTCGAGGCAGAAGCCCACAGCTGAGGTCTGTGCTACCACAAGGTAGAGGGCTGGGGAGGGCAAGCTGCCTTTCAAGGGACGGCAATAACTCAGGCCATCCTAGAGCACTATGCTTCCAGCTTTGTCAGCCACAGGAAACAGGGCACCTGTGCAATGGACCTGCAGATGTAGTTGCTCCCCCATCTGGGAGAGTTTCCCTTCTAAGCCCCGTTGAGCAGCAGTGGGGGTGGGAAGGGTGGGATATGGGAGGTGAAGAATGGGTTCAGGCTCCTCTTCCCCCGGTTATGCACTGGGTACATTTTTCTGGCTGTGCCATCCTCGGAGGCCACCATCACCATGCTAGTCTGCATGCTGTGGGCTGCCTGACCCCCTCCTCTATGCCTCGCCCTGTCTGATGCCAGAGTAGAGTCTCCTCGTTAAATTGTCAGAGGCTCTTTGGTTTCTCCAGAGTCCATGTTAGTCCTCAGTGTTCTCCTGTCACCCTCACCCTCCCTCAGGAACCTTGGCACATACCACACTGCCCCTACTCCATGGCCTTCCTCATCCCCCCTCGTCCTTCAGAGCCCAGTTCAGACCTCACCTCTTTCAGGAAGCCATCCTGGCCCTGAGGTCCAGTGGGTGACTGATCTTTGGGTTCCCATGCCCCTGGGCCAGTTAGTGCCCTGGGAGCACTGGTCATGGAATATGGGGGCAGGGGCTGGGTCATTTCCCCACACCCAACCTTGGCAGTAGCTTGGGGGCAGGGGCTGGGTCCTGTTCATCTCTGAAGTCTGGGGCCCAAATCAAGTGGGTCTCTGGAAATGTTTGTTGACCGGATAGAGGCTGAATGAGTGTGTGCCACGGTGGCCAGACAGGACCTAACACACACAATGACTGTCTCATGAGGACTGGCTCGGAAGAGTGCAGAACACAGCCCACAGTCAAAGGGGCCAGACATCAGTGTCCTTAGAGTGAAGAGCAAGGGACAGGAGCCACTCTCCTGCTGGCTCCGACCTCTCCCCACATCCATTCGGAGCCCCTCAGTTCCTGCCCATATGACCCTCCCTAGTGTGTGCTCACCAGCTCTCCCTCCCCAGGTGACAGGGCAGGACTGATGCTCAGAGTGGGTGCTGGGAGCTGCTGACTGTGGAGGCCAGAGGAAAGAGGGAAGGTGGTGGGGGGAGCTGTTGCCTTCTCTCTCCCCCTGCAATCATGGGTCACGCCACCTAGAGACTAGGATATAACCAGCTGGGGACATTTGGATACAGCATAGAAAGAATGAGATCCAGGCAGGATCACATGGCTCTGCCCAAGATACACAATCCCCAGAATTCCCCAAGAAGAACTGAAAGAGGAAGCTGAGGAGGGTGGTGGAGGCTGGGGATGGGGTGGGGAGCTCTGCAACACAGAAACACTCAAGAGTGAAGAATCTGGGTTTTTGTTTCAGTCCTGACTCGAGGTTGTGTGAAGTTATCCATTCCTTCGTTCTGCAGGTGGTACAAGGCACTGGGGATACCAGGGGAACTGAGCCTCACAGGGGTCCTGCTTCCATGGAATTTTGTATTCCAAGTCACTGTGCCCTCTGGGCCTCAGCTTTCCCATCTGTAACAAAGATACTGGACTAGATCTGGCTTTCCCAAGCTGTGGCATGGAGGAGGGTTTCATAAGAAAGATGACAAGGCATTGAAAACCATGGGCTGCAGAGAAGGAAATGATTCTTTTCCCAGTTCTCATTTGATCATTTCTGATTTGGACAAGGAGCAAGTTTCAGCTGGGTGTGAATGGGACCAACACAGGTCGCAAACACTGGGCCATCTTCCTTCTTAACAAGGAAGGGGTGAGAAGAACTTGAGGCACAACTACTTAGAATTATTTTCACTGCATTTACAAGTATGCAGACTTTTAAATTTAAGGTAAGGAATACTGGTTTTTTATTTAGGATAATATATAAAGTTTCCTTTTACAATACTTAGTTTTAGACTTTTAAAAGTGAACTTATTTTTTTTTTAACCTATCAGGTAAATCACAGGCTGGTGGGTTCTAGACAAAGGTAAATATCATTAGATGACTGTGATTCTCTGATTGAGTAGACCTAGGTAGCTCTGCCCATGTTGGTGGGAAGGCTTAGAGGCCTGAACACCTGCGCCTCCTGGAACTGAGCCAGCAGGGCCAGAGGAGGGTGCTCACACTGATAGAAGGGTGATGGTGAGTCAAGTAGCAGTCTTGGGTAACATCTGTCCTTAGGGCTTCCTGGAGACTAGGGAGTGTGTCCCCAAACAAGCTTGAATGCAAATTACTTTCGTTGACAAACAAGCTGATCTACATAGTGCACGCACAGCAGTTGGCAGCAGCTTCCAAAGACTGCCCTGCACAGAGGGATGGCCTCTCTGTGCAGTGTTCAGCAAAGTGATTCAATACTGAGGGCTTTCTCCCTCTTCCCTTCCTCCCTTCCTCCACCTGCTGACCCTCCTGGAAGACACTAGAGGTTCTCTAAGGAGTAGCTCCAGCCCCAGCACAAGGAATGTACAAACTCTTCAGGACCATCTTAGGACAAATTGGCTCAAGCAGTTCAGGGACTGGCATGTCTAAAATGCCCTTTCCTCTCTAAACCTATGGCTCTGATGCACCCTTAAACACCTAGTCAAATGTGATCTCCTCTGGAAAGCCTTCATGAATACTTCCCCTTTTTGACCCTTCTGAGAGTCACCTCTTTCCCCCTGTTGAGGACCCCTGCAATAGGCTGTCCAGGCCACTAATTATTTATTAGTAGATTTGTTTTCCCCACTAACAAGTGCATTATGTGTTGGTGTACATCACTTATCTCTATATTTCATGCCCCTAACCTCCAACACTGGGTCTGTTCTGTCTATATTTATCAAATTAATGCATGGGTGTAGGGTCAATACGCTTGGCTTGCAATCCTGAACTAATTTTCAGATTCTATTCGCTCTACTTCTCCTTCTAAGGAAAGGAAACTTTTCATTGAAAGCATTGTTTTGGCCATTCAGCAACTATTTGCCACACACCTAACCAGATGACAGGTAGTCCATTAGGAACTGGGAATAGAGAAGTGAACCAAACCTATCTCTGCCCTCAAGAAATTCACTGTTGGGTGGTTGGAAAAGTGAGGCAAGCAGAAAATGAACAACAATAAGGGAAGGATTTGAAATTCATCTTAACTTAGATGTAAACCACTCAGAATTTAATCTACTTAGAAAGGCGATACAGGTAGAAGATCAATGAAGTTAAGTAAAAAACCTTGTAACCCTAAATTTGAATTAGAAGCCTCAGTAGACTTCATGATGTTAACAAATATATAAAAATACACACACACACACACACACACTTCTTAGCTCTGCTACTGAAAATGCCTAGAAACAATGATCATTCCATTAGCATCAAGCACCTGGAGCACCCAGATTATGGTCTCTAAATACCACTTTCCACTAATAGGAACCAAGGTTCATTGGAAAAATGGTCAACTCCACATCCAGGATGGAAAAGATAAGCCAGTGACATTATCTTTTACCAGAAAGCATGGAAGCTCTTAAAGACAAATATGGTCGGTCATATTAAAAAGACTCAGGAGGCATCTTCAAGAGGATCCTCAAAGAGGATGATTTCTGAAGTGATAAGGATAACTCCACTTGACTCAAACCTATCAGATACATTTAAATTCCCACATTCATAATGTTTAAAAAAAGAATATCTCATTGGACAATTGTTGAGGATACCAAAGAATTAACTTATTATATTGAAAATTGGCAAATAAAGCAAATGAACCAAGCATTCATCTTGCCTTTCCTATACGAACTGTTCTTCAAGGTAACCAAATGGTTGGTGAGGGGCAGTTTCTCTTTATAGCAAAATTCAAGGGAATTATGTAATTGGAATATGACCCTTTTGTGGCCCCTAATGAACTGATGACTCTGCACAATGATCATCAGTGATTGCTAACATACAAAAGGAGAAACATCTAGCTACTATGTGTGTTTCCTAATGAATCGATGATGTATTCTTGCCTCCCTCCAAAATCAAGCCTGGATCTAATCAGGTTCCAAGATCTGACTACAATTTAGCAATCAGCAAAATTCAGGCTGTGTGAAGCTCTAGGGAAAAATTTTTTTTTCCAGTAAATAAATGTGTGTGTGTGTGTATGCATGTGTGTGAGAAAGAGAATAAAATATGAAGGAGACTCTAAAAGACATATCAATTGTACTTGCTCTGTGTGGATCTTATTTGGATTCTAATTCAAATAAATATACTTTGTAAAAAAAAAAAACTTATGAGACAATTGGGGATCGCTGAATACAGATTGGATATTTGATGATATGAGAAGTTATTTTTTAGTTTTAGTGGTATGTGGGTTATATTTTTGAAACAGGTCTTACCTTTTGGAAATAGTAAAATGTGTACTAATTTAATGATGAAATGTCTGGAATTTCCAGTGGCGATGACAGATGGAGATGGGTGGAGTGTAGATAAAAAGAGATTACTCCTGATTTGATAACTGTTGAAGCTGGTTGGTGGGTACATGGAGATTCATTATTCTGTTCTCTCTACTTCTGTATCTGTTTGGCATTTTTCATAATGAAAAGCTAAACAAGTCTAATCCATGCTGCCTCTGCATGAGAGCACTGCCCCATCCACTTGTAAAATCATTAGAACCCCAAGCTGGAGAGAACCCAGGGATTGATTATTCACCTGCCTTCAAGCATCACATAAAGGATGAAAAGATCAAGGACTGGAGAGACCCCGTGATATGACTAAGGAGATGCAGTGAGCCTGGACCTTTGCTCTCTGTCACTGGGCATGGACGCCCCCACCCCAGACCCCCTTTGATTCACCAGCAACTGTAACGGGGGCAAGTTCTTAAGTCTTGACCTTCCTGGCCTTTAAAAAAAACTTTAATTATAAAATATTTCAAACATTTCACAAAGAACAGAAAAAAACACAACACTTCTAAAGCCACCATACAGATTTTTTAAAATGTGAACATTTTAACATTCTCTGCAGAGTTTCTAAAAAGTAATAAAATGTGATAGGTATAGCTGAACTCCCACCGACCCTTACCTTCCTTCCCTCCCCACAGATAGCCATTATCATGGTGGTGTAGGGTGTTCTTTCTACTCGTGTGTGTGTGTGTGTGTGTGTGTGTGTGTGTGCGCTTAGAGAATTGTTTTGTGGATTTCTATTTTATATAAATAGTATCATATCATGTATTTCCTCCCACAACTTGCTCTTTTCACACAACATTGTGTTTTTGAGATTTATCCAACTGATACAAAAAGATCTAGCTTATACATTTTAATGCCTGTGTGCAATTTTATTATAGAAAAATGCATAGATTTTTAAAAATCCATTCCCCCATTAGTGGGCAGGTTGTTCCAATTATATTTGCTCAAACAAGGAGGCAGTGAAGATTCTGTACATATCTCTTCATGGAGTTAATGAAGAGTTTCTCCAGGACACATACCTGGAAGTAGATTTACTGGGTCACAGGGTTGTGCTGCTTCTCCTTCATGATTGCCAAACTGCTTGGCAAGAGTAACCTATTAGTAATGATAATAGTTGTTTGGCAATCAGAGTGGTTAAACCAATTTATGCTCCCACAGTGTTTGACAATACTAGTCATTCACCATCCTCGTGGAAGCTTCATATGATCAAACTTGAAAACTAGCCAGTCCAATGGGAATGGGTCGTTCCATTTCATTTTGTTTTGTAAATTTGCATTTCCCTGATAGCTGGTGAGATGAGGCATCTTCATGTGTTTATTGACCATTCCTGCTTCCTCTTATGTGAATCACCTGTTTCTGTCCTCTACCCATTTTCCTCTTGGGTTGTTGGCTTTCAATGTACCAATTTAGAATAATTCATTATATATTCCAGACACCCTTTTTGTTGGTCAGTTATAGGTATTGCATTTATGTTTTTTCATGTTTTGTTACTTTATAGTATCTCCTGTTGTATAGCTATTTTAAAATTTAATGTCATCAAATTGATCTCTCTTTATTTCACTATAGCTTTTGCTTATTGTCTTGTTCAATAATTTTTTTCATCCTCTGGGTCCTGAGGTTGTTCTCCAATATTCTGTACTAAAAACTTAAAAACCGAACGTATTTTTGTGTACTGTGTGAGGTAGGGATCCATTTTCCCACCATGAAGATGGCCTGTCGTTCCAGAACATTTTGCTGAATAGTGCTTTCCTCTACTGATGCATAATGCCATCTATGTGACAGTCACATTATTGCCTACGTAGAGGTCTACTTATGGACTCTCTATTCAGTTCCATTGGTCTATTTGTCTACACATGCAGCAAGAGCACACGTTCCTGCTTACTGTATCTGTAAAGTAGTCTTGATATCTGGCAGGCCAAGTCCTCCTTCCTTATTTCTTTTCAAAATTATATTTGCTATTCTTGGTCCCTTACTCTTCATATAAATTTCAGTATCAGATTATCAAATTACATAGAAAACATTTCATTTGGATTTGTTTAACATTCTATTTATAAAAAGTTGTAAAAGACACCTTTTTTTTTTTTTTTTTTAAGACGGAATTTCGCTCTTGTTACCCAGACTGGAGTGCAATGGCATGATTTTGGCTCACCGCAACCTCTGCCTCCTGGGTTCAAGCAATTCTCCTGCCTCAGCCTCCTGAGTAGCTGGGACTACAGGCACGCCGCACCACCATGCCCAGCTAATTTTTGCATTTTTAGTAGAGACGGGGTTTCACCTTGTTGACCAGAATGGTCTCGATCTCTTGACCCTGTGATCCACCCACCTCGGCCTCCCAAAGTGCTGGGATTACAGGTGTGAGCCACCGCGCCCGGCCCTGTATTTTTATCTTTAAAGATCTTACGTAGTTTTACTTGGATGGACTCACAGGTAGCTTTGATTGCTATTATAAATGCATTTTTCTTTACGTTTTCTAATTGGTTACTGCTTATGAATGGGAATGCTATTGAAATGAATTTTGATCTTGGATCCAGGAACTTGACCAACCCCCCTTATTAAACATTTTTATATTTTCTATATATCTAGTCATATTATCTGGAAATAGTTACAACTTTGTTTCTTTCACTTCAATAATGACACTTTCATTTATCCTTTTATTTTTTATTTTGTCCTATTACATTGGCTAGATCCTCCAGTACAATGATGAATAGAGATAGTACTAATGAATATTCCTGTGGGTTTTTTTAAGACATAGGATCTTGTTCCATTGGCCAGGCTAGTCTCAAACTCCTGGGCTCAGGTGATCCTCCTGCCTCAGACTCCCAAGTAGCTAGGACAACAGGTACACACCACTATCCTGGCTTATTGTTTGTTTTTCATGATGCTTCTGAAACTTTGCTATTATTTATTATTTAGCTGCAGGTCTGATATAGCTCTCCATTGTCAGATTAAAGTTTTCTTTGATTCCTGGTTTACAATTTAAAGAAAGTCATGAATAGGTGTTAAATGTTGTAAAATGGGCCGGGCGCGGTGGCTCAAGCCTGTAATCCCAGCACTTTGGGAGGCTGAGGCGGGTGGATCACGAGGTCAAGAGATCGAGACCATCTTGGTCAACATGGTGAGACCCTGTCTCTACTAAAAATACAAAAAATTAGCTGGGCATGGTGGCACGTGCCTGTAATCCCAGCTACTCGGGAGGCTGAGGCGGGAGAATTGCCTGAACCCAGGAGGCGGAGGTTGCGGTGAGCCGAGATCGCGCCATTGCACTCCAACCTGGGTAACAAGAGCGAAACTCCGTCTCAAAAAAAAAAAAAAAAATTGTAAAATGCTCTATCTGCTTCTTTTTATTGGTAAAAAGAAAATAATTTGTGCTCTCCAATAGTTGCTTATAGGGTTGTCTCAAGCTTGTAATTATGTTGTTCATATCTTTTATAACCTTATACATTCCTCTCAGCTTGATCTACCAGTTCCTATTCATGGTATGATACAATTTCCCATTCCTCTTTATAACTCTGTCCATTTTTCCCTTATGTAATTTTTGGGTATAATTCTGAGCTTGGGATCCCCACTCCGCCTTTGAAATCTTTTATTTATCACATTAAAGGATTCCCCTTTCTCTCATGTAGGCTAGCAAAATTGTTTTATTTTAATTGTGTACAATATGTCTGTGTTCGAATGGTCAAAGGGATTTCTTAGCAGCTTGTGGTTTCATTTGCCTGAGTTTGAAATTCTAGGCCTGATCTTTTCCTCTTCTAACCTGTTGCCACCAAACACTGGCATAGGGCAGCTTCCATCTGTGATACCCAGGAGATGCAAGGCCACAGCCCCATCCTCACTCCCTCTCTTGCCTCAGCAGTCCAGGAGCTCCCAAGGGCCCACTTCTGACCTGTCTGAGAGGAGCACTGAGTCTGGGTCAGGTTGAGCATATTGTGGGGTTTTCTAGGCGTTCACAGTTACTCAAATGGATGTAAGGAAGGTCTGATTTGGCCAGGAGAGCTTCTGTCTCTTGGCTTTTCTTTCCATACTGTTTTACCTAAGTAAGATCACTGATCTCCTCTACCCATGGGGTCAGTTCTGTTCAAGCTTCTATGCCAGCCCTCATGAGGCAGGCAGTCCATCATCCATCCTTCACTCACCCACCAATCCTCTCATCCATCCACCTATCCACCCATCCATCCATCCATCCATCCATTCATCTATCCATCCATCCATCTATCCATCTATCCATCCACTTATCATCCACCCAAGCACTCATTCATCTATCCATCCATCCATCTACCCACCCATTTATCCATCTACCCAGCCACTCATTCATCTATCCATCCATCCCTCCATTCATCTATCCATCTATTCATCTATCCATCCAACCACCCATCCATCCATCCATCTATCCATCCATTCATCTATCCATCCATCCATCTATCCATCTATTTATCCACTTATCCATCCACCCAAGCACGCATTCATCTATCCAACCATCCATCTGCCCACCCATTTATCCATCTACCCAACCACTCATTCATCTATCCATCCATCCCTCCATTCATCTATCCATCCATCCATCCATCCATGCATCCATCCATTCGTCTACCCATCCATCAATTCATCCATCCATCCATCCATCCATCCATGCATCCATCCATTCATCTACCCATCCATCAATTCATCCATCCATCCATCCATGCATCCATCCATCCATGCATCCATCCATCCTCCATCCAGCAGCAGTGTCATACAAACCTTACAAGTTGTGTGACCTTGGGCAACTTGAACTTCGGTTCTCTCATCCATATAATGAGTATAATAATGGAAATGACCTCATAGGTCAGTTATAAGTATCAAATTAAACACTATTTATGAGGCACTGATTGACATGCACTAGCACTCTAGAAATATTAGTGTATTATCTTCATCACACACTCACTGATTCCTTCAACTAACATTTTCCTGGGTACCTAGTATGCACCAAACACTGGAGATATGAGACAGTCACTGTTCCCCGAGAGCCCACTGTGTGGTGGGAGGGTCAGGTGGGCATCAGGAGAGAGAATATCATTAAACTAATACAGATGGTCCTTGACTTACAGTGGGGTTATGTCCCAATAAAACAATGATAAGTTGGAAAAATTCTAACTCAGAAATGTCCAATAAACCCATCGTAAAGGCAAAAGTGCTAAGTAGAACTATCTGTAGTCAGACTAACATTGTGCTTGGTATGTGCTACCTGAAGTTGGGAGAGAATACTTTGAGAGCACCAAAGAGTGGGGAAGTGGGGAGTCAGGGAAGCCTTCCTGGAAGAAGTGACATTAGGCCTACTCCTGAAGAATGAACAGAAATTCAAAGGATGCACCGCATTCCAAGCTGACAGAGAAGCACAGGCAAAACTCCTGACCTCAGGTGATCTGCCCTCCTTGGCCTCTCAAAGTGTTGGGATTACAGTCGTGAGCCATCGTGCCCGGCCCACTGGTTTATAATTTGATGAGAACTAAAACCATTAAACCTGGCCTCTGACAACTATGCCCCTCCATTTTTTTTTTTTAAATAAAACACATCTTGCTTTAAGCAAAAATAGCAAAATAGAATTGAAAAAAGCTCCAGACATCATTTCACTTCTCTGGGCTCGGGTTACTGAGCATCCGATGTCCTGGGTATCAGGCCAGACACTGTGAATTAGGATAATCTCAAGCTGGTGAAAGCTCATCATTCACTAGACTGCTCTGGGCTGATGACGTCCTGTGCACTGCCCTCCAGGGAAACTAGTCTCAGTGGGAAGAGACAAATACGTGCAGGGATGTGCTGTAAACGCTAAGGTTGTTACAAGCATGGATTTCTGTGTAAGAGGAAAGGAACACTTAGAGGGTGACAAAGAAAGGCTAGAAAAATGGCATCAAGGCTTCTTGTCACCCTGTTAAGTAAAAAGAGGGGACAACCTGGGGGGTTAAGGATGGGAATAGGATTGTTCACCATGGCGTGGGCCCCTCCTCTTAGACTGGAATGCTTCACTAACACTGATGTGCACAGGCATCACTGCAGCATGTTAAAATGCGGATTCTGCTTCGGTAGGAATGAGTGAGGGGCTCAGATTCTAGGCTCCCAGATGTGGTTCGTGCTGCGAGCCAGGGTTGGGTGGAAAGTGATGGAGGGGGCAGTGAGTGGGGAGAGGCAGCAGGAGGAAGCAGGTGCAGTGAGAGGCTCAGTGCGCTGGCATTAAGGACAGCACAGTGGGAACACAGGTGAAATGCAGGAAGGGGCTGTGCCGTCTCCCCCACTTTGATCTGTGAGCGTCTACGGCAGGGACTGACTCTTGACCATCTCTCTATCCTTGACTGTGCCCAGAAAATCTCAGTGAACACTCCAGAGGTTCCGTTTCTCCTCAGACATTAACACTGGCCTTCCTTTCCAGGACAAGCCTGGAAGGTGAGTCTTCCCTGACAGACATTCTCCAAACCGGGGCCTGCAAGCCCCAATTCCGCCCTGATCTTGGCACCGATGGGTAACTCCATGCTCTGAACACACAATCTTACTCTGGCCAGAGCTTGCTCCCAGCCCCCCAGCCCTATGTTGCATTGTCCAGAGATGGACACACGAGAGAGGCGTGGTCCAAGGAGTGCTGTTTTACTAACACCCCTGCAACCAGCGGAGGCACAGCTGTCACCCACTGCAGCCCCAGTCGGTCCCTCCTACCTGCTGGCATTGTCTCCTCCCTAAGCCTGAGAGGACCACCCTCTCCTGCTAAACGACCCTTCTGTGCGGAGAGGCCAGCTGTCCTTTCTAGTCATGAAGACTGTGCTTTATGCTGAGACTGTCACTCCTTTTTTTAAAGATGTTAGATCACCTTTCTTGTATGAAATGACAGCAGGCAATTGTTTGTGCGGATTGAGAATGACTTTGATAAAATAAGGAGTTGGAAACCACGTTAATCTCCAGTGCCCTGAGAACTTTTGCTAATGGGTTCATGAAATCCAAGCGCCAGAGGAGGGCCCCTGGGAATAGGCTCCGGCATTCTCCTCTTCCCACCCGGCCCCCCACTGCCTCCCTGGGGACAATGACCTGCATTTCTGGGTCTGCCCCTTCTGCAAATCTTTCCTTCTGAATCACCCAAAAACACACCTTTGTGACCTAGAGACTGAAGAGCTCCTCATCCCACCTAAACGTGTTAAGCTCAAAATAAAACGGTGCGGCAGGTTTTCCGGGTCCAGATGTTCACACAAACTTCGCAGTTTCACTTCAAGTTCATTACATTTAATTTTTTTTCCAAAAAGTTTTGCATTGACAGCTGTACAATACTTTGGTGTTAACCTGTGGTCTTCCTTCCACTCAGTGAACTCTGCCCTGCCCATCTGTCCAGTCCCACCCCCCCACCGTTCCTGGCGCTTGGATGGGAGGTGAGGCCGTATGGGATTGTGAAAACCCCCTCCACCGTTGGGTGTCTCGGGAGCAGCACAGGGAATGCTGTGAGATGAGCAGAGCTCACATTGATGGCCATGGGACCCTGGGAAATGGCTCAGGTTCCAGAATGTGAGCGACAGTGGCCTGGCTGTTTACCCGGGGAGGGGAATGACAAACTGGGGGAAGAGGCAATTAAGACGCAACAATCAAACCAACCTTTAAATAGTAACTTTTAAAAATATAAAAACAGTTCATTACAATGACTTTTCATTCTTCCGGAATAACGTTCTTCTACCCTCACCGTCCCTTCTGGCTAGAGCCTTAACAAGAGGTGGGAGGTGGACATCTGACACCCAGAGAGACTCTAGGCGCCCCAAGCGCCCAGCCTCGGAGAGGCACAGGGTGTGTGGCGCCAGCCTCCACATCCCATGCCAGTGTGCTCAGCTGGGGACAACCTCACTGAAGGTGGGAGGCTTTCCCTGGAGCCCCTCCCTCCTCCTCAGCAGACAGAATCACACATTACAAAATAATCCATAAAAATGCAGTATAAAAATTATCTTCGATATGCTACATCCATGGAGAGCCCGCCACCAGGACTCACAGTGGCCTTTAGCTTTTCTTTAAAAGAAAAAAAAAAAAGACCAAAAGAAAAAAAAAAAAAACAAATCCTAACACCTCAGAACATGTTGGTACTAAAACGTGGCACCTGCCAGGGGCGATATTCTACCTGCAACGTGTTTGGGCTCATGAGAAACTGAAATCTGCAAGAAATATCCAGTGTGCCAGGATCTGTGTCCCTCTCTCCCACCCCCCATCCCCCACTGCTCTGCCCCAGGGTGAGGGTGAGGGGGGATCCTTTTTTCAGACTCACAACCCTGTAGGCTAATACACTTGCCCCCGCTTCTAAGGGGAGAGGAAAAGGCTGTAGGCAGGAAGGGGAGGAAGGCATTTTATAAAAGGACGTCACTTCTAATTCCTTTTATTCAAATTAAAAAAAAAAGCACCCACATTAGTTGCTATTTTTCTCTGGTAGCTCCCTGAGCTGAGTTGCTATGCTGTCTGTCCTCTTTTTGTCCTTTTTAGGCTGCAGCCCAAGATGCAGAAGGGCTGGAGAGGGAGTTCCTTCGAACTTCCATTGCTCATAACAATAACTAAGTGTGCACCCAAGAGAAAAATCAGGCTGAGAAGAGGGGGAGAGACCAAGAAAGAGAGACACAGAGGGCAAGAGGCAAGCAGAGCCCAGGAGACCACAGAAAGCTCGGTTTCTGCGGGTGTCTGCAGGACAGGTGCCCGTCGGAGTGCCTTCCATTTCTCGGTCTGGCCGCTGGTGCTCAGTCCAGATGCCCAAACCCCTGTGGAGGCAGATGCAGGCACCTTACGGCCAACCCGCTGTCTTTTCCACACTGTAAGACTTTCCTCCCCATTCTTCAATTGGCTCCCCTCCCTGTCTTCTCTTCCCAGGTGAGAATATGTTTATTTAAAAAAAAAAAAAAAGCCACCACCACGAGTGGATTACAAATACAGCAGGCGAAATACACGGTCAGAGTTTCCGGTGGGAAGGGGCCTCCTCTCCCACTTATCAGTCCGCAATAGGAGTCTGTTATTTACACTTTTCACAAATCTTGTGCACTGCACAATCGGCAAAAAGAGATTCCCCCCTCCCCCAGCACAACAATGTGGTCCACTCCAGCATCCCCGACCCAAGGTGGGGGACAGGGCAAAAGAAAGGGGAAGAACAGACAGAGACTCATGAGCGGGTCTGTGGGGAACCAGAGCCATAAGCCTCCAATAAATCTACTTGTAGCAATTGCCAGCATTGTTCAGGGGGAGGAGGAGGAGCAGAACCCATCCGAGTCTGTGAGACACATCAATCCAGGCCTAGGAGTCCAGACCGTGACGGGGCACGCACTCTCTCAGCCGGCCGGAGCGCAGCCCTGAACGCTCGGCTGCCTGCGGCCCATCCTCCGCCATCCTCGGGGCCCCTGGCCCAGGGGTCTCCCTGTCAGAACCGAGTCGGTTTCTCCCAGAGTCTGACAGCCCTGCTGGAGTTCTTGTTTAGTAGATGACCTCATAAACTGTGGCCTTCTTGTCACCAGAGCCTGTTACAATGTATTTGTCATCCGCTGAAATGTCACAACTCAAGACAGACGAGGATTCTTTAGACTGGAGGAGGAAGACGAAGACGAGGAGAAGCAGCAGGAAGGCGTGGGGTGCGGGGAGAAAAAAGACAAGAATTCATCTTCCAGTGCTCTTGGAAACAATCGCCCTCCTCTGCCCCTCTCTGACGCTCCGACCTGGAGCCCAGTGCAGGAGGTCGGGAAACTTTAAACCACCCAAGAAGCATTTTCAGGTAAAAATCCCCTCCCACCTGCTTTTCCATAAGGAAAAGCGCAGCAACAGTCTCCCACGTGATCTTTATAGTCAGTCATAGTGGTCAGAACCGGACGCCTTAGCACGAGCCTCTCCTGAGTTTACAAATAGAAAGAAGCCTTTCTGAGCTAGGAGCTGGCTTCAGTAGCCCAGGCCCGCAGCCTGATGAGTTAGGAAAAGGGTTGGCACCTGCTGTTTGAAGCATGTGCTCTCACTAGAGACCCTAACAATGAGCTTTGACAGCCTGGGTCCAGAAAGCCACGTGTTGGCTGAGGGAATGAGAACGCAAGTGTGTGTGTGTGTGTGTGTGTGCACATGTGTGTGGGAGACCGAGTGTGCGTGAGTAAATGTGTGTGTGTGCTTATGAGAGTGCAATATGGCAGGCCTCAGATCCTGGCAGATCACAAAGAGCCTCTTCCTTCCCTCCTCTCTTTCCTGCCCACATCCCTGCTCGTGCTAAATGGAGGTGGAAACACTCACTCACTCGAGGAGGGAACGCTGCTCTGAGCAAGGCTGCCAGGTGTGCCCAGCTGCCCAGCGCACCTCCTACAAGGGGGCTCAGCAAAAACAATGCTACTCCTCGCTATCCTACAAGAGCCCCTGCTTAAAAACCGTTGCCCTCAGGGGTCAGAAGCCATTGTGACCTGCTGAAGTCCCCAAGTCCTCAGGAGAACCCAGCTTGCTCCCCGATCAGGTAGGGGCGGGGAAGGTCCAGGGCAGGTCTGACCCTGGTTCCAGGCTCCTCCTGTCCTTCCTCCTGCTATCCTCACTCCCATCACCACCACCAAGTTTCAGTGCTAGGTAGGTTCCACCCACCTAGCTCTGGGTGGAACCCAGAGGAGGACTCACGGCGGGCAGTACCTGGAATATGCTGGCTCCATAAGGCGTCCTCCAGGCGTTGAGAAGGTTATCTTTCCCAGTGCTCACGAACCACTTGCCTGCAGGTGGGAGGCAAAGGGATAGTCAAGTTGCAGCTCACTGCCCGCTAAAGCCAAGACCTGCCCCAGACATGGTGGCTGCTGTAGAAAAGCAGTGAGAACTCCTAACTTGTATGACCCTCCAATTTCAAGAGGCATTTTGCAAACAGGACACGTGGATACCCGGAGAGAGCCTTTCTCTGCAATCCAGAGGGAGGGCTGGAAGTGGTTGGGATGGAAAGAGGTAGGATTTGAGGTTAATTGCAGTGATCACACTGCCCCAGAAGGTTCTTGTTAAAGACACTAAGGTTGACTGGCCCTTCTAAATTCTGCTACTGAATTCTGCTACAGCAGTCAGTGGCTGCCCATCCTCCAAGCAGACGCTCTGCCAGGGCTCCCCCTGAGTTAAAGCCCTGATGCTCCCCTGAAGCCACTAGCACCATGCTCTTTCCAACCAGAGAGGAAAATCCACCAGGGTTCAGAAAGGGTGAGATGTTCAGACTGCGCAGCTTGTCAGTGGAGGAGCAGACATTCCTGTGAGGCTATCAGATGTGCGCCACGGTGGCTGTAACCTCAGTGCGGGACTGCCTGCACTGCTACTGTCCTGTTCCTTTGCCCCAAACCTGCAAGAACTGGCTTCTGGCCTAATGTCCTGAGCGTTCAGGAAATCGAAACAAGGATCGGGGACAAGATCACCAAAAGGTGTTGAAGGGGCACCAAGCCAGGGGTCAGGAGGCCTGGTTCCGGGGCCTGGCTTGTTCTAGAAGCTTTGGGCCCCTCTTCTGTCCTGTTGGGCTGGGCTGCCCTGGGATCCCTGCCCTGCCCCGTCAGGCCTGGGCCCGCCCCAGGCTCACCGCAGTAGGCAAACTTGAGGGAGAGCACACAGCTCTCGTGCAGGTGCAGCTGGTACTTGTCAGGCTTGGTGTGGTGCAGCACCTCCACGTTGCTGCTCTCCATGCCCACAGCCAGCCACTCCCCGGTGGGGCAGTAGCCCAGCGAGAAGATCTGCAGGGGGTGGAGGGGAGACAGACCAAGCTCAGCATTCTCTGCCCTCAAGAGCAGGCGGCTCCCAAAGCTACTGCTCACGTCCTCTGAGGCTGAGTCCCTCCCCACCCACCCAATAACCCGGGACTCTGGGAGGTCATTTTCCATCCCCATTTTATAGGTGAGGAAGCACAGACATTTTGCACTCAGAATTATTCTGTCTCTGTGACTTCTGTCTTTCCTTAAGAAAAAAGTGAGCAAAAAAAACCCCACTATTAAATTTTTGAGATTAAAATATTAAAGTGAAGAATGCAAATAAGGAATAATAATCCCTGGCATTTACTGAATGCTTTCTGTGAGTCAGGTTTATGGCTACGGCTTTTAGAGAGATCATGTCAGGCGCTCACATCAGACCTGGGAGGGAGCTGCTATTACTTCTAGTTTGTGAATGAGGATGCCAAGGATGATGTGCTCAACAGGAGTGGACAAAGAATCCCATTCCCATAGTTGGGTCAAATGTGTCCAACCCCAAGGTCACCTTCCGTTTCAATGCTGCTTCCTCCAGGAAGCCTTCCCAGATAACTCAGGTTGGTCCCAAGTCTCTTGGCAATGACCACCCTGTGAGGGTCCCTTTGTCCCTGACCCAGCCACTGGGGCCATGGAGGGAAGGGAAACATGCTGCTCTTTGGGAAGGGTGGAGTCTCGGGCTGCACACCTGGGAGGTGAAGTCGTGCTGCTGCAGCTGCCGGCCCTCCCGCAGGTCCCAGGAGCGCACGGTGTTGTCCAGGCCCCCTGTCCACAGTTTGGTGCCATCATGGGAAATGTCTATGCAGCTGGCCCCATCCGTGTGGCCCTGGAACTGCCTACAAAAGCAAGCAGGGAGGAGGGTGAGCCCTGGGAACCACAGATTGCCAGGTGGCAGCCATCGCAGGGGCATTCTGGGCAAAAGAGGAAATGGAGGCCCAGAAGGGTACACTATGCACACGGTCCCTTAGTGACCTTGCAGCAAAGATAGCCCCAGTCTCTTTCCAGCTGGACGGAAGGATCTTCCTCAGGGACAAGTCCCCTGAGAAATAGGGGGTGAAAAGGGGACCTCCCACCAGGCTTCTGAGACTGAGTCCCTCCAGGGTGGGCCTCTGGAGGAGGTGGAGCCAGAGGCTCAGGAGGATAAGGAAGGCAGGAAGACCCTGGGGAAGCTACTCGTGAGATGACCGATAAAGAGAATGCAGGCCCCACTGCCTTTAGGACACAGCTCCTCAGCCTGCACTGGACGCACCTTCAATTTGCCCTCTTCATCTATCTCTTCACCCCCACATGAACTACGGGGCTGAGGCCATGAACGCGCTGACTGATAGCATGAGTAACACAAACAACTTGTGTGTACAAGAGTAAACCGGGCTAGGCACCCCATCCACCTTTGCATGGCGGCGCAGTCAGAGGGAGATGCTCCCCTGACACTGTTTCACACAGGGAGAAACTGAGGCGCAGGGGTTTATAGTGCACTAGGTCATAGTGGAGGCAGGACGCAAACCCGTAAGTTTTATCCTGAGGCTTGTTTAGCCACCCCGAGACGTGGCTTCCCAATCTGGTCTCCTCCATCTGGTCTCTGGGCCTCTGCTCCCAGCCTCTCTGCTTGCTCCACTAACTTGGCGTCCACTTTCTTCCCAGAGCCTCTCCAAGCTCCTGGGCCCAATGGCCTCCATCCTCTGTCCCTCACACAAGGCAGGTGGAGCGGTCTTTTCACCTATGCATCCCTTATCCCAATGGTTCTGGCCACCCCACAGCGTCTCAGACAGGGCCAGCAAACAAGACCAGGCAGGATGGGTAAAAATGGCCCCAGGACCAGGCATGAATGCTCCCTCCTGCCGGCCTCACCTGACCAACGTCTGGTTGTGCAGGTCCCAGACGGCAATGTTCCCATCGCTGCAGCAGGAGAAGCAGACTTTGGCGTCGGGGCTGATGGCCAGGGCGTAACAGGCGGGAGCTGAGGACGTCAGCTCGGCCTTGATGCGGGGCGTGGGCGAGGCCAGGTCCCAGATGGTGAGCGTGCTGGCCTCACCGCCCACAATGAGCGTGCGCCCGTCAGGGAGCAGCTTGCAGGAGCGGATGTAGTTGTCCCTATTCTGGAGGGAGAAGTGGCAGGGCTGAGTGCTCCCTACTTCCCCTCCTGGGCACCAGGAGAGTCCTGTCCAGCAACACCGAGCACCCTCACCAGCCCTGCTTACAGCCTCCCCTACACCCAGCAGCTGCCAGGCTGTCCCCATTCCTCAAATTCACAACTCTTTGATCTTTCATGAATACCAGGAGGTCGGTATCAACCCCACACACAGAAGGCACAACTGGGGCACAGAGAGGTTAGTCAGCTTGCCTGAAGTTGCTCAGCCAATATGATACTGAGCTGGGTCCTGGGGCTCCCCTATGGCCCAGGCTGCCCCATCCTCCGACACCAGCTACAGGAGGCGCAGTGGCCCTGGGATTCTCACCAGGCAGTCCAGCTGGGAGATGGGGCTCTTGCTGCCCGGCTGGCTGATGTCCCAGATCTTCACGCAGCCCTTGCCACCTGTGTAGACGTGCCTCGTGGGGTTGCTGATGGTCACGGCACATACCACCTCCCCGTGGCTGAGTGTGTTGATCTGCCGGGCGTGCCTCGGAATGCCAGGGCCTGCCAGGGCGTCGTGGGGGAAGGGCACAGGCTGCATCTGCCCATCAGCGCTCACATGGAATGAGTACGCCCTGAAAAGCCGAGAACTGTCACTGCTGCCATCCACCCCTGACCCCTCAGAGTTCCCACAGGCCAGCCCAGGTCAACTGCACAGTCCCGGACTGGCTGAGACCACACCACTGCACTGAACCCAGTAACCTCATGTACTAGGACGGCTCCACCATGGTGGAGAGCGCTTAACAGACCAGCTTTGATTTTCACACCCGGTTATATATCCTTGCTCCAAATCAGATCGGAAACCCACAGGTGTCCTGGGATGCCCTTTCTCACCATCCACACATTCCCCCAGCATGCCGGCCCTGGAAAGGGCCTGGCTGAAATGCCACCTCT
This sequence comes from Callithrix jacchus, assembly GCF_049354715.1. Classification (NCBI taxonomy): domain Eukaryota; kingdom Metazoa; phylum Chordata; class Mammalia; order Primates; family Cebidae; genus Callithrix; species Callithrix jacchus. The sequence goes on from NC_133509.1 coordinate 17,106,481, forward strand.
TGCTTTAGGAGCCGGTGGTATTAGGGAAGGGGTCTGCTTGCCCCTCCAACAGCGAATGGACAAGTCCGTGTGGGAAGCCAGCCTGGCCCGCCTGCTGTTTGAGGCTCTGGTGGGTGCCCTCTCAATCAGCGTGATTCTCGTGGACAGTGAGAACACTGTGTCAGGCAGTGTCTCAGCATTATCTGCACGCTCCATCTTTTTGTTTCATAGCAACCCAAGGAGGTGAAGGGCCAGGAGAGTGTGCCCTCCACTGCTGACAGGGAAGGGCCTGCGACCGGCAGCAATGGGCCTTCCCAGCAGGTAGAACCCAAGGGAGTTGGGGAGGTCCACGGCAGCTCCGGGTGACTCAGCGAGGAGTGTTCCTTCTCCACCAGCCCAGTGGCCATGCACTTAGCACCCCTGTGGCTCCTCTGCTGGGGGAATGTCTGTAGGTGCTCAGAAGTGTGGCCTGGCTACAGTTTCATGGGGCTGCAACCAGGCTTCGGTGCCTCCAGAGAGACAGACACCTTCCCAAAGGGACATGCACCAGGCAAACCCGTGGTGGGGGTATGGGGGGCGTTGTTGGAAGTGGGGGTAAAGTGCTCTCTCCTGCCCACCCTACAAAGCATACAGTAAGTATAGCCAAAGCTTACGGTTTTCCTCCAGGAATGGAGGCCAGGCTTGAGGGGAGGCCTGTGGCCCGCATCGGGGGGTGAGGGTCAAAGCCAACCTGTAAAGCGAGGAAGACAACCCACTGTCAGCTGCGCCACCACACACCCCCAGCCCTGCCTCCTCCACCACCCACCCGGGTCCTGCCTGCACCGCTCTGCCACTTCATAACCCAGGAGACGAGCTGAGCAGAGCAGGACCCATTGACTGAGAGGAAACCCAGGCCCAGGAGGGCTCGTGACAGGGAGGGGCTGACAGTGTAGACCCCCACTTTGAACCAGCAACCTCCCTGTTCTACAAGGCAGAGCTGGCCCCTGCCCTGCTTCTTTCCTCTCCTGGGGTCACAGTGGGCCTGCCAGTGTAGAGGAGGCTGCCCTGGGCCCAGGAGGTAAAAGGAAAACCGTCTCCTGAAAAAGAGCCCCTCTCCTTGCCAACCCTCATTTTTCTTTTTTTTCTGAGATAGAGTCTCACTCCGTTGCCCAGGCTGGAGTGCAGTGGCATGATCTCAGCTCATTGCAACCTCCGCCTCCCAGGTTCAAGTGATTCTCCTGCCTCAGCCTCCTGAGTAGCTGGGATTACAGGTGCCTGCCTCCACACCTGGCTAATTTTTTTATCTTTAGTAGCAGGGTTTCACCATGTTGGCCAGACTGGTCTTGAACTCCCAACCTCAGGTGATCCAGCTGCCTTGGCCTCTCAAAGTGCTGGGATTACAGGCCTGAGCCATCGTGCCCACCCCCTAATTCTTGTTATTCATTCACCACAATATAAAGTCTTCTTATAACGACTAGTCCCATCTACGAGACCCCTGATATCACCTGACTCACCTTGAGATTTCCAGCCCCTAGAACCGGAAAGGCAGGTATCAAGCCTGTTTCTCAGACTGAAAGGGGAGGCTGCCTTAGGTGAGGTCACAGGGCAGCTCACAGGCCAGTGGGGTAGAAACCCAGGTCTGCTGGCCCCAAAGCATGTGCCCTTCCAGCCAAGTCTCAATTGCTTCCGATACACATTCTCCCCACATGGGCAGCTGCCTGGCCTCAAGACTCTAAGGTGCCCCTTATGGTGTGGGGAGCACCCCTCCAACTCCCACCAGTTCCCAATACCATGCCCAGTCCCCAAGAAAGGAGCCAAAAGGTCTACGTACAGCTCCAAAGCTCACCATTGGTGATCGGCCGTAGGCAGCAGCTGCAGCGGCAGCGGCGGCGCTCATCTGGGGTGGGATGTTGTGGAGACCAGCGTAGGCGCCAGGGCTGGTGAGGGACCCATTCATCTCATGGTGGCTCATCATGGCGAAGGGCGCCGCGTAGGAGCTGGTGATGGAGATGGGCGTGCGCAGAGCCGAGGCTGCGAGGGGGTGGGCATCAGGGAAGTGAGCCTCAGGTGGATCGGGACGTGGCCATGGCCGCCTCACCCAGCAACAGCTCTCCTGGCATTCTTAAGCTGCCTACTCCAGGCAGTCCTCTCAGACTGAACCCACCCAACTGGGATCCCTGCCTTTGAAGAGCCAAAGCAGCTTCAAGCTTGGCAGATGCACCCGCTTCTTTTTACAGAGCAGGATATGGAGAACCAAACGGGCTTGCTCAGAGCCTCACAGGACTAATGACAGTGGTGGGAACAGATCTTGGGATCCCTGACCTGTCCCACACTGCTTTCATATGCCTGGCCCAGAAGGGGCCCCAGAAACTTTGGCATCACCTCCTCCTCAAACCTGACCGAAGTCCCCAAGGGCAGGCCCTGGGAGACACTGCCTGGGCTCTATCCCATAGGTGTGCGGGGCTCCTGCCCTGGCCACGGCCAGACCCCCTCCCCCCAATCAGATCAACTTGGCCCATGGTGCCTACCCATTATACCTATCGGGTCCATGCCCGGAGGTTTGCCCGGCATCGACCGGAGCCCTGGGGTCGTGCTGGTGCCTGGAGTTGGGGCGTCATTCCTCGGGGTTGGTGTGTTGGACTTGAGCCCAGGGGTGGAGGATTTGTCGTTCTGAAGAGGGGAGATGCAGAGACGAGGGAGGCCATGAGGCTTCCATTCTCCTAGCAGCTGGGCACAGCTGTTACGGGTCCCAGCACGAAGCCCAGCGCCAGCCCCTTACGAAGCTTCTGCCAAATAGCCTCTCAATCCTTCTCCAACCTTGTTTGGCAGGGACTGGGGTGATCACTCCCATTTTCCAGACACAAAAACCAAGGCTCAGAAATGTGAACCCATTAGTGCAGGCCCAGCAGGCAGAGGAGGTAAACCAGGGCCAATCCTCCACCCAGTTTCTTCCACTCCACCCCTCTGTCTGTCAATCAGCACCCCCTAACCTCCCGTCCCTGCTGCTCCCTTCCCACTCCCATCTACCCAGACTCCACATACATGACCAAGGTCTTTGGTCTTGGAGGAAGGTGTGCTGCTGGAAGAGGCCACCGAGGCAGGGCTGGTGGGGGCATCCTTTTTCAGGCTACGGGCCTTGTCCAGCCCATTTTCAGGAGGGGAGTGTGCCGGGCTGACCCGGGGCGTTGGGGGGTCCTGAAAACAGAAGTGATATAGAGATGCACTGAGGGCAACAGCCAGCCTTGAGGCCTCCCTGCTCTGGGAGTGGGAAGGGAGAGGGCATGGCTGATGGGGAGAAAAGCTTACCTGAAAGACTGGGGTCCCCAAGGTGAAGGGAAGCTAACTCAACCATCTAGTCTGACTGAGGCTGGGGAGGGCAGAAGGGTGACCTTCCCAATGTCAATCACAAGTTCAGGACTCCAATCCGTGTGGCTGGGATTGGCTGAGTGTAGATGCTCTCCAACTCCTCCTACCCTGCTGAGGCTGAGCCCCTGGGGCTCACAACTGTCACTTCAAGATAGGGAGAGGAGTGGGCTGAGCTGACCTGGACGGAGGATCACAGGGAATCGAAGCTGGCCCCTACCTGGGACCTTTCGGAGTGTCTCTCCGGAGACCCACTTCGGGAGGCCCTTCGGGCCCATGAATGCTCGGACACCATACAGCAAAGTCCTGCCCTGATCCTCCTGAACCCCTGAGCCCCAAGACCCCTGTTCAGGCTGCCAGGAATACTAGGACAGACAGAACAGATCCCACCTCGGGGAGAAATAATCCCAAACTCAGAGGCCCAGGCCCGCTGCACCTGGGCCTGCCATACCTCATTGGAAACATCCACCACCAGGTCGTCACTCTTGTCCCCATCACTGTCCTGTGGCCAAGAGAGAAGACAACTGGTCAGTAAGAGGCCACGCTTTCCCCACCCTGACTGATCCCTAACCACCCTAGCCTTCTACAGGCCAGGACCTGAACCAGGGCCAAGCCCCACAGTCCATGCTTTCTCCTGCAGCCCTGCCCTTCAGCAGGCTCCATTCCAGCTCCACAGTCCCCAAGTATCTCCCCTAGACTAGTCCCCAGTTTGCTCCACTCCCATGCCCACTGGGCAGCCGTAGACACTCGCCCCATTGGAACAGTTCTAAGCCCCTCCCCCAACAGCCTTCCCTTCAACTTCTCTCTGAAGCCAGAACCTTCTTCCCAGCTGGTGTTACATTCACCATCCTTCAGTCAGTGTGCTGCTCTCACCTGGTCATTCCCACCCCTCTGTGTGGTAGGGTGACTCGCCTCCTCTCAAAGAAACATTTGAGTGTCCTTCAGGTATGCAGTGTGTCCAAAGCCACACAGCAGTCATGTGGCTGAAGAGGGCTGAGTACATATCCTCCCCTTTCCTCTGCCCCAGCTCTCAGCCCTCACAGACTGGCACAGGGCAACACGATGGTCATGCTTCCACTAGGGTCTCACGTGCCAGGGGCATCCCATTAAAGGGCTGGCAAAAGCCATGACTGGGAGACCAGGTGGGTGCATGCCTGGGGCAGACTGAGAGGACTGTAGGGTCTACATTTTGGGGGCACCGGGAGCAGCCCCTTAGAGCCAAGTGGGATTCTGGCAGCAGCAAGGGGTTGTTGGGCCATCTGTGGGAAGAGACCCCATGGAGGCCAGGACAACCTCCCCGTCCACCTGCGCCCCATGGTGGCTTGCATGCTCACAGAGTGTATGAACGTTAGTTACCCTAGCTCCATCCTCACCCTGCCCTCCTCAATGGGGCCACCCATCCCCGCCTGTGCTTCTCTGACTCACTGCCAACCCCAAGAGGACCCTGGCCATAGCTTGGGCCCTGCAGACACCCCTCGCCCTACCCAACAGAAACCCCAGCGGCGCCACCACGCCTCGCACATACGTATCGGCTCAAGCTGTCCTTCTCCTCCGCCTTCCGCTTCTTGGCTTCCATGCTGTAGTCCGCAGAGCCCCGGTGCTTCTCACTGGCCCGGAGGCTTTCCGAGGGTGACACGGAGTTATTCTGGAAGCAAGACAGTTCAGGGTTAAAACTCTCTGCTGCGTGTAATGACTCACACATCTGCACACGGCTAAGTGCAGGTGACACGGAGGTCAGGGGAGGGAAGAGAAGCTGAACTCCTCTCTGCCCTGCAGATGGTGGCTCCATCAGAGCCTCGCCAGGGAAGCCTTCCCCACTCCCCGGACTAAGTCCCCAGGGAGATGCCCTGGGAGCACCCCCAGTCCTCTTTTGCAGCTCTGCCACTGCTATTAAATAATGAACTCTGCAGCGAGCCGCCTGCCTTCTGGCCTATGAGACTACACTCTGTGAGGACGAGGGTCACCCGGGTCTCCTTCACCACCCATCTCGCGCCTGCCGCACTCATTTGCTCAAAGGAGGGATAAGTGGAATTTGCATTGAGTCTTGTAAGATGGATATGAGTTGACAGGCGGGAGCCATGAGAAATACTTCATCTGCTGAGCCCGACAGGAATGGGGAGATTGATAGGGAAGGAGGGCGTCAGGCAGCCACCGACTTCCCAGTGGAGATGAGCAGCGAGCGTTTGGAGTGAACACCCCCGCCTCCGCGGCAAGGCTGTCAGCAACTCCGGAGAAACACCAGGGTTGTCAAAAAACAAAAATGCAACGTCATGAAGCCTTTCCCTCTGATAGACAGGAAAAGGTGCAAGGGCAGGGACAGTGACTACCTTGGTAGCCATCACCAAGTGGGGACCCTGAGAGCTTGGCGAACCCCCCATTTTCATGAGTTCTCCCTCAGCTATAAAGCAAATGAGGATGAGAAGCCTTTGGGATGGGAGGCCTGGGAAGAGGCGAGATGGTGGAGCATTCCCGGGGGTTCAGAGTGGTCAGAAATCACCATGTGGCTGTTCCCACTGGGCTGGGGAGCAGGGAGGGAGGAGCCACTGGCAAGGGCACTGGCCAGCAAACCTCTGTGCACAGAGAATAACATCAGGACCAAGGCCCCTCTATGATACCGGTGAGGTTTACCCCCTCCTAAGTGCTCAAACTTAACCTTCACCACCCACCAATTTCTGAGCAGCTGCCCTGGGTCAGGCCTGGTGCTGTGGGCCAGGAGTGGCAGAATGAATGAGACACAATCCCTGCCCTCCAGGAGCTCATGGGCCAGTTATGATGGCACTGGAAGGAAAGGCCAGCCCATCCCAGGTCCCAGTCCCCATGCAACATGGAGAACAGAGGAGCATCTGTTCAGAAGAGAAGAGCATCAGAAGGCAAGTGGAATGAGGCTTCTCTTCTCTTCCCCACTTTCTCAGAGGCCAAGGCCACCTGGAGGGAACGGGACTGGGCGGTGCTCGGTGGGAATGGTGCAGCCACCAGCCTCAGAACTTAATTTCCTTTCCTAAGTCAGTTTCTGGGCAGTCCTTCCCTGCCAAGTTTCTGCCTGAAGCAAATTAAAATGGCAGAGTTATCAAGCCTTGAAGAAAAAATGGAGGTTATAATGGAACTGCAGCTCAAGCTTCCCCACAGCCGAGCAGGAACCGGGCAATGCGCACACAGCCGCAATTCAATTAGCTGCTGCAATCGCCGGCAGAAAAATCACCGTCATTTCATTTCATTTCCTCTGACGGTGGCGGCCACCCTGTGCTAAGCAGAAATGCTTCCAGCCCCTCGCGCCGGCTGCCCCTCACTGGCGGGCGGGCAGGGGAGGGGGCGTGTGGCTGCTCGTGTTTCTCTTTGCGACCCGGTGCTCGGCTCAGGAGAACAGCGAGCTCTTTCTTCTCATGCAGTCAGGCTGAAAACCCTCGCCGCTACCGGAGAGTCATGTCAGGCATTTAGCGGCATCGATCCAGCCCGCCTCTGGCTGGCAGTCGGCCAAAAAACTAAGTATTTTTTATTGCTTCGGCTAGGCAAGGAAATATGAATGAAGCTACCTCTAATTGGACTCCAGACTAACCCCTCTGGGACAGCTTCCAGCCCGTCCCCCCATCCCCCCTCCCACTCTGACACAGCCCTGTCCTTCCTGCTGTAGGCCTCATCTGTTGACAACCTGGTTTCCAAAGCCTGATTATTTCAGTCTACACCGCCCCTGACACCGTCGCTACATGCATGTGCACAGCCTCAGCTCCAAGCTGCCCACTGCTGCCTCTGCCCAGCGTCTCGATTCATTCCCGGTGGAGTCGCTGGTGGACCGTGTGTGCCATGCATGGACCTGAGAGTATGGTAAAAAGCCCAGCTCTTGGGGGTTCTCGGGGGTGGGGAGTGTTCTTTTAGCAGAAAACTTTCACAGATGGGGCACAGAGCCAGAAGCCAAGAGGGATGAGGATGCGATAAAGACTTACGCTCTTTAAAGAGTGCTGGGCCTCCCCGTCCCCGTCCAGTTCCACTGCCATTACCCAGGTAATGTGGATGCTCTGTCAGGTTATAATGAGTCTTCCTAAACAAAGCTGAGAGGCTGGCTGAGCTGGAATTACTCCCATGGCATGGATAAGGAAACTGAGGCTCCGTGAGGCCAAGAGAACTACACAAGGTCTCAAAGCTGGGACCAGACCTCAGCCTTACAATGTCCAATCCAGCCCTCCACCTACCTAGGCAAACTGCCTCTCCAAAAATGCTACTGTTAGAGGATCAGTACTGAGGCAGTGAACGTGGAATTTCAGCTTCAAGGACTCCTTTCGTAGATACCTAGCCATGAGCATGTAGGCAGGGCACGAGGAGACACCAGCCTCGCTGCTAACGGGAGGTTTAAAAAGTCAGCCTGGGCCGGGGGAGGGCCATGAAGGGAACGAGGTTGGGTTGGAAAGAGCTGCCCAAGGAAGCTGCTGTCTAGATGGTTAGTTAACTGCCTGACCTTCCAAGTCCTACTTAACACGAGGTAATAACCAAAGCCATCCTAACAGATTAGATGGCCCCAGATACAAGGACGGCGATGAGGAATAAAATAGCTTTGCTAATCGCTGGAGGATTTTTTTTATCCAGAATCCACTGCGCTTATTCAGAAGGCTTATTCACTTGAAACAGAACCTCGGAGCCTCAGTGTGATCAGAAAGATTTACAACAAATCTCAGAGCTGGCAGACACGCAGGCGGCCTGGCCTTAATGCTCGCCTGCTAGCACTTTCTTAAATGGAGTGAAAGCCCAGAGCAGGCAGAAACCGCAGGCATTTGAAGGGAATGAGGATGCAAGATCATACAGGAGGCATCCGAGCTGGGGGGGTGGGTAAGAACCTTGGCCCTGGACATGGGACACCTGGGTCCTAAACCCTGGGTTTAGCCCACGGACTCCACAAAGCCCCTCGCAATGGAAGACCCAGGGCTGGTCAGCTGACCTCTCAGAGTATCACCTCTCATCTGAAAGGGAGTTAGAGCTCATTTAGCCAAAGCTCTTCATTTGACAAATGGCAGACCTAAAGCCTGCAGAGATGAAGAGCTTCCACAACTGAAGGTCAGTCTCAACAGGTGACAGCAGCTCCCACCTTATGACAGTAACTACCCCTCACTCTGCCACTGCCACTATTGGCTCTGGACTGAGACATTAGCACTGAAGCCAGGTCTCCCAGCTCGGCACCAGTTAACACACAAAACCCCATTTCAACCCACAGAGCGGAACTGGGAACCCAGAAGCCAATTTTGGACACCACTGGGTCTCAGGCCCGTGGTTCTGGGAGCCCAGATCCCACCTCCTCTCAGTACCCACACACCCCTATGGGTTCCAGAGTGCCAATACTTACCGCACTGGATTCTCTCTCTTTGGGGAAGGAAGACCAGGACAGGAGGAAGGTCAGGCCCCCAAGACAAAAAGACAAAAAAGAAAAGAAAAAGGTCAGTCTAAGCCAAGCTGGCTTTGTGATTTGCTAATTCACTGGTTTTAAAACGGGCAGAAGGCCTGGATTGCTGTCTCCGTGGATCACCCAGGGCAGGGCCATTAGGTGGCATTTCCCGGTTTGGAAATTCGCCACCCCAATTCCAGTAATGCCCCTGCCCCTCCAGTCCCCTGGGGTGGGCAGGGGAGGCCTCTGACCCAGTTCTCCCTGTCATGCCAGAGGGCACCAAGTTCACTGTTTGGCAGACTAGGGTTCTTAAGGCCACAGGCTTGGGAGGGATCGTGCCATACAAAATACCAGTAGGACCTGGGAGTTAAGAACTTTATTGTTTAAAAAAAAAGTAGGGGAATTTAAGAGTGGTTTCTTTAATTCTGTTTTTGGAATTAACACCATTCTCTGATTCTTTGTCAGGATGCCCCTAAAAGCTGAAGCCTCTGATAATTTGCCCAGCTAAGCACTAGCTCCCCAATTCTGTCTGCTGGGGAGAGGTCCCCCTTCCTCTGCTAAGAGACCATCCCACCGTAAGACAAAAAATGTAGCCTCCAGTTCCTGGGACCGGCTACCGCCCTGTGGCCTGGGCCAAGGCAGGATGGTGACACACCAGGTCCCAAGTGGTCAGAAGGTGTTGGCTAGGTGCCCCAGTAAATACTGTGACTAAGGGCAAAGTGCATATGGCGGTAATTTTTGAAAAGGGTCTCCCAGGGAGCCAGACCCTTCTCTTTCCTGATGCAATGCACCCCGCTGAGGCCACGCTTGTTGAAGCTTCCGGGGTACTCATGGTAAGGTCTGTGGTAAAGGATCAGGGAAGAACTTCTGACTCCAGATGAGCTCTGACTATGCACCTTTCCCGGGTTCCTGCATTGGTGGGACATAGATGTAAGGAAAACACCCAGGAACCTGGCCCCTGTCCTAGAGAACTGATGATTTTGGTGAGCACAACACACTTTCCAGGGGTAGGATATAAGAGGATACTTAGCCGTGGCATCCCAACTCTTACTCTTACGGGAACTAAAAAAAGGGCCCTAGTGGCCGGGCGTGGTGGCTCACGAATATAATCCCAGCACTTTGGGAGGCCGAGGTGGGTGGATCACCAGGTCAAGAGATCGAGACCATCCTGGTCAACATGGTGAAATCCCATCTCTACAACAACAAAAAAAAAAAACCACACAAACCGAAAAAGAAAATAAGAGAAAGAAAAGAAAAGAAAAAAAAAAGGGGGCCCTAGTCCAACCAGGAAGGCATCCTGAAGGGGTGGACTGGGGCTGGCCCCTCAAGGACAGGCAGAGTTGTTGTTGGAAGATGGGACGGAGCTCCAGATGAACATCAAGGTCTTCAGGACACAGAATACCAGCTCCACACCAAGGATTAGGAAAAGGTGCATGGGACATGGATGGTGCTGGCTTCCATGAGCCAGGTCTTCAACAGATGACTCCAGATCTTTGCTAACTCCTGGTCCTAGGGTGACTGCATTTGCTGGTCCACTCACTGCAAGGCCTATGAGGGTCCACTCCACGTCCCCCCCACCCCGCCCTCTGGCCCAGCCCAGGCCCACCTCTGTGATCCAGTTCATGGTGGTTCTTCTCATCCTTCACCGTCAGGTGGGCCTGGCTGCCCAGAGCGCCCAGTGCCAGCAGCCCAGAGCTGCTCCCCGTCACCGGGGGGATTCCTGGAGGCTGGAGACCTGATGGGTGGGGTGGCAACTGGACCGGGGGGCCGTGTGTGGCATGGGAGAGGTGCTGCGCCTGGAGCTGCTGCTGCTGCAATGAAGTCGGTGATGAGTACAGCTGAGCCCGGGAGGGCAAGGGAGGTGTGGCCACCCTGGGAGGGAGGGAGGGAGCAGCTCTTCCCATCCCCCTCACTCCTTCATTGGGTGGGTAGCAGGGGGAAGCACCCCCAAAACCTTTGCCCCCAGCTCAGTCCACATGAATATCTCACTGAAGAAAGTCTGTTAATAGACTGCAATGTAAAGATTTATGTCTTCAAGCCCCCTTACCCCACACCCCAGTTTCAGGAAGAAATCTCTCAATGTTTGTTTCCAAGCCTGAGATAAATAATGCATGCATTAAAAAAACCACACAGTCATGGGGTTCCCTCTGAGTGAGAGGGATCCATTTTTAAGCTCACAGCACTGGTAGTGTTTGCTCATGCATACATGCCTTCAGCATTAGCGGCCAGCATCTCCCACCCCGAGGCTGGACTCTGGGGAAGACTCCTTATTTCTTAGGAACTCCAAGCCTGCTTTCCAGAGCAGGAGCAGGGCAGGTCATCACAGCAAAGGCCCCAGAGCCAGAAGAGCTGGGGGCCAATGGAATGAGAGCTAATGTCACCAGACATTAGTGGAAAACCAGGTAACTGCAAGAGCAGAGGCTTTGGAACTAGACAGATAGGACTGAAACCCCAGCTCTGGCACTTCCTAGCTGTGTGGCCTGGGGCAGGTTACTTCAAGTCCTTGAGCCTCAAATTTCCTTATCTGTAAAGAGGGGAGGCAACAGACCCCAGAGAATTATTGTAAGATAATGTATGCAGCACCTCATGGCGCACAGCTACTATTCATGAAGCCTCATGGCAGTAGCTAACATTTACAAAGAGTTTAAAATGGATTCCCGAACTCTTCTTAAAACTTGCCATGCAGCAAGTCAGAATCATCTTCAACAACAATGCATTTCTCTGTCTCCTCCCCAGGACTCTGCGGCCCTGGTTCCAGAGGCCCAAATTCCCTACTCAACACTAGCGTCAGGGGCTTCACTCTCCTCTCCTTCCACACACCCAACTTCTCCACTACTGCAGAAGTTAGGTGTGCTGGTATCCACCTATGCAATGCATCTTTCTTTTCAAGTAGTGGAAGAGAAGAGAACCAACATTTGCTGAATGCCTGAATGAATGCCTGGGCACCTTCCAACCACCTGGCCAGGGAGGGGTTGTGCCCATTTAACAGATGCTTAGAGGGCTGGAGTAGGCAGCCGGTAATTGCCCAAATCCCACCACTAGTAAATCTGTCAGTCACCATCCTCATCCAAAGAACATTCGTTCCTAAAAAGATCCCCAAAGCAGGTGGGGTTGGTGGAGAGTGCCATACAGAATAGATCTAAGAAGCTCCCAGATCTCATGCCTTACTGAGGGAGCTCACCTGTCAATATGAGATGGCTTTCTGGCAACTGTGAACAGATAACAGAACACAGTGAAGGCCCATGGCTCCAGCAGGAGGAGGCAGTAAGTGTCTCAGGTTATGGATAAAGGGCCCTACCTAATCTCCCCCAGCTAAACTGCAAACCGCCCCCCTGGCCTCATCCCAGCCACAGTAGCCATGGCACTGCTGGCCCCAGAGGGCTCCCTTTATCAGTTGTGGGTGAAAGGCTGGCACTATGGCCATCGCTCAAAGCTGTCAGAGTCTCCGTGATGTCTGTTGCGAGGCAGTTCATGGGCACTGTCCCAGGGTGGGCTGACCCCACATCTGCACTGAGACACTATGGCAGATACAAAGCTACGGGGGCCCCTGGAGCCAGCATCACATAGTCTAATACGGAGATCCAACCCCTCCCAGCTAAGAAACTCCAGCTTCTCTCAGATGGGAGCTTACTCTGAGCTCCTCTACTTTTTCTTTTTAAAGAAAATGTAATTTTTTAATATCTTATTACAAAACTAATACATGCTCATTTTAAGAAAATACTAAAAATAAGTATATGTTAAAAAGTTTTTTTTTTAATTGCCCTTCAATCCTACCCTCAGAAGATTCTACTGTTAATCTACCTAGGTTTTTCTTTATGAAAATCTACACATTTCAAATGTATTTCTGCAGAAATTGACTCTTGTGAACCATACTACTATATAGCTTGATTTTAATTTAGGAATGTTCTGAAAATTTTTTCTTGTCCTTTTTAACGGCTACCTAGTATTCCCTTATGTGGTTGAACAATACAACATTATCTGGATACCCGGTTTTTAAAACGAGTCTCCAGTAGGGCCCTGTGGTTCCAATTGCTGGTAGGTCCATTAATTCTGCTGGTGATAACTATTTAGTAAAATCCCAGAAAACAAGGGCTGAGGTATTTAATCTGCATTTTTTTTTTTAAGATGGAATCTCACTCTATGGTCAGGATGGAGTGCAATGGTGCCATCTCGGCTCACTGCAACCTCTGCCTCCCGAGTTCAAGCGTTCAAGCGATTCTCCTGCCTCAGCCTCCTGAGTAGCTGGAACTACAGGCACATGCCACCATGCCCAGCTAGTGTGTGTGTGTGTGTGTGTGTGTGTGTGTGTGTGTGTGTGTGTTTCAGTAGAGACGGGGTTTCACCATGTTGGTCATGATGGTCTCGATCTCTTGACCTACTGATCCACCTGCGTCAGCCTCCCAAAGTGCTGAGATTACAGGCGTGAGCCACCGCGCCAGGTCTTAATCCGAATTTTATAGTGCAGAGCCAGTAAGATCACTGGAGGAAGAGGAAGGGGAGGAAGGCTTCAAAGATACAGGTTTGCTGCCTGCAGACACAGCTAACTCCTTTCAGGAACAAGTCTGTTTCTAGAGAAAATGCGCATTCAGCATTTGTCCCCAAGGAAAGACCGAGCTGAATAGCTCCACACACCCTGACTTATCTTACCAGGTAAAGTCTCCTCTCCTACGCAACCTTCTAGGCTCAGCTTTGCCCAGTTCAAAGGCCATCTCCCCTGGACACCCTCCCCCTCATACTGATCAGAATGGATTTCTCTGTTCTAAGAGCTCTAACAGCTCAGACAGTGGAGCCAGATAAAATAAGGCGGACGTCAGCTCTATCCTTCACCAGATGTGAGTCCTTGGACTAGTCAGCCAGCCTCTCTGGGTTGTGCGAGGACCACCTATGTGACTACAGGTAAAAACAGCAGGTGCTCAGTCAACCTTAGCAAACACTACGGATGGATCCCAGGTGGAAACGTTTCTTTCGCCTTTGTGCACTGCTTGGCAACCTGTGGGTACCAGGAACAGAGACTGTGTCTTCTCCATCCTAGCACCTGTAACAAAACAGTGCCTGGCGTATTTGCTCAGTACATGTCTTCTGGGTGAATTCGTGAACATTTTGGAAAAGGTACATGAAGAGGCTGAGAAAGAGTGCCCACAGGTGCCAGCCACCTCCCAGCTCCACGCCTCCCTCTAAGGCCCAATTAGATGCAGCTGGAACGGTCAGTTGGGACAGGAAGCATCAATGGGGTCATGAGGTGTCCTGCTTGCCCAAAACATGAACTAGTGAACCAGCATCAGAATCCTGGACCCGAGGCAGCGGCGGCCGTGTGGCAGACAGTGACTTTCGAAGCTGTTAAGCATCCAAGGCTGAGAAGCTGGTTTTCAGCTTCAGTGTAGTCAGGTCGGAGCGTCCTCTTTGCAAAAAAGAGAAAAGGAATCTCCCAGGCAAAACTGAAGCGTTCCTTATCTTTGAGGGCAAAAGCAACCAGCTGCAAAAAGCCAGAAACTCCCCCGAGGTCTCCTTGGGATGGTTGAAAGGCACAGCGGGGACCAGCCCAGCAGACTCTGTGAAGCAGGGACAGGAGAGCCAAACTCCAAGGCTCCCTCCTCCATGTGAGAGTAGATGCCAGGGTTGTCGGGTGGAGGGTGTGCCAATAACAGTCATGGGTGGGTACAACAGAGAGTGAAATGAAGATTTTTCCCTGACAGGTCTGGGGCCAGCTGGCAAGGCCTCCACCTGACCCCGTCCCTATCACAGCTCAGCACCTCCGCAGGCAGGCAGGCAGACAGGGCCCAGCTATCCTCAGGCTGTATTCCTATCCCCTGCAACACGTCTGCTGGCTTCAGAGCACAGTGTGCTCAAACATAGTGATGTCTGAGTGGGAGGATGATACTGTTTTCAACTGGGTAGCTTTCCCCATGGCAGAGAAATGGAATCGGTTCCACAAGCTGAGACCGCCTGTCTCCAGTATATACCACTCCTTCCAGTATGGGAACTTCTCCATCCACAACATGAAGGAAAGTCAATTCTCCCTTGTACCCCTGACCCCAAAGAGGGGCTAGGAGTCTGGAACCAGGCCACGCCTGAGCGTTCACTTTTCCCTGCTTGAACAGCTCCTGCCAGAGCACAAACGAGCCAAGGAACCTGTACTCCACACAAGTGATAAGTGCCCATGGCCTGGCTCAGAAGATGCGGTCACTTCCAAGAGAGGAGGAAGGGAAGATCTTGCTTGCAGCCTATGTCTAATTGGATTACACACATCACGCCTTATGCCTTCGCTGGCTGGTTGAATGCTCCGTTTCTCAGGTTCGCGATTTGGAATGAACTTAGTCAAGTTGTCTAAGCATTTCCAGAACCAAGGCTGAAAGTTCACTTTCCAGAAAGTGAACGCTTTCTGCCCTCCATGGACAGGGAGAACAGCTCCAGGCCTCTGATTGCTCCATCTCTTTCGCATCGCTCAGGGGGCACCACAGCCCCACGCCCATTGAGCTTCCGGGTTTGGTAATAGCTTTTAGTGCTCACAACAACCCTTGTGATCCCCACTTCAGAGAGGGCGAACTGGCTTGGGAGGCGGAGCAGCTCCACCAAGCCGGCAGCAACCAGAGCCCAGACTTAAATTCAGTGTTACCTCCCTCCCCCACGGCTGCCTGGCTCAAAGGCGGATCCCAAGGCACGCTCTCTTGGCCATCCGTTCCCCTCACGTAAAATCCATTCAACTGAATTCAGCTCATCCACATTCTGGAGTGAATGCAAGAACCTTAGGTATGGCTTCAAAATACCCTGTGTATTTTGTGACAAGGGAAGCTTTCTTCCCTCCCTCCCACTTAAAAAAAAAAAAAAAAATCAAGTCGATGCTCTACGACATCTTCCCTACTGTTAATTTCCTAGGGAATGCAGACCAAATTGTCAGTGTGGTCAGTGGGTGAGCAGATGAGAGCCCCTTCACTTTCCAGTCCAAAGATCTGGGCCACGATACAGCAATGGAAAAAGAGGGTTCCAGAAATGGGTGATAGATACATCAGCTCACCAGGTCTTAAATCTGCTTGGGAAAGATAGATACTGCCTTCTGCAAGTTGCTGACCAAGGGTCAAATTTCCCTCCTCATGCTCAGGAATCTTATCCTTCTCCATAGCCCCTGCCATTCATTTATCCAAGAAGCATGTAACACAAACAGGGCTATGGTAACCAGGTCTTGCCAGGCCACAGCTAGAAGAGAGACCATCTTCTACCTGTCTGCCCTCGGTGGACCCCTGAGGTCCAGCAAGGGAGGGGGCAGGCTTGACTGGAAAGCCCAGTTCCCTTGATCTGTCGTTCCTTCCCCTTTCCAGACACACCACCCTGACCTCGGATCCTGCCTTTTCTTACCATCCTCATGATCAACACGCCACCAGCTACCTCCCTGCCCATGCCAGAGGCATTTGATTTCTCTTTGAGTTGGGCTAAGCCACGACCTCAGACTCTTTCAAATCCATAAGCAAGAAGGTCATTAAATGAGTAGGGAGATGGAGAAACTGAGGCCCAGAGGAAGAAAGTGACTTGCCCAAAGCCCTTCCTCTAAGTCCTAGACGAGGGTGCCAGCTGCGTTTCCTTCCAGAGCAGCAAATCCAGCAGTGCCGTGGGGGCAGCCACTGGTAGCTGCCAAGAGCCTCCTAGGACCCTCCTCTCCTGCCCTTTCCTGCTGGGGCCAGGGTGCCTGCCCTTTTGCTCAGCCCATGGCTCTGCACCCCCTGCCTTCCTTCTCTACCTGGCTTCCCAGAGGCGGCTCAGCTGCAGGCTTGCTCTCTGCTCTCCTCGAGGAGGAGATAAAGAACGCCCTGACTAGCTTAGCGACCTCCTTCGATAGAGTGCAGTCAAGCACGGCTCCCCAGCGCGAGCACGCCTCGGCTGTCCGTAATTCCTGCCTTGTGAGGCTCTGTCAGGCACAGCGATTAGACGGCTGCCTGCTTAATGACAGGGCGATGGCTGCATTCACTCAGAGCTGGAGAAGCAATTACCTTGAAAATGGGGGTCACAGGCCCCACTCGTTGGCTTTAATTGAATTCCAATGTCTGCCTCGGGCTGCCTCGACCTAACTTGGAGCTTCCTAAATACTACTTAAAGGAAGTACAGCTAATCCAAGCAGTGCTTCTCCCTCAATTTTACTCCTTTCTTAAAACTTAAAAAAATATATTTTCATAAGAGGATTTTAATTCCAAAGATTGAGGTAGAGGCGGAGAGGAGACCCTGCTGTGGTCACGGCAGGGGTAGGAGAACTTCACCTGGAAACCTCAAGAAGATGGTTAGACAGGAGATGGGGGTGAGGAGCTGGAAGAGGAAAAACTTCAGAAGACAGAATTCACAAGCTATGTCCTGTCCCTGCAGCCCCCTGCTACCACTAGCAGCAGAACCACCAAGCTAAGAGCCAGGCACTGAGACAGAGGACACAGGCCACCCTCCAGGGCTCTGCCGGGGCCAGGGGAAGAGCCCTGAGCTGCGAGTCAGCCACCTGGGACTCTGGTCTAGCTTTGCTCCTCAACATCATAATCATTTCCTCTCTCTCTAAAACAAAGGCACTGAGCTAGATCAGTTGTTCTCAACCAGGGGCCATTTTGCCTCCTACAGATATTTGGCAACGTCAAGAGACATTCTGGGGTGTCACGAGTGTGGGGGGTATGATTGACCTCTGCTGGCTACAGGCCAAGGATGCTGCTGAACATCCCACAATGCACAGGACAGCAAAGAATGATCTAGCCCCAAATTTCAACAGCGTCAAGGTTGATGATCCCTGGGCTAGATGATCTCTGAAGATACTTCAAACATTAAAATACCATGATTTGCCCTCTTGGGGTGCTGCCTTCCAGCACCGAACACTTCTTCACACTCCAGTTTCAAGACTCTTCTCTGCCCATTCTACACAATAGGCCAGGATTCAAACCAGGCCAATGCTTACCTCCCCCACTACCTCCAAGCAGCACTGAGCAGTGTCCCTGTGGGCTCAGCCCAGAAGGACAAACCCATTGGGCTGCCTTCACCAAAGGACTCTGCAGCCATCACGGGTCCTAACGGCGTGATGGAGGGTGGGTGTCCATGTGTCATTCCAGGATTCCAGCCTCCCAGCATTCCTGGTAGGAGTCAGGACTGCCCAAAGAGACGAGCTGGTGTACCCTCTCCCTTTACAGATATAGGAACTGAGGCCCAGGGAAGAGAAGGGACTTGCCAAAGGTCACGTGGGGGAAAAACAATGACTAAAACATGGACCTCCAGGTTTCTGCCCCAGACGGAAAAGTCAAGAGTCATCATCATGTTTCCCATCAAGCAGAAGAAAATTCTGGAGCCTTCAGTTCCACCTTGAAATAGTGACTTCTTGTAAGAACAGAAAGAGGAAAGAAGACGAACCAGGTTCCCAGAATGTTAGGGTTGAATCAGCCCATTGCTTCCTGAGCCTAACTACACTTCAGAATGAACTGGAAATCGTTGCAGACTCCCAGCCCTTTTCCCAGACCTACGGAAAAGACGACACATCTGTACTATCCAGAGGCTCCTCCATGGATGGGCAAGCAGTGATCCCACCCACTCCCTTCATTTTAGAGATAGATGTAAGGTGGACAGTTACACCCCAAGGTAAGAGCTTTTCCCAAAGTCACCCTGAAAAGACTTTTCTTCCTCAGGGGCTTATCTTAAATACGCTAGCCTCACACCAAAGCAGCAGGCAGGAGGGAGATGCCACTTGAACCTAAGAAATCCATTAAACATACAAGCCAGGGAGGCCCAGCTGCCCCTTCCACGAAGGAGCCAGTCCAGAAGTACGCCTCACAGAGCACTCTTGGGTATGTTTTCCTATGTAAGGGGGACACGGGACTTCTAGAAGGTCACGAAGACCAGTCTAGGCTACCCAGCTGGAGTTCACAAGCCTCCATCACGAGTGCTCAGCTGGGCATCTCCACTCATGGGACAGCAAGACGCAAACCCAAACTTCACAGCACGATGCACATCAACAGTACAGCAGAGACTGTTCTGATCCCAGGCGGCCAAAGAAGGGCAGACTTCTGCCAGGGAGGAGGCAGACAGGCCCCGGGGGAAGTGTGAGAAGGTGGCCAGGCACTGGCCAGTCAGCCTGGCCTTGAAAGTGACCCTAGGCCCCTGCCCTCCTCAATGGCAGGGACACCAAAAGCCAGTGGAAGATGAGGCAGATGGCCAAAGTGGTGGATTCGAGGCATGCCTGGCTCCCCTTTAGTTTGAGGACTAGGAGGCAACTGGGGAGCAAATGGGGAAGCAGCCCCACATGGGTCCAAGCCTTTGGGATGCTTGCAGAAGCCGGAGCCTTGGGGCCGCCATTCTTTGAGGCCAGCTAAGGTCAGGGTCAATCTCTGGTTATGGTAAATGAGAGGAATAAAAGGGCTATACACACGGTAAGAGGCAGATTGGGGAGTCCACGTACCCCGATGATGGCGTTCAGCTCCGTCATGGTGACCTGCTTGGCGCGCTCCACTGCCTGCGCCACCTGCTGCTGGTGCTGGAGGGAAGAGCGCACGTGTTAGGTGCAGCCACCCTCCTGGACGGAGGAGGTGACAGGCTGCGCAGCACTGGCAGGGCCTCTCGGGGAGAGCAGACAGAGGAGCCCCCACTGAACACAGGGCACAAGGATGCAGGAGGGTGACGGGTGATTTCACTTTCTCTCTTAGACGTTTTTCAATGAGCATGTATTACTTTTGCAATTGAAACTTCCTTTTAAGTTCTAAAATAAAGATGGATGCCAAAAGATGGCTATTAGTCAACCACGTGCACACAAATTTTTCTATGCAATTTGCATATGAGCTGGGTATCAGATGATGCATTACAGAATGATCACTAATTTTCTAAACACAGTAAGAGTACTGCAATCATGAAGGAGGGTATCCCTATTTTTAGGAGATGCAGTTCTATAACTATATAGTTAGCGGTGAACTGTCAGGATATGTGCAATTTACACTCAAAGGATTTGGGGGGAAAGTGTGTCTATATACACCTTATCCATATCTGTCTAAATAGAGAGAAAACAAAGTATGTTTCCAGATAAACAGATAAAGAAGAAAAAGTAGCAAAACAAACCCTAATGTAAACTATGGACTTTGGGTGATGATGTGTCAATGTAGATTCATCAGTTGTAATAAATGTACCCCTCTGGTGAAGATGCTGATAGTCAGGGAGGATATGGGAAATCTCTGTGAACCTAAAACTGCTCTTAAAAAAATAAAGTTTATTAAAAAAAAGTTGTTGCATTAATTCCCTTTCGCTTTGAGGTAGTACCAACCACATACACAGCTGTCTCCCCTACTGGGCCGCAAGCTCTGAGGCCATTGATTCTTATATATCAATTCAGTCATTTATTGGTCACCGCTCTGTGTCCAAGACCCAGGAGTCTGTGAGGGAGCTGTCATGGTCCCAGCCACTGAGGGGGAGTAGAGGGCAGGGCATGCCCTGTCTGGAGTGAAATCAGGGGACAGAAAGAGACCCTGCTAACGTCGGCCTAGCTGTCTAGTCGACACCAGGGAGCTTCTTTGGAGACATGTCTCTCAGATCACCCACTGACCCAGCTGCTGCCCCAAATGGAGGTCCCTTGGAAGGTGTGCTTAGAAGGTGACATGACCATCTGGTTATGCTCTCGGCAAGGGCACTCTCTGTAGCAGGGACCAAGGTCCCCTTTGGGCTGGGAATGCTAGTTTGGATGGGAAAGAGGCACCCACTGCCCACTGCTGGTTAGGTCGCATGCCAGAACCCCCACCTCTGGACACAGGCAATGGCAGAGAAAACAATTCTACCAGAAGAAGGAGCAAACCGTCCCTCTGATGTGGCCCCCTGCCCCCAGACTGGCCAGAGAAGGCTCTGGAAATCTCCAGGTTGTCAGCTCAGTCAGTATGAATAGACAGGGGCTGGGGCTGGGGCTCAGGCTCCAATGAGACCCCACCAGCCACTGGGCTGATTTGGAAAGAAAAAGAAGAAATAATAAAGGAAGGTCTTACCTCTTGTGACAGGAAAGGCATGATCTGTGCTAAAATTGTGTTCAGTCTCTTCGCAATCTCTGTCTGCAAAGGGAAAGAGACCACATGAAGCTGAGGCAAATAAATCAAGCCACCGAAATGTCACAGACCAGTGGAAATGCAAACTCCCCCCAGACCACAGCCCCCCTCCACTGGGCTCCATGCTTTCTGGTCTCAGTCCACCTCCGGCCAGGAGGTTCTAGCGAAATCCAGAGCATGAAGAAATCTCTTTCAACCCCCTTGCAGCCAGGCTGCCTACATTTTGGGGAGCTCCAGTTTCCATCAGAGGTGGTCTACATGTTTGGTTCAGAATACGGTTTGCATCCTCTGGATAGAATCCCTAATTAAAGCAAAATGAAATAAAAATCACCCCCCAAAACCCAGCAAAATCCATTGTAAGAGTGAAACGGAGGTTAGTGAGAGAGGAACTGCTTTGCTTGCTGGTGCCCCATACCAACAGGACTCGAGCTCTCAGACAAATGGGACAGAGCTGATAAGTGGCCCCTATGTGGCAAAGGGTTCCCTGGGGTAGCCTCTCCCTCATCAAGACTAATCCCTCCCCCAATATTTGCTACCAGCCTGAAATCCTACTATTAAGCCTCTTTCTTTTTTTTTTTCTTTTCCATTGAGATAGGGCCTCACTGTCACCCAGGCTGGTGTGCAGTGGTGCGATTTTTGGTTCGCTCAGCCTCGACTTCCTGGGCTTATGATTCTCCTGCCTCAGCTTCCCAAGTATCTGGGACTAAAGGTACACCGCCATGCCCAGCTAATTTTTGTATTTTTGTAGAGACTGGGTTTCACCACATTGTCCAGGCTGGTTTTGAACCCTTGGGCTCAAGCGATCTGCTCACCTTAGCCTCCCAAAGTGCTGGGACTACAGGCATGAGCCACCACACTCAGTCAACACATCATTTTTTGAAATATAGCAATTCCTTGTCTAAGAAGCTGCTCAGACCGTAATTCATTAGATCCCTAATCCCTCACAGAAGTCAATCTTAGAAAGGTAGAGCAATTCTCTGCCTCATCTCCCAACACCCCAGAAACGACTGCATTTAGAAAATCAACAGTTTCCAGCAGCATCCTGTGCAAACTTTAGATCTCAGATCAAGAGTGGTGCTAATGGGTTAACTGAGTCCAGACAGAAAGGCCTAGAACCACTGACAGCCGACTCTCAGAATTGCTTTTCTTATCTCATTCTGAATCTGAGCCTGCCAGGACTGAGGTCCCAGAGCTGGCTTCAAAGCTTTCATCAGCTCATAGCAATCTTTCAGAGACAAAACCATGACAACAGCCTTTAAAAATCTGTGATCATCTGCATGTCAAATGATTCTGGATGAGAAATCCTTGCGCACTTAAAATAAAAACAATGCCATCCGAAGGCGTACAAATAGACCCTAGACTTCAGAAGAATTCCTGGGGCTAACACCCTCCACCCCCTCCACCCTTGGCCACTAAAGAGGACGCCTCTGGTTTGTGGACAGGCAGGCCATCAACTAGAGAGCCTTATGGGCTTTGCAGGCCTGCGTCCTGGGCTGCCAGCCACAGTGGCAGGGCTCGCCAACCTACAGAGCCTGTCCGCTACAGTGGGGGGTCCTGGCGGGGAGAGGCCGAGGGATCACTACTGTCAGCTTTCTGCCTGGAACACTCTAGCTCCTCAGGAACAGAGTCGGTGTTTCCCAGCTGGCACCACTGTTGGCATTTGGGGAGAGACAATTCATGCTGTGAAGGGCTGTCACTCATATCCCAGGCCAACTGTGTCAACAAGGGCCCCCACTTCCAAACTGCCCAGCTCAGACCCACTGGGACTCCATATTCACACATGTGTGGGGCACTCGAGCCAGGACACCATACATCAGGGGTTCTCAAACAGCATGCTATTGACGTGGGGTCAGATAATTCACTGATGTGTGAAGCCATTCTGTGCACTGCAGGGCCTTTAACAGTATCCCTGGCTTCTCCACCCGCTATACACCCATCATTCACACTCTAAGGAACCCAGGAGGATCACTAAATAATCACTATATAAATTATCTATCTAGTTAAGTGGGAAGAGCTCTCCCAAACAGTCCTTCCTCACTCTGCTTATTTTTTCCTCGCCTAAATCGACAGGTAGTAGAAACAGGGAATGAAGTGTAAAGGTCCAGGTTGGATAGGGCAGGAGTTCTGGAAACAAGCATAGGCTGCATCTCACTCCAAACCTGCACATAGTGACAGGTGCGCTCACCTGTGCATTCAGCGCCAAATAAGCATCGAAAGACAGGTTAGAAACAAAAATAAACAAAAGAAACCAACCTTACTATTTAGGAAGCTCAGGTCCAAGGCCTGTTATCTTAAACAAAGATAGAGTAGTGCCTGGCACACAGTAGTTGCTTCATAAATGTCTGGCCCAAAGAATAACATCACCGGCACCCCCCACATTTATTGAGACTTCACATTGCAGTGGCCCCTGGCTGCAGATCTGGGCCTGCCCCAGTGTGGGCAGCATCTGAGGGAGGGGTCGTGGTGGATGGAGTGTTGACATACAACCGGCTGGTAGGTGGCCAGTGGCCCAAGCCCTTCACCAACAGGATGGGGTGGCACCTGCAAGCCAGGCCAACTGCAAGTCACCTAGATGGGTCTCTGGCCACTGGCCCTCCCCATGGCCAGAAAAGCAGGGGGCAAGCTCAGAACATCCTCAGTCACGCTGGCCTCCTCGGCAGCGATCTCTCAGTCGCCATGGGGTAAGGGGACAGGGTGATTATGAAAAGGTTCTGGCTATGGCTTCCTTCCACTGGCAAACAGTGAAGGGTCAGGGTCTTGGGAAATGACATTAAAAAAAAAAAAAAAGTAGCTGCCCTTCCCCTTCCCCACACCCTTCAGCAAACAGTTGGCCAAAGGCTTCCCACAAACAGGATCTTCCCATAGGGCTGGTCTGGAGCACAGCCCACTCTGCTTATGAGGACAAGGGATCTCCTAGGCTTTATGTAGCCATCCGGCCACCAGGTGACCACAGCTGGGTGGCCCAGGGCAAGTTCCCTCTCATTCTCGCCCGTCCACCCTCCTAAAGTAGTTCCTGCGTCCCAACATCACAAACAAGCATCAAGTGAGGAACAACACCACGCAGATACAGAACCTTCCAGAAGCCTGGGGTAGTGGCGTTCGTTCAGGCTGTCTTTCCTGAGGCCCACGTTCGATGAAGAGAGGCCTCTCTGAATGACAGGAAGGCCTCTGGCACATCACAAGACAGAACCGTGTAGGGTTGAGGCAGGCAGAGGGGAGGGGCTGGGTTTCCAATGGGAGAACCTCCCAGTTCAAGGTAAAAGTTCTCCCAATGGAAACCCAGCCCCTCCCCCTGGGAAAGGGATATGGAGCAAGCACTTCCCATCTCTCCCAGCTGTCGCTGTGCCATCATCTGCTAGTACCCTCTTGCAGAGGTCTCCCCACTAAGTGGAAGCAGGGACTGGGCCTCCCTCATCTCTACACAGGCTGCCCAACCCTGAGGACGGGCTCCGTGCACTCTGCAGAGTGGAAGTATGAACAGGAAAGCTTTTCACTCAATATTTTTAAGAAATGTTTACTTTTCGGAGGGTGGCGCTTGGGGGAGGGGAAGTTCCTGGAAATGGAAAGTTGGCATAACAGAAACGCTCCTAACAGTAATGACCGCTGACATCCACCCACCCAACTCA
Organism: Callithrix jacchus; assembly: GCF_049354715.1. Classification (NCBI taxonomy): domain Eukaryota; kingdom Metazoa; phylum Chordata; class Mammalia; order Primates; family Cebidae; genus Callithrix; species Callithrix jacchus. The sequence goes on from NC_133509.1 coordinate 17,130,813, forward strand.
CCACGTGTGCATCCGCAATAATCCCACAGAGAAGGCGCTTAACACCTCCATTTCTCAGACAGGGAAACTGATGCCCAGCCATGAAGTGACTTCCCTAAACGACTTCCTAGCAAGAAGCCAAATTCTGATATTTCCAGAGAGCTTAGAGAAATATTTTTGAAAGAAAAACCACCATTAGGGTTAATAATTGACAGCGCTTCTGATTAGAACAGCTGTTAAAACAGCACTGGCTCCAACTCAAACAAGCCCTGAACATCAGTTCCAAAAAAGGAAAAAAAAAAAAAAAAAAAAACAAGACGTGTGACCTCAACAATTGGAACAGGTCACAAATCACAAACTGGAACGCCATCACACCTGGAAAGTTGCTCCTTTTGATAACTCAGCGCAATCCGTTGTTATCAATAAGGCGGCTGCAGCTCCCAGAGGCCGACCTCCATCCTTCCCTCCATCTCGGTCTCGGAAAGCCAGGTCTTCAGAAGCGAACCTGAGAGGTGGTGGGAGGTAGGAAGACGGCTCCCTTTGGAAAGCACTTTGGAGAAGGTGTTCGGGGAGGCTGGTGCCGCCTTTGTAAGTTTCTTTTCAAGTATGGTTCAAAGCAGGCGGCTTTGTTGGTGGAAAAAAACATCGTGCCTGAGAAGGAACTAATCTACTAGATACACACAGAGAAGCAGTTCAGAGAAACGGGCACAGAGGTCCCACTACATTCAGAATCTGCACTACCGACTGGGCGCTGGGAGTAACATCTGCCCTGCAACTCTGTGGAGGTTGTTAGGCAAATAAATGACAGAACACAAGATAGTGGGGGGCAAGTGTAATTTCCCAGAGAGCAATCTGTTCCGTGTGCCTTCCGAGCTCCCATTTGCATGATCATCTCCTCATTAAAGCAGGACCTCTGAACATCTTGCTGTAAACCAAGGCTGCTTGAGCATTCTAAAAGTCGATTTCTCCAATCACACTCTGGCATTCAGGCTTGCCGCTACTTCAGGCCATCCTTGGCCCTCGACCCAAGACATAACTTAAGGGAGATGGAGCCTGCTCTTGATCCACACCCCCCAGCAAGCTCCTGCTCCCGGGCTTTCAGCACCCAGCCAGACGTTGCCTTTATTTTTTATTTAGGTGACTGTGTTCAACACACCGGTGAGAGCTACTTCCATCTGTTAGTTTTAAACTGCCCTGTCGTGTGTACCTGTGGACTCCGAACGCACAATGCCTTTTAACCTCAGCCAAACAAAGATAAAAGAAAACTGCCCCTTTCGAGAGCATGTTCTGCTCCAATGTTATGCAGAAATGACCTGGTTTTACCTCTAACTCTGCCTCCATCTAGCTGTGTGACTCTGGGCAAATCACTTCCCTTCTCTGGACATTAACTTTGTTGTCTGCAAAATGAAGGAATGAACTAGATCACTTGTAAGATCCAGGAGCCCTCATTTAGAATTTTAGAACCCTAAATATTCCCAAAGTGCTGTGCAGCATATCATCTCCTCCATAAAGATCTGTAAAACACAGCATCACATGAATTTACAAAGCAGCAGAGAAGAGCAAACCACCTTGAGATGTGGATGGATGCTGGCCGGTGGCTGGGCAGCTGACCAGGGCCAGGGCCCAAGGACCAGTCTTCAGAGCACGAGCCATCCAAATTTGTCCATCAGCAAAACTGCACTTCACTGTGGAGGGAATAGCCTCTAGGCAAAAACAATGATGTCATATTTCTAAGTGTCAAGCCCCTACTGTGCAGTTTCTGTGATTCACAAGGGAAGACTGGTTGGTGGGCTGAGACAGCCAAGCCAGGGTTCTCCAAGTTGTCGCATTCAGTGGGAAGTAATTCCACGTCTGTCAGACAGGCAAGCGGCCATCCGACGCTACGAGGTTTCCAGTTATTTGTGAAATGAGGATTTCTTCCTTGGAAAATCAGGGCAATGTCTTGCAAAGAGCATGGTACTGTGAGTCTGGAGACCACACCGGTCTGCAGATGTGTGTGAAAGATGAGATGAGGAAGAGACTTGCCCATTTTCAAAGGTGAATTACATTGCAAAGCCATGGCGAGGTGACGATTTTCATCCCAGCAGGTCTCTGGGCCTTAGGTTACTCCTCCGGAAAACGTGTACATTTGGGGGTGTCGTTTCATTCAGCTCTGGGGTTCTTAAAATTTTAATCCGGTTTCACCTGGTTCTCTGACTGAGTCGTGGGGGTTTAAAGAAGATTCTTCTTCATCTTGAATTAAATCCCAGGGCTATAGAGAGAGGCCTCGGTGGGAGGCTGCGAAGAAAGAGGTGGCCCTGGCCCCAACCTTCCCAGCAGCCAGGCGCCACAGTCATCCAGATTCAGAACACCACGTCTGGGCAATTCTAACTTAAAATATCCCACCGCATTTCCTAGGCCATTCTAAATGGATAGCCCCTCAATGATTTGACTGAAAGAGGATAGTCCTTGCCAGGTAGTTTCTCCTTAGGCAGAGCTCAGAGAACACTGAAATAAAGCAAGTGGGTGTTCTACAAACAGAGGAAGGAAAGTCCATGTGGAGTGCAGGGGGAGGGGGGGCGCTGGGGGACAGCCACCAAAAGCTGGGGGAACTGCTCCCAGGCCCGGTTCCATCCTCGCCATGGGCTACAATGTAAGAAGGGGAGCACGGTCAGCAAATGATCCATGCAGCAGCCCTGGGAAATGCAGCCCCTCCCGCTACTGTAGGGGCGGCTGAGGTTCACATCACAGATCACTCAATGATAGGTGAGCCTTCTTAAAGGCCCTTTTAGCAGTGACATATTGATCAAATTATATATAACTACAACGCCATTAAATATTTATGCACTCCAAGGAAGCCTGCTGAATTCTTTATGCTGGGAGGACTTGGTACAAGAAAGGCCCAGCCCCCTCAGCATGACCCTGAGGATCTGTCTCCTAGGGGAGGGAAGGGGATGCTGGCTTGAGCCTGCCTGTAGGGACACTCTCGGCACCAGCCCCCGTGCCCTTCACAGGTGGGTGAGGATGACAGAGAGGATGCAAGGCAGGGAAGAGAAACACACTCACCCTTCCCCAGCTAGAACCAACCAACAGCAAGGGACTCTGGGGCTGCTGGGGTTGGGATGACCCTTCGGCACACTTCCCTGAAAGGAATCCCACCTCCCCTTTTCTTCCAGTGGTCTACAGTGTAAGGGAGTCGGGGATGGTGAAGCCGAGTAAGCATGCATCCAGGTGAACTGACCCTGGAAAGAGGTGACAACACACAGTCTAGAGCCCTGCATTCCTCGCCCAGATCAGTCCTGCACTTGGGTCTCAGTTTCCACTGAATAAAGAAGGCATATCTGAGTCCAGCATAATACTTGGAGCTCTCAAAAATGAATTAGGTCCTGTGTGAGTGCCCTGCCCTTGGGAGCATTCCATGGAGACCCAGCACAGACTTGGAGGCAGACACCACAGGGCCCAGATGACAGCTCAACTCCCTCCTGGCTTTAGGACTCTAAGAGTTTCATTCCTCAGACTCTCAGTTTCCATCTACCAGGCTTCCTGTTAACAAGATCCAATAATCTTTAAATATTTGTTCACTTTAATTTCTTGGTTCCCAAACACACTGAACTCTGCCTGCCTCCCACCCCTACTTGTGGGGGGAGATGGCTCTCAAAGAGCTTGCTTGTACAGACAGAACAGGGAGTGCTTTTTCAGATTACACCTTCCCCGAGCACTGCCCGTTCAACCCAGGCACCACCACCCCAATCCTTCCCTCTCTCTTTCCCTCCCTCCCTCCCCTCAGATAACCCCCTGCCCCCTCCCCCACCTTCCCAGTCTCCATTGGCTAACTCCTGCCAGGAGGAAAAATTCTCAATTCATCCCAGTGGGGTTGCCATGGCAACCCCCAGCCACCTAATCCCCCTTGGAACATTATGCAAATCTCCCCTCGCCCCTCAACAGGCTGTAAAAGTCACATTACCCTTGCAGAGACAGCTCATTAAATTTTGGGGGTCTCCCCACATCCGGTAAGCACTACAAATGAAATGCTGGGTAGGACTTTTTAAGGGCAGGGACTCTTGGGGAAACCCAAGGGGCAGTTCTATCTACCTGCCATATCTTCTTCCCAAGCAAAGAGCATAGCTCTTCCGTAAATTAAAATCAAAAGGGTTACAGGGTCGTCTTTCTCCAAATAAAGAAGGCAGGAGTGATGGCATTTCTTAGGCTATGAAAATCAACATCAGTCATTTAGAAACTTATTTTATATGAGCTGCTTCTTCTCAAACTGACCTCCTCCCAAGCCACACCATTGGAACTCTCATTTTACAGATGAGGCAAATGAGGCCCAGAGAGGGTAAAAAGCTGTCCCACGTCACACAGCAAGACCAAGTGGTAAGCAAATCTCCCAGGTTAGAGCCAGACTGACTCCTTCCCTCTCAACCAATATAATTGTTTCCTCAAGGGATTCTGGCAACGTCTAGAGACATTTTTGGACGTCACAATGGGGCAGTGATACCGACAACTAGTGGGTAGAGATTAGACATGCTGTCAAACGTCCTAAACACAGAGGACAACCTCATCACAAAAAATTATCCAGCCCCAAATGTCAACAGCGCCCAAGCTGAGAATCCCTGATCCACATGTGGCTGACGCTCATGTTTTACTGAATGCTTAAAGGTTTCACCTGGTTTCTTCCCAGCACTGGAATCGATGCCTGTAGTACGGTGGTCTGGGAGTGGATATGTGTGAAGACCACAAAAGACTTCATCTTGGTATGGCCTATGGATAAAGATCGCTGAGGTCCACGAGGGAAGCAGGCCTGGTTTCCAGCTCTGAACCGGCCGCTGGTCTGCTATGCAAGAATAAGCGACTGCCTTAACCTCTCTCTTTTTTCTCTGAGACTGATTTTCCCTTTCGTTGCCCAGGCTGGAGTACAATGGTGTGATCTCAGCTCACCACCACCTCTACTCCTCCCGGGTTCAAGTGATTTTCCTGCTTCAGCCTCCTGAGTAGCTGGGATTACAGGCATGAGCCACCTGGCCTAGCTAATTTTGTATTTTTAGTAGAGACGGGGTTTCTCCATATTGGTCAGGCTGGTCTCGAACTCCCGACCTCATGTGATTCACTCGCCTTGGCCTCCCAAAGTGCTGGGATTACAGGCGTGAGCCACCACACCCGGCCATACTTAACCTTTTAACGTCAGGGCTGCTATCTGATGAGTGGCACGCACGGTACCTACGCTGCAGGACGGTAGAGACAGCAAGTCACATGTGGCAAAGGGCTCTAGGAAATCTTAAAACATATCCAACACCAAGGATCTTGTTCTCCATGTCTCAGGTCTTGACAATCTGAGGACTCTGTCCCCTTGTGACACTACCTTGCCTTTCCATGTGCAAGATATTGTGCTAAGCAGGCTATACACATCCTTCATGGCACTCCCCATAACTGTAACTATACAATTTATGAAGCCACCAGCCGCGTGTGGCTAGCCAAATTTAATTAAAATTCAATTTCAAGCTCGGTTCCTCAGTCACAGTAGCCATACTTCAAGTGCTTAAGAGCCACATGCGGCTGGTGACTGCCTTACTGAAGAGTACAGCCATACAGCATTTCTATCACTGCAGAGCGTTCCACTGCACAGCACTGCCCCAACAGGCACGTGTTATTATGATCTCTACTGCACACTGAAGATGACAGAGGTCAAACAGTCTGCTCGGAGTCACACACCAACAGGAACTGACCTAGGACTCAGACTCACAGGTGTCTGACTACAAAGCCAGCCTCTTAGTCACGAAGACAAATCTCCCAACTCCTGGTACTCAACAACTAATTCTCCAGGATCCCCCGGCAAGAATCTATTATCTTCTGAGGGAGGAACAGAATCCACTGCCCAATAAAAACTGGCTTATTGGGAACCCGCCCCGTCCATCACCCAGTAGGCCTGGAAAATGCCCAATGGACATTCAACCTCTTGAGAGTTTAAGAAGGGGGTCTGGGCAGATGGATAGTGAGGAAGAGCTGGGTAGGGGTCTCTTGAGAAGTAAGGTAAAAAAACAGGTAAGCGAATAGTGAGAAAACCCAAAAGGCTAAGAGGAAGGAGGATCTAGACACTTCTCGAGTTCCTGCAGGCTGGTCCTGTGGGGGCCACACACAAGTATGGGGTGACATGGAGGCCAACCCCAGGCCAGGGCTGCTTTCCCCCCATTTCAAGTCTGGCTTCATGGAAATCCCCCATGTCTCTGGGATGAAGTAAGAGATTCCCCACATTTCTAGGATGAAGTAGGAGATCCCAAGGACTGAGAGGTTGGAGGCAGGGATTGCATCATCAGTCTCAATTTTTCCAGTGCTTCCCCAGGACTTCTGCTGTTAGGCAAAGCAAAGTGAGGACTGGACTTCAGCTTTCTTCACTGGAGAGGGAGATCAAAGGAGGGGGCCTCCTTCTAGGAAAAGCAGGTAAGGGTTTAAGGATGAGCTAAAGACCTAATGAGCCATCAATCAGGGCCAACAGCCTCACTTCCTCTATCTCCCCGTGCTCCTCCTTCCTCCATCTCACCCCACCAGTTAGACCCTCCCTCCAGACCGTCTGGCATCACCTGCTGCTTCTGAGCCCTCTCTGTCTCCTACTTCTTCCTGGACAGAGGCCAGGAAGGTTGATAGAAGTTCTTGTGCCCCACCCCTACCTGGGAGCTAGAATGGACTCCCATCCCTTGTTCACTAGTCCCCACCGAACTGGCTTCCTCTCTTCATTCTCCCCAGCAGAAATCACTGGCTCACAAAGCATCACCGGTTCCAAAGCATGCCCCTGCCAGTATTGTCAGAGTAGTCAGTTTCAGATCCAAAGTCAGGAAAGACCTGTCAGGGGCTAGCCCAAGGGAACGATCTGGAGAGTGGGTGGAAGGCCGCCTCTGCCAACCTTTTGGTGGTGTAGCTGACTGGGTGGTGTAGGAGTCTAAAGCTCCAGTCTTCATGGCTGACCAGGAAGGCCTCTCCCAGACCAGGAGAGCCCTGCCCTGTACCCAAACTGCATTTGGTATTCAGTGCTAAAACACTAGCGGGAAGAGCTCTTCTGCATTTGAGTCTCCCTTTTCAGCCTTCCAGTGCAAACGACAAAGAAATTTCTATCAGCCTGCTACAGTTTTCATTCAAAATTCACAAACCAAAAAAAGCAGAAGAGCTGTGAACAATAGTCAAAGATTTAAAAGGTGAATGAGATAAGGCCCCCGACACTTGGAAGTCCAGGCCCAAACAGCCAAGGCATGGCAAGCTGAGTTCACCCATTTACCTACTCAGCAACTGTCTCTTCCCCAGGTCTGCTCTTCCCACCCCCACGCTGCCTTCTTCCCCTTCTGCACTTAAAACTGTCCATAGTGTGAGATGAAAAGAAAAAGATGCCTAAGATACATTAAAGACACTTTTAAATAAAGGTTCATGACACCTTTACAACTCTTTCTACAGTCACGTTTGCAGCCTACAGGCCTCTGTGAGAAAACTAAGAAAGCCTCTATTCTTCCCAGAGAGTCCATACCACTGTTCAGGGTCAGACAGTAACCTGAGTTGGATGGAATATTACCTTCCCTCCCCGAGTCCCCACAGAATGCACACTGTACGTCCAGTATGGGCCAAGCACCGCTCAGGGTTTGGGGACCTTAGTGAATGCAAATACGAAATGGTCCAATCCTTCAGGGAACTCAGCCCTTTCACAGCGCAAGCCTCACCTCCCCACCCCAATTTGAGAAGACAGCCCTCTAGTACACGAGCCATCTTTCTCCCCTAAGCTTTCAGGGTATGCCCCTGGTGTCTGTCCTGGATCCCACTGCTTTAGCTACTAAGGTGAAAATGCTTTGCAGTCAAGCGCCACAGAAATTCAAAGGGGCTATATTGTTTATCATCTATAACATCTGGAAGATCAAATCTTTCAAACGGTTTGTACTCAAGAAAGTACTTCCCCTGGGAGTATCTGGTGGTGGCAGCAGCTGCCCAGAACACTGGATCCTGTCATTCACACGGTGGGTGATGGAAGGGGCCATCTAAGACACACCAGCCAAGCCCATCCTTGCTCCTACCCTTTGCCAAGAGCAGCCAGCCTGGGACAGAACAGGACGACAGAGACTCCAGGCCCCAAGAGGGTTTCCCTGGCCTCTCTGGCCCCACAGATGGGAACTTGCTTCTCTGTTCACCCTTCATAGGATACACTGGCAATGGGACGCTTTGGAGACAGACAGGCAAAGGAAACCTCTCCCCCAAAGGGCTGCATCTTCAAAGCAATAATGAAGCCAGCTGGTATGAAGGGGAGAAAGTTATTTGTTCTCGGGTAAAATCTTCAGGGTTGACTAGACTAGACAGGCCCCCTGGTTAACCCTCCAAGACTGGTCCGAACCTCTACTTAAGAAGCTAAGTCCCTGTTGATTTCCAGATGGGCCTCTTGGGCCGTCAACCCTGCAGCCTCCTAGAACCTGATTCCTTGGCGTTCCAACCTGACTCTCCAACAAAGCGACCCCTCCCCTCCAGCCTTCCCCCAGAAGGTGGCCTCAGCCTGAACATTCACTGTGACAGCTCCCGCAGCCCACTGATTGTGCAACACCCTTAGCAAACAAAAGAATTCAAAATCAATGGTGGTGTGAATTAAGACTTCCCCCATCACTTCCTTGAGAAACGCAAGGGCCTAAGGATTCTCAGTAGAGAAAGGCTGGCCCACAGCTTGCTGCCTGCAAAGGAAGATGCTTCAAAACAACAAATCCACCAAACACTCCCCGCCTACCTGGCGGCAGCACATTTCTCCCTTCCTTAAGTTTCCCCTTAACCCCAACTTGAAGGGAACATTGATTTTTATAAAGAATTTTTTTTTAATATGCATTTTGAAAGAGAAGAGAAAGCCGCAAGAAGAAAGGAAAAAGAAAAAGGAAGAACGCATCTTGGCTGTGAGTCTCAGAGAGCATTTGTTGAAAACAAGATATTGTCCCTTTAAGCATATAAAAACAAGGCCCTTGAGCACGCAGTTCTCACTCTGGTACACAATTATGGGTGCTTTCAGCTGTCTAGCACTACTTCAAGTGCTCTCTTAAACCAGACTGTCAATGGCATGTTGAAAGCTATTCTGCTGGCTGCTATCATTAATAGCAAAGTGGAGAGCTGGGCTGATGAGAATTAAATATGGGGGAGGGGGCGGGTCATAACCAGTCATTACAGAATTACCAATATGAGAAAGGAGACAATGCCACTTTGGGGAATGATGTTCAAAGCAGCGTATTATGGTAGGGAAGCACGCAGGGCAGGCCACAGACAGCCCAGAGCGGGCCCCTGGCCCCACCCCACGGCAGATGGACTCAGGCCAGCCCTGGAGAGCCAGCCACGCAGGGATGGAGGGAGCCACCCAGCTGGGAGCCGTGAGTACAAGGGCAGAGGGGCCTTGGAAATCGCTCTGCGGCAAAATATCACCACCTCGCCTCACTCCCCAAGTGCAGTCCCTGCCCCATATCATTCCGAAGACGTGCGGCTTCCAGAACATATCTCACTGCCTTGCCGTGAGCTGTGGCCACTCTGGAGGGGCCTCTGCCAGACTTCTGCCTCATAAACCCTGCCCTCCCTTTAACACTCGCCTGGAGTAAAGCCCTTCAGTGAGGTCTGCTCTGACCAGACTCTCTTCTCCCAGGAAGAAGCAGCTGCTCTGTGCTGGGTGCTCCTCCTGTGACACTGGGGCCACATTAGCACTTACCTCACCGCATTGCAATTACTTCGACACCCGACTCCCCAGCAGAGGGAATGGTGTCTTATTCGGCTGTGTAACCAACTCCTGCCCACACCAAGCACATCCCAGGCCCCTAATAACTGCTTTGGGAATGGATCCAACCCCCTCATCTCACTGATGAAGAAACTGGATGCTGGGCCACAGGAGGAAGCCTGCAGAGCAGGCGGCCAGCCCACAGCTAAAACTCCCACTTCCTACTCACAGGGTTCAGGGAATCGGAACTCTACACTCAGACAACCTGAGTCAATTTTCAAGAAAAACCAAGATGTTTACTGAGCACCTATTACGTGGTAAGTGCTACACAGACATCAGCAGAGGGGCTTCCTTCCTTCCCACAAAAATGAGATGAGGAATGAGTGCCAGATCACAGGGGAAAACACTGCTGAGATTAGGTCTTTGTCACCTTTTTGCCCTGGTGTCGCCGTATTTTGATAGAACCACATTCTCCTACGGAGAAAGCAAAAGGAGATTTATTACTTGACTGCCTCACTCCTTCAATGAAATGGAAACAAAGGCTAGACCCTTCCTCTGCTGTGGGAAGGAGTTTAAGGAGAGAAAGAACTCTGTCTGCCACGGGCTCCTGGTCCAGGAGAGTTCACAGAATGAGTCCTGAATTAGGAACCAGATTCCCACCCTTTGATCTATCTGTAAAGACAAGACAAGGGGCCATTTGCTCATCTCCCAGGGTCATTTCAATCACAAATGTACAAGAAGGAAAAGACCCCAAAAGCACTGAAACCCCCACTCTGTACCACTCCCACTGACAACTAGAGAAAACGGGTCATCCAAAGGCAGTCTTGAGGGGTGGGGCAGCCTCCCTTTGGCTAGACAGTATGCTGGGAGCATGGAGCCCAGCAGACCCCAAAGCTGAGCAAGGCAGGCACCCACTCAGTGAGAGGACTCATGTGATTACAGTCTTTTCCAGGGAAGATCAATATGACAGGAAAAGTCAGATGGATACCAGGGTATAGGGGGGTTCTTGGATGCCAGCACTCTGGCAAAAACAAAAAAAGAATTCTACGGCTCAACTCAGATACCACACAAATAGGCACTGTCCTAGTGGAAGGACCTGTGACCCCTTCTGCTTTGCAAGTGGGCCCACATTCTCCTACCAAGATAGGTTCAGCTTCTTGGCAAAGTCTTTTGTAACCTCACCGCCTAGTGGACTCCCTTTGGTCACCGGTACTACCTTGCACCTTCACTGTGGTCCCAGAACTGTGTCTCAGGATCTTCCAGCCAAGCCTCTTATCACTTAGACTAGATGATCCAGAGAAGGGAGGGGAGAGGAGTGACAAATGGGATTTTCCATTTCCCACCTCAGCCCTGTGTTTATGGCCCCCCATGGCTGGGGTGTAAAAAGTTCACAGGTTGTACCACCTTTCCCTGTGTGTGAATCTTCCCTCTGGGATTGCTAGTTATGCATTATGGATCATTATTACACACATCAAATCATTAGTTGTGCAAATAGCTGGCAATTCAGAACAGGACTGTGGACAATAAGGGTTCAGCAATATGATTATACAACCCAAATGGGGCACTTTGGACTTTGGTGGGGCCAGGTTTGTAGCCTCAGCCTGTTCGGATCATAATGCAGAGAGAAGCAACAGTAATTAAAAACACAGAGTACATTAAAAAAAGAGCACTCTTCATTTCTTGAGTCTTGCAGAAAAAAGTCCTGGGTTGGAAGGGAAGCGGCAGTAGCAGCTTCTCCACTAACGTGGGACTGTATGACTGGAGATATCAGCTTCCCTTCTCGGGGCCTCCGTTTCCTCATCTGTAACTTGAAAGGTTTGCATGAGAAGCCAAAGGGTTCTTCCAGTTCCAGGATTCAAAGAGAAACTTACAGGAAAGGTTGTTCAGTTTACAGAAAAAGGTGACTGATTGTGTTGGCACGGTACTGCCCTGAAATCAAAATGGCTCAAGTCCACTTTCAAAAACATCAGTGCTCACCAACAGTGGGTAAAAAGGCTGCCTGACCCAGCTTTGCGGAGCGTCAGTGTCTCAAATCTAATGCATGGCAGTGGCTCTGCGGCCCCTGGTTCTAAGCTGGCTTTGTTATTTGTGGCTGACACTGGAAAGCCTCTGCACAAACAAGATGGCAACTGATGAGCCGGTCAGTCGCCGCTGCCTCCCCAGCCTCACTGAAGATGCTCCACATTCTGCCTGGAAGCAGGGGGTTTGGAAGAGGTGGGTGACCTCTTGAAGTCCCGGGCCAGGCCTGTGATTCTGTAATCTTTGCTTTACCGTAATTAGGGAGGGAGGCAAAAGAGTAGGAGGAGAAACCATTGATTACTTCTCGGGGATTTTGACAGCTTGGAAAAAGCGAGAGGGAGGCAGAGAAACAGCTAGAAAAGGAGCCAGCCACATGAGTTTAACCTCTCAGTAAAATAAAAATGGGCTGGCCGCACCTCATCAGCTGCCCTCTGTCAATACCCGGGCCCATCTGGCAGGACTTGAGGTTCCCAGCTAATTGGCATTTCCCATAGAGCCAGCAAAGGCGAGTTTTAAAAAAAAAAAAAAAATACGTGGTGGTGATGGTGGAGTGCGTGTGCACGCGCAGGCTGAGTACTGCCACACTTCCCAAGGTGCTAGCTCTGTAGACCATCTATTATATAAAAGTACAGACAGTCCCCACCCCCACCCCTCGCTTAAAGATGAAGAATCCAGCCTGTTTGTTCCAGGCAGATGTAATCACACGAACAGTCAAGTCTAGAGGGCAGGACACTGCATGAATAATTCAAGCACTCCAGTCACTTGATTGTGTGTGCAGATAAAACACCAGTCAACCGCTAAACAGGTCAGCTGATAAACTTGTTTGCTCAGGCCTAACCGCCATTCGCCAAATGCACCCAAGACCCACACTACAATTAGTGGCAGGGCTTTCTTCTACAGAACCCTTGCAAACCTAGGGAGTGGCCAGCCCCATTAGGTCAGGGTTGCATTTCAAGGCACAGGATTTCTTCACCTCTTTGCCTCTTTGTTCCTCCACAGCCACAGGGTGATTTCACCCAACTCAGAGACCTGCAAAACCACTGCATTCAGAAGCACACATGTTCATGCTGGGAACTGAGACTGGAGGGCAAGGGTGAGGGGCAAGCAAGGTAAAGTGCCCCCTGAGGAAGCCAGAGGCCTGGATTTGAGTCCCAGCTCCTCCCTCCTGACCTCCCTGAAGCCTCAGTTTCCTCACCTGTAAAAATGGGGCAAAGAATCCCTGTATCCATGACTGGCAGCTGAGAGGATTAAATGAGACAATGTAGCCAAACCCCAGGCGTTCTCCCCCTAAGAACCTTGTCTGGGGAATGGCCAGAAATCCCAGATGCACACAGCTGCTCTTGATATAAACCCCACCACCAAAAGCATTAAGACATTTAACTCTTCCTGCGTTCACAGCATCCCCAGTACTCGGAGAACAGATCTGCTGCCAGCCGAGGTGGATTCTTAGTGCCAAAGCACCATTCACTCACAGACATGCGGAACACCACCCATGCAGACCTCAACATGCAACGAGACATTACACCTTAATTACCAAGCTCTTATAATAACTGCTGCTATAAATTTTAAACCTGGATCCAATTACTCTCTTTAAACACACCCAAGATGCTAAGCATTGAGAAAAAAAAAAAATTTAAGAGGGGGTAGAGAAAAGGAGGAAGTGGCACCCTGCATACACCCCAAGGTCCTTGAAACACCTGGGACCCCATTTTCATTTCAAGCATTATTACGGGACGAGTCAGAGCTGCCCAGGTCCAGTCGCAGAACCTGTCTCTATTCTATTTTCCCAAGGAGAACTATCTTTACATATAAAGCCCTGTCTGTTTATTATTCCTGTGTGTCAAGAAGTAAAAACATGGTAGCCTTCATGTGTCTTCCTAAGGGACTAACTAATCCCTCAGGAAGCCACAAGCTGGCTTCCCACATTGCTGGATAAACCCAGGCCCCTTTCTGGCTTCCCTTCACCCAGCACTGGGGCTCCCTCCAGGAGGGGAAAGGAAACTACGGACCCCAGAGGCTCTACAGGAAGCCACTTAGGTGGGTAGGAATCTGCCTACTTTCCAGGGTCACCTGCCCTTCTCACCTGCCCTGGGTCCTGCCTCCTTAAAGAGCAAACTTGAACCCTTGTAAACGACTGTTAATTTAGAGCAGAAAAATCCATTCAAGTCATGGTCACCAAAGGCTAGAATGAGTCAACAGCCTTCTGAGATTTCATGAACACCAATTGTTAAAAAGAACAACCGGCCTGCCAGCTCCATTATACGTGCCAAGTCAACCCTAATCGTTGGCCAAGCCAAATTATAGGCAGCCTTTCCTCAGAACACAAATACACAAACAGGCCTCTCCCACAGCCCAGCCTAGCACCGGGACTAGTTACTGATATGCACTGAGATAAAGGTGTTTGTATTTGCTCGGTTTGAGGTATACTGTTATTAGAAGAGTGACAATAGCAGGTAGTTTACATATCCATCAAATGACACCACACTAGCTAAACTGGTTTGACTTCAGGATTTCAAAGCTGAGCTCAACCCCCAGCCCTCTCCAAAAGTCCTGGCTAGGCTACCCCTAGGCAAGTTAACTTCACCCAGGAGCTTCGGCTTCCTTCTCGGTAAAATGGGAATTCGGCTGCCTTCAAATCAAGACAGAGATGAGAAAGCCACCTTGTCAATCCAAGGCATTAGAATTGTGTTTCATTCCGGCTTAATATTTTTAAGCAGTTAGTGGCTCCGTTCCTTAAATTTCGACAGCTCAGCCAGGCTTTTAAGGCTCTTGAAGTTTAATCTTATCAAGGCAGAACATCACATTTTTGCAAAAAGAAAAAGAAAAAAAAACCCTCCTGCATTTCCTCTTGAGAATTTTACATTAAAACAGATAAAAGCAGCCAGCCACATCTGGGCTTTCAGGAGTTTGTAAAGCAGATCCTGGAGGTACAACTTTCCCTCTGGTCCTTCATCCTCCACCAAGATCCAAGACCAGGACTAATTTCACAAGCTCGAATGCTAAAAGCTCAACGTGTCTAAAAAAATCAGCAAAGCTTCAAACCTTGCATTTCAAGGCCCAGATCCATTCACTCTTCAAGGAGAAGGGGGAGGAATAGAAGAACCAGGCTCATTTTCAAACAAGAGAGAACATGAGAAGTCCACATAGGTAAGTCTTTTAAAAATGAATTTGTAAAAGAGAACAGCACTTACCTGCTTGTGCATTTCAATGTTCAAGCCATAGGACATCTCATAGTACTAAAAGTAAAAAGAACGCTATTAACACACAGAACTCTGCTCATTTTTCAAAATCAGTTTTTTCTTGGAAAAGTTTCGGCCAAGTCATACTTTTATGATACATTTGCTGAAGAAGTTTAAATCAAACCCCAAAGCCAGCTTACAGAGCGGTTTGAGAGCTGACAAGGGCGAGTGTTCCTCTCCTCTCAACAGAACACTATATATTGTGGTAGTAAGGGGGGCTGGGCTCTGCCTCCTGCAAGCACCGCATGTGCCCTATATCCTGTTTATACAAGTTCAGGTTCAACAGGGGATCGTGTGTACACTGGGACCCTCTTGTCCTCTGAGAGTTATTTAGCACTGTGTCGAAGGCCTCTTATGTGGAAGGCAGTGCAAGGAGCCGGGTTTAAGTGCCTCCCATGCCATCTCACAAAAGAAGATTAAAACTTGCTGAAACAGACACTGGGCAAAAAAAGGGAGACAGTCTGCCTACTGCCCCAGGGTGGACAAGATACCCAGCTGGGGGATCCCTGAGGAGGGGAGCAGGGGCAGAGGGCTATAAAGGCCTCTCCACTCCTCACAACACCCTAGGGAAGGAGGGCTTGTCCCACTCTGGCTAGATCCCAGCTGCAAAGCAGGAAAGTTTCCGAACACTCCCAGGAGCTCACTAAGAGATTTTTTTACCAACCCTAATTTCACAGGGGCTGGTTCACTATCTTACTAGCCAAGATAAGCCCCTGAGAAACCTTCAAAGCACAAATTAAAAGCACACAAACACAGTGCAGGAGTCCCCAGCCTGGAATTGGGGTTTCTCTTTCTGCCTCTCCCCACACCCACCCTCCTCCAAGTGGCCCCGGCAATGGAAGCTGGGGAAGGGAAGGACAAGACCAGATTATGCCCTCTCCCAGGGCCGCCCTGCGGCTGGGCGGTCGTGGGACCTGGCGCTCAGCTCCCCAGATCCACACCGCGTCCCCGGCCGGGGGTCGGCGCCCCCCACCCCCCGGGCCCGAGGCCGCCTCTCACCATCACATAATGGCGCTGCATCTCCGTCTTCTCGTTCGCCAGCTTGTCGTACTCCACTTTGAGGCTGCGAGGGCAGGAGGAGCCGGCTGAGGCCTGGCGCCTGCACAGTCTCCCGAGGCCCCGACCCAATGGCCTCTGAGAACCACTTTTCCACTTCACTGACACCCCCCGGGGGCGTTCCCATTATCCCGCAGCCTGGGGGCGCAGGGAGATTGGGTCCCCGAGGTGGGGAGGGAGATGTGAAACAATTCGAAACTTCCAGCCAGAGGACTTATCCCGGCCGCAGGAGAGCAGGACCCCGACGCCGGCTCCCGACACCCAGAACCCGGAGTGAATCCGCCCGCGACCCAGACCCTCATTCGGGGACCCCGCTGGCGGCGCTGGAAGCCAGGCGGCTGCAGGCAGTAAAGGGTTAAGGCGGCGCGCTCGGAAAGGGGAAACAAAAGGCGGAGGCCCGGACTGCCCCGCCGCCCCGGGGTCGGGAGCCCCCTCCGTCCCCGCGGGGGATGGCAGGAGCCGCGCCGGGGCCGCCCCTTCCAGCCAGCCCCTGAGCGGCCCCCACCGCCCTTACCTGTGATACTGAGCTTGCAGGAACTGGAATTCGTCTTTGATCCTGTCACAAGACTCAGCCACCGTAAATTTAAATCCCGGCTGCCCGGGTTGATGGGGAGCCTGGAGCCCGAGGAGACAAGACAGGGGAGGGGGCGGGGGCAAGAGACTGCGCTCAGAGCGGCCCAGGCCCCTCCCCGCCGGCGCCCAACCAGAGAGGCCACCCTCAGCCCAAAACCTTCCCAGCAAGTTTCTCAGCTCTCCGACGGGGCGGAAGGGGGGCGCCCCATCTCTCCCCGTCGGCAGCGGGGCTCCCATCCCTTTCACCAAGGGCCTCCCTCTCCCCAGTAAAGCGGGGGTGGGAGGCACGCCGGTGAGTTGGGAGACTTAGGAGCTGGGCCGGGGACCGCGTGAACAGCTCCCCCTGGAACAGAGACAGCCCCCCTCGCCACTCGCGCGGAATTAACCTCCTCTCTCAACGGCGCCCCCAGTCCCCATCCCCTTTGTGTGAGCGCACACACACACACACACACACACACCATAGAGGTAGCAACAAGCAAAATGGAGGTGCCAGATAAACTGCCTCGTTTACTCTGCCATGATAGATGCTTAAATAAACCGAGTTGCAATTACTCACCGGATGTCTGCCCTGCGGATACATGGCAGGGAGGGGTCGTGATTCCGAGAGCGTGGAAGCGCCGAGAGCCCGGGCCGGGGAGGTGCGGGGGAGGGGGGAGCCAAGCCCCAGCGGGGGGCGGCTGGGAAACCTAGAGCTCGCCCCCGGCCCCCCCAGCTCTCTCTCGCAGCGAAATCCCAGAGTCGGGCGCCCGCCCCAAGTGGAGACAAAGAGCCGCGGAGCAGGCGGCAAAGTCGTCGGCGGGCGCCGGGGCCGGGCGGCGGGCGCGGGCTTTGTGCGCCTAGGGCTCGGTGGGCAGCGGCCGGCAGCCTTCCCCGGGCTGCGTCGAACGTGTCAGTGCCCGGGACTGCGCGGACATCGTCGGCTCCCCAGCAGGTCTGGAGCGGGGTCCCGAGCCTGGGGGCCCCTCCTGGGGCGAGCTCGGGCCCCCTTCGGGTTACTCAGCGCGTCGCGCCGGGAGGGGGGCGCGCCGGGGCAGCCCCAAGCATCCGGGGCGCGAGGGTCCGATTCCAGAGGCGGCCGGGCTTGGGGCTCGCGGCAAGAAGAGAAAGGAGGCGGGCAACGAGGTGGCGGCTTGGGGCCGCAGGAGCGCAGGAGGGTGAGGGCGGGAGCCCGGCGCGGGCGCTTCGACGCCCCCCCTCGGAGAGCAGAGCCTGCTGTTCCGTCTGCTACTGCCGCCGCCGCTGCCGCTGCAAGCCCTTCCCAGGGCCGGGGAGGAACTCCGGGCTCAGTAGATGCAAATCAAACGCCCTGGCATCCTAACTCCAGCGGGCACGGGAAGCTTTCGCAAAGGGTCCTCGCTGCTCCCAGCTCGAGCTCGGCGTCCCCCAGTGAGGAGCGCTCGGCGCCACCGCCGCTGCCGCCTCGGAGCGCACAGGCAGGAGAGCGCCGGAGGGAAGACAGCCCGAGACCGGGGAGCTCTGCGGCTTCCTTCCTTCCCCTCGGCCTGGCTCTCCTCTCCGCGCCCCGGCAAATCCCCAAAACACACACCCAACACACACACGCCAAAAAAAAAAGTGCCC
This sequence comes from Callithrix jacchus, assembly GCF_049354715.1. NCBI lineage: Eukaryota > Metazoa > Chordata > Mammalia > Primates > Cebidae > Callithrix > Callithrix jacchus. The sequence goes on from NC_133509.1 coordinate 17,148,936, forward strand.
CGGACCTACGGATACCACACACAGACAGGCGAGGGGGACGAGCACGAGGTCTGAACTGCCGCGAGAGCAGTTCCAAATAGGGACTGAAAAGTAACAAAATAATGTGGCAGCCTCGTCCGGCAATGGCCAATGGGAGCGCGGGGCCCCCACGTGGGGCCGCGGGACTCGGCCTACGACTGGGCGCCGCCGGGCGCGACGTCACAATGCCCTCTTGTGTCTAAAACTATGCATGAAAAGTAGCAATCAGGCCCTACCCGCCGGTGACTTTCGCATGGGAGTGAAAAACAGCGCTCCTCAGATCAGGAATTAACCGAAAGACATATAATAAATAGATATATATTACAGTCCTGGGCTGCTAGAGGTTTTTTACTCCTTGTTTTTTCCCACGATCTACTAGCAAATAATTATTTGGCGGGAGGAGGAAAGAGGGAAGATAGAGGAATAACAACAAAAGAAAAAAAGACAAGCTGTACAATCCTCAAAACCTGTGGCTGGTAATAATGTATCAGTTTATTCCGCAGCGAAGGCGAACGATTCCTCTAATCTCATTAGGTCTGCAAAGCAGCCCAATTAGATACTATAAAACAAACAGAATCACTTTGTCACTTTAATGTTTTCACTTCAAAAGATTTAGGACCGATAAAATGGTGGCTTCTAAAGTTGCCTCCGACCTTTAAAAATTTGCTCGGAACTGAGGACGTCCCCTCTTCTGCGCCCCTTCTTCGGCCCGCCTCCCCGCCCCCACAGCCCCCAGCTCTCCTTTGTTCACTTGCCCTTCTTTTCAGAAAGCCAAATAAACAGTTCCTTTGATGTGCGGCGGCTGCCTGCCTGCGAGGAGAAGTCTGAGGGACTCTGGCTTGGCGGGCAGCGCAGATGGAAGGCCCTGCAGCCCGTGGACAACAGGCTCAGCCACGGCTGGCCCCACTCGGGGCGCCTTCCCTGGGGGAACAGCTTCGCCCTCGCCGCAATCTCGGCGCGCGGGCTCCTCACTGCATCCCCCGGCTGAGGGAGGATTGGGGATGGGGTCGGGCCCCTGCTCGGCCGAGGCCCCGGAACTCCGAGTTCCCACCGGCTTGCTCAGCCTGCTCCCGGCACTGTCACGGCGTTGGCGGAAGCCTGTGGGTGTCTCGGTCGCCAGCCTCGACCCTCCGGGGCACGCGGACGCTTCCCCCGCTAGCGCCTCGGCCACCCCTGTCCCGCGCCCCCGGGACTCCCTGCTCGGTCGCACAGGCCACTCGACTCCCCGGCCAGCTTGCCCGCAAACCGACGGCCTCGCCCTCCGGCGCTCGGGGTTACGGTGGGGCAGACCGGCCAGCGAGCAGGGGCCCTCGAAGCGCGCACCGCCCGGTGGGCGGCCCAGGCGGGACCCCCAGGGCCCTCCCCGGCCTATCCGCGAGCCCGCACGCACCCCGGGGCCGGCGGCGGGCGCGCGCGAGCCGGCTGCGCGTCCCCGGATCTATATTTTCCCCTCATTAGGAGCCGGAGGTTCGCTTTTGCATCTTAATGAGGAGCGGAGAGCTAGCGGGCGCTCGGAGGCCGGAGCGCGGGGAGTTACACGTGAGCACCCGCCTCAGAACTGAACCTCCCCGCGCCCGCTCCGGCCGCCAGCCCCGAACCGCGCTCCCCTCTTCATTTATTTATTCTCCTAAATAAAAACATAAATCGTGTTTCGGCGCGCACCGAAGGCGGGGGGAGGGAGAAGCCCGGCTCGACAGATGCGAGCATCTGGCCGCAGCATTCATTAGACACAAAATGGCTCCTCTTTGGAGCTTCCTTTCCCCCTCCTCTTTCTCTGCCCTCCCCCTTACGTCACGGGTGGGCGCACCCGCTTCCTACCCGCCCCGCCCCTTTCTCGCTCCTGCCCCCCACGTGGGGCACGCTGACCACGCCCCCGAGCAAGGTACGCGCCACCAATCACGGATCGCCGAAGGAGCTCTTCGTTGCTGATTGGCGAAACTGCCGGGTGCTGTCAGTCCGCGGCCAGAGCTGTCAGTCAAAACCACGCGGGGTGGGGGAGCGCTGACAAATGCCGAGGCTTCTGAGCCTCCCGCTTGCAAATAGTGCTTGGAATGGCTGCTTAATTAGCTTTGAATGGCTTTTCCTTCCAGCTCAAACAATCTGTCACTACCATGTGGTATAAAGGAGCCATGCATAAAAAAGTAAGCAGAGGCTAAATATCAATTTGATTTTGTGTATCAAAGGAATATTTTATTTTTCTCCCTAGTAATGAAACGTATCAATTTAAATAATAAAAGGTAAAAACACACACACAAACAAAAAAAGAGAGAAAGAAACAAAAAGGAAAAGGAAAGGGGGAAAAAAAGAAAAAGAAAACCAGAAAACCCAAACTCCACGGTATTCCGACTCCTGCACGGGCCTGAAACAGGTCACTTCTACAGCCCACGTTCTGGAGGAAGCCTGGAGACTTCCCCCTCCCCCCTTTAAACTTGCATTTAATGTTTTTTGTCGTAGTCCTCCAGAAGTCTGGGAGGGGGCTGTAAAAAGGGAACGTGGGGGCGGGGAGGGGGGCGAACTTTAAATGGAGCTCTTTGAAGCTGCTACTCAAAGTAGAGGGGGTTTTAAGACCCCGTAAATTGGGGTCCTACAGCAGGTCTCGATTTGGGAGCCGAGAGGAGAGGGGCAGGAGAGCGGCTGTGCGCCTCGCTCAGATTTATTAAACACAATGCCTTCAAGATACCAGGGACACGGCGCCTCGCCGGGCCTCCCCCACGGTCTCCCTCCGGACTGGCTCCGACGGCGCCCGCCCGCAGGGGGCCGAGAAACTCCAGGGCACCTAGGTCGGGTCTTACGAGGACTCTGTGTACAGAAAGGCACAGCTGCTCTGTCTCTGGCCTGGGGGGGGTCCCTCCTGCCCCGACGTCCGCGCCCCTAGTGACCACACGAGCCAGCGCGCTCCCGCAGGGCAGACCCACGTCGAGTTCACCTGCGAACCCCAGCGCCAGCGCGGAGCCTGGCACGCTGGAGGAGTTCGCGGCTGCGTGTCCCCGACGCGGTTTTGCAGAGCGCCGCCTCCTCCGCAGAGCCGGGCGGTGGAACCACGCCACGCAGTCAGGAAGAACGGCGCTTGAGCGCTCACTAGGTACAAGGCAGGGCACTGCTACCCAGGCAGCGCTCCGCTCTTCCTTACCTCACTCCCGAAGGAAGCAGTTTGGCCGGCGACCCCATTTTATAGAGCAAAAGAGAGGCTGAGAAAGCTGTCATTTGCCCCGAGCTGGGCAGAGTGGTCAGGATTCGAATCCAGGGCAGCCGTTTTAATGGCCAACCTCTCAGCCACCCCTTTGCTTGAGCAAGCTGAATATGTACAACCTTTTGCTGAAGAAAAGACATTCATTCATTCATTCATTCCCAGCCCTTTCTGACAGTCTGGCTTTAGAAGAACAGGCCCAGCTCCCCTGCCTGTATCTCCCACTCACTCCTCACCCAGCGTCACTCCCCGCTCTCACAGGCTGCCTGAACCCTGAGCAGGAAGGGGGCAGGGAGGTAAGGAACCAGGCCAACATCCCTTTAAGCTTACCACCGCTATCTCCCCCGCCCCCCCCGACATGCCACCCCACAAATTAGGAAAAACAAGGAGAAAAATACATGGCTTTTATGCTGGAGAAAGAGAAAAGAAAATAAAAAACATGTATACAACACCCCGTCCAAAGGCTTGACAATTATTTTAAAGAAGGAGGGGAGTCGACAGAAAGAGTTCAAACGTCTCTGTCTCCAGTTCTAATTGGAAACGTTTCAACTGTTTATGTTACAAGAAGTGTCAGGGTCATTTGCTACCGGAGAGCTGACTTTTCATTGGCTGCTTAATTGAGTACCTCGGAGTCCACCCCACGTGGGAGAGGAATTCCTGGCACATTAAAAAAAAAAAAAAAAAAAAAAAAAAAAGTCACCCGGTGAGACAGAAAGCCCGGCCTGGATTTCCAGAGCAGAGGCTCCCCAGTCCCCAGCCCCTCATTTGGGGTGCAAGGTGGCTCATGAGAAACTGTCTGCCAGTCGGAAGAGCCACTTCTCTGGTTTTTAAAAAATATTCGTCAAGCACCTTTTAGCTGAGCTAATATATGTTTTGCCCCCTTTCTTAGGAATTAAAGGGTATGGCTCAGGCCAGCCACGGCGCTGTGGTCACCTATTTGAGGAACCGATCACAGCCTTGGGTGGGGTTGCAAACCTCTCCCTGTCATTCCTTCCTCTAGCGCCTCACTGGCTTTGATTTTTGGAAGCCTCCTGCTGGAACCTCTCAGGGAGGACAGAAATCTCCCTCACCATGCCCCGTCCCCTTGGTTGATTCTATAAGGTTCCTCCAATTCTTGAGGTTTGTCTTCATGACTAGGATTATTCTGCCCCACCCCCCACCCCTCTACTCACCAGGCATCCCAGACCTTCCTCCACAAGCAAGCACCTCCACACAGAGCAAAAGGAAGGGAAATTTTTATTTATTTAACAAACTCTTACATAGTGCTCAAGCTGTGCACAGTGCTATTCTAAGCACTTGACAAATATGAACACATTTAATACTCACACAAGAAATGAAGTGGGTACCATGGGTATCACCCCTATTTTACAGACTGGGCAATTGATACACAGTGGTACAATGATGTGCCCAAGGTCACTTTAATGACTGATGGACTGAACCCAGGCAACTGGGTATTAGTATCCCCCCTCTTAGCTACTACACCCTGATGTGTCTACAAGCTTGGCTTTCCTGAGAATGCAGGCCAGGGCCACAAGAGGTACCACAGGAACCTGGAGGGCCCTAGAGGGTCCCAGAGGGAGCCCCTGTAAAGCTCATCCTGCAGCCACCTCATCTCAGGCAAGGAGACCGAGGCCAGTGGAGGTAGAGGACTTCCCAGGGTCTCCCAACTCATCTTCCCATTCTCTGACTGGTTCAAGCTATGTGACCTTCGGGGACTTATTTAATCTTGCTAAGCCTCCATTTCCTCATCTGGAAAGTGGTGATAACAATCCAGTACCTGAGAGGATTGTCCTGAGGATCGATGGAGATAATGCATGTGGTGTACTTAGTACAGAACCTGGCACATTAAGTGATCGATAACAGTTAGCTGTGGTGGCCATGATGATAATGTACAACTATCTGGGTGATTCAACTCCTCCAACATTTTCTGCGTGTCTGGACAGGCTAGGAAGGACTTCTATCCCCGTCCTGTGGGGAGCAAGCTAGACATCAGCCCCAACCTTATTCTGCATAGGCACAGCCAAGCCCAGGAGGGAACACCCAGCTCCTCTCCTCTGGGCTCTCAGGAAGGCCCTCCTGAGGTCACTGGGCCTTCCTCTCCCTCTCTTGAAATCCGATTCTTTATCATGGTCCTCAGATGACCTTGGGCACCCCTGCGGCCCAAGGACCCCTGGGGTGTGCAAGAGAGGAGAAGGAAGCAATGGGGAGGGGCAATTCCACACTAAACCCTGGGGACAGCGGGAGTGGATGGAGGCAGAGAGAGAGATCTGTCTGCCACCACAGTGGAATTCATAGCATTTCTGAGAAGCCACAAAAAGTAAGTCTATGAAGTATGAAGTAGGGGAGAACCGTTGTCAGAAGGGTGATTGTGGAAGCGCTTCCTGGAAGGGTGGAACTTGAGCTCAGCCCAAAATGATGGACAGAAGTGGGCAGAGGGGTCAGGATCAGCAAATACTTCTAACAAAACCCTTCCTTTCCCCCTCACCCCCACCTGGGTGGTTTCTGCTTCCTTAGGTCTTTTCTTAGTTTTGCCACCTGACAGGCTGTTTTTGCTCCCTGGAGAAGGGAGCTACTAAGAGCTTCCTTCTCTAAGACCATGCCCCCATCCTGACTCCCAATTCGGGCTCCCAGGAGGATGCCTCTGAAGGTTACACAGGCAGGAGTGAGGGAGCCACTCATTGGGACAGTGTGGCAGCACCAACCTGGGCTTCAGGAGGCCTGAAGATCTGCACGATCTGGGGTGAGACCCCAAACTTCCTGGGGTCCCCATTTCTACCTCTGTAAAATGAGAATGATGGCACCTAATTTCTTACCTGGCAAGAGTTTACAGAAAGCTTTCCTCCAAAATCTAAGGAAGGCCCTTGCCTTTGAAAACATACGCAAGTCCAGACCGCCCCAGTTCCAGGCTGTATTCCAGGCGGTATCTAGGCCCGCAGAGCTAAATAGAGACTGTGCAGGGAAATAGACGTATTTGGCAGGGTGGGGGTTGGGGGAGCCAGGACAGTTAGCGAAGCTGCCTATAGAGGGTGGCCCTTGCTGTGGCTGGGTGGGGAGGAAGAAAGAGAGTTCCAGATAGGAGCAAAGATGCTCAGCCAGGACACTCCAGAGAACACTCTCTGGGGAATAGTTTGGTTTGCTCTGTGGCCCAACTAGCAGAGGAGCCCCCTGCCTCTCTCTAGAAAGCTTTAGAAGCCAGACTACCAGGCGATGATTTACAATGAGGCCCCTCATGTCCACCTGAGACTTTGTGGGGGGCAGGGGAGGGTGTGCAGAGTAGGCATGGAATGTGTTTGTTCACCTGTCTTTAGCAGAAGCGTAAGACTGGAAACCTTCTCCCCACACCCGCTCCAAAGTGGAGCTCAATTGCATCCCGCTGTTCCCAAGGTGCACTTTGCTGACCTCTATTGACTAATGGCGCAGGGTTTCCATGCCTCATGCCCGAACCGGGTAAATATTTATCGAAGTGATCCGGCGTTCTAATTAAGAGATTTCTGCCATCTCTTTCTTCCCTTTTTAAGGATTCAAAGCTGAGGCTTAGGAGATTAAGTAATATTTTGCTGGTATTAATGCATTCAACTTCACAAGGGTGGAGGCCCATGCTGTAAGAATTATCCAGGCCGTTGGAGGGGAGTTCTGGGGTCAGTCTGGATCATTTAGGCAGAACTTGCACCAGGCAACACACCTGGTCTTTGATGGAGCTTCTGAGTTGGGGCGGGGATGGGAAGGGAATGAGAGATGAGAGGGTATTTGCCTGCCAGATTTGATTTTTACTCCCAGATCTGTTATCAGCTTTGTATCTTTTTAATAAATGAATTTATAAATGTAAGCTTGTCACATATATCCAGCAACAGTGACAGTCTGATTGTTTATCAAGTGTGTTCTCTTACACCAGTGGCTCTTTACTGAGTGTGATTTTGCTTCCAAGGGTAATTTGGGCCATATCTGAAGACATTTTTAGTTTTTACAACTCAGGGTAGCAGTGCCTTTGGGTACAGAACCGAGATACCTCTACACATCCTGCAATGCACAGAACACCCTCCTCACAAAGAATTATCCAGCCCCAAATGCCAATAGGGCTGAAGTTGGGAGACCCTGACATATACTATCTCATGTCATCTTAACAAACAGGGCCATTGTCTATGTCCTTATTTTGCAGATGAGTAAACTGAGATACAGGAAGGAAAATGTCACACGTGCAGGAAGGGAAGAAGCTAATTGGTGAGCCCAGACCCCTCTGTCTGTTTCTAAACCCTACGCTCTGTCCTCTCCTCTCAGTGCCTTCTCTACTAGAAAGTGATTCAAATTCCCCAGCTCTAGGTTCCCTGCCTTGTGCAGTCTTTGAACCATTTTAACGATTGTGCTACAAGTTAGCAATTATCTAGTCATTCAGATGAAGTCTCTTAATGGAGCGCTAACTCTAGAGAAGTCCTGGGATCCTCTGGCAGCTCCTCCAAGTGGGGACAACAGTCCTGGGCCATTAGGTGCCTGTGTAACATTGGAAAATAGTCACAAAAGTTGCTGTTGGCACATTCCTGAAAGATGTCAGGGTGGAAGGCTAAATGGAATTAGGTTGCATGGAGTTTGGCAGGGAAGAGTGATCAAATGATGGGGTATTCTTTGCCTTTTTGGGGAGTGCCCTTCCTGAAGTTGAGAGAGATAGGGGCAAGAAGAGAGGAGTGGGTTGGAGAAAGGTTGGGGGGAAAACACAAGAGACTGATGGGGACTCTGGAGGTCCAGGCTGCAGGTGGACCTTGGAGTTCTGGAAATAGAGGGAGATAGGGGTAATAAAAGGGGTAAAGGGGCTTCACTTGTAAGAAATGCACATCAGTGACTATAGATTTTGATGCCGGAGTGGAATTGAAAAACAAAAAGGCTCATTTTTGAGGGCCTGGAGGTCAACTTATTATTTGACCACTAACCTACCACAAAATATCTGTAGGATGAGGCAAGGTACACACAAAACCAACACCATCTTACTTCGGTCTTGTGTTTTCTGCTTAAAGCATTTTTATGTCTGTGGATTCTTAGTTAAGACACAATGTGTAGAGCAAGGCACGGAATCGCCATGCAGATGAAGAAGCTCAGGGCCAGGGAGGGTTAGGCAGTTTGTCCACCACCACACGAGTTGACGAGTTGACGGTGCAGAATTCTGACCGGAATGAGGTCCTCTGCATTGGAATTGATTCTTTCCATAAACCAGTCAAGCTTTCACATTGTGCCCCAAGGAGGTCCTGGGATCCTGGGAAGTTGATGGGGGTGAAGATGAGGAAGTACAGAGAGTGGCTGCAGGGTTCGCTCCCCCCACTTCAATCAGAACAGCTTCAATTTTCATCCGTTTTACAGTTTAGGTGTCCCGATGATGCCTCATTCAGAGGACCTTTTGCTTCCTCGTGCTTGGAGAGTCTTTTAGCTCTTATTTTGCATCTCATTTGCTTCTGTGAAATGGAAAAGGGATACACTGAGAGGCTCCATTCATACCCCCAGAGCTCTTGGTAGGGAAAGTAGACTCAAATTCAAGCCTTGCTGTGTGGAAGGGCTGAGCAGCTCAGAAGGGAAAGGCTACAGACTATTCTGGGGCAGCCAGTCCCTCTTGCCATCCTTCTACAGAGAAGGAAAGGAAGACCCAGGGAGATGGAGTAACCTAGCCAAGTCATGCATCTCATGCAGGATGGGCCTGGGCTTTCATGTACGCCCTGTCCGGCTGCAGAGGCTGTGCCCATCACCACTACACTGCTCTATCCAATGCTACACTGCTTCAGTAACCCACCATTCCTTCACGCCAGGTCCCAGTGAAATAATGCTCTGCTTTCTGCTAAGCAGGGGCCTGGCACTTCCTAATACGTCACCTAACTTACTATCGTGGCCTCCTGGCACTTGTCTTCCATTTGAACCTCCTCACTGGATACGTTCTACACTGCAGAGGCTGACAGCTGAACTTCATGCTTTTAGACTCTTTCACTGCAAGAGTTCTGAAGAAAACATGGCTCCCCCATTAGATGCACCAGATGCACCCAAGCAGGTTGGGAAGGCAGCAGTAAGACAGAGACCATCTCTGACTACTTGTTTTTTTCTGGCTGGTGCTGTGTTTGCAGAGATGGTGAGTTTTTCTGCATCTGTGTTCCAGTCTCTAGTCACTACCTTCATCAATGTCAAGTGTAAGTTGTGTGTGTGAAGGGTGCAACTCTCTTAGCTCTGAATTTTGATGACAGCAGACCTTCGTGAAGTTGGAAGTTCTCAAGGTGACCATCTATTTCGCCATCCTCCAGACTATACCAGAAGAGGCAGCTCTCTGACACTATAAAACTCCTAGATGAAAACACAGGGGAAAGCTTCATGACATTGGATTTGGCAATGAGGTGTTGGCAGTGACGCCAAAATCACAGGCAGCAAAAGCAAAAATAGACAAGTGGGACTAGAACCTAAAAACTTGTGTGCATGAAAAGAATAGATTAAAAAGGAGGAAAAGGGGGCCAGATGTGGTGGTGCACACCTGAAATCCCAACACTTTGGGAGGCTGAGGTGGAAGGATTGCTTGGGTCCAGGAGTTCGATACCAGCCTGGGGATCATGGAGAAACCCCATCTCTACACACACACACACACACACACACACACACACACAAAATTAGCCAGGCATGGTGATGCACACCTTAGGAGGCTGAGGTGAGCGAATCATCTGATCCCTGGAGGCTGAGGCTGCAGTGAGCCATGACCTCGCCATTGCACTTCACCCCAGGCAACTGGAGGGAGACCCTATCTCAGAAAAAAAAGCAACCTACAGAATGGGAGAAGTATTTGCAAATCATATATCTATAAGGAGTTAATACCTAGAATATATGAAGAACTCCTACAACTCAATAACAACAACAAAAAACAAATAACTCCATTAAAAAAATGGGCAAAGGACTTGAAAGACATTTTCCCAAAGAAGATATACAAATGGCCAACAAGCATATGAAAAGATGAATCAATTATATCAAATATCAATTCCTCTAGTCAATTATTAGAGGAATGCAAATCAAAACCACAGTGCTATATCACCTCACCCCCATTGGGATGGCTGCTATTTAAAAAAATAATTGATGAGTGTGGACAGATTAGACCACCCTTGGTGCATTGTTGGTGAGAATATAAAATGGTACAGCCACTATGGAAAACAGTATGGAGGTTCCTCAAAAAATTATAAATAGAATTACCATATGACCCAGCAACCCCACTTCTGAGTGTATATACAAAAGAATTAAAAATAGAATCTCAAAGAGATACTTGTATACCCATATTCATGGCAGCAGTGGTCACAACAGCCAAGACGTGGAAGCAACCTAAATGTCCATTGGCAGATAAGCAAATAAAGAAAATGTATTAGCTGGGCACAGTGGCAGCACTTGTAATCCCAGCTACTCAAGAGGCCGAGGCAGGAGAATCACTTGAACCTGGGAGGCGGAAGTTGCAGTGAGCCAAGATCGCACCATTGCACTCCAGCCTGGGTGACAGAGTGAGACTCCCATCTCAAAAAAAAGGAAAGTAAAAAAGAAAATGTGATGTGATGTGCGTGCGTGTGTGTGTATACACACACAATGAAATATTATTCAGGCTTAAAAAGGAAGAAAATTCTGTCACATGCTGTAACAGGTATGAACCTTGAGAACATGGTGCTAGGTGAAATAAGCCAGTCACAGAAAGACAAATACTGTATCATTTAACTTATTTGAGGAATCTAAAGTCATCAAATTCATAGAAACAGAAAGTAGTGTGGTGGTTGCCAGGAGTTTCGGGGAGAAAGGTCTGGGGAGTTATTATTCAATTAGCACAGAGTTCAGGTTTTGCAAGATGAAAAGTTCTAGAAATCTGTTGCACAACAATGGGAATATAGTTACTGTTGAATTCCAAACTTAAAAATGGTTAAAATAATAAATGTTATGTTATGTGTTTTTTTATTAGGATTAAAAATATAAACAGAAGGAGGCAGCGCCTCTGGCAGGTGAGTTCTGTGGAGTTCTACTCACAGTTCCCGCAGGCCACGCCCCCAGGCCTCTCCTCCAGTTTAAGGTACTAATTCCTTCTATTAAATGTCTGTTTTAAGTAGCTGGCATGATTCTTGTTCCCAGCACCTGGACTCTGACTGATAACACTCCTGCTTCTTCCAGCTCACCTCCCTACTGTCCCAATCTCTGCCCAACTGGGGCCTTTTCGCAACATTTGTTTCCTCGATGTTTATCTCTTTCATGAGAATAGTGATATTGACTGTAATGATGACATGAGGCCATTAAGCATAGACACAAACAGGTGAATCTGTGCAACCTAGGCACAGCGTGCTCCTCAGAGCTAAGTGCTATTCGCAGATACACGAACTGAAATCCTGACTCCCCAGCTTTTTTGCTTTAGGACCTTAGGCAAGACACTTGTTTTTGCTAAGCCTCAGTTTCCTCATCTGTAAAACTGGGATCATGCTGGTGCCTCGCTCACAGGGTTATTGTGAGAATGAAGCAGGGTAATGCGGCTGGCAGCAAGCCTTTAATGACTGTGAGTGATTCTGAATGAATGAGGACACATCAACCGCTTGGTCTCAATGTGTTCAGACTCCTCAGCCTCTTTATCTAAATTCAAGCTCGGGCACTTTTCTACCTACAGCCAGATTCTCTGCTTCTAAAATTTAAATATGTCTCACATTAATGGGAGACATAGAAAGATGGGAAGCTGGGGAGCCAGAGGTCTCAATGTTAGAAGTCAGTGTTAATTAGAGATTCCCTGGAGTCCTCAAAAAAGGAGACTCCATAGGTGGGTGGGTTTTCAGTAGACCTGAATGTGTGTGTAGGGGGAGAGAGGTAGGGAGCCGCTCCTCCAAAGCCAGCAAGGGCCAAACGTGGAGGCAGCCCCTGCCCACCTGCCTACAGCCTTCCTCTCTATGGAGGCCCAACCCAGAGAGACTGGGAGCCAGAATCAGGCTGCCCTCCACAGTTGGCATGCAGGGATCCTCTTTTAGCCAATGATGAGAAGGCCCTCTCCAGCCTAATTAACTGCAGACTTGTATCTTCTAACTCAGACAGGAATGAGGCCAGACACAGACTGAGCAAGAACAAAGCCCCCACGACTGTGTCTATGGGGCTTGGCTTCAGAGGGAATCTTCAGAAGACCTCTGTTAGGCTGTTTTTGGGACCTGCAGAATTGAGGTATGGAGAGGATCCACATGTGGGGCCATCAACCCATGGGGAATTGTGAACATGGACCCCTTCCCAGATGATACTCCGGCATACCTGATTTTGGAAAGGGTTCCCCAAAAGGGGCTGAGGGAGATCAGAAGAGCAGACAGCTTGGCTCTAGATGGCTGATGGGTTGAGGGCCAGGCTAAGTGACCTGGCCTTTCTTCAGGTGATACTAAAATTACTGACTTGTAGGTGTCAGCTTTGTGCTAAGCTATTTACACGATTGTCTCATCAAACTGTGTAACAACAGGGTCATGATTGCTTTCCTCTCCCAATACTCCCTGCAGCCCCACTGAAGCCCCATACCCCAGCTGCAGGGAGTATTGGGAGAGGAAGGCACTGAGCTGAGACCCCTTCAGCAGAAGACAGGTAGCTGCCTCCCCAGGAAAGCCAGCTTCAAATGAGGATAGGATGTGAGGGTCCCTGGAGGCCTCGTGCCCCACCTCAGTTTGAGGCAGTTCTGAAAGGCCAATCCAGCTCCAGAGCTCCCCGTGGGGTCGCAGGGGACCCTTTTCATGATGTCATTAAGCCCTGTCTACTTTTCTCTATGCTTCCTGCTTCCAGGTGAGATGCTGGCAATGAAGCACTCTTCAGTGAATACCCCCGCAATGGAAATATTCTCCACTTTATGGTTTCCAGATTTAGCAAATAAAAATACAGGACACCCAGTTACATTTGAATTTCCTTTAAACAACGAATTTTTTTATTTTTAAGTATAACTATGTCCCAAATATCGCATGGGACATACTTATACTAAAAAAAAAAAATCACTCGTTGTTTATCTGAAATTCAAATTGTACCGGGTGTCCTATATTTTAATTGGCAACTCTGCTCCATCTCAGGCTGTGCTTTGGGGAACCTGACCTACAACAAACCCCACTGAGTGGGCACTATCATTGCCCTCATTTTAGAAACAGAACTCTGAGCCTCAAATTCTGGTCCTTTGAGTGACCCTGGTTATTAAGGGAGGAGTGGAACAACAGCAGTGGATTTGGGAGCTGGATCAGCTGGACTGGGATGGGGGTGCAGAAACTCCTCAACTGTTTTCACAGCCCCACCTTGAACTGGGTCTACAGCTCTGCAGGAAAGGGCTCCAGTACGGGTTTTCCAGCCAGCCTTTCCCTGGGCAGGGCTGAACAACCCCCTGGAAGAACATTTTAATCAGCCGCCTTGTCTCTGCCTCTCTTGGCCTTTGCTTTCATTGTCAGAGTCTCTGTCAATAGCTGGAAATCCAGGCAGCAGCACAAGTAGACGTTTCGCTCCTTCCCAAGCAGAAATCTCACAAAGGGCAGGGCTCCCCTCTTTGCAAGGAAAACAAACAGGTCTTCAGGCTCCCAGGGGCTGGGGGTGGGCTGGGGCAGAGGGAGGCTTAGAGGAAGGGGAGTGGGCAGCCAGCTGGCTCAGCCTGGCCCAGGCTCTCACCCTCTCTAGCTTCCCACTTCCATCTGCCTTTCCCCCACACAGTTCCAGACTGCTGGGGGAGCCTGGGCGGGCTCCCCTGTCCTCTGGAGAGTGCAGCTGGCTGAAGCCTCAGTATTGCTCAGCCAGCCCTAGCAATTCCACTCCATCCCTCCCTAGGAACCAGGGTGACCTCTAAGCAAATTGGGTTCTGCCACTCCCCTGCTCAGAATCATTCCACAGCTCCCTGTGGACACAGACAGTGCACGTTCACACCTCAGGCCTTTGCCCATGCTGCCCCCTCTACCTGGAATGTCCTTTCTTCTCTATTTGAACCCACCCATTGTTCAAGACCCTTTTTTCTTCTGTGAAACCTTTGCTGTCTGTCTCCCACTTAGTCAGAGTGAGTCAGCTCCCTCTCTGGGCTAGCATGGGATCTTTACTTGTGTCTGACGCCCTCATCCCAGGCTGTCCTGCTCCATGTTTCACTGGGCATGTGTGATCTCTCCCCTAGCCTGTGAGCATTCATCTGACCTTCGTGCAGCATTTTCCAGTTCGTGAAGTGATTTCACGTCTCTGCTCCCTTATAGCTCTCCTGGATAGACACCATTGTCCTTGTTTTCAGGATGATGCAATGGAGACCTGAATGGTTTCCTGATGTACTTATCATCAGGTACCTAATAACAGCAGAACAGGACTCGAATGCATAGATCTTTGAGTCAAAGGCCAGCGCTGTTTCCAGGAGAAGCTGGCATTCTCGCCTCATATGCAGACACCACCTAGCTCAATGGCTAGACATGCATTACTTCAATTGTGCTAAGAGGAACCCCTTCCCCTGCTCTCCCCACCAACCCTCCTGAGGCCCCAGCTCCTGGCTGGGTATGAGGATGCTGGGGCATAAGTTTAACTTCTGGCTCTGCCTGCTTCCTCTTTAAACGGAATGCTGGGGCCGGGTGACTGGGAGGTCAGTTTCTGGGGAGTGCAATAGGAAGCTACCATCATTGTGCCGTTGATGGTAAGGCCAAAAGGAACTGGGATTGGGGCCCATGCACTCTGGAGAAGGGGAGTTGTACCAAGGTGCTCTCTACCTCTGGGGGGCCTCAGCATCAGCAGCCTACCTGGCAAAGAAACAGGCCTGGGGATCTCCCATTTCCCACGGGCCACTTGCAGGGCAGCCCCGAGTACAGAGTGTAGATAAGGGCTTCCGCCCTAGACCTTTAAAGTGGACAGCAGTCTCACCAGGGAAGCATGATGACTCTTTGTCCAAGCAGACCCCAATCCCACCTCTTGTCACCCTCTCCGCCGCCACCACCAGGTCCCAGCCACTGTTTTGCCTCTGACGGCAGACTCCTGCAGCCCCTACCAGGCCTCTGTTTCCACCCTTCCACTCCCTCTGTGTAGTCTGCTATCAAGAGAGGAGTCAGGAGGATCATGTCAGTCCTCAGCTCCAAACCCTGCCCTGACTTCCCATTTCCAGTCAAGGAAAGCCCATGTCCTTCAGTGGCCTGCTGGGCCGCTGACAGCTCATGGAGACTATCTGCCCCCGTTGTCCTCCACCTCCTCCACCTCGCTCACTCCACTGACTCCCTCCTGCGTGCCAGCTCCAGCCCTGCCTCTGGCCTTCACACTGGTTGTCCTTCTGCCTGCAAAGTTTTCCCCAGAAACTCGCTTGGCTCTTTCTCTCCTTCTTCCTTCACATAGTGCTAAGAACCTCCTCTTTTGAATACGGACTACCATACTGGAGTCAGTCCCATTCCACCCCCACCACTCCTGACCCTACTCCTTGCTCTACTTTTTGTTTCTTTGGCAGTCCTTTCACCTTTTTTGTTTTTAAGATGGAGTTTCACTGTGTTGAGAAGCTGGAGTGCAGTGGCGCAATCTCAGCTCACTGCAACCTCCGCCTCCTGGGTTCAAGTGATTCTCCTGCCTCAGCCTCCTGAGTAGCTGGGACTACAGGTGTGTGCCACCACGCCCAGCTAGTTGGTTTTATTTTTTTATGTGTACTTTTAGTAGAGACAAGGTTTCACCATGTTTGCCAAGATGGTATGGATCTCTTGACCTTGTGATCCATCGGCCTCAGCCTCTCAAAGTGCTGGGATTACAGGCAGGAGCCACTGCGCCCGGCCCGTATCGCCTCTTAACAAACCGTGAAGCTCTCTTATGTTGATTGCTTACTGTCTGTCTCCTGCCCTGGAATGCCATCTCCAAGAGGCAGCGAGGGACTCTGTGTCTTGTTCACGACTGTAGTCCTAAAACAGTGCCTTTGCCTGTGGTATGCACTCAGTAAACATGTGTGGGTGGAACTGAATCTATGAATGTGGGTCAGGGGTCCCCAACCCCCAGGCTGTGGACCAGTACCTGGCCATGGCCTGTTAGGAACAGGGCCGCACAGCAGGAGGTGAGCAAGCATTACTGGCTGAGCTCCGCCTTCTGACAGAGCAGTGAGTAGGCAGGTGTGAACCCCATTGTGAACTGCGTATTCAAGGGACCCAGGTTGTGTGCTCCTTATGAGAATCTAACTAATGCTTGATGATCCCAGGTGGAACAATTTCATCCCTAAACCATCCGCATCCTGTCCGTGGAAAAATTATCTTTTTCCATGGTCCCTGGTGCCAAAAATCTTGGAGACGGGTGATGTAGATAACAGTCCCCACATCATTGAACTATATGATAATTAAATCAGTCCGTCAAGAGCATGAATGTTCTCATGGACAAGATGTGAAAATGAACATGACTCTCATCCCCAGTGAAAGGGGGTAAGGGTGTTCCTACCCTCTTCCTTTCTGCTGCTGGGTCCTGGGCCCCATTCTGGTAGTGAGACCTCAGCTCATAGAGACCTGGCCTTCTCCCCTTCTAATCTCCTGCTTTCCCTGGAGAGTGGTAGGTGGGGTGGGGAGGGATTCCCAGAGCAGCCCGTGTTTGTGTCATAGAGGAGCATGATGGCCCCATGTGGGAAAGGGCCTGGCCTGAGGTCTGATGCCCAGCCTAATTTCCTCTCACCATCCCTCTGGCAACTGCATATTTGGAATCTCAGAGCAAGGGTCAGTATCTAGCAAAGGACGCATTAAAAAAAAAATCTGTTTGTGAAATGTTTTAATATAGAAAGCCTTACATAGGCATTTTTCATTCTTATTTGGTTGTGTTTATATTAAATCACTTTTGATGCAAAGAATAAAATAATATGAAATTTAAAATGTCCTGGGAAATCTGAGGTATATGATTGTCTGTATTTTTCATTTCAACAGATATTTATGGAGGACCCATTACATGTAAGTCTTGGAGATGGAGAAGGACAAGGCGCCTTCTCCGCTTCCGAGAGTTCTTTGGCTGCGGTCAGGAGAGGATGGGCCGTATTGTGTAGGAGAGGATGCTGCTGCTATAGCAGTTGTGCTCTTTGGTATTCACCCAAACGAATTCAACACTTACATCCACAGAAAGGCCTGCACAGGGATGTTTACCGCAGCTTTATAATTGCCCAAACTTGAAAACAACCAAGACACCCTTCAATGGATAAATGAATGAACCAACTGTGGTACATCCAGACATGGGAATATTATTCCAGGATTAAACAAGGATATGAGCTGTTAAGTCACGAAATTACATGGAGAGACTTGAAATGCATATTCCTAAGTGAAAGAAGCCAGTCTGAAAAGGCTGTATCATTCCAACTAGATGACTTTCAGGGAAAGGCAAAACTACGGAGACAGGAAAAAGAGCAGAGGCCATCAAGGGTTAAGGCCATCAAGGGAGGGATGAGTAGGTGGACCATCAGAGAGTTTCAGGCCAGTGCAACTACTTTGTGTGATACTTTATACATTTGTCAAAATCCAAAGGACGTACAACACCAAGAGTGAACCCTAATGTAAACTGAGGACTTCACCTAATCATGTATCACTACTGGCTCATCAATGATAGCAAATGTACTATACTAATGCAAGAATGTTAATAATAGGGGAAACTGGGGGTGAGGTGAAAGGGTGTTGGGGAATTCTACTTTCTGCTAGATTTTTCTGTAAACCTAAAACTGCTTAAAAAAAAAAAGTAGCTGGGTGCAGTGGGTCACATCTGTAATCCCAGCACTTTAGGAGGCTGAGGTGGGTGGATCACAAGGTCAGGAGTTTGAGACAAGCTTGGTCAACATGGTGAAACTCTGTCTCTACTAAAAATACAAAAATTAGCTGGACATGGTGGTGTGCACTTGTAACCTCAGCTACTAAGGAGGCTGAGGCAGGAGAAGTGCTTAAACCTGGGAGGCAGAGGTTGCAGTGAGCCAAGATCGCACCATTGCACTCCAGCCTGGGCGACAGAGCAAGACTCCATCTCAAAAAAAAAAAAAAAGTCTGCTAAGAAAAAAGAGCGCCATGAAGTGTAATCATGGAGAAATGCATAGGTGTTGTGGGAGCAATCTGGAGTGGGAGTGGGGAGGGCTTGGGAGCATGAGAGTCGGTAATCAAGTCAAACCCTTGTATGTAAAGTTAGACAGTTTCAATCTCACCTCTGCCACTTATCTACCATGTAGCCTTAGCCAAGTTACTTAACGCCTCTTAAACCTCAGCTTACTCCTCTGTAAATTAATGATGACGGCCACCAAATTATTATGAGATTTAAATAAAACTCAAATAAAGTACTTGGCACTGCCAGTGATGAGAGTCAGCACTTGGTGAAAGACAGCTCCTCTTTGTGCCATGGGAGGTGAGGAGGCTGGCTCGGGTGGAATGCAGGAGGAGAAAGCGTGCTAGCCCCGAGAAGCCATGTGGGCAGAGCTCTGGAGGTTCAAGGAAGAGCAGATGCAGGGGGTTTGGTTCAGCCGAGAAGGGCATGTGGAGGGAGGGGCCATGGCTGCCTAAGCAAAAGAGATAGGTAGGGTGCTGATGGCCTGGTTGCCATGCCAGGGAGTTCCTCTTTCCTCTTGAGGGTTGATGGAAGGCAGGATGACCGGTACCGGGGAGAGCCATGATTGGCTTGTTAGAGTGTTCCCTCCAGTAGGCACAGAAAATGGTGGGAGAGAGTGGGGGGGGCAGGGGGGAAGCAGGACAGGAGTGACAGCAGCAATCCAGCCCAGGGACAATTTATCTGGGGCCAAAATAGTGGGAAGAATTCAACTGTGGGGCCTGGGAGCTTGGGATATGACTTGGGAAAGCAGCTTAGCTGAAGTCATCCACTGGCTGGCTGTGTGACTGTAGGTAAGTCATTTAACCTCTTAGAGTCTCAACTAGTTCTTCTTTAAGAATGTGTATCTCCAGGCCAGGCGCGGTGGCTCACACCTGTAGTCCCAGCACTTTGGGAGGCCGAGGCTGGCAGATCACGAGTTCAAGAGATCGAGATCATATTGGTCAACATGGTGAAACCCCGTCTCTACTAAAGATACAAAAAATTAGCTGGGCATGGTGGTGCATGCCTGTAATCCCAGCTACTCAGGAGGCTGAGGCAGGAGAATTGCCTGAACCCAGGAGGCAGAGGTTGCGGTGAACCGAGATCACGCCATTGCACTCCAGCCTGGGTAACAAGAGCGAAACTCCGTCTCAAAAAAAAAAAAAAGAAAGTATATAGATGGTAAGTAACATGAAACGGTACTCAACATCATATGTGATTAGGGGATTCCAAATAAAAACAATGATGAGACTCTGCTCCACACCTATTAGAAGGGCCAAAATCCAAAACACTGATACCGCCAAATCATGGTGAGGATGCAGAGTATGTATGCACTCTTGTGCGCTACTGGTGGGAATGCAAAATGGGACGGCTGCTTTGGAAGACAGTTTCAAACAAAACCAAAAGTGCTGTTATCGTAGGATTCGGCGGTCTTACTCCTTGGTGTTTATTCAAAGGAGTTGAAAACGTATGTCCACACAACAACCTGCACGTGGGTGTTTAGAGCAGTGTTTCTCATAGTTGCTAAAACTTGGAAGTAACCAGGATGTTCGTTAGTAGGTGAATTAATAAACTGTGTTATATCCAGACCATGAAACATCATTCAGTGACAAAGAGAAATGAGAAGCCAGGTGCAGTGGCTCACACCTGTAATCCTAGCACTCTGGGAGGCCAAGACAGGAAGATCACTTGAGGCCAGGAGTTCAAGACCAGCCTGGGAAACATAGTGAGGCCCCCATCTCTACAAAAAAAGGAAAAAGAAAAAAAAAGAAATGAGACATCAAGCCATGGAAGAATCTTAATGCATTTTGTTAAGTGGAAGAAGCTAATCTAAAAAAGCTACAGAGTAGGATTCCAGTGATGTGATATTTTGGTAAAGGGAAAACTATGGAGACAGTAAAAAGACCACTGGTTGCCAGAAATTAGGGGAGAAGGAGGGGCGAATAGATGAAGCACAGAGGATTCATTTAGTTTCAGAGACATGTTTTGCTCTGTTGAACAGATGGGAGTGCAGCGCTGCAATCATAGCTCACTGTAACCTCAAATTCCTGGGCTCAAGTGCTCCTCCTGCCTTAGCCTCTGAAATAGCTGGGGCAACAGGTGTGCACCACTGCACTTGGCTTTTTTTTTTTTTTAGCAGAGTCTCCTTCTGTCACCCAGACTGGAGTGCAATGGTGTGATCTCAGCTCACTGCAGCCTCCACCACCCGGGTTCAAGCGATTCTCCTGCCTAAGCCTCTTGAGTAGCTGGAATTACAGGCATGTGCCACCACGCCGAGCTAATTTTTGTATTTTTAGTAGAGATGGGGTTTCACCTTGTTGGTCAGGCTGGTGTCGAACTCCTGACCTCGTGATCCACCTGCCTCGGCCTTCCAAAGTGCGGGGATTACAGGCGTGAGCCATTGTGTCTGGCCACCTCGCTAATTTTTAAAAAGCTTTTGTAGAGACGAGGTCTTGCTATGCTGCCCATGCTGAGCACAGAGGATTTTTAGGGCAGTGAAACTACTCTGATGCTGTCATGGTGGGTGCATGTCATTATACATTTACCAAAACCCATAGAATGTACAACAGCAGCAGTGAGCCCTAATGTAAACCATGTAGTTTGGGTGACAATGACTCATCAATGTAGGCTCATCAGTTGTAACAAATGAGCTCTCTGGTGAGGGGTGTTGTTAATGAGGAGGTTGTATAAATGTGGGGGCAAGGCGCAAATATATGTGAAATCTCTGTATTGTCCATTCCATTTTGCTGTGAACTTAAAACTGCTCTGAACAATAAAGTCTATTAATTTTTTTTTTTTTAATTAGCTCAGAGTTGACACACAGAAACATATCCAGGAGACCAAGAACAGATGAAGCTCATGGATTCAGAATCTTGGAGAGGGGGAGGTCTTAGAGATCCTGTTTTCTCAGTCTCCAATCTGTGACCCCCATTTTTTTTTTTCTTTTGAAATGAAGTCTTGCCCTTGCCAAGGCTGGAGTGCAGTGGCATGATCTTGGCTCAGTGCAACCTCCGCCTCCCTGGTTCCAGTGATTCTTCTTCCTCAGCCTCCTGAGTAGCTGGGATTACAGCCGTGCACCACCACACCCGGCTAATTTTTGTGTTTTTAGTAGAGATGGGATTTCATCATGTTGGCTAGGATGGTCTCAATCTCTTGAACTCGTGATCTGCCCTCCTCAGTCTCCCAAAGTGCTGGGATTATAGGCACGAGCCACCATGCCCAGCCTGTGACCCTCACTTTTATAGAGGATTCCCTCACTAAACTGGCCTGGTTGGACTTTTTCACTGGGGCATTACTTTCTTAGAATCTCAGTGGGTCCAAAGTAAAGACCTTAAAGATCGTCACCTAGCCCTTATGTGGTTCTGATAAGAATTAGGGTATAGGGGACAGTGCCCCACAGTCTCCCCTCTGTGAGCAGCACAGCTGGATTGAGCCTCTGAACTCCCTACAAAGAATGCTCTCTCCTGTTGCCTTCCCCCTTGCTGGAAACCCCTTCCCTATTCCCCAAAGTGGCCTGTGAGGGTTGGACCTGGGAGGATCAGGATGGCCAAGGGGTGCAGTGCCAGGCCCAGGTGGAAAAGTAGTGGAGGATAATAAAACTCTCCTGAACTCCAGGCCCAGGCCCAAAAATCATCCTGCACTCTCCGACCCTCCCCCTTCCAGGCTGATTCTCCTGGGTCCCAACCTTTCATTGCCTGGTTCCCTTGTCCTTGCTCCAGTCTTCCCTAAGGAGAGAATGGGGAGGGGCCTCATGGTCTAAGAGCACTCAGGGCCAGGCCTCGCAGCAGGCACAAGCTGGGTCTGGACTTTTCCATTCCAAGCCCCACTCCTCCGCCCCTAGCCAAGCAGTTGACCTCTGGCCGGAAGGGATGGTGGACAAACAGCTTGCATGTGGTCTGCCATTTGGAGGGAGGTGGAGGCGCTACCCAGAGCCCCATCCATGGTTGCACAGCACCTGCTGCCCTGTCATCAGATGAACAGCCAGCAACTGCTCCTGAGAGGACCTCATTGATTAAGTCTTTCCTTGTTATTAACGGCAGGAACTCTGGGCCTAGGGTGTAGCCTTGCAGAGCTCTGAGGGAAACAGGGTGATGAAACAGACCTGTGGTCACAATCAATACATATCCCTTGCTGGCTAAAGTCCACACTCCCTCCAGGGCCCAGAAGGTGACCTCAGCAGCCTCCGCTGGTGCCCTGTGCTAGGCTCCAGAGCTGCACCGCTCCTCCACAGGCCTGTGGACCCACTGGCACCCAGTGATGGTCTGGAGCCACCTCCCACTGACCTTCGATTGTCCACATTCAGTGGCATCATGCCACTTTGAGTGTTTACACCATACAACATCGAATGCTACCCATCTGCTGGCCCCTCCACAACCCACCCTGGAGCCAATTATTAGAAATTTACCAGAAGGTGGGGGTAATTATTAGAAATTTACCAGCACAGTGTCTGAGGGTGGCCTGTAATCCCTGCACTTTGGGAGGCTGAGATGGGTGGATCAAGAGGTCAGGAGTTTGAGATCAGCCTGGCCAACATGGTGAAACACCATTTCTACTAAAAATGCAAAAAATTAGCCAGGCATGGTGGCATGTGCCTGTAGTCCCAGCTACGCAGGAGGCTGAGGCAGGAGAATTGCTTGAACCCAGCAGGCGGAGGCTGCAGTGAGCCAGGATCTGCACTCTAGCCTGGGTGACAGAGTAAGACTCTGTCTCACAAAAAAAAAAAAGTGAAAAAAGAAATTTATCAGTAGGTCACTGTGTATGCTGACCCTTGCCAGACACATACTTCCTTCTCTCTTAAAAAAACAAACAAACTTTATTTTTAAAAAAATATTAAAAAATTATTATTTTTTTAGAGACAGGTCTCGCTCTGCCGCCCAGGCTGGAGTGCGGTGGTGCGATCATGGCTCACTGAAGCCTCCATAACCTGGGCTCAAGCAATCCTGCCTCAGCCTCCTGAATAGCTAGGACCACAGGTTCATGCCACCACACCCAGCTCATTTTTAAAATTTTTTCCAGAGGTGGGATCTAGCTATGTCCCCCAGGCTGGTCTTAAACTCCTGACCTCAAGCAGTCCTCCTGCCTCAGTCTCCCAGAGTACTGGGATTACACACATGAGCCACCACACCTGGCCACTTCCCTCCCTTTTTATACCTCAGTTCAGGTGGGGCTTCCTTAGAGAGCCCCTCTCTGCTCCCCCAGGCCTGCTCACACGGGCTGTTACAGGCCTGTGTCTCTCCTCTCTGCTCAGAGCTGAGTAGAGTGTGGGGCACACAGCAGGGACTCTGTAAGGCCATGGGGAGGTGCATGGGACAGGCTAAGGCATGACGGTCGCAAGAAGGGAAGAGCCCTAGACACCCTTCTCGGGGGAGCTGCAGTGTAGCGCTCTCTCCGTCTGCTCGGGTTAAGAATGATGTCTTCTTCCTGCGTCCCTCCTCCCAGGAACAGATGATCTTCATTTTCTGCCTTGATAGCTTCAAATCACTGCCTGTCTCTGGGAGGACTCAGCCACTTATCCTTCCTCTTCAGCAAAGGGAGGATCTCCCTGGACCTCTAAGCCTGGCTTTCTGTTTTCAGCAAAGCCCTGGAAGTTGTAACCTCCACAAGGCTCCCCTGCCTTTCCAAGCCCTCTCCTTCTCCAGCACCACCTTTCCCTTCCTCCCTGAGGGCCTTCACCCTGCCCTCAGATTCCCTCTTCCCTTTCGTTTACAAACCTTGCTTTCAGGCTCAGAACTGCAGTTGGTCATTTACAGGTTAGTGAGAATTAGTGGTGAGGCAGCCGGAAGCAATGGGTTCCTTTCACCTTTCATCTTTCAGGGCTCAGCTCAAACCTCCCCAGAGAAGTCTTCTTGGAACAATTTCATCTTGACTTGGGATCATAGAACCTTGTTAATTTCTTTCACAGCCCTGACCACAAGTTGTGATATGTATCCATTTATCTTCCTGTAGCTTGTCTGTTTGCTGGAATGTTGGCTTTGGAAGGCCGGGAAACATGTCTGTCTTCCCTGCTCTGAAATCCCTGGTACCCGGCCAATTGATGTTGAAGGCGAGTTTCTTGGCCACACAAATGATTTCTCATCCGTGTTCGAATTCCGTGCTCTGCCCTGCCCTGCTGGGTCACCAGGGACCACTCCCTTGCTCTGTGTCTTGCATTCTCATCTACAGGTTGGAATAACAGTACCCGCCTCTTTTGATTTCGAGCTTGTTGTAAGGATCAGATGCGATGCCAGGAAGGAGATGTGGACCTCGGCCACGTGTTTTGGGGTGCTAGGGCTTACTAATCCCAATGGCTGTGCAAATGGCACTGTCTCCCTGCTGTGTGCAGTAAAGGGGTTCGAGGAACTCCAGGTGGCAGCAAAGAGGTGAAGAGAATAATAATGAAGCAAATAATGAAACCAAGTAAATACTAATAATACAAGTAATAATAACTGACTTCATTAGGCATTGCAACAGAGGCTGTTCTCAGCTCCGTACAGGAATTAACCTCATTTAACTTCAGAACAGCCTGATGAGGTAGGTCCTCTCACGGTTCCTTATTCTACAGGTGAGAAAACCAAGGCACAGAGAGATTAAGTAACTCATCCAGGAAGTGGAGGTGGGATCAAGTTTTACTTTATGGCGGGACTTTCCCCCAAATCCTTTCAATCTAATAACTTTCCCCATTCAGTTTCATGAGTGTTTATTGGATTGCTAAAACCAAGAGTTTATGTCTGAGTGTGACTTTGCCCTTTTGGCAGCCTCTGGAGGCCCAGCAGTGAGTGGAACTAATCCCTGCCCCCAGGGAATCCATTACTGGGGTGCAAGAGTGTGTGTGTGTGTTATTGTGTGTGTGTGTGTGTTATTCTCAGCTCCCCAGCCAGTCAGGAAACTCCCTGGGGACACAGGGAGGACTGTTCCTTCTCTGCTGTGTTACTCTAGGATAGACTGCATACTTACAGTCCTAGAACCCCAGAAAATTGGCACCAGAGTCAGCTGCTCATCAGCAAAGTTGCTGATTCCTTGCTTGGGACTAGGCTGGGTGTTTCATGCCAGGGACACAGTGGGAGTGAAGCCAAGCCCCTATCCTCAAGAGACATCCATATGTAGGGGTGGGGCTGGGACTCTGTAGGTCAACTGAGTCCAGAGAGGGCAGGAGCCCTCCAGGGTCAAGAATCGGGTCAGCGACAGAGCCTGGACTAGAACCCAGGGCTCCTTCCTCCTAGTATTGCCCCTTCCAACTCTACCACCTGCCTCTGGATCCTGTGGGAGGCCGGCTCTCCTTCCTCCAGGATGCAGGTGGCTGACCCAGACCATACTTTTAGCTCAGGGCCTATTGGGGCCTTCAAGGGAAAGGTAAGAATGAACTCACCACCCTCCCCTCTACCTGGCCCTCAGCTGCCTCCCTTTATCACCTTGTTAAAGGCTTTTTCCTCTCCATTTGGAACCTAGAATTTCATTATTTCGCATGTGAAGCTTAGGGATAATAGGCTGCCACTTGAAGGCTGCTTTTCATCTTCAAAGCCCTCTGCAGACTGTTAATTAGTCCTCTCTGGCCTGCTCCAGTAAGTGTTCTTGGGCCAGGAAGGGGAAACCCAAGGGAGGCCGAGGGACTTCCCTCAGGGATGTGGGGCTGGCAAAAGACCGAAGAGGAAAAAGAGGAGCCCTGGATTCTGGAAGCTTCTCCTAATTGGTTCCTGGCTCCCAGGCTCCTTCCTGTTAGGACGGCTGAATAAACAGGGCAGGAGCAGATGGGGGGCCCTTCTGCGGGAATGTGGCTCAAAGAACGCCACAAGGGGACCCTAAGTTGGAATCCCATCCCCTGCTAATTGCATTACCTTGAATGATAATTAACCTCTAAAACTCCGTTTCTTCTCCGTGGAATGGAGTTATTAACAAAGTACTCCTGAGTTGTTGAGAATTGAGCTAGGTAAGTATCTGGCACAGACTGGTGCTCACTAGGAGTGAATGAATGAATGAATGAGTGAGTGTGGCTAGTGGTGGGCTGGAGTAGGGGAGGATTAGAAGTAGGGAGAGGCAAGGTGAGGACTGAGAGGAAAAATAGGGACTCTCCTTCCTTTGCCCCTCCTTATCCTTACCCCCAGGGCCAGGGGTTTTGCCCACAAAGCAACCACTATCCATGGTGTTGCATGGCTGGTCAAAGAGGGATTGATGTTTGTCTCTGTGAGCCCTTGAAATCCCCTGAAAATGGTGCTATGATCTATTGTTAACAGTGGAGAACCCTGTCTATGAGTTATCAGGTGAGATTATGTCCATCTGTTCAGCCTCCCCAGCTGGACCGCTGTGAGGGTCAAAACTAGACAGTGGATGCTGCAGCCTCAGCTTCAGGGTCTCTCAGACCCGGAAACAAATCTCTCTTGCTCCATCCACTTGGACAAACACTCAAGCCAAAGCAGGTGGATTCCGTCCCCTTCCCCCGCCGACCTCTCAGGGTGACTGAGTTTGGTTCTGTGATGAGCAGTATGTGTGTACTGAGCAGCTCCCTGTTGAGCTCAGTGGCAGCCAAAGCCAGCAGGGTAGGAGCCTGGAGCACCAAGCACAAGTTTCACCCTTGGGTCCACAGCCACATGGAGTGGGGAGAAAGGCTGCCTCTGGCCAACTGATCACCTGCCCTATCCTCTCCATAGACTGGCATTGAAGCTGAAAAGGAGGGCTGAGAAGTGTGTTCAATATTTAAAAGTCCTTGCTGACTAGGCGCTGTGGTTCACGCCTGTAATCCCAGCAATTTGGGAGATTGAGACAGGAGGATCACTTGAGGTCAGGAGTTCGAGACCAGCCTGGTCAACATGGTGAAACCCCATCTCTACTAAACAAACAAAAACACAAATTAGCTGGGTGTGGTGGTGCGCACCTGTAATCTCAGCTACTCAGGAGGCTGAGGCAGGAAAATCTCTTGAACTCAGAGATTGCAGTGAGCCGTGATTGCGCCACTGCACTCCAGTCTGGGTGACAGAGTGAGACTCCATCTCAAAATAAATAAATAAATAAATAAATGCCATTCCTTAGCATTCTGATACCCTCTGAATTTCAGTACCAGGAATCGCTTTGCCCCATCCTACTCCGGACTCCTATGGAAGTTTTTTAATGATGAAGGAAGTTTCATCCTTCATGTCCTCTCTTCAAACCAGTCAAAAGCAGGGACGGAGTTTAGGGTGTGTCTGGGTCCCCAGTGGCTGGCACACTGTAGGTGCACAATTAATACTTGCTGTTGGTGGTGAAGATGTAAGGAATAGGGTTTGGAACATGGGAGGGATCAGAAGGACATCATCTCGTGAGGAATCAGAAACACTGATCTTGCCTCCTGTCTGTGCCCAGAAGGTAGAAATATTGAGAGGGGGGATGGGAAGAACTCCCACGAGAGAAGTGAGTACCATGTGGCTGGCACTTCCACCATCTGCCCAGCCCTCTTGACTGGGACAGGGCGTACAGAAGGGCTAACCAGATATGACCAGATCCCCGAGGAGGGTGGGAGGAGCTAGCTGGTTAAGGGGTGGCATGGGGAGGGGTGTGCTAGGGGAACATTCTACGTTAAAACCCCAGGGTGGGCAAACCCCAGAGCAGCCCAAGGTAACTTCTGCCTGGGGAGATTCCTCCTTCCCTCAACAGCCAATGTCTCCTGGGGCCCTGCAGAGAGAAGTCCAAAACCCAAGAGACCTGGGGCATCTCAACCCTGCTTCTCACAAGAAGTGTGATTTGGGCAAATTATCTAACCAGATATGGCTGGAAAAGGTTTGCCCCTCCCTTGTGCAAAATCCCCACTGGCTCCCCAGTGCCTGTGCCAGGCGTCGGTGGTCTGGCAGCTGTGAGGATGGTTTCGTGAGTGACCTATAGGTTCTTTCCATACCTTTCCAAAGCTTCGTGAGTGCCTGGTACCTTCTTCTGTGATATGACTCTATGGTCAACCAGAAATGACACATCACATTCACTCATACGCTCACTTGCTCACTATTCAAACTTCATTGAGTTTTGCTATATCACACAGTGCTGGCTGCTGGAGGTTAGATGGGAGAACCCACCTGCCAGTGGTTCACAGCTCCCTGAGGGAGACAGACAAGCAAACAAAGCATCACCACACAGACTGATCAGAGCTCAGCAATGAGCGTGTACCCGGGGGTCAGCAACACTGCCTGGAGGAAGCATTAAGGTTTGAGCCCAGAGAGGAGAGAAGATACGGAGGTTGGGAAGAGAAGCTTCCGTGTGGAGAGGAAGCTTTCCCATGGGGGCATGTATGCAGATCTGGAGAACCGCAAGCACTTCAGCAAGGCCTATTGGAGAGCTGAGGGGCTAGGTGATCAACGGGCTTGCGTGCTGGACTTTATTCTGAGGGTAATGGGGAGCCATGGAAGAGTCTGGAGCACCAGAGTGAAATGTTCAGAAAATTTTCTTTTCTTTTTGGCTAGAATAATCATAACGGAGCCAACACTGGTTATTCCGAGGGAAAATACATGTCATTGCTTAACAGAAGTGGTCTATTCAGAAGAAAAGGGCTGCTAAAAGGTGGGATCCAGAGAGAGAACCAAACAAAAGGCCTTTGGTGGTGACAACATTGGTGACCTCAGGCCCACACGCTACCTCCTCACCTCACCACCCCAACTTTGCCCCATTAATTTAGGCAGACCCTCCTTCCAGTTGGAACACATATATGTGGCTGTGCCTGTGACTCAGCTCCGAGGTCACCCTGCCAGTGTGTGATACTGCCCCGCCTCCCTTCTCCTCGCCACTGTCTCTCTCCAAAGCCCAGTTCTGCCACCTCCTCCAGCAAGCCTGCCCTGGTTCCACCCAGTTCCAGCGAATATTTTGCCATTTCCACTTGGAAGAACTTCAGTAGGGTTTCTAAGGCAATGTGAATGCTCTAGTTGAGCTGTGTGGTAGAGTAATCAGTGCTCAAACCTTAATCTGCACAATTAAACAGTAAGCAATTTGAGGCCAGGGACTATGCTTTATTCCTGTTGGGAGACCTCAGTCATCCGGCTCTGTGCCTGACAAGCAGCAGGTCCCATATTAAAATGTCTGTTCAGTGGAGTCGAGTTTTACTGTGTGCACCCTAAACACATCCAGGAATATGGTGAGCCTCTGGAATAAGTGTGGGACCACCCCCCCTAAATTTCTGCAAGTTCGGTCTCTTCAGTGCCTGGTGGCCCAGTCCCCTTTCTGAGTCTCCTGGACTTTCCAAGCATGATTTAACATCCCTTTTGCTGGGCTCCCATAGAGATTTTGGTGCCTATCTCTACTGTGTTTCTTTTTATTTTCTTTTTCTTTCTTTTCTTTTCTTTCTTTGAGATGGAGTTTTCTTTTCTTGCCCAGGCTGGAGTGCAATGGCACAATCTTCACTCACTGCAACCTCCGCCTCCCGGGTTCAAGTGATTCTCCTGCCTCAGCCTCCCAAGTAACTGGGATTACAGGCATGTGCCACTATGCCCAGCTAATTTTGCATTTGCAGTAGAGATGGGGTTTCACTATATTGGCCAGGCTGACCTCGAATTCCTGACCTCAGGTTATCCACCCGCCTCGGCCTCCCAAAGTGCTGGGATTCACTGTGCCTGACTTCTATTGTGTTTCTTATTCTATGGGGTCAAAGGCATGCTTTAAAAAGTGTCCACTCTCTCCACCTCCCAACCCCCACACCCGGCCCAGTGTCTCATCCACAGTAGGAGATCAATAAGTGTTTGTTGAATTAAAAAAATGTACTAGCAAGAGTCCAGGACCACTCTTAGGCATATTCAATGGGAACACAATCACCAATTGAATTTGTTTCCTTCAAAAGAGCCATGTATCCTGGAAGCTCCATTCCAGACGTCCAGATGGCAAGGCTGGGGAGAGTTGGGAGTTATTCCTATTGAAACCATTTCCTCCAGAAGGTCCAGAGTTCAAAAGGGAGGCATTTGCCACAAACAATTGGGCCAGTGTGAGACGATGTGGGTGGCAGGTTTCCAAGGTCTTGGTGGGACTTTGAGCAGTTACCAATGCAAATAGGAGAGAAAAGACTTATCCCCAGGGGCAACTGTGGTCACTCAGGAATGGAGCCTTTGGCAACAAGGAGAAAAAAACCAGGTCAGCCAGTGCACGGGGATTTTCCTAGGGCTGTGGCGTGGGCTCTGGACTTGGAGTCAGGAGGCCTAGGTTCTAGCTGGGATCTGGGTTTCAGATCAAGGGTTGAGATGATCTAATGCCAACCTTATTGCCCAGAGGCGTTTCTCTGAGCCAAGAATTAAATGCAGGGCTCATCAAAGGAATTTTCCTGATTTGCAAATTGTTTCCACCAACTCAGGCTTCAGAATAAAGCTCGCTTTTCTCATTCTTTGAGATTTATCTATTGAATGTGGGACTATCCTGAAAAACTAAATGCCAGCGAAGCCTATCTCCCGGAGCTGTCCCTGCGCATCCTACTGTCTGACCTCCCTGCCTTTGCTCACGCCCTTCCTCCTTTCAGAGAGTCCTCTCCTGATACTGCATCGTCATCCAGACTTTGTTCAATGGTTAACTTTTCTCCGAAAGCGTTCTCTGATCAGCACAACTTATAGGGATCCAGAGAGAGAGAGAAAGAGAGAGAGAGAGAGAGAGAGAGAGAGAGAGAGAGAGAGAGAGAGAGAGAGAGAGGAACCAATAAACATGTAGAAGACAGGGAGTACCTGTTACTAGCTAGCATTACTCAGCACTGCTAGCCAGTAATAGTGACTCAGCGCTTGCCATGCTCCAGGCATTGTGCTAAGTGCTCTACAAGTGTGATCACACCCAGCTCTCACAACAACCCTCAGAAGATCATTCCTATACAATTTTTAAAATCCCTATTTGTGGGCTGGGTGTGGTGACTCACACCTGTAATCCCAGCACTTTGGGAGACCAAAGTGGGAGGATCACTTGAGCCCAGGAGTTTGAGAACAGCCTGGGCAACATAAAGAGACCCCATCTCTACTAAAAAATAAAAATAAAATAAAAATCAGCTGGGCATGGTGGTGTATGCCTGCAGTCCCAGCTGCTCTAGAGGCTGAGGCAGGAGGATTGCTTGAGTCCAGGAGACAGAGGCTGCAGTGAGTTGTGGTTATGCCACTGCACTCTGGCCTGGGTGACAGAGTGAGATCCTGTCTCAAAGAAAAAAAAAAAAAATCCATTTATGGTGGTCATTAGTGCTGTCATCCTATGCTTCTAGTTCTCTTTCTTCTGAGTACAAACTTTACTTCCTGACCCTCTTGTGTTGGTCAGATGGAGCCATGTGAATAATTCTGGCCAATGCCTTGTGAGATAAAGTAACACATCATTCCTGGTTGGATAACATTTCATGTTCCCTCCAGCATGGCGACAGGCCAGTGATGTTTGTGATGACGGCCACATTAGCCTGCTTTTTGCTGAGTAGAATGAGCAGAAACTCTTACTGACCCATGATGAACATGCAGCATGAGCAAGAAATACATTTTGGTAGTTTTATACCACTGAGAATTTTGGACTTGTTTGTTACTGCTGCATAATCCAGTCTATGCTGACTGATACACAATTTTACAGATAGAGAAATCAAGTTTGCATCGGGAGGCCTGGATGACCTTGGTGAAGAGGTAGCTTGAGCCCTTATTGGGCTGTGTCCTGACTGGCTGGCTGGCTGTGAAAGGCTTTGAGAGGCTGAAATGACAGGGTTTGATGCTGTTATCCCTGAAGCACAGGGGAGAGTTTAAAAACAGGAAGCAACACAACCATCCTTCTTGAGCTTTCAGAAGAATGGCTCTGGCAGCTGCTTCTGGCTGAGAAGTCACTCTCTATTTGTCCATCTGGAAAGATCAGTCCTGAACCCAAAGGAAAGCCAAACTCCCAGCACACACAGAGACCCTCAGGGCAGGTTTTCCATGGGCTTACAATTCCCCAGCACCCCGAGTGGCCCATCCGTGCCTCCACACCAGCAAGGCTGGTAGGAAGAGGGAGCTCCCAGGAGGGCTTCTCCCCATCAAGGGAGGTGTACCGGCTCGGTTGTCTTTCTAAATGACCATAAACCAGCACGGAAATGAATGCCAACTAACAAGGTTAAAGGATCCTTAAAAAACAAATGATGCCATTTTCCCCCCAACTCGCTGCTGAGTAAAAATTTGTCACTTCAGTAAGCATTTTATTGGTAATTACAGAGTTATTTTATTTGCATATTACAGGGCTGCTAGCGGCCCTAGTGAAAATGCTTAATGTCGCTGAGCATCTTGGAAGGAATTACTCAACCCAGGGAGGGAGAATTCAGTAATTATTTCCTTAAAACTAGAATTTGCTAATAACTTTGCAGTAGATCACTTCGTGCTCCCCAATACAGCAATTAAATAATAAGCAATTAAGTGCCAAAGTGACTCAGGCATAGGGCCTATCCCCAAATAGGGCCTCAGCTTTATTTCCTTTGAAAGGGGAATAAAGTTACATACAGTTAACCCTTTTGACTCCTGAGCCACCAGGGAACACAGATTCCTCTTAGAGCCAATTAGAGAGAGCTGGTGCTAAATGTCATCTCCTCATCTTCAGAGCAGGATCTAGAAGCCCAAAGAGAGGCCGGGGGTCCAGCCTGCAGTGAGGAAAGGAGGGTGGCTCTCCACTCCGGCAGCTGGGATGGTGGGGGCAGAGGCTAGGTAAGAGGATTCTGGCATCAAACTGGCTGGGCTTGTCGGCTGGGTCCGGCTTATTATCCAGGCATCTTGGACAGGTTACTCAACCTCTCTAGGTCTCGGTTTTCTCATCAGTAAAGTGGGGTTCGTCATGTGATCAATTGCACCTGGTGGCTGTGAGGCTTAAAGAATGTGTCACATGGAAGGAAGAACTTCAAACACAGGAAATGCTCGGCAAGTGTGAGTTACAGTGTCTGACCCAGAACTCGCCACCACACTGACAAGGAAAGCCCAGGCCCCTGCCAACTAGGAGAAGGGAAGACATCTGCCTGCAATGGGGAGGTGTGATAGCGTGGGGGGAGGGGTGGCAGTTACCATGTGGGGTTCGTTCTGCCCAGGATCAAATCCTGGCTCCTCCTACACACACTCAGAGCCAGTGTGACTTTGGGCCACTCATACATTCTCTACAGCACCAGTTTCTCACCTGTAAGATGAGGAGCGTGATACCCATCTGAGTGCCAAGGTCGCCAGGTGACCTGTATTTAAGTACATGCTTTAGTTGCTTAGCTTCCTGCCAGGCAAATTTACAAATATATATAAAGAGCAAGTGGACATGGACCTGTCCTTGAAAAGGATTCATTGCAATTTCAGACTTGTTTTGTCTTCATTTCTGATTGATACTTAATCAGCAATGGCTTGGAACGCTGGCTTTTAGTTTCTCCCTCTGTTAAGTATTTAATGATCTGAAAACAAACATTGGAGAAGAGGCAACCTACAGGGGTCCCTGATCCTTCTGTGATGGGTCTGAGTCCACCCTCTATTTTATCTTTCTCTGCTCCAGTGTGCTATTTATTTTATCTGTATCTGCTCCAGTGTGGTATTCTGTTGAATCATGTAAAATGCTATTTCATGAAGGAGAGAGTACAGATGGGTATCTTTTAAAAGCTTTGCTTTCCCACCTCCATGCCTGGCTTGACCCCTGCCTCTAGGTAGGTTTGTGGGGAATATCTAGCAGCCCTTTGAGAAGGAATATCCAGTGAGGTAAAAGAGGTCCAGCCCTCAGTACAGGACTTGGCACCCAGCTCTGTACAGGCTAGTTCCCGTGTGCAGCTTGGCATTGCCTGATATTATACCTAGGAAGTTTTTCTCTATAGCTTAACGCATTGGTTCAGATTCACATTTTTCCCAGCCTCGGTGCTGATCTCACTGTTACTGATCATTTACCTTTTGGCACGGCCTATTTTCAGGACCATGCTTCAGAGCTGTCTCGCATCTCAGGGCCAGGAGAGGGGAAGAAGGACATCAAGTTCTAGCATCAGCGGAGGTTAACACAGAGAGGGCTACCTTGGACACCCCTCTTAGCTCCTATTAGTTGCTGAGGGTGGAGTGGCCTAGGTTCTTGGGGCCCTGCCCCGTGTGTTAGCAGTGGTCATTTTAAAGGTGGCGCTCTCTGACTAGTGTCCGGCCCGTGGCGATCCGGTTGGCCTTTGCTTCTGCCAACTTTAGAGTCCTCTGCAGGCAGCAGGCTGGACAGCTCTGGAACTGGGTCGTGTCTGCTTTGCGGATACTCCTCTCTTTGGCCACACAAAAGATGAATTCCATGTCCACGTGGTGGCTCTGCCAGCTTCCAAAGTAAGCTCTTCGGGTCAGACTCTCACCAGACCAAATGATGCCTGGTCCCTGGGCCTCCTCCTGTGACGTGGCTTTTGGGGTGCAGGTTGATCACCGGCTCCTGGACTCATTCTGGCTCATTGATGCCTCCCCTAAACATAGTGGCAATCTTCATTTCACCTGTGCTAGCACTTCAGATGGATTCGTGTGGAAGCCAGCTGGAACTGACCGGATGAGCTCATCTACCATTGCCCAGCCGGGAGTTTGCAAGGAGAGAGGATTGCTGATCAAAGCAGAGCATGTGTGGGAGGTAGGGAGGAGAGGCTTGGGAAGGACTGGGCAGGGTTCATCAGGGACTCCAAGGAGGCTGGCTGACTCTCTGCTGCAACCAGAGCATCCAGCGCACCCCAC
Organism: Callithrix jacchus; assembly: GCF_049354715.1. NCBI lineage: Eukaryota > Metazoa > Chordata > Mammalia > Primates > Cebidae > Callithrix > Callithrix jacchus. The sequence goes on from NC_133509.1 coordinate 17,183,691, forward strand.
AGGATCCAGCAGGAGCTTTTAGCAGGGGCTCTGGTGGGGGGGGGGTTGCAAAAAAGGCCTAAACAATAAGAAGTATAGACCAACATAGAAATGGCTTTGGGAGTGCTGGGTGCAATGGCTCTGTAATCCCAATACTCTGGGAGGCCAAGGCTCGGGGATTCTTGAAGCCATGAGTTTGAGGCCAGTCTGGGCCACAGAGCGAGACCCCTATCTCTATAAATAACTAAACCAGGTGTGGTGGCACATGTCTATAGTCCCAGCTACTTGGGAGGCTGAGGCAGGAGGATCACTTGAGCCCGGAAGGTTGAGTGAGCTGTGATTGTGCCACTGCGCTCCAGTCTGGGCAGCAGAGTAAGACCCTGTCTCAACACACACAGAAATGTCCCCGTCTTTGTGGGAATAAGATAGCACAAAGCCAAGTCCTCCCCTTATGAGACGTCCATGGACAGCTGAGCAGCCACCACCTTCTTCCTGCCCACCTGCCAATGCTAACTGCCCTCCACAAAGCCCAGCCCTTCTCTGGGGCTGCTGACGTTTGCAGCGTGTGTTGTTGGCACATCCATTTGACAATTCTGGACTGTGATAGTCTCATTTCTGACTTAATCTCTCATCCATCTCTTCCATGGTCATTTAACTTTTTGCCTTCAGCGTTCAGTGAGTGGAGGCTTTGAGGGCTGGGATGAGGTTTCACAGCCTCTGGGGTCCCTCTGGGGCCTGCCTGTGTAGAGTGAGGGCCAATCAGTGTTGGCAGCTCTGGTTTGCTGTGGGCAGCATGGGCTGGAGGGGTGTAAAACTGCTCACATGGAGGGAGGACCAAGGCCCAGAGGGGATGGAAGACACATTTCCAGCCAGGAACTCTGGAACCCTAGGGATGGAGCCCATCCTGGAATAGAAGACACATGGTTTAAAAGTCTGACCTCAGATGGAAAGTTCTCATCCATAGCCTGTGACTCTCTTTTCAGTTCCGAATGGAAGCTTCTACAAACTGGCTTGCTTCCACACGGCTTGTCCCAGCCCTGCAAACTCTGCCCAGCTGGCAGTCAAGCCCAAGGACAGTGGTATGCTGGCAAATGTTTAACAATGGGCTCTCTGGGGGAAAAGACTGATTTGTATCCTGATTGGTGCCAACTTCTCGTGGTCCTCATCATCTCATCATGGCTGATCCTAAGCTACCCAAGTGAAGCCACTGAACACAGAGTTGGGAAGAGGTGCAATGGAGTAGCTTTCTCGGACAGGTGGGAGCTGGCCCTAGCACACCGCTGCCTAGCAACCTCTTAGCGCCACCCATTCTGATCTCCCTACTGCATTTATCCCCCTTCCTGGGCTCCACCCCCTGCCCCGCAGAGCAGCATTCTCAGGCCTGACTATGTGTTTGGCTCCCATAGGGAGCTTTTAAAACTCCCAATATTGGCTACATGCGGCCTGCAATTCCAGTACTTTGGGAGGCCAAGGTGGAAGGATCACTTAAGCCCAGGAGGCTAGCTGGAGTTCCAAGACCCTGTCTTTATAAAAAATTTTTTAAAAAGCTGGGTGCAGTGATGCATGCTTGTAGATCCAGCTACTCCAGAGGCTGAGGCAGGAAGATGGCTAGAGCCTGGGCATTTGAGGTTGCAGTGACTAAGATAGGGCCATTGCACTCCAGCCTGGGCAACAGAGTGAGACTCTGTCTCTAAATAAATAAATAAACTCCCGACGCCCATGCCTTGCCTCAGAGCAGTTAGATCAGGGTCTCTGGGTGTGGCATCCAGCATCAGCAGTTTTTGAGGCTCTCTCCAGGTGATTCCAATGTGCACCCAGCTTTGAGAGCTGCTGATTTAAAAAATACCATTACTGGTTCTTCCTCCCCAACCAGTCAGATCAGACCCTTGGAATGGTCTTTGGTTCACTGCATGACCAGAGCTCTCTAAATTAAGCCATGTGTAGCCACCACTGAGGCTCACTGTCTCTGAAGCCCCGGGTCCTGTCCTCCGCCCTTTCCTAAGCACTCACTGTTCCCCCAGGTGGCCTCATCTCCCTTAATGTCCTCCCATAATGTCTCCCATAATGTCCTCATCTGTCCTAGAGATTTGTCTTTTCAAATCTCCATTTCCAGCCCTGATCTCTCTCTTGAATTCTTCCTGCTTTGTCATGTCCACTTGGGACGCCCCAGACGCCTCAACTGATCACGTTTGCCGCCTAACTCAGCCTCTTGTCCATTCCCTGTCTTCTCCATTTACACTCTTGTCTTAGCGTAGGGCACCCTCCACTCCACGTGACTCTTCCTTTCCCACCACTTGTCCTGGCTTGGCCCTGAAGAAGTCTGCAGTTCATGTCTCTTCCTATTCCTGCTCCAGCTGCCCCAGCAGCTCTAGCCTGGGCTTTTTGAAAGTCGTCTTCTGGACTCCAGCACCCTGTACTACCAGTGACCTTCCTAAATAACTCCTCTGCCCCACCACATGCCTTGGCTTCCCTTGGCCTGCAGTGACTCCACAGTGTCTCTCTTGCCTCCTGGCTTCACGATAATCACATCCCAGCCTCACTGAATGGCTCGGTGCTCCCTTACAAGGCCCAGCACCGTCCTGCCTACTCTGCTTGTTCCCATTGTCCACCAGCCTTCCTCCCTTCTCCACCCATGGACACCTTCTTCATCCTGCAATGCCCAGCTCAAGTGGTAGCTTGGATTAGTTAGTTTTCACACAGCTGATAAAGACATATCTGCTGGGCGTGGTGGCTCACGCCTGTAATCCCAGCACTTTGGGGAGGCTGAGGTGGGTGGATCACAAGATCAGGTATTCGAGACCAGCCTGGCCAAGATGTTGAAACCCTGTCTCTACTAAAAATACAAAAATTAGCTGGACACGGTGGCATGTGCCTGTAATCCCAGCTACTCAGTAGGCTGAGGCAAGAGAATCGCTTGAACCTGGGAGGTGGAGGTTGCAGTGAGCCAAGATCACGCCATTGCACTCCAGCCTGGGTGACAGAGTGAGACTCCATCTCAAAAAAAAAAAAAAGAGAGACATATCCAAGACTCGGTGATTTACAAAAAACAAGAGGTTTAATGGACTCATAGTTCCACGTGGGTGGGAAGGCTTCACAATCATGGCAGAAGGCTAAAGGTGCTTCTTACAAGGCAACAGGCAAGAGACAGAATGAGAACCAAGTGAAAAGTGTTTCCCCTTATAAAACCATCAGAACTTGTGACCAGTATGGGGAAACTGCCCCATGATTCACTTGTCTCCCACCAGGTCCTCCTGCAACACACAGGAATTCTGGGAGCTACAATTCAAGGTAAGATTTCGGTGGGGACACAGCCAAACCATATCACATCTCTTCCGTGAAGACTCCTTAACCCCATCCACAGAATGAATGATGCCCATCCTGGAGCCTTGCTCCTTCTGTGCACAATTATGGACTCATTTCTCTTTGGATGATCACAGTCAGCCCTCTATTTCTGCTCCTGCCACTCTTTTCTATGTTCTGAGGAGGTAGGAAGCTTTTTTGATCATCTTTATGTCTCCCAGTATTTAATAAATCAATTAGCAGATAGAGGATGCCTGCTACACGTTGTGATAGGAGTGGATTGAATTTATTAATTTAATTAATTCATAATTTTTGATGCTTTTTATTTTTAGGTGGAGTCTAGCTCTGTTGCCAGGCTGGAGTGCAGTGGTACAATCTCGGCTCACTGCAACTACCACCTCCAGGGTTAAAGTGATTTTCCTACCTCAGATTCCAGAGTAGCTGGAACTACAGGTGCATGCCACCACACCTGGCTAATTTTTGTATTTTTAGTAGAGACGGGGTTTTGCCATGTTGGCCAGGATGGTCTCGATCTCTTGACCTAGTGATCTGCCCTCCTTGGCCTCCCAAAGTACTGGGAATACAGGCATAAGCACCCACCCATCCACTTTTTTTTTTTTTTGAGACAGGGTCTCGCTCTGTCACCCAGGCTGGAGTGCAGTGCTGTGATCACAGCTCACTGAAGCCTTGGCCACCCAGGCTCAAGCGATCCTCCCACCTCAACCTTCCAAAGTGCTAGGATTATAAGTGTGAGCCACTGTACCCAGCCCAATGAATAAGCTCATCAACAAGTAGGATGGGTTGAGCTTTGTCCTCTATTGTTTTTTTAGAGACATGTTTCACCATGTTGGCCAGGATGGGCTCAATCTCCTGACCTTGTGATCTGCCCGCCTTGGCCTCCCAAAGTGCTGGGATTACAGGTGTGAGCCACCATGTCCAGCTGAGTTTTGTCCTCTAAACATTCAAGTGTTGGAGCCCTAACCCTCCGTATCTTAGCATGTGACCTTTAGGGTCTTTTCAGAAGTAATAAAGTTAAAATGAGTACTTCACCGTAAGGTGAATCCTAAACCTGTATGCTGACGTCCTCATCAAAAAGGAGAGAAGTGGACATAGACATAGAGGGAGAACCTCATGTGAAGACAGTGGCAGAGATTGAAGTGATTCTTCTACAAGCCAATAAATGACAAAGATTGCCCACAAACCCCCAGAAGTGAGGGGAGAGGCAAGAAACAGGTCCACCTTCTCAACCTCAGATGGAACCACCCCTGCCGACACCTTGATCTCAGACTTCTGATGAGGACTGTAGCGCCAATGTTCCTATTTTGTAGATTTGAAAACTGAGGCTCAGCCGGGTTTGGATGACATGTTAGTAAATGGCAGAGCTGGATTTCAGTGCAGGCCGGCCTGGTGCCAAGGCCTGTGCTCCTGATGAGCACGTAAAGCTTGTCCCCTCTCCCTCCAAGGTCACTGAGCCCCACCAGGGTCCAGGCACTAAAGATACTGAGAGAAACAAAATACAGTCCCTGTCTTCACTGAGCTGCCAGTTCAAAGAATTGCCACGCCTGTAATCTCAGCACTTTGGGAGGCCAAGGTGGGCTAATCACAAGGTCAGAAGTTCGAGACCAGCTCAGCCAACATGGTGAAACCCCATCTCTACTAAAAATACAAAAAATTATGTGGGCATGCTGGTGGGTGCCTGTAATCCCAGCTACTTGGGAAGCTGAGGCAGAAGAATTGCTTGAATCTGGGAAGTGGAGGTTGCAATGAGCCGAGATTGTGCCACTACACTCTAGCCCGCATGACAATGTGAGACTTAAACAAACAAACAAAAAAAGAGAATAACCTCGGAGACCACTGGTCACTATGTGTGAAACCTTCCAGCCTCCAGATCTCGAGAGAATACATTTCTGTTATTGAAGCAAATCGGGTTGTGGTACTTTGTTATGGCAACCCTAGTGGAGCAGACAGCAGGTAACTAGTACGTCCTAGAGCTTTGATTCAAAACTGAGTTCAAAATCATTTTCATTCTACAAAGGTTTATTGCATACTTACTATTGGCAAGGCAATGTGGGCCTGGGAGACACAGCAGTAAACAAAGGGGACAAGGCCCCTTCTGTCCTATGGCTGCCTTTCCAGGAGGAAGACAGGCAATAAAAACACAAACAAGGACAGAGCTAAGGATGACAGTTGCAAGGACTCCTGGGACATGGCCCCTTCTTCCTCCTCTCTTTTTCTTATTTGGGTCATGAAAACTCACTGATAGATGTTCCGTCTCTGAGTGTTGCTTGTGTGGGGTCCTTAAGAACAAAATGAGATCCGCTTTGTTTTGTTTTTGCTTTGTTTTTTTGAGACAGGGTTTTGCTGTCACACAGGCTGGAGTGCAGTAGCACAATCATGACTCACTGCAGCCTCTATCTCCCAGGCTTAGGCAATGCTCCTACCTCAGCCTCCAGAGTAGCTGGGACTACAGACACATGCCACCATGCCTGGCTAATTTTCATTTTTGTATTTTTTGTAGAGATGGGGTCTTACTATGTTGACTAGGCTGATCTCAAACTCCTAGCTTCAAGTGATCCTCCTGCCTCAGCCTCCAAAAGTGCTGGGATGACAGGCCTGAGCCACCATGCCTGGCCCAAATAAAGATTTTTAATAATCAAAGTACGTTTTTTTTCTTCTTGCCACTCCCCTGGTTAAAATAAAAAAGGTGTAGGGGGCTAACAAAACAAATGAAATAAAACAATTTTTTTCTTTTTATTCTTTTTTTTTTTTTTCTTTTGAGACAGGGTCTCGCTCTGTCACCCAGGCTGGATGACAATGGCACGATCTCGGCTCACAGCAACTTCCGCCTCCCTGTTTGAAGAGATTCTCCTACCTCAGCCTCCCCAGTAGCTAGGATTACAGGCACGTGCTACCATGCCTGGCTAATATTTTGTATTTTTAGTAGAGATGGGGTTTCACCATGTTGGCCAAGCTGGTCTCAAACTCCTGAGCTCAAGTGATCTGTCTGCCTCGACCCTGCAAAGTGCTGGGATTATAGGCATGAGCCACTGCTCCAGGCATCTTTTTGTTCTTTATTAAAAAAAAAAATTCAAACTACCCAGGTGGGGTCATGCTCTGCAGAATGGGTGACGAGGGTGACTGTCGCAGTGTCAGCATGTGGTTATGGGCTCACTGTTTCATTTGCAAATGGACTAATGGGCTGCAGAGCTCAGCTCACATGGGAGTCGGCACGTCACGGGCTGACCAGAGCGTGAAGCCAAAATCTTCCCACAGTGCCGGGGAGCCCTTCCCCAAGACAAGTTTTAACCAGGGCCCAGCTGCCTAGGAAGGCAGGGCAGGCAGGGTGGGAGGCTCTGGATAATTTTTTTTCTGGGTGAAGGATCACAAAGACTGTAATTTGAGAATCTATAGAATTGTAACACCTCATTTAGCCAGTGCCATTAGGGAGTGAGGAGTTCCACATAAGTGAGTTTTCCAGATAATTGAACTTCAGTCCCTTAGGAGCCAAAGCTTAAAAGAAATTAACCAGTTTGACAGAAGGCTTTCTAAAGTATGTTCCTCCGCTTTCAGACCCTAGTACCCAGGAGCGATTCAGCCCCTTCCCAGCAACAATGATGGGACCTGCAACACCTGCTCCTGGGTTGGATGAGTCACAGCTGCTTCCAGGGTGGTGGTTCCCAGCCCACCTTAGCTGTGCATTCAAACCTTTTCCAGACCTTAAACAGAAAAACCCCGATGCCTGCCGACCTTAGGTCATTTCATTCAGAATTGCTGGAAGGCAGAACCAGCTATAGACGTTCATGAAAGCTTCCCTGATGATTCCAAAGGCCAGACATGCCCGAGAACTGGTCTAGCGTGCACTGAGTTTCCCCCTGGAGGTGATCCAGTGATCACCCTGGAGATGGTGGCTCATCCTTCTAGGTCAGACCCCTAACAATACAAAGTAGCATCGTCTCAGCAACCATCATGTAAATGACCGCTCCTGAGTCAGATGCTCAGCCGGTGGCCCACCTGCCTCATTTTCTTTCATTCCTCCCACTCTTTGGTGGTCTTAACCCTGCTTTTCAGGTGGGAAAACTGAGCATCAGAGAGGCAGGAACTTGCCCACCTCCCTTGGCTAGACAGCAGCAGAGTCAGGGTGTCCAGCCCGTTTCATCCCAATGTCCTAGGTAGGACGGCCCTAGCTGGCTCTCTGTTTGGAGCACTCTTCCCCATCTTGCTTTGTTTTTTCTGTCCCCTTCTTCACAGCTAGTTTCCAGTAGCACCTTCCCCCTGTTGCTTACATACCTTCCTCTAACCCTGCCATGCCATTCTGGCACCTGCCCAGTCTGTTCTAACATCAATTTCTCCATCTGTGAAATGGGGATGGCACCACCCACCTTGCAAGGCTTAATGTCAACAGGGCATGTAAAACAACTAGCCCAGGTAATCACCCTGGAGGCGGTGGCTCATCCTTCTAGATCAAACCCTCCTCCAAACCCATGAGGATTTCTATAAGTCAACCCTGCCTCCCCCTGCTGCCCCCTTTACCTCTGGTTTGAATCTGCCTGGCACTGGGAATCCGGGTCACTCAGCTTGCTGGGCTATGGGCAAATAGGCTCCGAGGAGAGGCCTGAAAGGTGGCCCTTTCTGCAGGAGATGCACGTGAGCCTGGTGCATCATTTTTGGCAATTTGTCTTCATTGCATAGGACCCATGAGATTGCTGTATAAATAAGTCAGCTCACTTCTCTGCCTTTTGCATGCTCTTTGGGGGATCTTAAGGCACCGGGCACACTGATAGAGCTCCACCATTATTTGCTGGCTGTCTGTTTTGGAGATCGCCCCTGGTTGGTCACCCCATGATGTATAAGGAGGATGCAGGCCCCTGTAGAGTCAACTCCTGCTGCTGCTCCATCCTGACCTCCCCATCTCTTCCCTCTTGGGCCAAATGCGCTTCTCACGAGCCTCTGAACTTGTCCCGAACATCCTCACCTTGATGCTTCCATGCCAGCTTCCCCCACGCTCCCTCCTCTGTAAGCCTTGTCCTGCTTCCTTTCAGCAAACACTTCTTAAGAGCTTTCAGGCTGGGCGTGGTGACTCAAGCCTGTGATCCCAGCACTTTGTGGAGCCAAGGTGGGTGGATCATGAGGTTAGGAGATCGAGACCATCCTGGCCAATGTGGTGAAACTCTGTCTTTACCAAAAATACAAAAAAATTAGCCAGGCATGGCAGCACATGCTTGTAGTCCCAGTTACTCGGGAGGCTGAGGCAGGAGAATCGCTTGCACCTGGGAAGTGGAGGTTGCAGTGAGCTGAGATTGTGCCACTGCACTCCAGCCTCGGTGACAGACCGAGACTCCATCTAAAAAAAAAAAAAAAAGAGCTTTTGTAGACAAGGAAGGTCACTGGACCACACTCTGAGAGGGAAAGACAAGCCCTATCAGGACCCTGTGTTCAAAGAGCTTCTACCAGGGTCCTGGTCTCTGGGTAAGAAGCCCAGTCTGTTCTATTACAGCATCAGTTTCTTCATCTGTGAAGTGGGGATGGGACCGCCCACCTCATGAGGCTTAAACAGGGTGTGTAATGATCACTCAGGATGTGGCGGCTCATCCTCCTAGAGACCAGATCAAACCCTCCTCCAAACTCATGGAGCTCTTCATCGTCCACCCTGCCTCCCCTTCTGGCCCCATCTACCTCTGCTGTTAGGTTAAGACAGCTCCTTCTGAGAGCAATGAGGCTCAAATGAATGTCATTCCTCCCTCCCCAACTCTTGGCAGAACGAAAAGTTTACATACTCCACGGGTGGAGAGGTGGAGGTGGGTGCCAGAGCAGAGCCGGGGCTGGAGGAAGCACCAAAGTCAGCGTTTCTGTGGCTAGGTCTTCAGGAGATGACTTCTTCACGCAAGCCGGTGGTCCCAGCTGCCTGTGTCCTGGGCTTACCTGGACATACCTCCGCGTGCCTTCGTCTGCTCTTCTCAGCCAGAGGCGGACTCCGAGAGAGCTTCCTCTTCCACCTCTAGTGGCTTGCCTCCTGTTGGCCAAGTCCAAGGGCAGAGGGCCACTGTGTTCTTCCACTAGGGTCGGATGCTGTCACCCACATTACCTCTAGCCTCTCTGAACACAGGCTCTGAGAGACCTGAGCATGTATGGGCTTCCAAATGCAAACAAGGAGTGAAGTATTTCAAAACCTGGTATTTCACCAGAAATGGCCCTTCAGAGGGGCCCAAAATACACAGCCCAGTATTTGCACTTCAAAGAGTGGGAGGCCCAGCCAAGGCTCCAGGCAGCCAGGTCTGCCCTGTGTCAACAAGGGGAAGGAGAGCAGCTTGGCCCTGGCTGGGGCATCCTGAGAGAGGGGTTTTCCGACTGCAGCTGGAGAAGAAGGGAGGGCAGGGAAGGGCTGCCAATCCCCGGGGCGCTTCCTGTGGATGGTGTGGAGACCCAGGGGCTTTCTAGTGAGTTCACAGAGGAACCTTTTGGGGAATTCCCCAATGATAATACTAATAGTTCCAGGTTACTGCCTGTGATGGGCTAAGCTCTTTCCATGTTTTTTCCCATTCATCCTGATGAGGTCTGCAGTACCAGTCTTCCCATTTTGAAGATTTGAAAACTGAGGCTCAGAAAGGTTTGAATCACATGTGGCTTAATGGCAGAACTGGATTTCACTGCAGGCCAGCTTGGTGCCAAGGCCTGTGCTTCTGATGAGCATGTAAAGCTTGTCCCCGCTCCCTCCAAGGTCACTGAGCCCCACCAGGGTCCAGGTGCTGAAGATACCCAGGGAAACAAAACACAGCCCCTGTCTTCACTGAGCTGCCAGTTAAAAGGGGAACAGCCTCGGGGATCAATGGCTACCATGTGAAAGTGAAAGTGCTTTGTCAGAGGCTTTCCGCAATTGTGGGAGTGGGAAAAGGAAGCACTTGCCTCTTCAGGGGCCCTTGGGAAGAGGGGGCTAGTGAGTTAAATCTGGAGAGAAGAGCTGGCATTTGCCAGGTGGGCAGAAAGGACAGCACCAGGGCCAGCCAGACCCTGCAAGCTGTGTTTGTTGTGGTCACTGAGTAGGCCTCAATGCCACAAAAGGAAGCACTCACTCTGAGGTCTCCATGGGGCTGTGGACCTTGGAGGATTTTTGAGGAGTGTGGAGAATGAGCTAGGCACTCACAAAGGCTCGGGGAGATGGGCAAAGGCATGGAGCAGCCACAGATGGCCCTGCCCTGGCCGCTCTTGGCACATCAGAACCTAGGAGGACCCCAGTGGCAATTTCTCAAGGCCTCACGGCAGCAGTGTGGGTAATGAAGACGCAGTGGTGGGGTCTCAAATGCAGCCAGAACTTACCATTGTCACCGTTCTTGACGGGTCCATCCTTAGCACAGGCCTCAGATGCAGGTGTGTTCACCCCCATGGGGCCATGAGAAGAGTGGAGTGGTTATGCTTCAGGAGAATGGGACCCTTTGCAGTGAATTCTGGCTGGAACAAAAGCTCCTGTGTGGTGTTGAAGGTGGAGGTGGTTTGGCTCCAGCAACCTGCCCTGGAAGCATGAGGAGTTGAGACAAGCCTGGGCTAGGAGAAGGACAGCAGCCCAGGATCCAGGCTAAGCTCTGTCACGGGCAGGATGTATAACCACCACAAGCCATTTCACCGCTGTAAAATAGAGATAATAACCCCTCTGCTGGTTCACTGATGGGGTTACTCTGAGCATCAAGTGAAATCACAAGCACAGAAGTGTTTAAATGGTAAGGTATGGTGTCAAGTGAATCATCTCCTGGTTCATGAACCACAGAGACCGTTTAACCCAATTCCCTCATATTCCAGAAGAGGAAACAGAAGTTCAGAGTGGCTGTGACTCGTCCAGTGTTCTCCGTGGCAGAACTGAGACCAGCTCCTAGAGGCGATCTCTTCCCTTTAACCACGGCTGTGGCTGCTGTGATTCAGAGACGTGACAACATTTCGTCATAGAAAAAAATTCAACCATCCCCCAGCTGACCCTTGGCATGTGATATCTCTCTGCCTTCAAAAGAAAAGAAGAAAAAAATTCCAAACCCCAAACCCCACTAACCACAGAGCAGCTGCTTCTCAGGAAAAGCTGCCACCGGGAATGTAACACGGCAGAAACCAGTCTCCCTGCCCACCACCAAGCAAACGTGGCCTGTTCTAATGGCTCAGTGGCCAATGTCTTCCTGTCACCAAGCTCCTCCAAACTGCGAGGGAGATTGTTTTGACGTTTGATTAGCCACAGAGTGTAACTTGTGAGCGCTTGAGCGAGCTGACTCAATCGCATCGCTGAGTGCTTTAGCCTGTTAGAGATACCACCGTATCAGGGAAAGCGATGGTGGGCAGGACTCCAAGAGGCAAGATAAGTGGGCTGCTGGGAGAAATTAATAGGAAGAAAGGAAGCAGCAACGAAGTCAAATGAAAACAGGGTCCTCTGCTATCCATGACTCATAAATTTCATTGATACCCGGAATGTGAGTTCCCTGCTCTCCCCTAAGTTAGTAAACTGCTTGTCCTCAGGGCGACCCTGCGGGAAGATTCATGGGCGGGAAGGAGGTGGGAGGAACAGGCTGGAAAGCCCACATAACTTTTAGGTGGAGCTTGCACAAAATCCTTTCGCTCTGCAGGGAAGAGCCTAGGAAGATTGCCATGAGAGAAAAAGATGAGTGTCTGCCTAGGGCATGATGCAAGGGGGAGGAGGTCACCCAAGGGAGGCAGGAGGGTGAATCCTTATTTCTTAGCAAGGTTGCCCAGGCCACCCTGCTCCAAACTATTCATTGCCAAGAGTCCCTTCATTATTTTTAACCACCATAAACCCCTGATGTGAAAGATTGAGTCTGTCAGATGAATTAGGTTTTGCCCAGAGCTCAGACCTTGGAGTTCTTGAGCCTGCTGGGAAATCTAAGTCTTATCTACGGGGGGTTCTCAGTAGGATGTTGGACATGTTGGAAACCACCTGCGGACCCCTCTGCTTTCTGCTAGACTCAACTCAGGCTGGCAGCTGCTGATCCTGTGCTGTCACCTTCACCCCTCCCACCAGTGCCCATGTCTCCAGGGCCATGATGGAGAGAGGTCAGCTCCAGGATGCAGGAAGGAGGGTGAAGTACTGGGAAAGGCCTGGCCTCAGAAGCTGGGGAGGGGTGTGGTCCCAGAACAGAATCGGGGGAAGAGTAGGCAAGGTGTCACATCAGGGGGCTTCCTGGAGTTGTGCATTTGCTAATGCTACCCTCTCTCCACTCTAAGGCCCTGTCTGTGATATCAAATGACCTCCTTATGTTAGACTCTTGTGTGCAGAAAAGGCTGTACCTTTGTAGCCAAGGAAAACCCATTTCAGTGGGCAGAGTCCCCAGGTAGGCACCCTTGGTAAGGCTAAATGAGGACCAGATTGGAAGACCTAAGAGATCTAGAAAATGGGGCCATTTGTGAACCTCAGAGGGAGAAACTGCCATTGCCCAAACCCAGCTCCAAACCCAACTCAGTAGGATGAGGCCTCCCCATACTCCACCCCAAAGCCTGCAGTAGAAACTGCAAAACTGACCTTCCAGACTGACCAACTTGGTAGTCTTAGCTCTAGATTGCAGCCAAGGAAACTGAGGTGCCTCGAGGTCGAGTCATTTGTCCAGCATCACATGCTGCACTCTACGTCCAGCTTTATCCAACTCTAAGCCAGGACTTGCAGTGCCGCACTGGGTACTGCGAGGAGGTTTTAGCGCACTTCAGAGTTTCCATGGCTGTCTTCCCAACGAGACTGTGAGCACTTAGAAGGCAGAAGCAAAGTCTTCTTTACTATTTGCACGGCTTCATTTTAACACATTTATTGAGAGCCCACTTCACGTCAGGTATTGTGCGAGGTGGGAACAGCTACATGATGTCCTGTTTGGGGCCTATTTCAAGATGATGACAGCACAGCAATAACCCAAGGGTAGGGCCTTTCTGAGACCAGCTCCTGAAGCTAGTCCAGGCAGCAGAGGAGCAGAGAGACTAACATAAAACCAGACACAACTGCTGTGTCCTATGAGGATGGGGACAGCTGTAGGCACAGGGCTAAGGGAGCTCAAAGGAGGCCGCCAAGCCCGACAAGCACTTGACTCATGGCCGATACTACATGGTTGCAGATTTCAGCAACTCTGTGCTGAGGAAAGCACCTCGGTGCCCGCGATGTCACAGTGACATAATGAGGCAGACGTTATTCATTTAACAAGAATACAGCATAGGTCCTTACTACCTACCAGACACTTCCTCTTCCCTAAGCCTTTGTAAATAGTAACCACTTTGCTCTTAATCTTTTGATGTAGTTGCTTTGTTATCCCCATTTTGCAGATAAAGAAGCTGAGGTTCAGAGACATGAAGTGACTTGGCAAAGTCGAAGCTTCAACCTCAGATGACTCTGTTTCTGGGTCTAGAAGTTTATCTAGCAGAGCAGCACTTCCATGCAAGTCACCTCAGTGAATCAGCTTGAGAAATCCTATGCTACACCAACACTGTGTGGAGGCCTCTGGGGTCCCCTCCTTGCTGGCATGAGATGATGGGTCCACAAGGGGGCCAGGGGCAGCTGGTGCCCAGGGAGGGGGCTGCACAGTGAGCCCCAGGGCCTGCAAGCCTGGAGAATCCTTGGTCTGAGGATCAGCATGTATAGGGGTGGGGCTGGTCTAAACAAACTATTGTGCCTTTCCTCCTTTTAAAGGAGAAAACATTGAGAACTGAAATTAGAGTAAGTGAAGGCGAGAAGAGCATCCATTGTCCCAGTATCCAAATACTACCACTGTTAATATTTTGAAAAATTCCCTGCCATTCTTGGGGAATGTGGGGAAAGTGGACCCTCTTAAATGTTGGGGGAAATGTGAAATGGTATATAACCTTTATGGGAAACAATCTGGCAATATCTATTAAAATTTTAAAAAGTATATACTCTTCAACCCAGCCATCTCATTTCTGGGAATCTAGCCCACAGAAATAAAAGTTCCATTAGGTAAAAATGTGATACGTGCAAAGATGTTTGTTGCAGGATTATTTCAGTGGCATCCATATGTGTGTACACACACACACACATGGAACACAGTGACTGCCCATCCTAGAGAAAGGCTGAGTACATGAGGGTACATAAACCGTGGACCATCATATAGCCATGAAAAAGAATGAATTAGCACTGTACTAGCTCACTGGGGGTAGGGAAGTACATTAGTCTGTTTTGCATTGCTATAAAGAAATACCTGAGACTGGTTAATTAATTCATTAATTAATTTTTGAGAAGGAGTTTTGCTTGTTGCCCAGGCTGGAGTGCAATGGTGTGATCTTGGCTCACCGCAACCTCCGCCTCCCAGGTTCAAGAGATTCTCGCCTTCCAAGTAGCTGGGATTACAGGCATGCGCCGCCACGCCCAGCTAATTTTGTATTTTTAGTAGAAATGGGGTTTCTCCATCTTGGTCAGGTTGGTCTCGAACTCCTGACATCAGGTGATCCACCCTCCTCGGCCTCCCAAAGTGCTGGGATTACAGGTGTGAGTGACTGAGCCTGGCTGAGACTGGTTAATTTATAAAGAAAAGAAGTTTACCTTGGCTCATAGTTCGGCAGACTATTTAGGAAGGATAGAGCTGGCATCTGCTTTATGAAAGGACCTTCATACAAGGAAGCCTATACTCATGATGAAAGGTGAGAGGCACATTGAATGGTAAAAACGGTAGCAAGAGAGAGGAGGAGGTGCCAGGCTCCTTTAAGCGACCAGATCTCACGTGAACTCATGGAGAACTCACTCATCACCAGGAGGACAGCACCAAGCCATTTATGAGGGATCCGTCTCTGTGATGCAGACACCTCCCAGTAGGCCCACTTACAACACTGGGGGCCACATTTCAACATGAGATTTGGACAGGACGCACATCCAAACCGCATGAGGCGGTATGTTGAAAGGGAAAAGATAAATGTAAAAAAGTGTGTGTAACATGATTCACCTTTTATAAAACAATAATAAAAATGACCTGCCTTTGCTTTGGATGCATATGTGTATATTGACACAGATCTGTATAGGATTACGCAAATCTGCATATAAACATGGATGGACACATAATAAGCTGTTTATTTGTGTTATCTGAGTAGGGGTAGAGGGTATGGGGTGGGGTGGTCACTGAATCCCATGGGACAGGAAAAGAGGAGAGGGAATTCTCAGAACAAAAGGGAGGAAGGCAAAGACTACTTATTTCCCACCAGTCTTTTTTCAGTATATAATCTTCCTCCAGCCAATGCCCTAGCTGTATAATCGGTGCTTCACAGGCAGAGCAGTTTGGTGGTAAAAACAGGGTCACAACCACACAGTACAGTAAACATCTACATCTAATTCCAGGCCCCACCAAATCTCCAGCCCTGCTTTTATTTGCGACAGGGTCTCGCTCTACTGCCCAGGCTAGAGTGCAGTGGTGTGATATCGGTTCGCTGCAGCCTCAACCACCAGGAATCAAGTAATTCTCCCATTTCAGCCTTTCAAGTAGCTGGGACTACAGGTGCACACCACCACACCTGGCTAATTGTCTCATATGTTTTGTAGACATGAGGTTTTGCCATGTTGCCCAGGCCGGTCTTGAACTCCTGGGCATAAGCAATCCACTCACGTTGGCCTCCCAAAGTGCTGGGAGTATAGGAGTGAGCCACTGCGCCTGTCTCCAGCCCTGTTTTGAAATCCAGTCCACCACTCTGGGGGTCTGCTGGTTCAGCGGTCCGGAACTGCCAGTCATTTTGTTCCTCTACTTCCAGAGCCTCCATTGCCTGCCAAACTTGACAAGGCTCCCTTGCTCTGCCGCTGGTCAACATGAGAGCATTGTTTCCAGTTCTTCCTAATCAGGAGGTGTGACCTCTGAGGTCTTGGAAACCACTGGAACTGTAGGAGTTCCACACGCAGCTGCCTCATCTCCTGTTGGTCCCTCCTCCCTGGGCTGGTCAGGGTTTGGGAGCTGCCTGCAACAGAAAGCAGAACAGGCAAGTGCAAATAACAGCATAAAAAGGAACTTGGTGGGAGAATTGGAAGGAGATCACAAGATAGAAAGAAGGATAAAAACTGGGCTGTGAACGGACAGGAAGTGGTGGCTCCAGAGCCTCTCAGGAGCAGAAACTCTGTCCATCTCCCTGGCTGGTCATTCCTGGGGTACTGCAACCCTACCTTCTCCCTTGCCTCTTCCTAAGAAAATGTGTCATTGGTTAGGTGTGCACCCCCTGGCTGAAGAAGAGCAGCCGGTGGAAGTTTCCAGAAAAAAAAGGAGCCTTTGGGCCCCCCTCCATCCTTCCCAGTGAAACACAGACCTCCTGTGCTTTCTATAAATTGAGACTGCATGTTGTGAGGGAGCACTCTACACAAAGGAAACTGGGGGCTGCTGGGGGTGGGGAAAATCCTCTGCGGTCTCAAAAAAGTCAAATATCTACTTCTCACACCCTCCCCATTCACAGTCTAAGGAGATGGGCTGGGTTGGTTTTTACTTGAGATTCTTTTGGTTGCCAGTGACAGAAACCAACTCAAGCAAGCATAATCAGAAAAGGGGGCTTTCTCAAAAGAAATCAGAAGAGCTTGAAGAACTCAGGCCTCGGCCAGGCGCGGTGACTTATGCCTGTAATCCCAGCACTTTGGGATGCCGAGGTGGGCGGATCGTCTGAGCTCAAGAATTTGAGATCAACCTGGCCAACATGGTGAAACCCCTTCTCTACAAAAATACAAAAATTAGCGGGGTGTGGTGGCGGTCATTTGTGATCCTAGCTACTCGGGAGGCTTGAACCCAGGAGGCGGAGGTTGCAGTGAGCCTAAATCACACCACAGCACTCCAGCCTGGGGGATGGAGCCAGAGTCTGCGTCCAAATAAATAAATAAAATAAAATAACCCCAAAAAACTCAGGCCTTGGGAAGGGCCATTTGAAGATCAAGCTTCTCTCTGGCCTCTACTTGAAACTAAGTGGTCTCTAAGTCTGCTTCTTTCCCCTCCCACCGCACTTGTCTGAGTCTGAGCCCTTCTCTTTCCCCAGACTGACTGTCTGCCCTTCATGCCCATAAAGTTGGAAATCTTCCAGCCCACAGCTCCTGCATTTCCATTTTTCCCTATCCAAAAAAACAGTCCAGCTGTCTGGCTGTCTCTCAGCCTCAATTAGGAATCTCCCGAAGGGAGAACCGGATTGGCTCTGCCTGGGTCAGGTGTTCATCCTTGCTCCAATCAGCTGTGGCCAGTGGGCGGGGTCACCTGGTGGAACTATGGCTGCTGGGAGCCTGGGGCTGGGATAGAAGCCGTCATCCAGGGCAATGGGAATCAAGAAAGAAAATGGAGGGTAAAGTTTAATTGGAGTGCCGAGTCCAGCAAGCCAAGATCGTTTTTGAAACCACAGAAAGTAAGAGGCAGAAACTCAGCATCCTATATGGAGTCAGGGGTCAGGGCAAGAGATAGAAAAGTGAGAGAATCAGGTTGGGAGCAATAGGAAGCCACAGCTTGGGAAACTGCTTGAAGTTATCGAGGCAGCAAGTCTCTGCTGCTTGCTTTTAGTAGCTGCACTGGAGCATTATATGAGACTGGGTTAATTTGGCTTTAAGACCCAGACATGGAGCTGACAGTTGTGATTAAATTGGGGAAACAATTTCTAAAAATTCATTTTTACTTTTTCCAAAGTGATATATGGACATGTTTGTAAAAAATCAAAAAACACCAAAGAGGCTTCATGGGCAAAGCAGCTGTCTCCTACCCTAGGGCTTCTCACCCTCCCATCACTCCTGAGAGGCAACAATTTCAACTCCCTTAGGCATTGCTTCTATTATTTATCTTCATATACTTCTAAATAATTTGCTCTGCTGCTCCCCCCCCTTATCTATTGACTTCTTGTTCTTGTAATTGAGGATTTAGCTACGTTACAAGCTCCCTCCTCCATTTCTCCTTTGATTATCTTACTATATTACAGCATAGTTTGGGGCTGTATTTACATTATTATGGCTGTGAAAATATTATTCCCCCATGACCCAAGTCAGGTACATTCCCCCATTTGTACATCATTTTGCTTTTTTGTTTGCTCAGTTCTCTGTCCTCCAAAATATCTATCAAATTTATATCAATATTATTTTCTAAAAGTTTGAAACAACATGCTGGATAATATACAAATTTCACCATCATGCCTTCCCACTTCATCCCTTATTTGAACTGGCTGCTCTTTGTTTGTCTCTAAAATCCAGCCAGTGTCTTGTGTGAGATCTCTAGTTTCCTGTATCCCATGTATTCCCATTTATTGGTTTCTTTTTTTGTTTGGCTGAAGCACATCCTATGGTAACTTCCTAAGAAGAGATGCAAGGGAGGTCAATTTTTTTGCATGTTTGAAATATACTTATTCTACCATCACACTTGATTTATGATCAGGCTCTGTATAGAGCTATGTGTTCAAAATAGGGTTCCTCCCTGCATTCATGTTTCCTCCCTGCATTCATGTTTCCACTGTCTTCTATTTCTCAAGTTCTGGGTGAAGTCTGACACCATGTGGATGTGGTGCATGTGGGGAGGGGGACCCTGGTGGGTAACTCCTCCAGATGCAGACTTTTAACTAAATACAGTACCTTCCGCTCTGCACATCAGCATGGATTTTTGCAGACTTGGAGCGTTCAAGCACTGAATCTCTCAGGAATCCTTTAAGATAAATCAATGTGCTTCTCATTGGTCTCCCTTCTGGAAGTGCTGAAGTTTGTAGCTTTCTCCACTGTGCTGAGTCATTACCACTAATCCCTCTGCTTTCCAGAGCCCAGGTATTTGTTGAAATCTCTTATCTCCTGATGTCACAAACTACTTTGGACTTGGGATTTTATATGTCTCCCCATTTACAGTCAGTTTAATAAAATGTTGCCAGTCAGAGAAGGTCAAGGTATATTTAATCCATTTTAGCTAACTGATTTGGAATTCTGATTTTTTCCTCATATATGTAATTATATATTTATATATGTTCATATTTTATGAATCTTACAAGAAGATTTCAGAAGGTGATTTCTCAGTCTGTTTTGTGCTGCTATAATAGAATACCTGAGACTTGATACTTTGTAATCAACAGAAATTTATTTGGCTCACAGTATTGGAGGCTGAAAGTTCATATATATGTCCATATCCATGTTATGGAAGTTTTATAGACTTCTTTTAAAATTGCTTATAGTATTGTATAATCCATTAAGATGATGCGGGATGGTTTACTTACTCAATCCCTTATTGATAAATGTTTAATTTGCTTTAATTTTTCACATAATGAACACCTTTATGCATATGGCTCTTTCTTTCTGTATTTGGTATTGTTTTCTTGGGATATATTCCAATATCCAAAGGATGTGAACCTTTTAAAAATCGTGTGGGCAAGAAGAAGGAATATCGTGTTTTCACTGCCCGGCCGGGTCTTCTCTGGCTGTATACATCTTGTCCAGCCTTCAGCCTCCTGCAGTTTGCCACAGCACCAAGTTCTGGTGAATCTGCCTGAGTTGACAATGGCATCCGTTCTTACTGGGAAATGTCCACATTCTTCTCTTGACCAGTTCAAAAAAATAATAATAATAACAATGTGGATGAGGAAAGAAAGAAATGTGAATTCCTTTTTTCTCTTTCTTAGCCTTACTTCTGTGGGGGGTAGGGGAAGTGCAGGGAAAAGAGAAATACTTTTAAACAAGTTATTTGAAAAAGACAGAAGTTAGCTTGAGGGGAAACCAGCTTGAAAGGTCAGTAACTGTAAACAGGAGAGTTTTACTACTTCGTCTCATTACTTCAGGAACAAAGGTATCTGGATATACCAGGAAGGTGACTGTGTTTTTAATGTGTCCCCTAAAGTTTGTGTGTTGGAAACTTAATCCCTAATTCAACAGTGCTGAGAGCTCCCTTTAAGAGGTGATTAGGTCATGAGGACTGTGCCCTCATGAATAGATACTGTCATTATGGTGGGAGTTTGTTATAAAATTAAGTCTGGCTTTCTCTAGTGCACGCTCTGACCCTGCGATGCTCTCCACCGCGTTACGGTGTGACAAGAAGGCCATCACCAGATGCAGCCCCTTCATCCTGAACTTCTAGCCTCCAGCACTATGAGCCAAATACATTTCTGTTGATTATAAATTACCAAGTCTCAGGTATTCTGTTACAGCCGCACGAGACAGTCTGAGACAGTGGTCACCTTCTGAAATCGGCTTGTAAGATTCATACACCTTCAGTGCTGAAAATACTGGTGAACTCACTCACTGAGGTCCCCATTTTACAGTTGAAGAGACAGAGCCTAGAGAGGCTCAGTCCACGGCCACAGAGCAAGCCAGTGGCAAGGCCTTATAGAGAGCCCAAGGCTCTTGGTGCTACACAGACTGAGAAGATCCTTCCCTCTGAATCGGTCCTGCCTGAATCATGCCTGGCATTTGTCAGGATCTTGTTCATGATAAACACGATCTCAGTGGTGGCACAAGGTGGGCTATGGGCTTTTCCCCAGCACAGTGCCCTGGAGGAACTGCAGCAGCAGCAGCTGAATCAATATCACACTTTGCAGAGAGCCCGTTGGCAGCTGGACATGCAATGAATTGTGGCTCTTGGTATTTGTGACTGTCAGAGCCCTTCCTGTGGGGAAGGCGGCCTTCCTGTGTGGAAAGCAGTCTTCTCTGAGGCCAGCTGGGCTTTAGAGCTCAAAGGGTAGGTCCCCGGGTCCCCAAAGAAACTGGTAGCTCTTGGAAGTTGCTGTGCACAGCCCTAACTGTCCACTGGGTTTCTCCACATACACAATCTCATTTTAGGTCAGGTGCAGTGGCTCGCATCTGCAATCCCAGCATTTTAGGAGGCTGGGATGGGAGGACACTTGGGCCGAGGAGATGGAGACCAGCCTCGGCAACACAAGAAGACCCCATCTCTACAGAATTTTTTTTTAAATTAGCCAAGTGTGGTTGCATATGCCTCTAGTCCCAGGTATTTGGGAGGCTGAGGCAGGAGGAGGATGAGGCTGCAATGAGCTACAATAGAGCCACTGCACTCCAGCCTGGAACACAGAGTGAGATTCAGTCTCAAAAACAAACAGAAAAAGAGATAGGCTGGGCACAGTGACTCACGCCTGTAATCCCAGCACTTTGGGAGGTCAAGGTGGGTGGATCACCTGAGGCCAGGAGTTCGAGACCAACCTGGTGAACATGGGAAAACCCTGTCTCTACTAATAATACAAAAATTAGCTGGGCGTGGTGGCACACACCTGTAATCCAAGCTACTCTGGAGGCTGAGGAGGAGAATCGCTTGAACCCGAGGCAGAGTGTTCCGCATCGAGCCAGATCTCACCACTGTACTCCAGCCTGGCGACAAGGGCAAAACTCATAAATAAACCCCCAAAACAACAACAAAAACTTCACTTTGGTCCTTACATTTAGTCCTTTCAGACTTTTAACTGAGTCTGAGCAAGTGTTTCTGGTACCAACAGGTTTGAATCTGTTCAGGGGCACAGGGGACCAACCCGTGAAAGCAGGACTCTGGAGGTTATTCTTTATTCCCTAGAGGCTGGTGGCTTCTCCCGGGCCTGCTGTTCCTCCACATCAACCCTGAAGCCAAGAGGCTTCTGTGTCTCCTGCCAGGCGCAGTCTCAGCTCCATCACTGGTCCAAGTGCCTGATCTGAGCACATTGACATCCCCAGCCCCAGGTGCCTCATCAGTAAAATGGAAGCCGTTAGGTTTAACGGATGAAATTGCTAGTAGTCAACCATTCTTGACCTACAAAAACAACACAGTTCCCAGCCTGACCAACATGGCAAAACCCCATCTCTACTAAAAAATTCAAGAATTACTCGGGCACGGGAGCAAGTGCCTGTCATCCCTGTTACTTGGGAGGCTGAGGCAGGAGAATCGCTTGAACCCGGGAGATGGAGGTTGTAGTGAACTGAGATCACACCACTGTACTCCAGCCTGGGTGACAGAGTGAGACCTTGTCTCAAAAAAACAACAACAAAAAAAACGAAAACAAAGAAAAAACAGCACAATTCATATGGCTCAATCTACTGGTAGTACCTACCTGATAGCATTTTGAAGATTAAATAAGAACATTCATACCCGATGCCTAGCACACACGACAAATGCAGTAATCACCACCGTGCTTATTTTCTCAACTCACGTTTGGGCAAGAAAGAACAAGTAAGCTAACAGGAACTGAGCGTCTACTATTTGCGGGCACTTTACATGCCATGTTGCTTCATCTTCTCAACAATTCCATGGAGGGTTGGCATGGTTATCACCATCTTACAGATGAGGAAATCGAGGCACACAGCGTTGAAATAAACTGCCCCAAATCACACGGCTAGTTGACAGTTGGGCTGGGATTGAGATGCAGATATTTCTGACTCCAGAGGCTGTGTGCTTTCCTGAAGCACTCTGCCACTTTCTGAGTTCCAGTGTTGGGTGCTTAGTAGTCTTTCCCCAAATTTTGTATTTGGAAAATAGAAAAGATGATTTTGAATGATCACCAATAAATTAACAAGCTTTATGCATGCATTTTATTTGAGCTCATAAAATAGGATGACTCATCATACTGGTCCATGAAAGAGGAACTCTTGCTTCCATTTTACAGATGGGGAAACTGAGTCTCAGGAAGTCACACGGCAGGAAGCAGAATAGCTGAGATCCACCTCCAAGTCTGCTGGACTACAAGATCTGGGTTTTCTCTCTGCTAGGCAAGAACTACGGCTTCTTTCATCTCAGGGACATGGCGGCAATGCAGCCAGGCCGCCACCTGGAATCTTCTCATCCCAGGGGACGTGGTGATCACTCTCCCTGTCCTCTCTGTCCTGTATGCGATTCACCTGCCTATGACTGGGGCAAGACCCAGATGTATGGGAAGGGATCCCGGCACTGGGAATCACAGTGAACTGCAGCCTCCCTGCAGCAGCCTCCTCCCCCAGCACATGCACATCAGAGCTCTGGGGGGAGGCAGAGGGCCCTCCTTGCTCAAAATAGCTCTGTGTTATTAGCTGCCTTTAATTGAAGGTGTTTCGAGGGCAGCCTCCACCGGGCCCAAACCAAATGGAAAATGACACACTGTCAAATTAATGTCCCCAGACCATGATAAATGGCCAGGCTTGGTGAGTAATGCTTCCATTTCTTGTTTTAAAGGAGAAGGATGTAGCCAGGCTCCGTGCGTCTGTCCCTGTTGTGCGGGGAAAGGTCAGGGGCATCCTTGGGATAAACAGCGTTCCTCGCTGGCCCGCCCACCCGGGCTGGGCTTCTCCGGCTTCTGCTGAGCTCTGCTTTCTCTCTCTTCCTGTCTCTTGAGGCTGGCGAGATTGCTGAACAGCTTGTGAGCCTCCAGGCCAATGTCCAGGGAGGAAGGAGCTGGAGATAAGACTAATCCTCACCATCCGCCGTACTTTATACCTTCCAGAGCACAGTCACCTCAGTTATCTCGAGTGTTAGTTGGCATTCGAAGCCTGATCCTCAGCCCCAGCTGCACGTCTCGCTGCCATGCCCTTGGTTCAGCCATTCTCATTCCTCAAACCCGCCCTGCACACCCCAGCCTCTTGGACAATGTGGGACATAATTGCTGAAGTTCCTGCTCTGTGCCGGGCTCAGGGCTCGGCCCCTGCCCTGGAGGACAGACGGCCCAAGACAGCCAGAGCTACCCTGGCACTCCCAGCCTGGCTGCGGTGATCTCTTATTGAACATAAACAATTTCCCAGAACATAAACATCAGACAAGGCCACAAGCAAGACAAAAACAAGACCACTCCATAATTGTGTCTGAACACAGACAAAAACAAGAACACTGTCCAAACCAGGAAGATTGCCAGACACCCCCACCCGCCCCCGACGTCCGCTAACATCAGGGACTACTGCTGCTACATCAATTACAGCTTCAGCTTTGCTCTCTGTTTCCCTCCTTCTAGGTAAGATCTGCAGACGCAGAATGGTTCCCCACCACTTGCTTCCTGACAGCATTCCCTCCAGAACCCAGCTCTGCTCCCTGGAGCACCTCGCACCTCGCACCAGCCCAGATCCTGGAACTCATTCCCAACACCCTCTCAACATTCGCTGTGGCACATGCTCTCCTTGTTGCAATGGGTAACATGCCCACCTTTGTTCAAATATAGGTGTGTTTCTGGCAGCTTGGGCTGAAAGGCACTGGCACCACCAATTTTGGCTGCTGGGCTGGGCAGAATGATAGAAGAGCTAAATCGTCCCACAAATAATCTGTTTCAGGAGCAAGGGGGGCAGAAACATTCATTCTGGATGGGGTGGCTTTGTGGAGGAGGAGGCGTGAGCTTTGTCAAAGAAGGAGACAGGGAACAGGTGGCCAGGACCCTCCAGGTGACAGGACCCTGAGCAAAGGCCCCCCAAGTGGGACAAGCACAGGTGATGTCCTATTTCCATCCTCTGCTAGGCAAGAACTACGGCTTGCCGTAGTTGTCTCTTGAAGTAGGGGAGATTCTGCTTGTCCTTCAAGGCTCACAGTGTGTGTCCCCTCCCAGGGTGCCTTGGAGTCCCATTGCTGCCCTGGGGCTCAGTTTCCCTGTTGTAAAATGAGAGGACTGGACTCTGTCAGTGCTTTCTATACTTTTCTTTTTAGAGGACATCCTTTGTCAAAGGTGATCTTATCCAGAAGCCCAACATAGAAAAGGCATAGAAGATGTAAGTGGCACTGCAGGGGTTGAAGTGGAGGCTGGGGATGGGGTCTTCAGCTTTACAGCAACTCTAGGGGGTCGGTGTTCCTGAAGATTCCTGGGGCTCCTGAGGACAGGCTGGAAAGGCATGCGAGGGGAAAGGGTCTGCAGTTTTCTCTAGTCCTCTAATGTGATCTCTGTGGCTCTCCTGGAAGCTCCCAGAGGACTGGAATCATCTCCTGTCTAGCTCAGTACGCTGCAGGCAGAAGAGGTTGAGTGTATGCTGCCTGAATCCATGTGGTTCTCACATCAGTCCTCTGGGTTCTTGCTCTGCCATTCTCCCCCTCTTCCTGAGGACCCCAAGGAAGCTCAGGTTGGGAAAGGGCAGTGACCCAAACCGTGTGGACTGTGGGTACCCTGCTAGCTTCCCTGATCTCTCCCCTCCGTCAGCACCTGTCCTGCTGTGCAGATTCCAGGCTCAAGGAACCCTTGTCTGTCTTCCCTGTGGGCCCAGGCTCCTTTCTTTCCCCCGTGACAGCCTGAAACAATATTGAGGGCACACAATGGCTCTCCCAGCTCCATTATCGCCAACTCCCCTGCTGCTGAGAGTGGACCATCAGTCCCTGATGATACATAGCAGAAAATTGGTTGTCAGGCCAATAAATGTATTCGATTGGATTTCTGACATCCGGGCAAACCCATTCGTAAGGCATTTGATTAAAGTGCTAAAAGATAGTGCAGAGATAGCTGGGCAGAGCTGCCCTCGGTCTGGCCTAAATAGGGTGCTGTCTTCCCTCTGGGCGAGATGCCCCCTCCTTCCTTGTCTGCTCATTCTCCTCCTTTTCCATTTTCATCCTTCACTGCTCTGAAAGTGCTGCACTCAATCAGGGCTCCCAGTGGCGAGAAGGACAGCCGAGCCAAGCTGGAGAGGGATTGCCTTCCCTTGGCTGCCTGTGCAGGAGGCTCGGGCTGGCCTCAGTCCCTGGCCCAAAGCCCTGCCTGCGCCGGCCCTTCCTCCTGGGCCGTCTGTGGGCATCAGTCACCAAGTCTCAGCCATTCCTCTTCCCCGGGAACAGAGTGGAAAGAGCCCCCATCAGAAAGGCTGTTTTCAAATCTCTGCCCAGCCTCTCCTGAGCTTGGGGACCCTGGGAGAGTTCCTCTCCATGAGCCCGCTTACCCAGCTGTAATGCAGGGATCATAAACATGGGTGCTTCCATACCTTGAATCGGAAATGATAGGGCTGATTAATTAGGGAACATGAGACATGTGACTGGACCGCTATTGGTGATGACAGTCACAGTGGGTGATGACACATGCACCCTGTATGTGGGGAACATGCTGTTCCATTATTTTTAGCTTGCAATCACAAAATGCAAGTTTGGCTATAAGACATTTTAATTGTTGGATTACCATAGAGAAAATAAATGTATTATGAGTCCATTTTTTTTTTCATTCTAGAACCTCTTGTTTTCGTATTGCAAAAGGTCTTTCTGTGATTTTCTTTTTATAACACGCTGTTTCGTAGGAAGCCAGCCATCCCATTTTAGTGGTGGTTCAGAAGATTGGATGAGAGATATCGTGCTGAGTGTCTGGCACACAGTGGATGTCCACTAAGTCCTTTTCCCTACTCTCTTTCTCTTACACCCTTTCTCTCCAGCCACCACCCTTGTTTAAGCTCCCATTATCTTTCTCGAGATCTGGTCAACAGCCTCCCAGCTAGTCTCTCTGCCCTGATCTCTCCTGCTTCCCATCCTGTCTGACACGTGGCCCCTGTATTGATCTTCCTAAAATCCAGCCCAGTGTTGTCACTCACAAGCTGTAAGCCCGGGTGGTGTCTGGGCCCCTAAAACACCAGCTTCCAGCCTCAATTCCAAAGCGAATTTCTCTACACAAACCTCCTTCCAGGTGTCCCCCAAATACCCAGAGTGCTTCCTCACCACGCCATTGTCCTGTGCCCCCTGCCCTCCAGGCTGTGCTCTGTGACATCTCTTTGTGTGCACGATTTCTGCCTGATCAGTGGCTCCCTGACTGCTGAGACCATGACCCCTGCCATTCCTCCTCCATGCTGTCCCTTTTAGAGCCAGGCCATGGTGTTCAGTAAATTAGCTGATCAGCCCAGAGCCCGTCCTCCAATGATCTGGAGCAGGAGGGTCCTCTGTGTTCACTGGCATCTTTTCAAGACCCCAGATCTGAAGGTATGCTCGGCAAAGGCTCTGATGATGACATAAAGTGCCCCAAACTGGGACAGCCATGCTGAACCTGGGCTGTGGGGGCCTGTGCTTGGGCCAGGAAGAAAAGGTCACCACCTTTTCTAACTGGAGTGTGCTTAGGCTGCCCTAGGGAGTTCCTCCTTATGTCCTTCTCCTGTGCCTGGAATCCAGCTCTGAGGCCCCCACCCTGTTCACTGTGTGTGAGAGGGAGTGGTTCGATTGCCCCAAGTTCCCTCCAGGTCATCCCAGTCGATGGAGTTGAATTAGCTGGCTAATTTGTCTCTGAGCTGGAAGATGGCTGCCTCTGCCTCCCCAGAGCTGGAGGCGCCTCTGCAGAAAGGCTCCCTTCTTCCCCACTCCCTCCCACAGTATATCTGCTATTAGACTGGGCTGAGCCAGTGAGAAGCAGGCTGAATCTCACTGGGGACTTCCCACCTGGCTGAGCTGGGCTGCCAGAATCCTCTCAGAGAATCTGAGCCACTGAGTGTGGAGCCCCGGCCCTGGACTCCCCAAGATCCTGCTCTAGGGTGTTGAATGTCGGGCCCCAAAAAGACATGGCTGTGTCCTAATTCCCAGAAGCTGGGAATGTTATCTTTCTTGGAAAAAGGGTCTTTGCAGACGTGATTAAGGATCTTGAAGAGATCATCCTGGGTTATCTAGGTGAGCCCTAAAGCCAGTGACAAGTCTCCTTAGAAGAGACACACAGAGGGAGAATTTGAGAGAGATGGGCGAGGGGGCTGTGTGACTGTGAGGCAGAGATTGGAGTGATACAGCCGCAAGCCAAGGGATGCCCAGAGCCTCTAGAAGCTGGAAGAGTCATGGACCTGGATTGTCCCCTAAGGTCCCTGGAGGGAATCAAGGTCACTGTCAGCACCTTGATTTTGACTTCTGGCCTCTGGACTTATGAACTATACATTTCCATTGTTTTAAGCCACCCAGCCTATGATGCCCGTTAAAGCGGCTACAGGAAACTGACACATCTGCCTCCAGCCACTGCTTCCCCCTGCAGCCTCTTCTTGGCAACCATCTTCACCGCCTGGGCTGAAGGGCTGGTGGCCTCTCAGGGTCAGGGCTCCTGTTCCCCAGCCCAGCAGCCTTCTAGGGGAGGTTGGGTGAGCGTGCCTGCCTCCAGGTGGACCCCTTAATGAAGCAGCCTCTCCACTACCCCACAATTCCCCCACCTCCAGATGCTGCAGCCTTCTGACCATTTTTCCTGTGGCTCCAATGCAGGCTGCTTTGTCATGGGTGCCCCCTATCTACCATCTTACAGAGCTAGGTGGAAGCTTGAGGGGTCACCTGACCACCCCCTTCTCATGCTCCAGGTGGAAATGAGGCTGAGAGATCAAGGGCCCCAGCCCCCCTCAGCCAAGGCTCCGAAGAGAGTCGGAGGGACAGGACCCAGCACTTGTGGCACCCAGTCCCACTTCCTCCTGCTACTGCACACGTCCCACCCCCACCCCTGCAGGGCCTCCCACTGAGTGTGGTTCCTCATGAAATGCTTGATTTCTGTGCATTCCAAAAGGCGTATCCCTTTTCTGTGTTTGAATTTCTTAACCTCTCCCTGGGCTCAAAGCTGGCCCAGGGTCTCTGGCTTCCTGTGAGGTCAAGTACACAGGTGCTCAGGGGACACCCTCTGCCCTGTGACTGTGTCCTGGACTGCCCTGGCTCAGGCCCAAGGGCTTCTATGTAAAGCTGGGAATGGATGGGGTGCAGGGAAGATGCAGTCTCTTCTGTCTTCAAGGTGGCCCTGGGTGGTAAATGGCAGCCATCCTCGTCACCGCAAAACACAGAAAGTCCATTCCCTCTCTGAACTTTGACTCTCTCATCTGCAAAATGGTTAGAGATAAATGAGTTACCTGCTCAGGGTCTACCACAGTCTGTAAGACAAGGGCTGAAGGAATTGAACCACAGGGGGTCTCTAAAATCCCTTCAGGCCCTCAGCATGACTGCAGCTAGGAGGCGTTTGATAAGAACCACCTAATGAATGAATGAAGAAAAAGTGTAAAAAGCTAATGCAAATATCACAGGGGCCCTAAACCAAATAGTCTCAGAGTTTTGTAGGCAAAGGAGAGTTAATCTCTCCAACCCCTGTTTTCCTTATCTGCAAAACAGAGATAGTAAACATTACCACCCAGGGCCATCTTGAGGATTAAATAGAAGAATAGAGAGAAAGCTGAGCCCAGACATTGGAGTACATTACTGTCCCCAGGGTATGAGGCTGTCCTGTTTACCACCTCATGGTTTGGCTGTGGGAGAACAGAGCCTAGTGCCTGGTATACAGTAGGTACTTAATAAATGCTTGCTATCCTCGTTGAGAGCTATGTGCCAGGGCTGACTCACTGAGAAGTCTGCAAGGCTCAGTGGAAGGTCAGGCCTGAATGTCACGGGGTGAATGAAGGAGGAGATGCAGCCAGACCAGAGGTCCGTGAGGGCCTCATCCAGACACAGGGAAGAGGGTGTGTTTCCAAGAGCCACCGTGAAGGGGAAAGAGGGCAAGGTTTGGTCTCAGACACACCTAGGTTCAAGTTGTAGCGTTGTCATTCACAAGCTGTGTGA
Source organism: Callithrix jacchus (assembly GCF_049354715.1). NCBI lineage: Eukaryota > Metazoa > Chordata > Mammalia > Primates > Cebidae > Callithrix > Callithrix jacchus. The sequence continues at coordinate 17,213,273 of NC_133509.1, forward strand.
CCTTGGGCAAGTTACTTAGCCTCTCTGAGTGTCTGTTTCCCCTTGGTAAAAAGAGGGTGAATAATGCCCACCTCTCAGGATTCCTGGGGAGATTATATAAGGGTGTGTGTAAGGCATCTGGCACAGAGAAGCCATTCAACACACATCAGTGACTTCCTTGCCCTTCCCTGCTTCCCTGTGCACAAACTTAAGAATAAGGAGCCACTGGCACATTGTAGGAACTGGGAAGACTCCCCGGAGGAGGCTCTGCCTTGGCTCTGAGAAGGCCAGGGGAGGCCGAGTGTTGGACTGCAAAGTTCCTTCTCCGGAGGGCATCTCTGTGTCACTATACAGTGGGACAGACGGCTACCCCATCAGGCTGCCTCTAAAAATAACCTCCCATCTTGCTGTCAGCACTGGCACTTGCTCAGGGCTTCCTCTTGGCGTTGCCTCGGCCCTGGCCTGGTTCTGTTTATGGATCTGTGTGGGGTCTCTGCAGAGCAGCTTCAGCAGAACCAGAGACCTGGGAAAAGGTTTCGGTGCTTCTCAGAGCAGGGGGCTCCTAGGCCCCAAGGGTATGGGCTGAGGATGAACTGGACCAAGCCCAAGGGTCCTCTGCTAATGCAAACTGAATCTCATGCCTGGCATCACAGAGGTTTGAAGGAGAAGGCTCCTTGGTGGCAGAGTGGTCCTATAGGGCCTGCCAGCAACCTCTGAGCATACAGGCTCCTCCTTCCTGCCATGGCTGCCCAGCCAAGGAAAGGCCCTCCTGCTAGAGGCGGCGAGGCAGGTGGGGGTTGGAGAGGTGGCCATGCAGTGTCCTTGGGCATTTGCAAGCTCCTTCCTATCCATGACCTGATCTGTCCTTGACACCTCCCCAGTCACCTGGAAGAGGAGAGCTGTGCCTTGAAACATCTTGCTCATCTTCTGCCGGGCGAGGGGCCTGGCGCACAGTAGGTGCTCAGGGAACACATACCCCAAATGAATGGAGGAACACGGGCTTCGTGTCTGCACAGAGCTGGTTCTAATGTGTGTCCAAATTCTTATTGGCCCTGGGCCTTTAGGAAAGTGACTTTCCCTCTCTGAGTCTTACCTTTTTCATTTAAAAGATGGGCATAGTCCAGGTCTGCACTTCTGAATGAACCCCTCTCCACCGCTACCTCCATTTAGGTCCACGTAGGAGGCTGCAAGGGGGAGAGACAGGTAGAGTGGTTGCTGTGGAGCACGAGGCTCAGTGTGTGCTCATCCCAAAGGCTAGCCAGTCCCTCGCCCCACCCATACCGCCTGGCCACAGGGCTCACTAGCTTCATTTTGAGGATTAAGAATCAAAGCTCTGGGCACCAAGTGACCTGCTCAAGGTCACACAGACAGAAGTAGGGAGCTAATATTGAGCCCTGAGTCTCCTGATCCCGCTGCTATACCTGTTTTATTTCTGGGTGAGGAAGAGGAAAGTGTGTGTGTGTGTGTGTGTGGTGGGGGGAGGCAAGGCATAAATAAGAAAAGAGGGAGGATGAGGCTCGGCACTGTGGCTCATGCCTGTAATCCCAGCACTTTGGGAGGCTGAGGTGGATCATGAGGTCAGGAGATCAAGACCATCCTGGCCAAGATGGTGAAACCCTGTCTCTACTAACACACACACACACACACACACACACACACACAAATAATAAAAAAATAAGCCAGGTGTGGTGATGTGCACCTGTAGTCTTACCTACTTGGGAGGCTGAAGCAGGGAATTCCTGGAACCCAGGAGGCGGAGGTTGCAGTGAGCCGAGATAGCACCACTGCACTCCAGCCTGGGTGACAGAGCGAGACTCCATCTTAAAAAAAAAAGAGAGAAAGAGAGAGAGAAGAGGGAGGATGAAAGAGCAAGTAGGCTGGAAGAATGACCCAGACTCCATTGGTCTCGGATGCCTTTGGGGAGGGCGGGTTGAGAGATGGATCAGCCCTGCGGGGGTTGCTCTGGGTGAGTCAGCTCTTCTCTCTGGAGAGTGGGCTCTCACACTTGCCCCCAAGCTTCAGTTTTCTCTACACCCCACAGAGCATGGTGCTTAAGAGCACTGGCTCCGGGACCAGATGGATCCGGATTTAAAACCCTGTACTGCCACCTACTAACTGGGGGAAAATCCCTTAGCCCCTTGGGGCATGATTGCATCTTCTGAGGTTTGGTCAACATGATGAGGGACTCCTGAGAGCTCTCTCATGGAGTGGACGTGAACCACGGGCAGGAGGCCCATGTGAAGCACGGGCCGTGGACGGCATTTAGCACAGTAGGATGATGTCATGAGGACCAGTGATGGGTATCATGTGATTGTTGCAGGGATAATGTGTGACATGAATGTGAACATCAGTGCATAGCACTGAGCGTGTGGTAGTGCTCCATTGATTAATTCAACCCATCTTTACTGAGGATCATAGCTTAGACACGTGTGGGGCTGATAGGTCCTTCTCCTGGAGTGGGCTTCCAGGCAGCTGCCTGGAGGACAAAGGGCTGTGAGTGAACCCTATAGGTCCATTCGCAGCACCCCACCCCCGACCCCAGTGCTGCCAGCTCCGAGGTGCAGTGTTGCTCTGCAGGCTGGATTTGTAGCAGTTGATGGGAACGTTGGAAACATCCAGGGAGGAAAAGGAAAAAGTGAAGCTGGTAATTAGCTGCTGAGGATGCTGGGAAAATCTCTCCCTGGCTCCTCTCGGGGCTCAGGTTGATGAGGAACCAGCCCCGGAGACCAGGCCTGGCTCAATTTCTCATTTCATTAGTGCAGTTTCCACTGGCTGCTTCCACACTGGAGTTTTCATGCCAAGTTCTCGGCTTCCTCAGGGAGATGGCAGGTGGTGTGGGAGAAACGGCTGTGACTCTGGATTCAAATCGCGGCCCTGACACCTATAAAATGTGTCTTCTTGGGCAAGTCAGCTTCTTGGAGCCCTGGTTTCCTCATTTGTGACAGGAGGGTAACAAGACATCCCTGGGGGTATTGTTGTGTCAATTAAAGCAGAGAGGCAGGGTCAGTGGCTCCCAAAGCCTGTAATCCCAGCACTTTGGGAGGCTGAGGTGGGCAGATCACAAGGTCAGGAGTTCAAGTCCAGTCTGGCCAACGCAGTGAAACCCCATCTCTACTAAAAATACAAAAATTAGCCTGGTGTGGTGGTGTGCACCTGTAATCCCAGCTACCTGGGAGGCTGAGGCAGGAGAATCACGTGAACCTGGGAGGTGGGGGTTGCAGTGAGCCGAGATTGTGCCATTGCACTCCAGCCTGGGCAACGGTGCGAGATTCTGTCTCAAAACAAAAAAAAAACAAAACAAAGAAATAAAAAAAAAATTACCGCAGAGAATGTTTACCCTGTACCAGGCACACCTGAGTCATCAGCAAGTCTTAGGTTTTGTTTCCCCCGCCTGGTTCTCAGTACCACTGAAAAAGGAAAAAGAGAGGCTTATCCTCATGGAGACTGAAGGAGAGTGGGTGCTGGGCAACCAGGAGCTGAGGGCCCAGGAGAGAGAGAGGTGTACACCCAAGAGATGGCGAGTCAGGGACTCCACTATCCTGGGGTCTGGCCCACTCTCCTTCCTGTGGGTTTCTGGTTGCAGGAGGCCTCAGAGGGGCGGGTCCTGCCCCAGTCTTCCCCACCCACACCCCAAGGAAGACTGGTTGTGGATTTCTGAAATCCCAGAGTCTGCTTCTGCCATACTCTGGAGGCTGAGGAATGGGCTCAGTCAGGTGGGATCCCTGTCACTGCATCGGCACTAAGACAAAGGGACAAGCTCTGGACCAGGAATGAGGAGGCTGGCTCAGGGCAAGTTCTTCTTCTGGGTCTTGAATTCCCCATCTGGGAAACATGGCACCAACAGTATCTGTCTGCTGGGACTACCATGCAAGTCAGCACATGATACACCTACAGAGAGACGCTCACCCAGATATTCCTTTTGGGGCTCTGGGGGCTTCTGGTGCATTCTCTCTCTCTTTCTCTCTCTCTCTCTCTCTCTCTCTCTCTCTCTCTCGTGAGGATATAAGAGGCAGCAGATGCCCAGGACCTTTGATGTGGTCTCAGGAGCCCTCACTGTGTAAATAACATTGACTCCCAGTAAGACTGGAAATTTCCATTCTTTAGGGAGGACGTTAGTGAACACAGTGCCAGGCAGTATTTTAGTCACTTTTAACCCAGGCTGCCTGGCTCCAAAGACCACACTCTTGCCCACTACATGGTCTTGCTTCTTGTGAAGTATACACATGAGATTCAGAATGTGGCTCTGGAGTGAGACTGTGTATCAGTTAGCTATTGCTGTGTAATAAGTAAGTCTAAAAACTAAGCGGTTTATTTTTCACAATTCTATATGTTGGCTGGGCAGTGCCTCTCTTGCTTTCCAGTGGCTTCGTTCATGCAGCAGGAGGGTGGGCTGGAAGGGCTGCTGGACTGGGGAGTCCACGGTGGCCTGACGCACATGTCTGATGCTGGAGTGCTTGGTTCTCCTCCAAGCAGCCTCTCACCCTCCAGTAATATAGATAAGCAGCCGTGGGGCAGCATTCCAAGGGTAAGAGCAGAAGCCGTCAGGCCTTTGGGGCCCAGGCTGCTGAACTTGCCGGTACCTTTCCGTCACATCCTGTTATTCACGGTGAGTTCAGATTGAATGGGTGAGGGAAACAGACCCCACCTCTTGATTGGAGGAGCCTCAAAGACAGTGTGGACATATTCAGTTTGCCTCAGATGCCTGGGTTTAACTCTCAGTTTGGACACTTCCTGGTTGTAAACTTGGATTTTTCACTTAACCTATCTGAACCTCAATCTCCTTTTCTGCAAAATGGGGACAATGCTAATCCTCCTTGTCAAGTTTTATTATGACTAAGTGAGAAAAGGGCATGTGCCCTTTGCCCAGTGCCCAAGACACAGTGTCCATTGCGATTACATTAACAGACTCTGCTCTTACGTGACCTCAGAGCAGAAAAGGACTCTATGAAACTCAGAGAGGCCTGGTGCCCTGGACAGATGACAGCAGAGCCTGACAGTTAGCTAGGTCTCCCGACTCTCCGTCCAGTGCTCTTTCTGCCACATAAGCTGCCACTCTGAGACTAAGCACAAAAGACAAACATCCTAGTCTGGGGACAGCAGATCGATTTCCTCACCCTTGCTGGCTGTTATTGATTGGTGGTGCTGCCCTGTGCTCTTCAGTGAGAAAAGCTGTGAGGTCTGGCCCCAGCTTAGTGGGAAGGAGGGCCAGGATCGATCAGTGATGTTTGCCCAGGGTGCAGTGGCGGGGGCAGGGGCACATGTGCAGTTTGCTTGCCACCCCTGCTCTGGTCTTAGCTCTGACCTCACCTCTGTAGCTACACTGAGCGCTGAGTGAACAATGTGCTCTAGGCCTTTCATGTCACAAAAGAGGACGCAAGGTCCGGAGTGGTCAGGAGATTGGCCTCATGGTCACACAGCAGGACGGTTCCTGGTCAGCGCACGTTTCCATTCTTCCCAGATCCCTGAGGAGTCTGGATGAGTGTGTGTCTGGCTCCTGTGGCCTGAGTTTCCAATCTCCAACTTAAGAAAGGTAGAGGCTCCAGGGCTTTCTGCTCTGGCTCAGGCCTCAGGCAGGGGGTCCTCAAAGCATCAGCATGGGGAAAGAGGCTTCTCGGCTCTCTGGATTCAGATAGGGCATTTTCAAGTTTCTTGAGCTCACAGTGGCGGCCAGTCAATTCTGTTCCACCCGAGGCTCAATCATCTCTTTCCCTGGTCTTCTGCACACATGCGCTGGCGTGAACTCAGATGGGGCAGGCCTACACTCAGGAGAGAGGAAGGAGCTCAGGCATTCAGGGCCGGCAGGTTTGGAGCTCCCTTTCCGAGGCAAAGACATGACACAAATCTTCCCACTGCCCAGCCAACTCCTCCTCGTGCCTCTGCCGGGGGTGACAATGACAAGGTCTGCCCTCAGGGCCCAACCATTAAGGAATTCATTAATCAGAATCCTGTTTACAGCTCTCTGGCAAGCGATCGTCATTTACTGGCTCAAGCCAGACCCGGGCCTTTCTGCAAACTGCTGTGACATTTGGTAAAACTATCAGCTGGGGACCGGGCCAGGCTGGGAGGTGTGTGTGCAATTCATGCTGACTTGTGAAATGGAGGCGCTGTGTGGGTCACAGGCAGTAGGGAAGGCTGGAGGACAGGCTGTCACTGGTTCCAGGTGGCACCTTGGACAAGTCCCTTCCCTGTCATCTCACATCTGTATTTCGAGAGGTTTGGAGTAAGTCAGATGACAAGTCTGTCAGCCCACAGACTTGCCTCCCCTGCTCTGCACAGGATCCACCAGTATGGTGTTTAAAAACAAACAAACAGAAAAAAGAAAATGGGATCCCTCACCAACATTGACAAACGGCAAATTCCACTTGAAAATCCAGATTTCTGGTACATGGGGAGGGTACTCTGATCCGGCAATGAAGCCCTGAAGCTGAGTATTCCCTGACATCTCCCAATGGGTCTGTGGTCTCAGGTTTGCCAAGGTTAGCACGGATCCCTGCTGCTAGGCATGGGCCCAGGGCCTCCATGTACGGTTGTGCAGGTTGCACACTACTGTGGAGTCAAAAGGGGGCTGAATTCTTACGATCTGCCGGCATGCCATGGGCACTCACATGAAGTCTACAGGGCCAGAGGAAGGGTCTTTTTATAATACTCACAATGGCCTTGTTTGGGCCAGCCATGGTCCTGCCTGGGCCCATAGGTTCTGTAGTTTGCATTTCACGGAGGGCCAAGGTGGGGCTTCCTCAGAGCTACAGGTGGGGACACTGGCAGGCCGTGGGCTGGGAGGCCTTGGGGAAATCTCTATGCCTCTCTGGGCCACAGTTTCCTCATTTTAAAAACAAGGGATGAGCTAGCTGATCTCAGGGGCCCTTCCAGCTCCAGGAGAGTATAATTTACTGGAGGGAAAGAGATCATGGCCGGGGCACCCGAGTGGGGAGCTGGACTGTGTGCCTTGGCTCTGGGGAGAAGGCTGTAAAAGCCAGCAATAGGGGCACGGCACAGACTGAGCACAGCCCTCCTGCCCCCAACCTCATCTTTCGGTGCTCTTTAAGGCAAACTCCGGCCATCGGTGCTGGAAAAATGTACAATCTGGCCTTTCCAGAAAAAGTTTATTGACCCTTGCCCTGGACCCACCAGTACCCATGAAATTGGAGTCCTGATCAACCATCAGCCCATTTTTCATATTTTACAAATGAAGGAAATGAGGCACAGAGAGGTTAAGCAACTTGTCCAAGGTCACACAGCTAATGAGAGACAGAGTTAGCCTCTGAATCTAGTGAGTCTGACTCTGGAAAAGCACTTTTCCAAGGTAATGAGATTTCAAAGCACAAACCAATGCCCAGAGCACTGGCTAGAAAATGGACAAGGTACAGCCCCTGTGTTGGGCATTTTATTTCAAGCCACTCTCCTCCCTGGAATATATATTTTAGTTGATCACCAGAAGAAGGTTTATATAGGAGAGGTGTGTAATTAATGCTTTCTTCTGAACCTTGAAAGTGGGGCCGTGATATAGTACTAGTCCATGAGGCTCATTTGGAAAGTGGCTATTTGCACATGGCAGCCAGCGAGAGAAGGGTTCACTAAGTCACTGCCTAGGGCAGGGCAAATATTTAACTGATATAGGAGAATGAACAGGGTACAAGCAATCATGAAACTGTATTTGTACAGTTGATCCACAGTGTGGGTCCTTATAGAATACTGTTTGTTTCATGTTTGTTTCATGGTGATTGATGAACTGGTTTTGCTTCCACTAAAAAGAAAAAAAAAACGTTCCTCGTAACAGGTCCTTAAGGATTACCACTTAGGCAAACTTACTTAAAATCTGATCCACCTCATGATGATAAATATTTTATGTAAAATACGCTTGTTACATAATACCATGTAAGTGCTTACTATTAATCAGTTTTTCTCAGAATACTTTTATTATTTAGGTAGAATAGGTTGATAGAATGGATTGCTATCAGGATGTCTTCTATGCAATGTATGTTATTGCTCCTCACACATGCTAGTGTTCCTTCACCCTGAACAATATAAATACGTTTGAGAAAAGGAAACATGTGGAAAATTAGTATCCTTACACAGAGTTAACATTTAAAATCAGAACCAGGCCAGGCACGGTGGCTCACGCCTGTAATCCCAGCACTTTGGGAGGCTGAGACAGGCAGATCACATGAGGTCAGGAGTTAGAGACCAGCCTGGCCAACATGGTGAATTCCTGTCTCTACTAAAAATACAAAAATTAGCCGGGTATGGTGGAGGGCACTTGTAATCCCAGCTACTTTGGAGGCTGAAGCAGGAGAATCACTTGAACCCGGGAAGCAGAAGTTACAGTGAGCCAAGACCATGCCACTGCACTCCAGCAACTCCAGCATGGGTAACAAGAGCAAAACTCTGTCTCAAAAAAAAAAAAAAAATCAGAACCAAACACCTGAGTAGATGCTACAGCTCTTCCTGAAAGTCGCTCTTGACGATTCTGATGACTGAAGGCAAGCCCTAACTTGGCAGCACAACAGACAAAACCCAGAACAGCTCAGGGCAATCGTTCCAGTTTACCTGCTGAACCAAGTGGCTGTGTGTCTTCGACAGTGTAGTTCATTACTACCAAATGCAAAATGAATGCCAATCGAGGCATAGATTTGAAATATGAAAACAAACTTCTATTCTCACTCATAGGCGGGTGATGAAAAATGAGAACACATGGACACAGAGAGGGGAGTACTAAACACTGGGGTCTATAGGGGGAAAAGGGGAGGGCCAGTGGGAGGGGGAGGTGGGGAGGGATTGCCAGGGGAGAAATACCAAATGTGGGTGAAGGGGAGAAAGCAAACAAAACACACTGCCCTGTGTGTACCTATGCAACTGTATTGCATGCTCTGCACATGTACCCCAAAACCTAAAATGCAATAAAAAAAAAAAAAAGAAGAAAAGATAAAAAAAAAAAAAAAAAAGAAAACAAACTTCTAACCTGATAAGTCATCTTTGGGCATTTTAGAATCTTCTGGAAAAATATGATTTTCTGTACAATGGTATCTTCTCCAGCTTATACAGAACTTACTTATACATTATCTCATAGTCTATACTATATTGGAGTGTGATGGACATTACCATCCCCATTGCACAGCCAAAGAAACTGAGGCCCAGAGAGTCCAAAGGCTTCAACCAGCAGAGCTGTCTTCACTAGCTCGTCTGCACCTCAGCTCTGTACTCTTTGAATGTGCCAACTCTTTGGTTGAAAACCACACAATTGGCCAGGTGTGGTGCTCACACCTGCAATCCCAGCACTTTGGGAGGCCAAGGTGGGTGGATCACGAGGTTAGGAGTTTGGGATCAGCCTGGCCAACATGGCAAACCTTGTCTCTACTAGAAATACAAAATTTAGCCAGGCATGTTGGCGTGTGCCTGTAATCCCAGCTACTCGGGAGGCTGAGGCAAGAGAATTGCTTGAACCTGGTAGGTGGAGGTTGCAGTGAGCTGAGATCACACCACTGCACTCCAGCCTGGGTGACAAGAGCAAGACTCTGTCTCAAAAAAAAAAAAAAGAAAAGAAGAAAATAATACAATTGTACTTTTTTTCACTTCATTTCCAGTTGTCGTTAATTCTGAGGGCTTCTTCCAACAAATCCAGAGGAATGAGTCTTGAAAATATAGCCCACAGGCTGTGCTTTTTAGAGGTCAGGTTCTAGCAGGCAAGATGGGGGTGCTGGAAGAGCCCCTTTGCAGGGAGGCAGTGGCAGAGGAGATGAGGAAAGGAGTGTGGTTTGAGAGCTTACCTCTGCCACTTGCCAGCCAGGTAACCTTGGGTGTGTCACCGAATTTCTTCAAGCCTGGTAGGTTGAAGTGACAACATCTACATGAGGCTCCTGGCTACTCAGGACTGGCCATTATCATTCAGCATGCTGGTTCACTTACTACTCTGCCCTAAGATCAGACTCACACACCACGTCTATACCCAGTTCTTGACTTAATGACTGGAATTTGTTCCTGAAAACTGCTGCTAAATGAAAATCTATTAAGTGAGAAACTCATTCCATAAATTTTAATAGGAAAAATGATCATTCCTTTTATCCCCATGTACTGGTTTAAGGCTGCCTCGAGGGCAGACTCTCCAAGGATACGTGTGGGAATTTATGCGTCTGCAAAGCTCCACAGGTGATTGTAATGCATGCCCAGGCCTCAGAACTCCCCTGACTCCTTTCTCCTCCTTCTCCTCCTCCTCCTCCTTCTTCTTTCTCCTTCTCCTTCTTTTCTTTTTTTTTTTTTTTTTTTTTAATTAGAGATGGGATCTCCCTGTGTTGCCCAGGCTGGTCTCAAACTCCTGGGCTCAAGTGATCCTCCTACCTCAGCTTCCCAAATTGTTGGGATTACAAGCATGAGCCACCATGTCTGGCCAATCCCTTCCTTTTTCCTTTGAAGAGCCAGAGATCTTCTCATACCAGCCCCAAGGTCTGAAACTGTACTAGGGGTTTTACACCAAATAGTGCTTTACAGTCACTATTAGCCTCCTAAACCCATTTTACAGATGAAGAAAATATTTTACAGAATGGAGACTGGCTGAAGGCCACCCAGACACGATGGCAGTGCTCTGGGCCAAATCACAGGTGGGTCCATTCTGAGACCTGTGCTCTCTGACCTGCATGTGCGAGGAAGGTGGCTTTGCTAACTCAGGATTAGACCTGAGAGTCTCAGATCATCATCTGCCAAGGACTGAAGGTTCAAGTGTTCCTGGCCTCAGCTGCAGCTCGCACATATACAGCTGAGGGGCCCCGGTGTTTTTACACAGGGTCCTGGTTTATGGTTTCCCCAGAGATTTCCCACTTAATAAATCCCAGGCCCTCTCGGTGTAAACGGGAAGAGATTACTAGCAGGGGCATTTGGTGGGTGCTGCCTGGCCCTCACACACCTCATATAACAAAGCGGGTGCCCCAGGAGCTCTGGCACAATGAGGGGGTTGATTCAGGGCAGCCAGGTGGAATGGAGCTCTTCCCACCACTCTTGTCTCCTCCCCAGCCAGCGGGGCTTCTGTCTGGAGGCCAGGGTAGTGAGTGATTTCCATTCTGCCTGGGAGACAATGGCTCCTGTTCTGGTGGGGCTGTGTGTGTCAAGAGGTGAGAGACACTCCTGTCGCCAGAGGGCTTGCAGCCTCCCTGGAGAGACCAGACACGCACTGCAGAAGGGAGTGAAGGAGGTGCATGTGCATGTATGTGCGTGTGTGTGTGCACACGTGTGCACTTGCACAGAAAGTGTACCTATGATCTGTGAGTTAGGAGGGAGGAGACTAGGGAGAAGGAAGATGAAAGGTGCTGAGAGAAAGGGAGAAAAGAGGAAGAAAGGGGAGGGCAGGAGAAGGAAGAGAACAGGGAGGAGGGGGAGAGAGGGGAGGAGAAGAAGAAGAAGAAAGTGCAGGAGCCGGCCAGAGGTCTCAGGGGGTTCATTTTCCAGCTGGCTCTCCATCCCCTGGTTAGACACAGGATCAGCACTATCCCCTCAGGCCTAGGGTTCCAGATGTGGTGCCTGGAGGGTCTAGCAGGTAGTAACACACAAGAGGGAGGGCGGGCCTGCGCAGTGGCTCCCACCTATAATCCCAGCACTTTGGGAGTCTGAGGCCGGGAGTCTGATTCGAGACCAGCCACAGTGAGACCCTAGCATGGCCGCCTACACTTGCGGTTCCAGCTACTTAGGAGGCTGAGGCAGGAGGATCACTGAAGCCCAAGAGGTGGAGGCTGCAGTGAGCCATGATTGTGCCACTGCACTCCAGCCTGGGGGACAGAGTGGGACCCTGTCTAAAAAAATAAATAAAGTGAGATGGGCCAGTTGCAAAGTTTGAGTGGACCGAGGCTGACTAGAGAGTCTTGTCTAAAGGTCTCAGCCTCCGGAAGCTCCAGCTCATTGTTGCCATGTGGAGCAAGAACTCCGTGTGGCCAGATTTTCCAATTTTCTAATCCAGAAGCTGAATTCCTATAAAAATTTCCAATGTTTAAAGCCTGACTTGGGCCAAACAACACACATTTCTGGGCCAGATTCTGCCTGCTCAGTGTCTGACCTGTCTCTTGGCTTAGAAAAGAGCGCGGCTTTGGGGTCAGATGAGCTGTGTGTGTATCTTATCTTCCACTTTCTCCCTGCCGGGTCCCAGACAAGTTATTTAATCTCCGAGCCTCTGTTTTCTTATCTGCAAGATGTGGATAAGATTGGCTATCTCCAAGGGTTGTGGTGGGATTAAAGATTACACTTGGCAAGTGTCCCCTGCAGGGAGCTGGCAACTAGCACATAGTAAGCGATCCACAAACGTCAGGTCCGTCTGTCGTCAGCTTGCTCTTCTCAGGAAATACTTCTTAGAAACGCCCCTTTGAACATCTTTCCTCTCGGAAACAGTCTTCCTTGGTTTATAATGACAAGGTGGACAGTCCATTCATTTGGATCTGAGACTGGCTAGCTTGTAGTTTACTGGCTGATGCGTTTGAGAAGGCTTTCTCCCTCAAAGTGGAGGACATATGCAATCGGACATGTGAAGACAGGCATAACCCACTGTGCCCATTCCACCTTCTCCCTCTGAAAGAGACTGAGGGGAAGGCTTGCTCAAGACCACCCAGCAAATATCAGTGTCAGAGCTAAGAGGAAAATTCAGTTTCATGGCTCCCAGCCCACGGCTGTCTGAGCCCCTTCTCCCAGCTGGAAATGAGTCTCCAGAATTGGGGGTAGGGGGGATTCGGGAGGTCCTGGTTTTCTCACAGAAGGTACTGTCAGGCCACCTCTGGGTGAGCTGGAGCCTGGAGTAACTCAAGCCTGCCGATCTGGTAGATGCTCCCGCAGGGTCTCTCCAGCCTTGGAGCCCCTGAGCCAGGGAGGACAGCTTGGGAGCGGAGCCTGGCCTGCGCCACCTCTGGCCCTGGGCTCCAGCCTTCCCTGTTCTGGTCCTGACTGTGCATTGCTCCCCTACGCAGGCACATTCATACCCCCAGCCTCCTCCTCAACAGGAGTGTGCATTCGTTCAGAGTGGGGACCTCCATCTTGCCATCTCGATACTTCCCATGTCAAATCAAGAGCTCAAGACCTAGTGGGCGCTCAGTGAAAGCCTGCTGAATGGAAAGAATGTTGGAAGAAGGACTGACTTCCTGTCTACCAAAAGAGCAAAAACAAATTGAGAACATCACCGCCAAATGCTGATAAGAGAGTAGCGGTGAAATGGGTGTACGCAACTCCTGCGGGTAGCATTTGGAATTGTTACGTCTTTTAAGAAGAAACTCAGCATGTAGGATGCACTCTACAGCTGTTCCGCCCTTTTGACCTAGCAATTCTACCTCTGGGAATAAGCACATGGTCTCGGCTTTCTTTAGTCACCATTTTTCTCCCCATGGCTCCACCTACTATTTGAATAACCTTTTCCTGTTTTTTCCCTCCCAGAGACTTCTTGAAGTGCTTCTGCTGTCCAAACTGCTTTTAAAGGAACGTTAACTCATGAGCAAGGCTGGCACTTTTAAGTCCATTCACGTTAGACACGCATGAGATGGCAGCCCTGATGGTCTTGGAAGCCAAGCGTGCCGGCAGGCCTGGTTTTTCCTTCTGTTCCTGGGGCTGTCCTTGTGCTTGTGGGGGAGGTCGTCATGTTTGCCTTTGGTGCTCTCCCACCATCTCCTTCTAAGTCCGTTCTGCCTTTCCCCTTCTGAAATCTCATCCATTTCTCAACAGATGAGAACCTTGAAGGCCTCCGCCCAGGAGGGCCCTATATGTGTTCCCTCCTTAGGGAACTGGTCTCCTAGGATGGATTTCTGGGGAGAGAAAGGGAGAGCACACTGGGTGGGTATCAGGGTGGTTGCAGGAGGCAGGTATAGATGGAAGGACAAGATGTGCCTTTCCAAGTGTCCCCAAAGGGAGCAAAGACAAAGTGAAACAGAGAAGTGCAGTCACATAAGTATTCGCTGTGAGATTCACAGAACAACTCAAACGATTTCTAGCCAGCGTTGTGTTGTCACCCCAGATTCTCCAGCTGAGCGGAGCACAGCTTCTGATCAGATTTGTGTCTTTGGGAGAAGAGCTTGCAAACAAATAAACAGACACGTTTCTGAGACCCACAGGAGTGATTTTGTAAGAGAGGAGTTGACAGTGAGTCTAGGGGCTTTCTCTTTCCACGCCATGCGCCTTGGCAAAGCCTCTGCTTTCTTCCTCCACACCAGCACGGTCAGATGCATTTGCACAGGGGCTCCTGATCTTATTGTTTCTTTCTTTGCCATGAAGTGCTGTGTCGTAGAGAGCTATTCATCTTTTCAATGAACATCTAGTTTTGGCTTCCCATTGCCACAATCTTCTGGAATACACACTCTCCTTAGGCCACCTACACATCCCCATTTCACAAACATCACTGCAGTCCACATCATGGGACACAGACCTTTGTGGATCCCTTGTTCTACAAGGGAGAGACAAATCTCTACCTTCCCTGAGAAACTTACCCGTGAACATACGGGTATTGGAGAGGTCCTCAGAGATGGTTTCGTTCAACTCGTCGATTTTTCAGATGAGGATTCTGAGGATCCAAGAGGGAAAATAACTTGCTCCTGGTCACCCATCTGTTGAATTGGTGACAGAATCTGACCACAACCTTGGTCTACCTCCTCCTCCTTCCCCCTCCCCAAGTTTAGAAAATTACCAGGTGACAAGGGGCGTAGCCAGGTAGAGACACATAGATGCAGAGCAGGACAAAAGCTTGACTAGATGGCAGCAAGGGGGAATGGATGAAAGACTTCGAACCTCCAGGTTTATCTGTCGTATGAAAGATACAGGAGTCTGGCTGTAGCTGCCTAGTCACTGCCGGGTGTGTGTGTGCATGTGTGAGAGCTCTGTGTTTCATCCTGAAAAGATAATGATACCAGCAGCGATGCTGCCTCTACAAAGAGAGCAAACAAGCGTGGAGCAGAAGCAGAGGGAAGACACTGAGGAACAGCCAAGTCAAGCCAGCTGTCCTCTCAGCAGCAAAGGGGGTTTCCGAGCCATGTGCCGCTGCGTGCTCCCGAAGCCAGAATTGCCTGTGTGTGAGTGACAACTCAGGAGGGTCTCTCCTAGACACTTGTTAAGTCACCAGGGGGTTTCTTGTAAAAATAACACAAGCCATACAGAACCTTGGACTTGTCAAAGTGGCCTCTTACCTCTTATCACAGGATTTCATTTCCGGCTGGGTGTAATCTTTTTTTTTTTCTTTTGAGATGGAGACTCCAGCTCAGGCTGGAGTGCAGTGGCACAATCTCGGCTCACTACAGCCTCCGCCTCCCAGATTCAAGCAATTCTCCTGCCTCAGCCTCCTGAGTAGCTGAGATTACAGGTGGGCACCATGCCTGCCTAATTTTTGTATTTTTAGTAGAGATGGGATTTCACTATGTTGGCCAGGCTGGTCTCGAACTCCTAACCTCAAGTGATTCCCCTGCCTTGGCGTCCTAAAGTGCCGGTATTACAGGCGTGAACCACTGCACCCAGCCAACCTTTTTTCTCCTCCTCCTTTATATCTCTGCAATGTCTTTATGTCTTTAAGTAGTCTTCACAAGCATTATTGTAAAAGACTATATAATATTCCATGTGCGACTATATTATAATTCATTACGCCATTCTCCTGCAGTGTCCTGTTAATGGACATCTATGTGGTTCTTGAAATTTTGCTCTTATAAATCTGTGACAAGCATTGTTTGACATACATACTTCTTTGCCCCCAATTCTGACAATTTCCTTGCTGTGTCAAAGGATTTTGGGGGGGCGGGGCTCTTAAAATATAACACCAAATTGCTTTCTAATGCATGAAGTTCCCGTTAGTTCATATCTGTGTCCACATGGAGTAATATATTTTTTTTAAGTTTTGCTAATTTAATAGTATAAGCATGAGGCCGGGAACGGTGGCTCAAGCCTGTAATCCCAGCACTTTGGGAGGCCGAGGAGGGTGGATCATGAGGTCAAGAGATCGAAACCATCCTGGTCAACATGGTGAAACCCCGTCTCTACTAAAGATACAAAAAATTAGCTGGGCATGGTGGCACGTGCCTGTAATCCCAGCTACTCAGGAGGCTGAGGCAGAATTGCCTGAACTCAGGAGGTGGAGGTTGCGGTGAGCCGAGATAGTGCCATTGCACTCCAGCCTGGGTAACAAGAGTGAAACTCCGTCTCAAAAAAAAAAGAAAAAAAAAATAGTATAAGCATGATTTAGACCGCATTTTTATTTATTTGCGTTTTTGTGGTCATTAATTTGCATTTATCCTGTGAATTTTTCAGGAATATTTCAAGTCTTCCATTGGTATTCTAGCTGTTTTCTTATCAATTTGATTGACTCTATATATTCAGATCAATCTTTCTGTCTTTTTATCATAAATGTTTTCAAGCTTTTATGAGCCTTTTTAGTTTTCTTTATTATGTTTGTGAGCATTTGAAAGATTTCCGTTTTTCTTTGGTCAAATGTATTAATTTTTCTTTATCTCTTTTACTTTCATGTCTTTTATCCTTCTAGAGCTTGTTTTCCCCCCATTTTAAGAGTCAATATTTATCTTTGCTTTCTTCTAGATTTTTATGGCTTTGCTTTTTATGTTTAGCTCTTTAATCCTCTGTAATTTATTTTGGAATCAAGTACGATGTGAAGATCTAAACTTATTTAATTTTCTAAATAGTTAAGCAATTGCCTTACCGCCAGTTAATCAGTAATTTTTTTCTTTTTTTTTTTTTTTGAGACGGAGTTTCACTTTTTTTTTTTTTTTTGGTACCCAGGCTGGAGTGCAATGGCGCCATCTCGGCTCACCGCAACCTCCGCCTCCTGGGTTCAGGCAATTCTCCCGCCTCAGCCTCCTGAGTAGCTGGGATTACAGGCATGTGCCACCATGCCCAGCTAATTTTTTGTATTTTTAGTAGAAACGGGGTTTCACCATGTTGACCAGGATGGTTTTGATCTCTTGACCTCGTGATCCACCCGCCTCGGCCTCCCAAAGTGCTGGGATTACAGGCATGAGCCACTGCACCCGGCAATTTTTTTTCTTTCCTTGCTGCTAGGAACTGCTACCTTGTCACCTGCTGACTCTACGTATGTACCTAGCGCGTTTATGTCCTAAGCCTTGCTTTTAGGTTAGTTTTCTTTTTCCTCTTTCATTGACCTACCTAATAATTTTTGTGCTGCAACCATACTGTTTGCTATAAGGATTATAACCTTGTATTATAATATTTTCTTGCAGAGATGGTCTCTTCTCACTTCACGTAATTCTCAAAATCTTCTTGGCTAGCCTCGCCTCTTCATTTTTCCAGATGAAAATTAGAATAATTTAGAAATTTAGAATAACTTGATCAAGGCCTAGATTCCGTAGTTTAAAAATAATTGTATTACATTCATAGATTAATTTGGGGAAGAATGAACATCATTATAAGTCTTATAAGAGTTAGAGGATGTCTTATAATAATGATTATATGAAGACATAATAAGGCTTCTCCTCTGAGAATACGTTGTATCACTCATTTATTGAAGTCTATATCTCTGAAATGTTCTATTTTTTGCCCATGTTATCCTGCTTCTTTTTTGTTAAGGCAATTCGTATTTACAATTTTGTGGCTATTGTTAATGGTATCTTCTTTTCCAAATTTTGGTTTGTTTGTTTTCTGTTTTTTGGGACAAAGTCTTGCTCTGTTGCCCAGGCTGGAGTGCAGTGGCACGATCTCATCTCACTGCAACCTCCACCTCCAAGGTTCAAACGATTCTCATGCCTCAGCCTCCGAGTCACTGGGACCACAGGGGTGCACCACCACACTCAGCTAACTTTTGTATTTTTTAGTAAAGTTGGGGTTTCACCATGTTGCCCAGGCTGGCCTCATACTCCTGGCCTCAAATGATATGCCCACCTTGGCCTCTAAAAGTGTTGGGATCACAGACATGAGCCACTATGCCCGGCCTCTTTTCTATTTCTTTTGAAAATAATTATATGGTGTTTTCTCATTTAACTTATTGATATGATGTCTTATATTAGCAGGTCTCCTAATATTAAATCATATCCACATTCCAGGAATAAAAAGTACTTGATCATGGCCCATTAATGTTTTCATTTAAGGCTGCTTTTGCTTTGCTAGTTTTTTATTTTGGATTTTTGTGTCAATATAACAGATTGTTAAGAAGGCCAGATCTGGAATGAGGCCGCCTGGGTTTGAAATCTGGACTTGCCACTTCTGGCTGTGTGTCCTTGGGCAAGTTCCTCACCTCTCTGATTCTCCACAACAATGGGATAGCACTGGCATCCAGCTCAACTCCCAGGGTTATAAGAATTCAATAAGAGCAATATGTGTGAAGCATTTCCACATTTACCTCATCCAAACCTAATGACCCTGTGAATTAGGCATTGCCAGCTTCGTTTAATAAAATAGAAACCTGAGGCTCAGAAAGGTTAAGTGACTCGCTCCAGGTCACACCTCTGTGAATTGCTGATGAGATTTGTCTTCACTTCTCTTTGCTGTCTCTCAGTAATTGAGAGACATTTGCTGTTCATCAAAGAGCAAACCGTTCTACGTCTGCTTGCCTTAGACATATAATCTCCTTTGCTCTGAAGGACTGTATTCTCTTTGTCTGAAAACCTTCTACTTATCCTTCAAAACCCAGATCAAATATCTCTTCCCCTGTGCAGATCTGATGCCTCCTCAGAAGGTCCTTTAAGTTACCATGGCATCTAATGCTTATATTTTTGTACCTGTCACACCATTTTGCAGCGGTTCCATCTTCCCCCAGGGTCCTAGGCCTCGGAGTAGGGCTCACCCCCATCTGTTGAATTGAGTGGTAGGCTCCAAGTGAGAAGCAGTGTGGCCTGGGAGAAAAGGCCCCTGTTTCAGAGATGAACTGGAATCTAATTTTTAGTTCTACCAATAATAACAACTTATCTTTCTCCTCCCCAGCATCATCGTCCTCTTCTGTGAAACAGGAATAATATCCCAATCCCACAAAGCAGTTGTGGAGATCACATGTGAGTAAAGCCCTTAGCTCAGCCCCCAACACATAGTAAGTGCTTAGTAAACACTGTTCCTTCCTTTCCTCTCCTCTGACACCTCCTTCCCCATGGGAGAACCACAAGCTTCTGGCCCAGGGATCATTTCCCATATACCTTTCTTCCCACTAGTATCTAGCACAAGCCAAATAAGAAATGCTTCTTGATCAAGTTTCCCCACAACCTTGTGAAAAAGGAAAGGATTTGTGTACCCATTTCACAGAAGATGAAACTGAGGCCCTAAGGAATAAAGGAGCTGCCTAAGGTCACAGAGGTGAGTAAGCAGCAGAACCGGCACCGGCGCCTAAATTCCTCAACCTAATTTCCACTCAAAGACACAGTTTCTCTGGCCCTAAAATGGCTGCACTTAGAGAAATGCGTTCCTCAGCCAGGCGCAGTGGCTCACACCTGTAATCCCAGCTCTTCGGGAGGCTGAGGCAGGGAGATCACGAGGTCAGGAGACTGAGACCATCCTGGCCAACATGGTGAAACCCCGTCTCTACTAAAAATACAAAATATCAGCCAGGTGTGATGGCGCGCACCTGTAGTCCCAGCTACTCACGAGGCTGATGCAGGAGAATCACTTGAACTGGGAGACAGAGGTTGCAGTGAGCCGAGATCATGCATGATCAAGTATGTTACCCTCTTATAGCATTTGGGGGCTGAGTCAGCACTGGGGCTGTGGCATCAGCCACTCCGAGGAAGAAATCCCAGCTCTGCCACTTTATGAATTGGGGCATAAAAAACAAGCAACAGGATCAGGAGTTATGTTTGACCCTTTGTTTTCCAAACTCAGCGACATCGTGAACAACCCGAACAAGACCAATGACAGCAACACCAACAATCGGACTCGCCTAAGAGCTTCAGGTGAAACAGCTTTACTCCTACTTTACAGATGAGGAAAATCAAGGCAGCAAGATGCTAAGTAAATTGCTGGGATTTGCAGCCGCGGCGCTGCACGGAAGAGCAAGGTTGCAAACCTGGGCCGTCGGGCTGTAGATGCTACCTGGATTTTGTTTTGAGAGATGCGCTGGGGTTCTGAGCAAGCCCTGTGGGTGTGTGCGACCCTTGCTGGATGACAAGTGGCCCCTCTCCGCCCAGAGTTAACACCAAAATCTTCAGAGGCACGAAAATCAAAGCAGCAGCCAGCAGCAGTGTGGCCCCAGGGAACTGAATGGCCGGGAGGCTGTGACCAAAGGCAGCAAGAAAATACCAGGCTCTGGCCAGGCAGGCTTCGGCTCTGATCTCAGATCTTGGACTAGCTCCAAGGCCTGGCCCAGGGCGAGTCACCTCATCCTCAAGCCTCAGTTTCTTTGTCCAAGAAATGGGATAATAATAAAGAGCTGGTGTGAGGTTTGGCCTCCCTTGCTTTTTCATACCGTGCAGTCGGTCGCAGCCCAGGCTTGGTGGTTTAGTTTTGGGAGGAGGTCCTCTCCCCACCGCCCTTCCCCGCCAAGTCCTCAGGCGCCTGCCTCATTCTTGCCAATGTCTCAACAGTGATCTTTCCTCCTGTCTTTGATCTCCAAGCCACTCTGCCTCCAGGGTCTTCGTCTACCAGTGCCGTTCCCCAGCCCGGAAGGCAGCAACTCCCCACCCCCACCCTGTCCTAACGCTGACCCCCTCCATGGGCACACACATGTGCCCACATGAAATGATTTTGACTTGGGTTCTTCCAAAAGCAGAGTCAAGGCCTCAAGGGCAAGTGGTTCATTTGAGGCCTGTCCTTGAAAACGCCAGCAGGGAGAAGAGAAGTGAGAGTGAGAGGGAAGGCGCCCAGGACAGACAGGGGTGTTCTCAAGCCAGTGGCCACTGTGGGTGCTGGGGCTCAACTTTCCTGGGGAATCCCAGGAAATACTCTAAAACATCGGTCTCAGAGCTGCGCCATGACTCCCCAAGCTCTCACCAATCACTGGGCGAGGGCTGTTCTGCAGGGACGTCCATTCCTAGCACTACCAGTTTTTTGTTTATTTTGAGACAGAGTCTCACTCTGTTGCCTAGGCTGGAATGCAATGACACAATCTCGGCTCATTGCAACCTCTGCCCCCTGGGTTCAAGAAATTCTCCTGCCCCAGCCTCCTGAGCAGCTGGGATTAAGGTGTGTGCCACCATATCCAACTGATTTTTGTATTTTTGGTGTAGACAGGGTATCACCACGTTGGTTAGGATGGTCTCAATCTTCTGACCTCGTGATCCACCCACCTCGGCCTCCCAAAGTGCTGGGATTACGGGCGTGAGCCTCCGTGCCCGGCCAGCACTACCAGTCTTTTTATGCCCGGGGGAGTGTAGACTCCAGTGACCACAGTTAAGTTCCAGCTGAAGGGATTCTGACGGTGGCAGATGGAAGCTGGCAAGACAAAGGGCCAGGGCAGGGCACTGATAGACACTGCTACACGGGTGGGCCTCACACACGGAGGCCATTTGCAGCTCATGGACGGCCTGATAAACACAGTCTCCTGGGACCCACCCTCCTCAGAGTGTCTGCTTCAGAAGAGCTGGGATGGGCCCTGGAATCTGCATTTTGAACAAGTGCCTAAGTGGTATGCTGCCGGTTATCCAGGGTCCTTAGTGAAAACCACCATGCTGTGCGTGCGCGCACACACACACACACACACACACAGACACACACACATAGACACAGATACACACACACAGACACACACACAGACACACACACAGGCAGACATACACACAGACACACACACAGGCAGACATACACACAGACACACATACAGACACAGATACACACACACAGACACACACACAGACACAGACACACACACACATAGACACAGATACACACACACAGACACACACACAGACACACACAGACACACACACACAGACACACACACACAGACACAGACACACACACACACACACCTGCCAAATAGAGTCCAAATGCGTCCACCTAGTGTTTAAGGCGCTCTGTCCTCTCCTTTAAATCAGCTGCAAGCTCATCCCCCGCAGGCCCCCTGCAAATCCTGATGGCTTGTTTTGTACCGTCTCTGGAACCAACTCTCTTCTTTCTGGCCACTTACCTTGGCTTGCTCTGTTCGCTGCTGAAATCCCCTGTGTCTGCCATTTCTGCCTTCTGAGATTGTGCCTATTCTTTCATTTCAACAGCTTACCTCTTCTCTTCAGTCCTTCCCTTGTCCCAGCTCCCGCCCCTCCTCCACTGACTCTGGGCCTTCATAGCCCCTTATCTGGGCCTCTCCAGCAGCACTTACAGCTGTCTACCTTGTACCCCTAGGAAATAAGTGCTTGATTCATCCTCTTCATAACACCCTACAAATCACTTTGTCAAAGAAGATCTCTTGGTTTTCAAAACCACCCTAAGACATGGGGAGTTGGGTGGTATGATTAGCTCTATTTTGCAGATGAGGTTCAGAGAAGCCAAGTAACAAGCCCAAGGCCACACAGCTGGAACTGGTTGGTCAGGCTTTGACTTTGGGTCTTCTAGGTGGAAATTCTGCATTCTGCTCTCCCTCTTGTCTCCTCCCTGCTCTGCTGGTAGCCCTTGAGGGCAGAGACAGGAGTATCTTCAATCAATATTTGTCGGATGAGTGGTTGGGATGGGTTAAAATGAACTGGAATCTTCTTTGAGTTGTCCTCAGAATAGGCTCTTGTAGAAAAGCTTGGCCTTTGGTTGACAAAATGCCTTAAGTCTTTCATGTTGCTTCGAAGAACAGTTACCCATCTTTGCCTCTAGAACTCAGAAGTGGCAAAGACTCTAAAATCCCTGTTTGGGCTCAGAACACCCTTTCTCAAGCTATGCTTCATCATGAACCAACATCCTGGAGCCATCCCCAAGTGGCCGCCCCGATCATCTTCCCATCATCCCAGACCCATCAGCAAAATCCCAGGAAATGTGATTGCTTCCAGTGAGCAAGGGATACCCATGACTTGTGACTTATTTCTTACGGCAAGAAATAAAGGGTCTTGGAGAGAGTGAATCAGAACAAGGGAGAGAAAGGGGTGGGTGGGTGGATGGTGCTTCTTGCAGGGATTGGCCTTTGGCTGCCATGTCTGGGCAGAGGAGAACCCTGTTCATGGTCATTGAAAAGGGAGTTCAGTGTGAGGGGACCTGACCTATAGCCAAGAGATCTGGGCACACGTCATTCTCTGAGCCTTGGTCTACCTGGGTACCCTGCCTTCCTCAAAGGGTGATTTTAAAAGCCAGATAGGGCTGGGCGCGGTGGCTCAAGCCTGTAATCCCAGCACTTTGGGAGGCTGAGGCGGGTGGATCACGAGGTCAAGAGATCGAGACCATCCTGGTCAGTTTGGTGAAACCTCGTCTCTGCTAAAATACAAAAAATTAGCTGGGCATGGTGGCGCGTGCCTGTAATCCCAGCTACTCAGGAGGCTGAGGCAGGAGAATTGCCTGAACCCAGGAGGCGGAGGTTGCGGTGAGCCGAGATCGCGCCATTGCACTCCAGCCTGGGTAACAAGAGCGAAACTCCGTCTCAAAAAAAAAAAAAAAGCCAGATAGATAATGGTTATAAAGGTAGTTTATACCATCACATAGCCTCATACTATATTAAAACCGTGTTTTTATTATACAGATGGGGAAGCTGATTCCCGTAGAAGTGACCAAGGACACACAGGCAATCAACACCCAGCATTCCTGGGGATATGCCTCACCACCCTGGGCTCCCAGCCTCTCTGTGCTGACAAGGGATGGAGCCCCGGGGTCTGGGGCTGGAGTTCCAGATCCAGTTCCACCTCTGGTACTAGCCTATTGTGGAATCTCGGGCCAGTTACTTCACGTCTCTGGAGTATAGACACGTCTTCGTGTTTTCCTTACAAAGAGCCCTCTTTCCTTATTTTCCTGATTGTCTTCCCTGCCGGCTATCTCATTTATAACATATTTAGCTACCGTCTTCCTTTCTGACCCCCAGTCCATATCTCCAGCTCCGTTTTTATTCCTTGCCCCAGAACCTACTGTATGCCTATAAAACACTCAACAGGCACCAAATGGAACTCGGGTCTTTCCCCACAAACCTGAACCTCTTCTTGTATTTCTTGTCTTAATGAGTAATATCATTTTGTGTGACTCAATCACACGACAGATGGTGAGGAAACTGAGGCCCAGAGAGGCTAAGACAATTGCTCAATTTATACAGCAATTGGTTGGCAGAGATAGTCATAGGACTAGAGCTCAGATTTCCTGACTCTGGGCCGGACATGCCATTCTACTCTCTTCCATTTGATTGGGGAGTGACTTGAAAATATTTTCATTGGTTTCTCAATGACAGGCTGGTGTTAGTCAAGACAGGCTGGGCTGTGGTGCAGTAACAATGAGCCCTGGCCTCTGGTATCTCAGTGGCTTAGCACTATAATGCAGATTCCTTTATTATTGTTATTATTAATCATTATTTTGAGATGGAGTCTCACTCCGTGACCCAGGCTGGAGTGCAGTGGCATGATCTTGGCTCATTGCAGCCTCTGCCTTCCGGATTCAAGCGATTCTCTTGCCTCAGCCTGCTGAGGAGCTGGGATTATAGGCACCAACCACCACACCTGGCTAATTTTTGTATTTCAGTAGAGATGGGGTTTCACCATGTTGGCCAGGCTGGTCTTGAACTCCTGACCTCAAGTGATCCACCTGCCTCTGCCTCCCAAAGTGCTGAGATTGTAGGCGTGAGCCACCGCGCCTGGTCTATAATGGTGCTTTCTCACTCGCGGAAGGTCCAGTGTGGGTTGGGTAGCTATATTAGGGAATGCCAGGGAAACAGGATCAATAGAATCTGTCTATCATATATATTATACACACACACGTGTGCACACATACATAGATTGGATCTGTAAGGAGATTTATTATCAGGTACTGGCTCACATGATTATGGAGGCCGAGCAGTTCCTTGATCTGTTGTCTATAAGCTGGAGACCTGCGGAAGCCGTGGTGGAGTTCAATGATCTGGGAGCCAAAGAGCTGATGGCATCGATTCCAGCCTGCATTGGAAAGCCTGAGAACCAGGGGTGTCAAAGGTAGGAGATGAGTGTCTCAGTTCAGCAGGCGGGCAGAGAGGGCTGCATCTGCCTTTCCTCCACCTCTTTGTTCTAGTCAGGCCTTCCGTAGGTTGGAAGAGACCCACCTACATCAGTCAGGGCAAATGGGCTTCGCTGAGTCTACAAATTCATACGCAAATCTCTTCCAGAAACACCCTCACAGACACACCCAGAAATCATGTTTCACCGGATATCTGGGCATCCAGTGATCCATTCAAGTTGACGCATAAAATTAACCATCACAGTAGCCTCCTTCATCTGTAGGTACATTAATTGAAGTACACAACCAGGACAGAGAGTGAGAGAGAGAAAGAAGAGATGCTGGCTCTTAGCTTCAATCTGGAAGCTGCAGACCATCAGCCTGAACTAGCAACATGGTCCCAACCCTTTCACACAAGAGGCTGGGAAAGGGAGCGCATGGCCATGCAGAGAGCGCGAACAGTCCTTGCTACAGGTATTGACCTACCGTGTGCCAGAGAGACCCAAACCAAACCATGCGAAGAAAAAAATGTCCTCTGCTGTCAAGAAGGCCACTGCATCTAGGCCAGGCCAGGTATGTTTTTGGTGTGTAACTAAGAAAGGGCCCCACCCTGAGGATGCCCTGAAGGAATCTGGGGCCTGCATGCAGATGATGGCCATGGCTGCGGAGCAGGGCTGGATGAAGGGCAGTGGGCTGCAGAGATGAGAAGCAGAGGGCAAGGTGGTGGGGAGGAGGGAGGAGGAGGAGGAGCATCCTGGAGACCTGGTGCATCTAAGCCAAGGTAAGCCCCTAAGGTTTCTCTCAGATGGGGTGGCTTGCTGGGGGCCGGCGCTGCCCCTGTGCTGCAGAAAGACCTCAGAGCCCTGCGCTCTCTCAAGGGATGGGCTGGGAGGCAGAACTTGACGGGGCCTGTTAGAGATGTTACAGGCCCAGTGCGGGAAGCTGTTTTGATTAAATTTGGGAGTATAATTGCAGGGTTTGTGCTGCGGTCTCATTATGGCTTTTTAAATCTTGTTAACCTCTCTTCCCCGTCTCCCAGCCCCCTCGCTTCCCTCCGCAACCACAGGCTGTGGCCTTAGAACAATACCAGGAATAGTTTCTGTCTCTCCGTCACGGCTTTCTCCTACTCCTCTAGACTGGATCCTGGAGGCCAGATGGACTGAAGGCAGGAAGCAGGGAGGAAGGCTTGGTGAGCCGAGTGGGGATTTTATGTGGCTCAGTCACCCGGAGTGCCTCTTGGGTCAGTCCCCATGCATCCAGCAGGGTGGAGGGTGACATGAAGGGGTATTTGTCGTGATTTTTAGTGATGGTATGAGTGAATGGAGATTGGCTTCTGGAATTTGAGAGTGGCTGGAAGGGATGGGCTGGGGAGGGGTTGGCAGTGGCCTGGAAGGTTAGGAGGAAATGGAGAATGAGGGACGAGCTTGGTGTGGGAAAATGTGCAAGGTGCAACCTCTGGGCAGGGATTGCATTAGGTAGGAGAGGCCAGGCTGTGGCACAGTCACAGATAAGCCCTGGCCTCTCAGCGGCTTCATGCAATAATGGATTGCGCTTCTCATTCTTGGAAAGTCTCAGTGGGCTGAGCGCAGAGGGATGGCTCAGTGTGACCGTGGAGTTGTGGTGGACTGGGAGAGTGGACTGTTTGGTGCCCAGGGAGGCCGTGCTGGCAGATGAGGCCAGGGCAAGGGGGCGCAGTGCAGGATGAGGGCCTCCAGGCCTCTGCCTGCCATGCTGCAGTGGTGTGGCATCGGGCTGTGAGCTCCCCTGGGGAGTGGATGCCATCCCCAGTGGGGCTGAGGGGAGAGGGTGTTGCCTGGGGAAGCAGGGCTGAGGCAGCAGCCTGGGCTGCAGGAAGAGGGTGGGGAGCCTGGCTCCACCCCTGCAGCTGTCTCTCCCCAAGGGCTCTCTGGCCACTCCTCTTCTCCCTCTGCTTCCCCTCCCACCTCATGACTCAGTCGCTGTCTTCAGCCCTGACTCTGTCCTGAACTCCCCAAGCTGCACCGATCACCTCCCTTTAGGGTGATGGCACTTTCAGCCACCCAGAGTACAGGCCTCAACCCTTCGGTCACAGACGCCCCTCTGGCCCCCACCCCATCATCCAAACATTGAGTCTATGGATTCCTCCTGCTCAATATCCCTGGAATCTTCGTCCTCAGCTGCCTCCACCCTTCCCTGTCCTGCGCCATCTGCTCGCTGCTGGGCCATGTGGTCACCTTCTCACTGGTCTTTCAGCAGCTGCCCTTGCACCCTCCACCCCGCAGTTCTTGATGCTGTAGCTACAGAGGGTTATTCCCAAAATCTGGTCAAACAGCTCTCTGCTTCAAACCCGTCTCTGGCTCCCTCCTGGCCCCCAAGTCCTTCACCCGCAGGTTCCTGCCTATCTCATCTCTAGCCGCTCAAGCCTGTAGGTGGCCTAGCGAACCAAGTCATGCACGAAGCTCTGAGCAGCGTCGTGCATGCATAGCTTAACTAGTCCTCAAATGCCGCCTCTTTTTTTTTTTTTTGAGACGGAGTTTCACTCTTGTTACCCAGGCTGGAGTGCAATGGCGCGATCTCGGCTCACCGCAACCTCCGCCTCCTGGGTTCAGGCAATTCTCCTGCCTCAGCCTCCTGAGTAGCTGGGATTACAGGCATGCGCCACCATGCCCAGCTAATTTTTTGTATCTTTAGTAGAGACGGGGTTTCACCATGTTGACCAGGATGGTCTCGATCTCATGACCTCGTGATCCACCCGCCTCGGCCTCCCAAAGTGCTGGGATTATAGGCCTGAGCCACCACACCCGGCCCCAGATGCCGCCTCTTTTAGGAAGCCCCTCTGGCTCTCACAGATGAAGCAATCTCCCCCATTCTTTCAGTGCTTTGCCACAGCCCCCACTTTCTAGCCTATATTGCAGCAAATGACATCCATGTTTCCTCTGTTCCAGCAACAGCAAGCTCCTCCTGGGCAGGGCCATCCTATTCCCCACCAGCGTTCCCGTCCAGATGCCATAGCCAGCACTCGGATGGGGTGCAGGAGGGCCCCCACCTTACTGAATGAGTGAGTGAATGAGAGCTGCAGTTGGGGCTGGGCTTTCTGCAGGGAAGAGCGACCAGGAACCAAACACTGGGAAACCTTTAGGTCAGAGCCTGGGCGTCAGAGCTTCAGACACTGTGCTGGGCATGGTCTGTCCATCAGAAGACAGAGAAGGCCGGGTCAGAGGAGGAGGAGGAGCGATGGACTGTGGGCAAGCAGCACACTGCCTCCTGGCAGGGTCCTACTCACATGGTCGGTGGTGGGGGGAAACACATGTGTGGGCAGCTCCCTTGGGGTGGGAGCTGAGCCAGATGTGGGAATATTGTCCTCTCCCAGCGCTGTCCTGGCAGTGCAGGGCTGTGTCTCAACAGCCATCTTAGAAAACACTGGCTTAGTTCTTCACAGCCCAGGGGAGGGCCAAGGGGCATTTTCCAGAGCAAAGGGACAAGGGCAGCTAAGCCATGGTCCCCACTCCGTGCCAGAATCTTCATTCCATCCATGGGGTCCTCTGTCTGTTCATCAAAGCGTTTGCCTCCTGCCTCTCAGCCTGTCTCTTGCCTCAGCCCAGAATGCCTCTTCCTTCATGGATTGAGCCAGGTCTTACCCATCTACAAGGCCTTTCTTCTAGGAAGATTTATGGGACTTGCCAACCTCCTCCTGCCCTGTCAGTGCCAGTATATACAATAAGCCATTATTGTGGCTGCACGGCTATCTCTGGGAGACCAAGCAGAGGAAGCAGAGAGCAAACTCTCTCTCTGTGTGGCCCCAAGAGCTGTCCTCTCTGTACATTTGTGAAACTGAGCTGGGGTGGTAGGATGAGGGCTGGACGGGAGTCAGGACACCTAGCTCCTGCACCTGGCTTGGTTGAAGCCGGAGCAGGCTACTTTCCTCCCTGATCCTCCGTTTCCCCATCAGTAGAATGGAGAGGTTGGGCCGGGGGGTGGTGAAGGACCTTACAGCTCTAATATCAACATTGTTGAACACAGAAGCCTACCACGGCAGCAGCTGGTTGATGAGAGCCCAAGGAATGGTCCCTGGTTACCCCAGGCGGGGTTATCTGACCAGTGTCCCAGGATGGTGGGGTCTCCCCAGGGATGCAGATTTTCAGTGTCAGGCCCAAGATGCTGACCAGGAAAGAGGGAGCAAGAGTTGCTGAAGGTCAAGAGCAGAGCAACAGATGAAACCAATGGCCTGTGTTTGTCAATCCAGGTTGGGGTGAGAGGGCAGAGAGCTCTGGGCAACCTGACCAATCAGAATGGGCATGACTCTGGAGGTCTGGGTTCGAGCTGGGTTTCACCACTGCAATGATAGGACTTTGGGTTAGTGGTTTAAATACCTCTGGGTCCAGGTTCCCACTGCAAAATGGGGGAGAACAATACCTACCTCACAAGGCTGTTGTGAGAAGTAAATGTCAGCACATGCTTGAAACGGTTTAGTAGCATCTGAGCTTAGCACATCATAATTGCTCAATAAACCTTCATTCTTTTATTTTTATTTTAATTAAAAAAAAATTTTTTTTTTGAGACGGAGTTTCACTCTTGTTACCCAGGCTGGAGTGCAATGGCACGATCTCTGCTCACCGCAACCTCCGCCTCCTGGGTTCAGGCAATTCTCCTGCCTCAGCTTCCTGTGTTGCTGGGATTACAGGCACGCGCCACCATGCCCAGCTGATTTTTAGTAGAGACGGGGTTTCACCATGTTGACCAGGATGATCTCGATCTCTTGACCTCGTGATCCACCCGCCTCGGCCTCCCAAAGTGCTGGGATTACAGGCTTGAGCCACCGCGCCAGGCCCAATAAACCTTCATTCTTTCCCTCCTCCTACCCTCTTCAGTTTCCATCAAATACATTTGCTGATCCGACACCAGTGAGCCATACAAGGGTGTATGTCAGGCCTTCTATCCCACCTGCCAAGGTGTGCACTCAGCAGCCACAGTCCCAACACTGTGCTGTGCTCAATATCTTGGGGTATCTGGTGTGGTGTTTTCCTTCCAGGCGCTTAGCATCTGCTGGAGAGACAAGACCACACTCACACTCACACAAACTACTAAGAAATGGATGAATGACATTTCTCCATTACCTGGCTTTGTTGTAGGCCTGGGAAAGTCAATGTCAATGTCATTATCCCAAGAAAGGGATAAATGGCATTTCTCCAAAAAATGCCTCATGAATAATTCAGAGCATGGTGGTTCCACATGAACCATAAGCACTAGAGAGATGAGGGTTCAGGAAACAGGGTTCAGTCTGGATGGGAGTAACCAGAGCAGGGGAGAGGCTACGCTGCCTGCGGCCAGCTGAGTTGAGAGAAGCTGGGCTGGAGTGCGACTGATAGGTTAGACATGGGTCGACTACTTAGGCTAGAGGGTCTCCAGGGCACAGTGAAGCCAGGGCTCGGGACGTGCTTCTGTGGGCAGAGCCCTGGAGTGAGGGGTTGCAGGAGTCCAGCTTTCACGGCCAAGCCTCCTGACCTCAGGTATGTGGAGCCTGATCTTCCAGGTAGCAGGCAGACAAATGGCCTTTCAGCTTCTGCTAGGATTGGCTGGGATAGGATGGAGCTGATAAGAACAATTGTGGACTGAGGAGATGGGAGGGTGGGGCTGGGGCCAAGGTGGGGGCTACTCCCTAGACAGAAATTCAACTCCACCTCCATCTGTCATGGACCGCCCCTGGCAACGCAAAGGCCAAGGAAATGGAATTAACATGTGCTCAGCATCTACACGGTGCCAAGCCCACACCTGGCACTTCACCTTCAGGAGCTCATTTTCCCCATGCTGGCCCTATTCTCTTCAGATCCCCAGTAAGGGAAACTGAGGCTCAGAGGGGTCAAGGCCCAGAGTCTTGCAGAGAGTGGTAGGCTGGAGCCCTGTGCTCTTCCTCCGGTACCACACTGCGTCTCCATGACTTAAAGTTTGCACTCTAAGTCTTAGCATGGACTCCAGCTGTCTACCATTTACCTCCTAGACTGAAACCGCCCGTCGCAGTGGAAAGGCTGCACTATGCCCTAGGGCATGTTCCTCATTTCATCAGCCACTGCCCTGCTAGGTCATGCCCGGTTACACATGCAGCCTCCTGGAGGGCAGGGGCTGGGTCTCATTCCTGGACCCAGCGCAGCCCTGGCACAATTGCCAGGGCAGAAGCGATTCTGGTAATGAGAGTGAGTGGTGAGTGGAACTACCCCAACCAGGCGGGTGTGTTTCTGGAATCCACGGACGAGGTGTTTGCTGACAAGTCCCGGAGGGAAAGAAGGAGGGGCGAGGGACTGCCCACCTCCCTCCAGCAGGAATTCCTCCTAACGGGCTGAGTTCTGGGCTGATGAGAGAAATGTTGGACAGGACCCTAACAAGAGAAGGCTCTAGCTGCAGCACGGAGTGAGTAATTAGACGCTAATTCATTTGCATTTCACAGGAGAGTCAGGGATGTTGGGGAAACAAAGCTGCGAAGATGAAAGGCCTCTTGGAGAAGGGAACACTGGGGACAAGAAGCTCAGACGGAGCCGGGGAGGTGCGGCGGCGCAGGTGTGCTTCGGGCACTCAGTGGCATGGATGGCGGGATGGGGCAGAAGGTCCGAAGGTCCCTGCCATGCCCTCGAGGGCTCCAAACAGCAGGCTGGGCTACCTACCAGTGCCCTTGGGATGCTTTTTTCTCTGCATTTGGAATGACCAGAAGGGAGACAGCAAGACAATGAGACAGAGGCCCGTAGATCCTCTCCATTTCTAGAGTAGGGGTTAACCAAGTTTACCTGTCAACGGTCACCTGGTAAATATTTTAGGCCTTGTGGGTCGTACCCTGTCTGTCACATATTCTTCTTTGTAAAAGACACAAAAATCGTTCCTAGTTCTAGGAACCAAGCAAAACAGACCACCGCTGGCCTTGACACCTGGGTCCAGAGCTTCCCTCTCAAGATGGAACATAAGGCCCAATATCCATTCTGCATTTCTAACACGTTCGCAGGTGAACACAGAACGCGCTTTGATCACGGAGGGTCTGAGGTCGCTCTGCAGCACGGGGTCTGCACTGGGAGGCCAGCCATCTAGGAACTGCTGAAGGCCTTGATGGAAGGTGCCTGCCTTGTTTGCAGAACTCAGTGGTAGCAGTGGGTCCACACACTCAGAGTTCCCTCCTAGGAAGGCCCTGCTGCCCATCTGCAGGGAGCGGGGCAGGCAGGCAGTCCCAGCTGTCAGCTCCTTCAGGGTGTCTGCCTCAGCTGCAGATACCACCTCCTTTGAGGTCACACCCTCCCCGGGGGAGCCTGTGTCTGGTGACTTGGCACAATGGGAGTGGAAAGTCCTGTCTACTTCAGAAGACACAGGATGACTCCTTGCCAGGCACTGGGTCTTGGTCACACCTGCTTTGCAATTTGCTTTCAATCTCCGTCAGCCTAATCCATCTCCCCTTTCCTTTCACTGGTAGATCTTTAATAAACCCCTGGTACCCCAAACTCCCTCCCAGAGTTCACTCCTAGAGAACCAGCCTGTGACACAGGTGATGGGAACACATCCTGGCTGGGGAAAATGGTGACCTCAGGTTGGGGGTTGGTACCAGCAAGATTTGCCTGGGGGCCACCACACATCATTTCGGAAACTAGAGGCATCTCAGGGCTAAGACCTCCCAGGGATCCCAGCATGGCCAGGAGAAAGCAGGGCAGATGGAAGCAGGAGCGCAGTGGTTCCGGGTCTTCTAACCTTGATGTGCTGTGTGTCTCCATGCAAGTCGCTGCTGCTCTCTGAGCCTGTATTTCCTCATAAGGAAAATGGGCCTCATGAGCCATTCTCCTGGCTGTCTTTCCTGTGGCTTCTGTAGCAAATCACCCCAAACTTGGTGGCCTGAAACAACAGAGGTTTATTATTTCACAGTTCTGGAGGACAGAAATCAAAAATTGGCATCATTGGGCTAAAATCGAGTCATCAGCGCCATGCTTCCTCTGGAGGCTTTAGGGGAAACTTGATTCTTGCTTCTTCCGGATTCTGGGAGCTGCCAGCATTCTTTGGTTTGTGGCCTCATCACTCCGATCTTCAATACCAGCATCTTCAGCTCCCACTCTGTTCTCATTTCATATCACTGTCTCTCTGTGTGTCAAATCTCCCTCTGTCCGTCTCTTGTAAGGACACTTGAGGTTGCATTTAGGACACATCCTGATCATCTAGGATAATCTCCCCATCTCATATTCTCTAACTTAATCACATCTGCAAAGATTTTTTTTTTCCCTCCAAATAAGGTCACATTTACAGCTCCAAGATTAGGACCTGCTGTCTTTGGGAGCCAGGATTCAGCTGACTCCTCCTGCCATATGTCTCCCTTGCAGGCTTTTTAGCTCTGCCAAAGTTCTCCTTCCCTAGCTGTAGTTCTAGATGCTGGCCCGTACCACTTGCTTGCTCAGCTCAGAGGTTCTCATTCTGCCAAAAATTATTTTTAATGTGTATTGATTAAATATATGGCTGCTCGGCTCACACTGTTGGTTTCCTCCACAACTAATATTTACTGAGTACATACTGTTTGCTCCGTGTTTTACTCGAATTATCATCCTTCTGCCCAAGGAGGTTAAGTGCTGTTACAATCCCCATCATGCAGGTAAAGAGACAGGGGCAGAGAAGCAAAATGACTCACTGTCCGCTGATGTGGTGCTGGGATTCCCGCTCTGGTTGTCTGAGTGAAGGACCTTCTCATCCCCCACAGGTACTGCCTCCCCAGCATGAATAGGGCTTCTCTTTGGAACTGCTTACAAATTCTGGTTGTTTTTGGACTTTGGAGCAAGTTTCTTATCAGATTCTACACATTAAGGCATAACACAGGCAAGGCTGTTCTAGAATGCTGAGAGCCAATTGTAAGAGCCAGGGAATGAGGTTCGTTTGGGGGCTGCGATTGTGACCTCTGCTGTCAAGCTGAGCCTGGCGGGCAGGGGAGGAGGGGGTGTTCCAGACTCTCCTCTAACCCTGTGACAGCACATCTCAGCGGCTCTTCATTACTCTTCCAACTTTGAACTGCTGGGGACTTGGCATGTCACTCTTGTTGCTGTTAAACGTTTAGGGTGAGCTTCTGGGTTCAGCTACTTATTCATCAGCAAATGAGCAGCACACGTTGCTAGTCATAGACGATTGCATTGACGCTTTGTCCTGACTTTAATTTCAGACCCTAGAAGTACTTATATGTAAAAAATCGTGTCAGTCTATGGAAGAAAACTGCAGTGGATGGGCGCTTACAAATGATTATCTTGTGTGTAAGGGCTTCGAAAACCATTGCTTCAGCAGCATACATACTAAAAAGTTGGAACAATACAGAGAAGACTAGCATGGCCCCTGTGCAAGGACGACAAAAATTCATGAACTGTTCCATATTGATTTTTTTAAGCCCATAAGTGGCAAAGTGGATTGGCCCCTTTAAGAGTGTTGCCATCAAGGGAGAACTGAATTTTACAAAAATGCATGCAAGCAGATCTCAAGTTAGAGGGTATGAAGCTGGTCTACACACATCTTATTTCTCTGGATAGAAAGAGCAGCAGGAACAAACGGGCTTAAGGGTTTGGGGGCGTGTAGCATTTGCCAAGCTGGTGCCAAGAATGGATGTAGGCACGTGGTAGGAGGGGTCATGGTAGGAGGAGCGGCGATGCAGGCATTTTGCAGCACAGGTGTGGAGATGGTGGGACAGGGGCAGAAGATCTGAAGGTCCCTGCAAGACCCTCGATGACGTCAAGCAGCAGCCTGGGCTGCCTACCATTGCCCCTTGGATACTTTTTAATTTGCATTTGGAATGGGCAGACTGAGACAGAGATGCATGGATACTCTATTTTCATCTGAGAGTATCCATCTACTGGAGACACTCCATCGGCCGTGAAGGGGCACTTTGTAGACCACGCCAAGGGCTTGAACTTAATTCTCAAGGCCACAGGGAACCTCTGCAAGATTTGAAAAGTGACATGTTTATGTGCTTTAGAAATATTTTTCTGGCTGTGATAATGGCCCCAGTAAGAGGTGAGGAGGGCCTGGATTCCCACTGATAAAGAGTAAGGACTGGCCAGGAGCAGTGGCTCAAGCCTGTAATCCCAGCACTTTGGGATGCAGCGGTGGGCGGATCACAAGGTCAGGGGTTTGAGACCAGCCTGACCAACATGGAGAAACCCCATCTCTACTAAAAATATAAAAATTAGCTGGGTGTGGTGGTGCACACCTATAATCACAGCTACTCAGGAGGCTGAGGCAAGAGAATTGCTTGTACCCAGGAGGCAGAGGTTGCAGTGAGCTGAGATCATGCCATTGCACTCCAGCTGGGCAACAGAGCAAGACTCTCTCTCTCTCCCTCTCCCTCTCTCCCCCTCCCTCCCTCTCTCTCTCTCTCTTTCTCTCTCTCTCTCTAGCTATATATATATATGGACTGGGTTTGAGAGAGAGGCCAGTCCAGTCCAGCTAGGAGTTGGCTGTGGATGGGGAACAGGGGGAGAAGGAGAGAAAGTTGCCCCTGTGCAGCTTGGGTGAGTGGGTGCACGTGGAGCCTTTCACAGAGATGCGGCACCAGGATGCAGAGAACCAGTGGGACTGTGCCTGTGGGAAGAAGGCACAAAGACAGTTTCACCAAGAGGGGAACTATGGGTCAGGAAGAGGCAATGGCTGAGAGGGATAGAAAGTGTGTGCTGTCCCCTCTGTCATGAGGCAGGATGCTGAAAACTGCAGCTGGGCAGAGGCATAGATGGAGGAGGTGGCAGCATCGGGCGTCCATGGGACAACTCTGGGGCAGAAACCAAGTCTAGGCCTGTTCTGTCCTGACTCACCATGCACCTTTGGCAAGGCACTCTATTCCTCTGCCTCAGTTTCCTCATCTGCAAAACCCGGGAGTTGAACCACATTGAGGGTTCCTCCAAGGAGATGGGCTGGCGAGGGGATGTCTTTGAGCCCCTGGAAACTGTGCAAAAGTGTGTGCCCATGTCCCCTTTTGCAGAGGGGCCAGCAGGGTCACTTGAGGAGGGAAGTGATGTCAGATCTCAAGGCCACACCCGCAGCTGGAGACATGCTGGTAAAAATTGCTCTCTACATATGCCCAGGATGAGTCTCATCTCACCCAACCAGTTCCTGGAAGGCAGAGATCTGGGTCATAGGATGTGTCTCGACACCCCATAGGGGTCTTGCAATACCGGTAGAGCCACATAGGCTGGTATGGAGGTGCCTCAGTATATCTGGGTCTTCTAAGACTCCGCCCCTTGGTCAGCCCAGGCATGTACTCCTTACTGGAGCCTCTGGGGCCTCCAAACCCTGCCTCTCCCTCCCCCACCCTGCAAACTCTTGCTCCTTCTCCATGCAGTTTTCCATTCCCCCAAAGGAGCCCTGATTTCTCACTGCATTGGGATTTTCCAGATGAGGCGTCTGTACCTTACGCACAGCCTGCTTTTCACCTATCTGGGATGGAGGTCATCTGCACGTTCCTGTGTCTTTCCTTCCCCTCTTCTCTGGGATGGAGGTCATCTGCATGTTCCTGTGTCTTTCCTTCCCCTCTCTTCTCTGGGATGGAGGTCATCTGCATGTTCCTGTGTCTTTCCTTCCCCTCTCTTCTCTGGGATGGAGGTCATCTGCATGTTCCTGTGTCTTTCCTTCCCCTCTCTTCTCTGGGATGGAGGTCATCTGCATGTTCCTGTGTCTTTCCTTCCCCTCTCTTCTCTGGGATGGAGGTCATCTGCATGTTTCTGTGTCTTTCCTTCCCCTCTCTGCTCTGGGATGAAGGTCATCTGCATATTCCTGTGTCTTTCCTTCCCCTCTCTGCTCTGGGATGGAGGTCATCTGCATGTTCCTGTGTCTTTCCTTCCCCTCTCTGCTCTGGGATGGAGGTCATCTGTATGTTCCTGTCTCTTTCCTTCCCTTCTCTACCACATGGGCCCTTTTCTGGCAGGGACCATGCCGTAGGTACCTCAGTGTCCCTAAGTGTCTCCCTTAGTGGCTGACACATACTTGGTGCTCCATATAAGTTTCTGGAGTCGCCCTAACTTACAGAATGACAGCTAGCAGTGTAGTTCCTGTTTCCAACCTAGGCGCCTCACCTGCCCTGCTTCCCTGAGAGTTGCTGGGAGGACCAGCAGCAGCAGCGACCGGCACCTGCAGTTCCTGGCAGCATTTGCAAAGTCCCTCATGGGTCTTTTCCCACTGGATCCCAGGATGGCGAGCGTGAAATGAGATCAATAAAAGATTGCACAAATTCTGTTGGACTCACACATAGGATGGAAAGAAATACCCACGTCTGAAGCATGTTGGAGCAGGCCTTCCACCAGGCCCTTTAGAAACAGGGTTGTATGTGTCGTGTAGAACAAACCTGGCTGACAGGACAGGCATTAGCATGCCCATTTTACAGATGTGGAAACTGGATCTGAGAGTGTACGGGCCTTGCTTACGCTCCCACTGCTACACCAGTGGCACCAGCATGCTGTCCCTGGGGTCAGAGCCAGAGTGTGTAAGGTGATGTTTTCCCTGGTGGTGAGCAGATGGGCTTGTGCCCTACCTGCATGGTCCCATGTAAAGTCCAGCCGAGATCCACTTCCCTCCCTGGTTTCCTTGCCTGGGCTTTGCTCAGTTCCTTCTCTTCATACATCACAGGATGCCCTCTGAGCAGGCAGGGAGGCCTGTGAGCCTGGCAAACAAGCTGTTTGCTCTGGGAGGTGGGCTGCTTCTGAGGACAGAACAGGATTTCTGGGCCTGGTGCGAAGGAAGTCACCCACAGCCTGGCTGCCTGGCTGGGCAGACAGTTGAGGTGGCCAGAGGAACTTACAAGTGGCCCTCTAGTCTCAGGGGAAAGGCTGCAGGGCTGGAAAGAGAGCAAACTCTATGACTGAGTTGTGGGAAGGCTGGCCCGAGCCCCAGGGCCTTGCTGATGGCAGGCTGGCTGCCGGGGCACCCCCAGACGGGCCAACAGAGCCAAGCCGACAGCCGGGAGAAAGGCCTGCCCTCCCACACACGTGGGGATGAGGGCTGCTGAGTCACTGCCCAGCTGGACGCAGCTCCCACCAAGAGCTGGATGGAAGGTGGGAGAGCATTCCCAGCCAGGCCGGTGGCCTCAGGACACCCTGAAGTTAGCTGAGCCCTCTAAATGGGTCATGGTAGCCCGGGCTGCCCCTCGCACTCCTGAGCTGAGGCATATTTGCCTGTAGCCAGCTCCTGGGGAGCTCCGATCAGGCAAACAGCCCTTCAGACAGAGTTTTGGGCTAGAGGTCAGATCCCTGAACTTTGGGAAATAAAACAACCCCAGGGCAAGTCACTTCATCTCCCACATGCTCACCTTTCCTCTCAGTGACATGGTGAGGCCACAGGGGATGTGGGGAAGGTCTTCAGGTGTTGCCCTGCGTCTAGTAAGATTCAGGCAGGCTGGTGGCACCGCTCCACGCCTTCCCCGAGGAAGGGACAGCAGCCTGGTCCCCTCTGCCCCTGGCCTGCCACGGTTCCCTCCTTTGGCGGTGTCATCCCTGCCTTGGGCCCTTCAGAGCAACCAGGCCCTTCCCTGGAGGGCCGGGGGGCAGTTCCTGGGGAGGAGCTGGGGTCACCTCCTGACCTGGCCTGGCCTGGAATCCACCTTTCGCCTCAGGCAGTGGGCAGAAGAGGGTACCGGCCCTGCAGGCGGAGGCTTCTCTTCCCTCCAGCACCAGCAGTGCCCGCTGGGAGGCCCAGGTGTTGTGCAACTTGAGAGGCAGCTAAGCCAGTGGACCACTCTGCTGGGACAAGTACCAACAGGAAGCCGCAGCACGCATCCAGTTCACATTCCAGGGCACCCAGTCCAGCCCAGAGACACCGTAACTAGACACCACTCTGGCTGGGGTTGCCTGTGACACAAAGCAATCTTTTATCTGCCATCTAAGCCTCCCAATTTGCACGGCAGTGACGTACCTTCCACCGCAGGGCGCTTTCCAAACCTTCTAGTGAGGCTGTGTCTCCTAAGCTCTGAGCAAACAGGGAGTGGGCGATTCTGTAGACACAGGAAGGCTCTGCTTATGATTGTCAGGCGTGGGGCCTTCGAGGGAGGGTCCCATCTGCAGGAAGCAGGGCCCCAGAAGAGGACCTGACACCCAGTGGGTGCTCAGGGAGCATTCAGTGGCAGCTCACTGAGCAAGCCACATCTCCAGGGATTAAAGAAAAGAAAGTGAAGCAGAATCTGGTTAAGCGGGGCCCATGTGTGCCCAGAGAAATCCCCCACCCCATCACATCCACATAGGCCCTCCCCCTCCACACACACATCACTGAGTTACTTCTCATGCTTGGAGCAGGATACCGTGGCAATATAGGACTCAAGCCTTTTATCTCTCAGGCCCAGAATGGGAAAGGAACTCACTCAGAGTCACCCAGCAGATTAATGACAGCACTTTTGATGGTTAGTATTTTTTATTTTCCCGCGTCCTGCCATTTCATTCCACAATTGTCCTTCTCCAGCCCTCTCCCACCCAAGTCCCTGCATCTGCTGCTCCTGCCGCTAGTTCCCCGTGCTGCATTTGAAATGCTTAGGGAAAGGGGATTGCTGGCACAGGGAAGGGCACGTGCAAGCTCCCAAGGCAGCAGGGAGCAAGTGAGGAGAGCACCTACCCGGGCAAGCAGGACTCAGAGGCGCGGGGGCAGTGGGGGTAGGTGGGAGTCGGAATAAGATCCAACTTCATGAAGTTTGTTTCTGGATGTGGAGCTAGCAGCTCACAGGGCCATCTTCTGTCTTCGGGCAGGTAAGACTCCCTGCTTGTGACGAAAGAAGCCTCTGCAGTCCTGAGGCACAGAGGATCTGGGTATGAGCTTGCAGGGATGTGGGATGGGGGCGTGTGAGAGAACACACATCTCCTGCTTCCCAGGTCAGAGTGCCAAGGAGGGTTTCCTGGAAGGCACAGACTTTGTGTGGGGCCCGGAGGAGATTAGCCTGCTGTGGGCAGGCTCCCAGGGTGCCAGTGACCAGACTTTCTTAAATGGTTGAACTATTTCTCCCAGAGGGGAGAAGCCCTTCCCCTCATCCTGAAAGCTGTGTGAGCGCCCTGGGCAAGCTCTATGGATTTGGGTCAGGAGTGAGGCAGGAGGTCATACCATAGGCATCTTCCTGGGCCAAGCGCGGCTGCCCCCAGGTGTGCCTCAGGCATTGGGCCCAGCCTGATGTGTCTCAACAGGGTAGGGCTGGCCAGAGGCTGGCATGGGTGGGTGTTGGGGGAAACCAGAGGAGGAAAGGTGAGCCAGGGCTCCCTGATGTGACCTCAGAGATAACCTTGAGGTCAGCCCGTAGGGGCCCTGGGGGTGGAAAGGTGAAGGGAGCCTGGCACCCTTGCTGGTTGTGAAATGATGGCATCTCCTGCCGGTCTGGAACAACACATAGTTTGCCACAGAGCCTGATCCTTTGGGACCACGTGGTCAGTGCAATTGGAGTTCAACACACACATGCACACATTGCACACCTACTGTGGCCAGGTGTTGCCAGGAGCGGTGGAGCCTCTAGGAGCTCAGTGTGGAGAAGAACCATGCACTGCTCAGAGAACACGGGCAATAGAGTTCCGCTTGAGGGGAATTATTTTTAAAGTGCTACCGAATCTCTGAGGAGGGAGAAAGGAATTCTGGTTGGAAAAGGCCGGGAGCAGCTCTGGTTAGATGTAAATGAGAAATGAGTTGGGGCTGAAGCATCAGGGTGGGGAGGAGGTGGGATGGGGCAGGCATTTCTGGCAGTGAGAACAGGTTAGGCTCAGAGCATGGTGGAACAGGGAGGGGTCTTGTGTGCATGGAGCTAGGAAGTGCGGTGAGGAGTGTGGGAGGCGAGGCTGCGTAGCTGAGAGGGAGGACACCAGACCTTTTTATTTCCCAGGCATTCTCTGTTTTAGGCCAAGTCTTCACACTTTTGGGATCCATAGTCTCGGGACTTCTACATCTGGGAAGGATATCCAGGGGTGGGCTGTTCCAGACTGTCATTCTCAAACTTAGGTGTGCATCCGAAACCCTGGGGTCCATTGAAACAGAGTGTCCCCCATATTCGCCTGGGGATTATGATTCAGTAGGTTTGGCGTAGAGCCTGTGAGTTTGCAGTTCAGACTAGTTCCCAGGTGATGCTGATGCAGCGGACTGGTCTGTGGACCACACTTTGAGTAGCATTGGTCTAGTTTGCCCCCATGAGATGCCCTGGGCAGTTGCCTGCTGGGAAGTCTCATCCTACTCAGCCCAGTTGTTTCTGGGACTGTCTTTGGGGCTCAGAGACCTTGTGTGGGAGAAATGAGAAGATGCCCTGAGTGTCCCCATCTCCACCGCCCAGGCCAGGCTGTGATTCTCAGTAAGGCCCCGGGTCACTTTGTGGATCAGGAACAGTGACAATCCTGTGAGAATGATGTTTTCTGACACTCTAGGAATGGGGTAGAGGAGAGGAACTCTGGTCCCCAGTCTCCCATCTAGAACACTGGCAGGGGGTGCTTTGGATCCAGGAGGAAGGAGACCGGAGGCCCCATCAATTCATGGAGAGATGAGAGTGTAAGGGGAGGTGTGTATGTGCGTGCACACGCGCAGCCCAACACCCACTGCAAACAAGAACTCAGAGTTAGTTATGACCCTGGGCAGGCCTTTTCCTTTTTCTCAGGGTCATTTTCCTCCTCTGGGAAAAATAAGGGCATTGGATTAGATGGTTCCTCCTGAGAAAGAGAGACCTGAGAGACTGCCCTGGTAACAGCGTCATCGTCTGATTAGCACTCAATTTAAAACAGCTAACAGACATCTAAAACTTTGCAAGCCTTGGCAATTACTGGGCAGAGCTGGAGCAGAAGCTCCGTCTGTGGGGACCAGCCCATCTCTGAGGGTGTCATCAGCCACTCGGGACCTTCAGCACGGATACCATTGCCCCGAGGGAGCTTGTAATGCAAAACAACGGCAGCTCTTTCTCCAGCAGCTCCCTGAGGATCCACAGAGGTGGTTTTCTTGAGTCCTTACTGGGCTAGAGGTGAGCTGTCCCGGGAGTTCTGCTGAAGCTGGCAGAGGCTGGCCCCTCTCCCCTCCTCCCTTTCCCTCAGGGCTCTGGCCACTGACACTAGCCCAATTACAGCATCCTTCTGAGAGGCTGGCAAAGAAAGCAAAGGATCTGAAACAGAAGGAGGTCTGAACCCCCAGAGAAGCCCCTGAGCTGAGAAGGCTTCAGCAAGGGTACACACAGGTGTAGGATTCGGCCTTGGATTGAATCCAAGTTCTGCCTTCACAAGCTGTGTGACCCTGGACAGCACACTTGGTCTCTCTGAGTCTCCATTTTGTCATCTACAAAGACATCTTCCTGGTTGGTTTTGAGAACTGGCTAAAATGACAGAAATGCAAGCATTTTGGTGAATGAAAAAGTTAAATCCACTGAAGCCTTCAATGGTGCTGTGTTGTATAAGAAAGCTGTGGTTAAGGGCATGACATGCGGAGTCTCAGACCTGAGTTTGGGTCGCAGCTTACTTGCTGTGTGACCGTTGGAACCTCACTTAACCTCTCTGAGCCTTCATGTCTTCATCTGCATAATGGGAATATTTATGGTATCTTCCCCAAAAGGCTAACAGAAAGAAAATTAAAGGAGGGGCGCGTGTACAAACTGCCTGGCTCGTCATAGTCCTCAAGAAGTTGCTCTTCTCATAGTCCCCAGGCGGCCTCGCCTAGGAGAGAGGGTGGCACTGCCGTTACCCACAGCCAAGCGCCTGCCTCAGCTGTGTGTCACCATGCGGCCCGGGGCAGGCCTGGCCAGGCTGAGGGGCACAGACAAGCCCACAGCAGGCTGCCCGCCCAGTGGTTAGCTCAGGAAAGCCTCAAATTATACAATTTATGAAACCCAATCCAGTTTTCCGACTGGAACGTGTGATTAGAGAGATTACACATTCACTGTTGCAATTATGGTAATGTTGATGTGTGGACAGATAACTGGCAGCAGGGCTGTTCTGAACCGTCTATTTATAGGCTGAAGATGCTTGCGATCTCAAGGCAGACATATGGGCCATAAAGGCAGGCGACAAAAAACAGGAGGGGGAGAGCAAACCTCCCCCGGAATGAAAAGACACCAAAGGAAGCCATAATTAGGGCTGGGATCGGCTTATGTAAATCAGGTAATACTTTCAAAACAGAGATGAGATCTGGTTTTAATAAAGTGCATTGGAACAAATGGTGGAATAATGACTTAATAAATCTAAATACAAATATTTTGTTCCCTCTCCAAAATGAACAGCCCTGGCATCTGCCGAGCCTGGGCCTGGGCGAGGGGGCGGCACCATAGTGTTACTGTATTCTTTCACTCCCTCAGCAGGCTTGAAGATTTTAATTTTTAGCCTTCTGCTAAATTACATGGGCTGTCAGTCAACTGTGGGAGATATTTTGAGTAGGGAGATTTATACAAACACACAGAGCACACTCGGAAGACTCCGCACAATATCTTTTACACCGGCCGGGATGTAAATCATAGGTTGTTGGGAGCCCAATTACAGCTCTTCTGGAAATAGACTGCAGAGAGACCATCCAGCAGCAGGAGGAATCTGGTGCCCTTGGTGCCCTGTCACCCCAGTAGTAATCAGAGAAGCTCTTTGCTTGTTCTTTTTAGTACGTTTTCCCATCGCTTCCCATCCCAACTCCATCCTCCTTCCCATCCCAACTCCAAACACACACACCTGTGGGTTGGGTTTGGCCCATGCTCTCTGGGTTTGCAGCCTTGACGCAAAGCCTTGGCACACGGCCCAATCCCAACCCATAGGTGTGTGCGTGTTTTGCTCAGCTAAACGATGTTGGCCTGAACACAGGGCAGTTTAAAAAAATTAATGCAGATATTTTGAAATCAAGACATGCCTCATAAATGTATATTTCCAGCTCCTCCTGATAGATTAGAAAATCTAACCAGTAACGTTCGGTTTGCTGTCCTGCATGGTGACAGTCAGCTGGAACTGAAGCTGCCAGTCACTGAGTGTGGCTTCCGCGGCTCCCCACTGCCCCACCATCCTCATGTTCCACCCGCTTTCCTTACTCTGTCTGCCTGGTCTCCAAGGTCATGACATTTTTGACCGCTGGTATAAATTCACCCCTTTTTACACGTGATGGTCTGTGGCTCAGGAAATACCATTGAAAACCACAAATAATGTATGCAGAAATCACAAATGCATACAGTATTATGCACTCAAACCTGGGTTTATTAAATAAGAAAACTGAAGACAATATAATATATAATAATATTAATGTAAAATTAATGTCACAGATACATACACGTGTGTGTGCGTATATATATGTGTGTGTATGGAGAGTTCCCTCAAGGGAGGTTTTAATGATTCCTGCTTGGGAAAAACTGCTCTTTATTCCGTTCTGTCTATAATAGATGCTGGTTGTTACACTGATGTTCTTAACTTGACAAAGTTAAAAGCTGGTGACTTTGGCCGGGTGTGGTGGCTCACGCCTGTAATCCCAGCACTTTGGGAGGCCGAGGCGGGTGGATCACAAGGTCAAAAGATCGAAACCATCCTGGTCAACATGGTGAAACCCCGTCTCTACTAT
This sequence comes from Callithrix jacchus, assembly GCF_049354715.1. Lineage (NCBI taxonomy): Eukaryota > Metazoa > Chordata > Mammalia > Primates > Cebidae > Callithrix > Callithrix jacchus. The sequence continues at coordinate 17,257,667 of NC_133509.1, forward strand.
AAATACAAAAAAAATTAGCTGGGCATGGTGGCGCGTGCCTGTAATCCAAGCTACTCGGGAGGCTGAGGCAGGAGAATTGCCTGAACCCAGGAGGTGGAGGTTGCAGTGAGCCGAGATCGTGCCATTGCACTCCAGCCTGGATAACAAGAGCGAAACTCCGTCTCAAAAAAAAAAAAAAAAAACAGGTGACTTTATGCCAATCCCCTATATTTTACTGATCTGCGAAATCCCAAAGAATGGATTTTCCTGGCCCCAGTTATCACATAATTGTAGGTTCTCAGAATTGGAGGGCAGCTCTGAGGACATCCACTCATCATCCACCCATCCTTATGTACCTCTGTCTGTGTGTCCCTCCAGCCACCCATTCATGGACACTTGTTTATCCACACATCCATACATTCGTGCAACTGTCCACATATACACACATATATCTATTTGTCTATCCATCCACTCATACATCTGTTCATCTGCCCATCCATCCACCTACCTACCCATCTATCCATTCACCCAACTGTCCAATGCCCAGAGCTCCCTTCCTGCTAGTCTGTCCTCTCCACGTGGATATCCAGTAAGTCTTCCAGTTCTGGTCAGGTCTGGCTATTAGAGAGTTTTTTCTATAGAAACCTGTGTCCTCACTGAAACACACACCCCTATGACTTCCAGCTGTCAGTCTGCTTGAGGGCTTTGCAAACATTCAAAACTCACACCCCTGTCAACAACTTAACGAAACTGTCTATCTTCCCTCCGCAAGCTTCATCTCTCATCCAAGGCCACCAGTCTTTTCTTCTCCTGGACAGATTCCCTGGAACCCTTCCATGAATCCCTCTGTAACAAAAATTTGGAAGCTGTTGGTCAGGCTCTCTGTTCTTCCTCACTATGGCATTTCACAGTGGGCCCTGAGTATCCCAGAGTGTAGTGGGCTCTCTGCTCTCTCACCAGGGATGCTGTTTGTATGGCCTCATTTGGGGTTTGGATGTCCTCCTCTCACTGGTGACACGTAGGTGGTCAGGTCCTCCAAATCTGATAGTTATTTTCATATGTGGGCCACTAATTTCCCATGTGAACATCAACACTGATCATGGACCCAGCTGAAAAAGTGCTTTTTGGGGGGGTTTATTTTCCTGCCAGAAGGGATTCGAAGTATTTCCTCCTGCTAAACATTATTTCCGACCACTTACCATCAATATTAACGTCTTGACCAGTATTAACAACAAGACAAGAACTGGTTTTACCCCACATGAAGTGGTTGGTTTCCGTACAAGGAGGAATTTCTGGGTCTGAGAAGGCCTCTCCACGCCCAAACCCCAATACTTCCGTTGTCTGCACGTGAAGCTTGACATTTCCCCATTAGCACATCCTTGATTTCGTAAGGCTTTGGGCCCAGTTAGGATACTCATGTCCGCTTGAATGGGAGGTAGGGTCACATCATGCTCTATTCCTGGTAACTTTTTTTTTTTTGAGTGGCACGATCTCGGCTCACTACAGCCTCTGCCTCCCTGGTTCAAGCGATTCTCCTGCCTCTGCCTCCCAAGTAGCTGAGACTACAGATGCATGCAGCCACGCCCAGCTAATTTTTTGTATTTTTAGTAGAGACGGGGTTTCACCATGTTGGCCAGGATGGTTTCAAGCTCCTGACCTCATGATCCACACGTCTCGGCCTCCCAAAGTGCTGGGATTACAGGTGTGAGCCACCGCACCTGGCCTCCTGTTCTTGGTCATTTATGCCACATGTGGGGAGATGAAGGTTTTTAAGATCAAAGTTTGGTAGAAGGTAAAAGACAGACATTAGGAAGGCCTGGTCCCGAGCTGGGGTGGAAAACATAGACAAAATGAAAAGTGCAAAGTTCAACTTCACTGTTTTCCTTAAATGAGGTCAAGACAGTTCCCTCAACTCTCCGAGAATCCTATGCTTTTCGGTGCCCACTGTACAATGCCATGCTTTCTCTGTACACACACACACATATGTATGCATACGCACGTGTATGTATCTCGGAGGCTCTGCCTTCCTCGTAGCATGCTAAGGTCTTGGATTTCTCTTGCATTCCCCTCTGAGACTCACTCAGGCCTGGTGCTTCTTTCTCACGTATTTCTTGACTAGGACTAGATGCTCCATGGAGACTCAGCCCCGGTCTTCCTATGGGCTGCACTCTGAGACTGGGGGGGGGAACTCATCCACTCTGAATCACCAGCAGCTGCCCCAGTCCACTCCGTGACACTGATGAGCCCACCAGCATGTTTGCTTATGTGCCCACAGTGATGGAAGGGCCTTTGATGAAGGGGAGAGGCAACTGGGTGTTACTAGAAGGACATGTTCAGACACCCAGGGGTGTGTGCCAGGACAAGAAACACTTCCCTTCCTGGGAGACAGGCGGGATGGTAGAGGGGTTGGAACTGTTGGAGGGCATTCCAGGCACAGCATGGGGTATGACTTGTGACCTGGATGGAGCTCAATGCCAGGAAGGAAGTTGCCACGGCTGATTTTATGTATCAACTTGACTAGACCAAGAGATGCCCAGATAGCTGGTAAAACATGATTGCTGGGTGTGCCCTTGAGGGTGTTAGCATTTGAATCCCTAGACTGAGTAAAGATGACTGCCCTCACCAGTGCGGGTGGGTATCATGAGGGCCTCTGAGGGCCTGGTCAGGACAAGAAGCAGAGGAGGGGTGAGTTTCCTCTCTGTATGAGCTGGGACATTCATTTTCACCTGCCCTCATACAGTGATGCTCCCGTTCCTCAGGCCTTCAGACTCAGCCAAAGACCAACAGCATCGGCCCCACAATTCTCAGGCTTAGGCCTCGAATTGGGACTTACCCCCCTGATTCCCTTTTCGGTTCTCTGGACTCAGACTGAATGACTTCACCGGCTTTTCTGGGCCTCCAGCTTGCCGATGGCAGACTGTGGGACTCAGCCTCCATAGTCACATGAGCTGATCCCTCATCATAAATCTCCATTTATATATCTCCCCACATCCTGCTGGTTCTGTTTCTCTGGAGAACCTGACTAGCACAGAGAGAGCCAGACAGATGGAGGAGGCGATGGTGGGAAGAGTGGCAGTGTGGAATGGGTCTGAGCGAAACAGCAGGTTCACAACTATTAATAATGACTCTCGTATCTCAAGCCCTGCCTATATGTCAGATGCTGGGCTGACTGCTTAATGTAAATCATCTAATTTCACCCTCCCTGCAGATGCTTCGGAGTGATAGGATGAAACTGATTCCTTATCTCCTTCAGAACAGTCACCTATTGAGCTACCCTACCTTCTTCTGATCAAGGGAATTCTGAACGTCTGAGATGACTTCCACCAACCTTCTCCTAAAGTGGAGGCAGGCGTAGGGAAGGGGAGGAAAGAGTCCTGTGTACATGGCACTGCAGGGAGTGCCTCATGGTCACGCTACGTGAGATGTTTCAGAGCAACTGGGGAGATGGCAAGAGGACTGGGGAGTGAAGAAAGCGATTTGAGGGGAAAAGTTATTGTGCATTATTTGAGAGTTTCTAGTAAAAATGGATTTCCTTCTCAACTACTTTTGGCTGCAAAATTGGACTGGACCACATGGGGCCCTGGAATTATACAACTTGCACAGTTATTATTGTTTTTCTGTATAGGTGAGACAATGAATGCTAAGAAAAGTTGTGATCTGCGGAAGGCCACGCTGCTGGGAGTGATGGAGCCAGGACTTGAACGGGGCCGCCGCCTCTGCGCAATGCACTTGCTCTCTCTGCTGTGTATTTTCTGGGTCTAAATAAGTGAGGGGAACATTGCCTCATGGACGTTGAGACACAAAAGGGACACGGGGCCATCCCTCCAACTGTGCGGTCAGTAGAGAAACCAAGGACCGGAGGAAGGGAGTGACTGGCCCGAAGTCAGACATGGAGCACGATGTCATTTGGAAAGCCCAGCTTCCTGCCCCAAAGAGTGTGACTCTCTGTGCTGAGCGCTCACCATGAAGCAGACACGGGGCCTAGGGCCTCACAAGCAACATCTCTGTACTCTCTAGCAGGTCTCAGAGGCAGGTGTCACTATCCCCACTCTGTAGAACAGGAAGCATCGTGTCTGCCTGCATTCGTCCAGCTCAGAAACAGCCAGGCCGGAATCTGAAACCAGGCCTCTTGGACTCAAACCCACGCTTCTCAGCAGCTCTGTCCCCTTCTGGCTTTCTTACTTATGGTTACTAATATCATAGAATGCTTTTGGTTTTCTAATTTTAGTGTCTAAAACAAAATTACACTCTATTTATAGTCAGGTCAAACATCTAGGTAGAAACAAACATTTTCTTGCAGAATTTGAAATCGTAATTGTTTTCAGAGAGGAAGGATGGGGAAGGTTGGGGTGTAGACACGGCGAGGGACTCACCTGCTGGGTGGGGTTTCTCAACCAATGATGCTGAACTGAACAGAGAGGCCTCCGGGAGTGATTTGTTTCCTCTTTTTCTTCCACTGGAATCCTGTTGACAAATCATTCCTACTGTAAGGTGGGCGATTGACCTCTCCTTTACTCTGGGCATGCTGACGCACTCATGGGCATGCACACAGATTTTATGTATTAAACTGTACCATGCACAAAACAGCACATGGACTTGTGCTCACCGCACATAGGCCATTTCATTGCCTCATCTCTGAAAGAGCAGATGGGCCGGATGAGTTCATAAAAAGCTCTGAGCTAAGGTGGCAATGGATGTGCCTTTAGAGAGGGGTAGATAAAGGGAGGGAGAAGGTAAAGGGAGGGAGAAGGCTCAGAGGACCAAATCATCCTATCCAGCTGAGAAATCTGGAGGGCTTCCTGGAGAAAGGGAGATTTTTATCAGGGCTTTAGAAGAAGAGAAATTCCTCAGCTGTCAGAGATGGGGAGAGGTTGAGAGTGCAGGTTTAGGGATTCTCCGTGGATGGGCATATTTCTTCCTTTAAAAGATTTCCTTTTCCAGCTTCCAGTTAAAAATCCATCCACAAAATTCCTTCAAGTGCTTTTGTCATCCTAAATTCTCTGATTTTTTTTCCTTTGCTGAAGTTTATTGTTGATTCCTTGTGAAATAAAACATAATTGCCTACTGTCACAACATGAGAACCACTTGACAGGCATCTATCCTGAGATGTCACTCAATGCCTGTCTCAGCCAGCTGGCTCTGGAGCTGGGGAAGGCAAGGGGAAGAGTCCAGCAGCCAGGCTCAGGGTCCCAGGGCTCCCAGATCACTCCCCCATCATCAGATCAGTTAGTCCCTTCCCCCGGGGTGCCCTGCAGCAGGGAAACCACACACGCTACAAGGGGGTGTTGACAAACTCCCACTCCTAATAAAAAGCGTTTTGAACAGCCCAGATTCCCATTCTCCTTCTGGGCAATTGGCAGTTTGTAAACCCCAATCACCAGATGACTAATTATTATAGGAATGATCAATACATTGTTCCGTAGAGTTGGCATCTGGGGGAAACAGACTGACATACGAAGAGACAGTCTTGGAAGTATTAATGTGCAGAGTCTACCAATTAATCAATAAGTAAATATTTCTTGAGTGCTTATGTGGATAAAAAAGAAGCATTGTGCAGCAGGTAAGAGGGCTGGCTATGAAGTCAGATGGATCTGGGTTTGAATTCTTGATCCACATCGCTGAGGTGTAGCCTTAGGCAGGTTGCTTGACCACGGTGCACCTCAGTTTCCCTGCTTATAATGTGGGGATGATATTACTGTCTACTTTCTGGGATTGTTATCAGGATTAGACAAGATAATGGGCTGGCGTTTCAAAACACCTACAAGAGAGGATTTTAATGGTTCTCACCACAAAGTAATGATAAAAATTTGAGGTGATGGATATGCTCATTAGCCCGATTTGATCATTTCATAATACAGACATGTATCCAAATATCACATTGTACCTTATAAATACATCCAATTACTATTTGTCAATTAAAAATAAGGTAAAACATTTTTTAAAAGACAATGTGTATGAAGTTGGACCGTTTCTGGCTGTGATGTGCTCAGCACATTCTGCTGCTGTGGTTGGTGTCATTGCGCTTGGGCTCCATGGGGAGTTCAGGAGAGGACAGAGTTTGCAGCCTGCCAAAGTCTAAAATCAAGCTGGAGAGACCAAACAGTGACATCACAGAAAATGGCAGAAAGCATCAGCTAGCAGTGTTTTGATTGTGGATGCAACAGAAGCTTTGAAAGCAGTTGCTCATTCTGCGTGGCTGGATCGATCAGGGGAAGCTTCTGGAGAAAGTAGAGACTGACTGGGAAGATCATGCCGGGAAACATCCGCTGAGCACCTGTGATGGGTTGGCTGGTTCCAGGAGCTGTTCAAGGGAAGTATCCTTCGATCTCCATTCTACCCATGGGGAAGCTGAGGCTTAGAAAGGTTCATTCAGAGAGTTAGGAAACAGTGGCGTCCTGGTCAATAAGTTTATTGGGTTTCCATGATACTATAGGCTGGTGTAGAGGGTACAGGAGAAGGCGTCCAGATCCAGTCTTAAAGTCATCCTTTTCCTATTGCTGCCATCTCGAAGCATGCCAGCACCATCAGCTCTCTACCCTGGGTTCTCTCCGTGACCTGTTGGAGCTATCCCAGCTGCCCACTCTTAACAGAGCAGCCAGGGTGAGTGTACCAGTTGGATCCGGGCACACTCAGAAGGGGAGTGCTTTATGAAGGCTCTATTAGGCAAGAAACCAGCAAGGGATGGTCAAGCTCCTGGGACAGCTGGGACCAGCAAGAGCTGGAGCTGCCAGAGAGGCACTGCCACCACCAACAGAATGAGCACCCCAACTTTTCTCTCCCTAGGCCCTCCAACCTCCTGCCACAGCTGCCCCTGGCTTAACCCAGCTGAAAGCCAGAGGGTAAAAGAACTTGAATGGTCTTATCAAGGCAAATTTAGTAAGACATTAAGGAAGCTTAAGCCAAGTTTTTCTTTTTTTCTTTTCTTTTCTTTTTTTTTTTTTTTTTTGAGATGGGGTCTCACTCTATTGTCCAGGCTAGAGTGCAGTGGCACGATCTTGGCTTACTACAACCTCTGCTTCCTGGGCTCAAGTGATCCTTCCACCTCAGCCACCCAGGTAGCTGGGACTACAGTCATGTGCCACCACACTCAGCTAATTTGTTTGTTTGTTTTGTAGAGACAGGGTTTTGCCATGTTGCCCAGGCTGATCTTGAACTCCCACCCTCAAGCGATCCACCTGCCTCAGCCTCCAAAAGTGCTGGGATTACAGGTGTGAACCACCACACCAGCCTCTTTCTTTCTTTTTCTCTCTCTCTTTCTCTTTTTCTCTCTTTCTTTCTCTCTCTTTCCCTTCCGTTCTTCCCTCCCTCCCTCCCTCCCTCCCTCCCTCCCTCTCTCTCTCTTTTCTCTCTCTCTTTCTCTCTCTCTCTTTCTTTCTTTCTTTCTTCTTTTTTCAGATGGAGTTTCACGCTTGTTGCCCAGGCTGCAGTGCATGGCACCATCTTGGCTGACAGCAACCTCTGCCTCCTGGGTTCTAGCAATTCTCCTGCCTCAGCCTCCCAACTAGCTGGGATTACAGACACATGCCACCATGCCCAGCTAACTTTGTATTTTTGGTAGAAATGGGGTTTTTCCACATTGGTCAGGCTGGTCTCGAACTTCTGACCTCATGTAATCCCAAAGTTCTGGGATTAAAGGTGTGAGCCATTATGTCTTGCCCTCTTTTTTTTCTTCTTTAAAACAAGGCCACCTAAATTGTTTAAACTTTCAGCCTTTCAAAATCTGGATCTGCTCCAGGATGCAATTGTTCCAGACCCATCTCCTGGGGCTCTGAGCAGGGTAGAAGGGATCTGATGAGCAGTGGGGAGTTTTCAATTGGGTCCTTCTTTTAAAAACCCAAGTTGCATCTTGCTACTTCTCTGTTTAAAACCTTCTAATCATTACTTGGAAAAAGCCAAGGACCTTACTATGCCTCCCAGGCCCTACACGGCACAGCTGTGTCCTCCTTTCCCCTCTTCTCTCCCCAAATCCCTCTTGCTCACATGGCCTTCACTGTGCCGGCCTCCTCGCTTTTCCACAGTGAGCCAGACATGCTCCTGGATCCTTGCTCTTCCAGCAGCCTGGAATTCTCTTTTCCTGCTTGTGCTGACGGCTTTCAACTCTTGGTTTTGATGTCACCTTCCTGGGGAGCTTTCCCTGACCTCTGCATTGAAATTGGGTTGCCTCGTCCCTGCTTTATTTTTCTCCACAGCCCTCATCATCTTCTAATTATTCTATATAGTGTATTTATTTGTTTTGTTTCTTATCCGTTTTCTCTCACTCCATTGTCGACTCTAGGAGGGCAGCGATTTGTCTATTTCATTCACTCTTGCATCCCCAGTGCCTGGAATAGTACTTGGCTCATAGTAAGTGCTCCATAAATGGTAGTGGAATTAGTAGGTGCTCAATAAATGCTGACTGAGTGAATAGACAGATGAAGGAGGGACAATGAGACAGTTTCTGGGCCTGATGGGTGGGCAGATGCACAAGACCCAAGGCTTTTCAGTGCAGCAGGGCTCCTGATCTTGTGGCTAGAATGCCACAAAGGGCATGTGGGGGGAAGCCCAGGGCTCCAGCTCAGGCAAATTTGACACTGAAGACCAGATCTTTTCTACTGCATGATGCTTCTCAGACTCCCTCATGCTCGCAGTGGTGCGTCAGGGAAGAAGAGGGAGTCCACCTGCTGCAGGCAGAACAGATCTGTTTGGACTTGTTTTAGATGTAAAGTTTTTGAGAATTGTTTTATTTGAAGAAAGATCTCTGGTTCACAAAGAATTGAGCCCTCTACAATGATGCCTTGTCATTTCTTGACGAGGGTGTCCCAAGGTGGGGACCCGGCATGAACACAAGCCTGAAAGGGAGGGAGGGGAGAGGGAGTAAAACTCCCTGGTGTGGCCAAAGCATGTGGAAAACTCAATTATGGGGACAGCAGGCTGAGCATAGGCCTCCAATGCCAAGGAGTTTGGACCAGGTGCAGAGAGCACTGAGGGGCTGTGTGGATTCTGGAAGAGGGAGGTGTGACAGAAGCAGCTGCTTGGGAAGACAGGGCTTGGCATTGCTATCCAAGATTGGATACCCAGTGGAGAGGATAGGGGAGCAGCTCAGAAGCAGTGAGGGATGCAGGGGATGGCAGAGGGAATGAGGAAGAAGGTACCCCATTAGTATTTCCAAGGACTCCCCTAAAGGTGCTTCAGAGCCTCCTGGTGCCCAGACTTGTTTTGGGCTGTGACTTTTTTCTTTTTCTTCTTTTTTTTTTTTGAGATGGAGTCTCGCTCTGTCACCAGGCTGGAGTCCAGTGGTGCAGCTCGGCTCACTGCAATCTCTGCTTCCCGGGTTTAAGCAATTCTCCTGCTTCAGCCTCCTGAGTAGCTGGGAGTACAGGCACACACTGTCAAGACCAGCTAATTCTTGTATTTTAGTAGAGATGAGTTTTTACCATGTTGCCCAGGCGGGTCTTGAACTCCTGAGCTCAGGCAATCCACTCGTCTTGGCTTCCCAAAGAGCTAGGATTACAGGCGTGAGCCATCGCACCTAGCTGAGCTGTGTCTTTTGGATTCTGCTCAGTCCTTGGTGTCACCTGCCTTTCCCTCACTTCTGAATATTGAGTAAACAGAGGTAGATCCAGGCCCAGGACTAGAGCATGCCTCATGCACAAAATGTAAAAGGCACCAGAAAAATTTAGTAATCAAGAAAAATAAAATTTAAGTGAAAAATTTTTTAAAAAACATCAAAATTAATGAAGACAAAATATCGAAATTTCAAATAAAGACAGGAATCAGAAGCAACTGAGGTGTCCTTCAGTAGGTGGATGGATGAATAAACTGTGGTATATCCAGACCATGGACTGTAATTCAGCCATAAAATATGAGTCATCAAGCCACAAAACCTGAAATACACATTGCTAAGTGAGAGAAGCCAATCTGAAAAGGCTACAGACTGTATGATCCCAGCGATACAACATTCTGGAAAAGGCAAGACGACGGAGACAGTGAGAAGATCAGTGATGGCCAGGGGTTGGGAGTGGGGGAAAGGGGAGAGGGATGAATAAGTGAGATCAGGGCATTTTTAGGGCAGAGGAACTGTTCTGCATGATGCTGTCCTGGTAGAGACACGTTATTATACATTTGTCAGACCCACAGAACATACACTAAGAATGAACCCTAATATAAACCGTGACCTTTAGTTACTACTCATGTGTCAGCACTAGTCAATACCACTGATACTAATCAATACCAATTCTAATGTATCAATGCATATATTATGCTACACTTATGAATGGAATGCATTCATTTGGATGCATGGGAGCTCTGTATTTCCCTTTTAATTTTTCTTTTCTTTTGTGGAGGGGACTGAGTTTCACTCTTGTTTCCCAGGCTGGAGTGCAATGATGCTATCTCAGCTCACTGCAACCTCTGCCTCCCAGGTTCAAGTGTTCTCTTGCCTCGGCCTTGCGAGTAGCTGGGATTACAGGCATGCACCACCACACTCAGCTATTTTTTTGTATTTTTACTAGAGACAGGGTTTCTCCATGTTGGTCAGGCTGGTCTTGAACTCCCTACCTCAGGTGATCTGCTTGCCTTGGCCACCCCAAAGTGCTGGGATTACAGGTGTGAGTCACCATGCCCAGCTCCTTTTTAATTTTCTGTAAATTTAAAACTGCTCTAAAAATTGTCTATTAATTTAAGAAAACCAAAATTCTTTGAAAAAAAAATCCATGATGAATAAAATACCAAATTTCAAATAAAGATAGGACCCCAGGCCAGGATTAAAGTGAGAGGAATGAGGCACTTGTTTCCAAGCCTGTGGAAGTGCAGGGTCCAATTCTGCACTTCCTGAACTGGAAGAGTCTTTAGAAGCCTCCTAACCCAACCCTTGAGTTTCACTGATACAAGAGATGCTGAGGCTGGGAGAAGGAGAGAGGGTTGCCAGTGTCACCTGGTGAGGTTGTTGGGGTTCTGGACCAGAGCCATCCTCCAGCCCTGGCCCCAGTCCTATGCTCCTTGCTCCAAGCGGATGACTCACTGTCCCACGCACCCCGTGTGGCCATGGAAAGGAAGGAAGAGGCTGAAGCTTAAATGACCCCTTGATGGAGTGCCAAATGACCTTGGATCTCACCAAGTGCTCAGGGGTTGCTTTATGAGAAGGCCTTCTTCGTGTCTCCCTTGTGTTATAACATTATTAATGGAGAAGCACATGGGCTGAGTGGGTCCTGACATCTTCTTGGGCTCTGCCCAAGCCAGACGCTCCACGCTCCTGGGAAAAGCACCAAAAATGCTGCTTTCCCACTTCTTCCCTTCACAATCCTAGTGATCCTAGTGATTTTCAGCCCAGCCGAGAGCCTTCCTGCTCTCACAATGGAACAGGCCGGACGTTCAGAGGACACGTTCCCCCACTTGACGTTCACTTAGGGCACTCTTCATTTGACGCCTGCCTCAAGTGGGCCTCTGCACTTTCCCTGCACTCATGGGGGCTTCCTTTCCATCCGGGCCTGTCTGAGCTGGCCTCCTGTGCCAGAACACGGCCCACTCTTCACAGACACGGCAGCCAAGAGGGACTCTGAGCTCAGCTGGGCATGACCCTGATCCCCGAGGGTCAGGAGGACGAGGAACAAGTGCAGCCATTAGCTTGCCCACCTCTGAAGTCCTCCAGAGATCTGAGGAAGTGACCTGGTCATGCCGGCTTGGCATGGCAGGCTGTGTGTCCTCCAGCAAGGGTTCGGGCCTGTGTTTCCTCTGATGAGCCATGCGGTGAAGGTCAGATTACGGGACTATTGGAGGATTCAGCCACAGCCGCTGAGGTTGAGGATGGGCCGGAGAGCTCACGGATGGCACCGTAGGGGTGGGAGCTAGACGCAGACCACAGAGGCAGTCAGATTTGGGGTGGAAGACACAAAATATGCAAAGATGTTCGGACCTGAAGATCACAGGAATGAGAGAAAAGGGCTGGAGCCAGGGGAGGGACAGGAGCTGGAGCCGGGACCTTCCCTTGGCCAGGACAATGGATGCTCTCTGGCTTTGGAGATAACAGAGGATTCTAGGTGGAAAGAGCCAAATCCGGAAACGAATGTAAAATGAGAGGTGGGAGGGGCTGGGAGAAAGGATTTCTGAATGCATCCGTCTTCTGGCCAGCAGGCGAAGTACAGGAGGCGCTGACACCCCAGCAGGACCCTTGCTGGAGACCAGGCTCCCTGGCCCGCCCGTGTTTCCTAGCTGTGAGGCCTCTGCTGCCCGTTCTTACTGCTTCCCTAAGCTTCACCATCTTACATTTGCTTAAGTAAATAAGCAAATGTTTTGCTGATGCAGAGGGTAGGAGACGACCCACAGGGTGTGATTCTGTGGGCATCACTCACCTTCACGACCATCCTAATGAGTTAGAGTCTGTAGCATGGCTGGTGGTCCCTGCTGTAGAGAACAGGCTGAAGTGCTGGAGTGTGGGTGGCTTGGGGTCAGAGAGGTCTGGGGTGAAGCATCAGCTTGCCCCGTGTGACCTAAACCCCCAGCCCCGTGTGACCTAAACCCCCATCTTTGTTCCTCTGCTGCTCATTGATCTAGATTTTGTTTTACAGGTAAAATCAAGAGAAAGTAAATATAATACAACCAGGAACACCGCTGGCAGCCTCATCCTCCCTCCCAGATTCCCCGAGTGTTCACATCCAGCCCTATCTGCTCCAGACGCTCTCGGCTTTTTTCCTCCCCCTTCCAGGTGGGGTTGATGGTCCCTGTGCATCCCCCCCTGCACATCCAGGTCCCCACCTTCCTCCTTGAAAGTGGCTATTGGGAGGGCAGAATCGAGTATGAGTGGCTCTTTAGCGCTGACAGCCCAGGGTCAGCTGAGATTGCCCCCTCTTCAGTCTCCCTGCAGAGGCTGTGGACACAGGAGCCTCCATGGCAAGCTCCAGCCCTGGGGTCCCTCCATCCTCCCGGGCATCTCCTGAGGACAGAGGCCAGGCCCCCTGTGTCTTGTGTGCACCACCATGCTCTGTGGGGACCTTAGCGCAGTCTGTGTGTCATGGGTGCGGTTGGATTACTTTGGCTGAAGGCCCCACTCTAGGCCCCTCCCCACTCTTGCTCCGGAGCGTGGCCCCAGGCTGGCTGCAGTGGGAATTGATTTCAATGCCACAAGGTAGCATCTCCTAAATGTCAGTTGCTGCCCCTAATCCCGCCTCTGCCATTCTTAGGTTACGGACACGCTCTTGGTTTATCATCCCTTTTTTGGAGAAGGTGTGGCTTTCTTCTTCTAGAGCCTTGAGATGTCTTAATACAGTACATGACTTGTAAAGTTCACACACACTGGAACTTGGCTCCCCGCCAAGAGCTGAGCCAGGACCTGGAATGGTGGGGCCCACATGTGGGGTCTAAGTCAGGCCACATGGGCTGGGAGAGCCCAAGGACTCAGGGTCATTGCCAAGGGAAGCTGAGGTCCTGGGCAAAGACTTTGAGCACACCTGGAGGCCTCTTTAGGTAGCACAGAGCTCTGTGTCACAGATGGGGGAAGAGGCTCACTCCAGCACCATCCACACATGTCTTTGCTTAGACAATAACTCACAGCTCCTTCTCCCACTACTGTCAGTCTCCCAAGCTGCATTTCTTGCCTCTCATTTTTGTCCTTAGGTCATGAGGACAGGATTCTCTGAGGCCCGGACTAGCTGTGACCCCGAGGATGATGGCCAGGCCACATTTGTTCTCTGATCAGCGGGAAGGAAGATCCCTTCCCAGCCTGGACCTGCCACAGGGTGGTCAGGAGGCGCATAAGAGATGAGGTGTGTCACCCAGGGGTGCTGTGCAGGTGAAGAGGATTAGAATTACTGCTCCCACCATTGCAGGAAGATGGGCTCCCGGGCAGGAATGCTGTGAGCTCCAGGGGCACAGTGAGCAGACTAGCCTGCAGGTCAGGGGTTTTCTGGGTAGTGCCCAAGGAGGGACCAGGGCCTGGGGACCTGAGCGGGGTCTGCATCACCCAGGTTTCCAGGGACCTGTCTGATGCCACCACAGGCAGCACTGGAATGCCAGACCTAAGCCCAGGGTGGACTGTCCCAGCAGCCTACCTAGACCAGTAGGAGAGGCCAGGAACCTCTGGGCAAGGAAACCTGATGAGATCCGGTTCAGGGCACAGGCAGGGCAGGCACGGGCAAGGGAAGGCACAGGGTTGGGTGGCAGGGATCCACAGAATGTTAAGGCAACTCCTAGGGTGACCAGCTCTCCCAGTTTGGTCAGGACTGAGGAGTTTCCTGGAATGTGGGACTTTTCTTGCTAAAAGGAAGACAGTTCCAGACAAACTGGGATGGTTGGTCACCCTAAGGCCACCATTGCCTGGCCATTGTTTCCTTGGAGACAAATGGCTGACTGGAGAGGGGAGTCGGAGAGTCTGGGGGGAGATGTGCATGCCTGGCTGCCCCCTTCTGGCTCTGGCCTCCAGCCCTGCCTGCCTGCAAGGAGAGGACTTTTCACCTCCTGTGGGCCTTGGGGTCTAATCTTGTTAACTGGGCCAGGACTAATTTTTTTGGACGAAGTCTCCCTCTGTCTCCCAGGCTGGAGTGCAGCGATGCAATCTCAGCTCACTGCAACCTCTGCCTCCTCCTGGGTTCAAGCAATTCTCCTGCCTCAGCCTCCTGAGTAGCTGAGACTACAGGCACATGCCACCACTCCCAGCTAATTTTTGTGCTTTCAGTAGAGACGGGGTTTCCCCATGTTGGCCAGGATGGTCTCAATCTATCGACCTCGTGATCTGCCCGCCTCAGCCTCCCAAAGTTCTGGGATTACAGGCATGAGATACCCTGCCCGGCCAGGACTGAAGTTTCTTAAGACTCATCTAGGAGGAAGAATCAGAAACCCACTGATTTCCACACTCCAAGCCAGGACTTCTACCCTGCTTTGAACATAAGGCTGACATTTCCATCTCCATCGTCTGCCTCCTGGACCCTCTCTTACTGGGTTCTAGACTTGGAGGCAAGATGGTTGTTATTTATTGCCCTCCTTGACCCTCCAATAGACACAGAGAGTTAGGGGGTATGGAACACAGCACTCAGGCCTCAAAAAGTTGGGTGAGTGACAACGGACTTGAGCAGTTGTGATACATTCCCACTGAGAGGCAAGATTCCAACCCAGCCCATAGTTAGTGTCTGATACACCCAGGCCATTATCATTGTTCTTGCTGCTGTAATTAGATGACCAGCTTGTAGGCATTTCCATACCCATCACCTCGTGGCCTTCAGACAGCCCCATGGAGTAGGTGGGAGGGTATTTCTTTGTCCATATTTACCAGCTGAAGAAACAGGCCCAGAGAGGGCCTGTGAAAATCAGTGGCAGCCCCCAGGTCACAGTCTGGGTCTCCTGACCCCAGGCCTGCCACAGCCTGTCTGGGCTCTTTCTGGCTGGTGGATGTCAGGGTTGGGAGTCAGGGTGTGGGTGTGTGTGGGGGAGTGTCAGGATTAGAAGGAGGGAGAAAGAGGGCATGGGGGTGGAGAGAGAGGGGAGAATAAGGAGGGGGTGCTGTATTAGGAATCTATGGTTATATCGAATTAAGAGGTTTCAGCAAATCTTTAAGAACCAACATGTGAGGGGTGTGGCTAAGATGAGGGGGCGTGGCTACGCTGAAAGCCAAGTGGGCCCATTGAGGAAGAGGCTGGGTATCAACATTTTGCTGTGAGCAGCCCCTCTGACCCTCTTCCTAAGGGAGCCAGTGTGGAATAGAAGACAGAGTATGCTGATGTGCTTTGGTGTCAGAATGACTTGAGTTTGAGTCATAGCCTGGGTCACCGAGGAGTTCTGCAAGCTGAGGCAAGTGAGCCTGTGTCATTCCACCCTTCGGGGCCTCAGTTTCCTCACCTGTGAAGTGGGGACACTCATGTCTACCTCCTAGGATTGTCGTGAGGGTCACACCTGGCACATAGTCGGTGCCCAGCAGAATGTGTCTCTTTTGCAATTGGCTCGTGTGTCCTCTTGTGAGCTGGGAGAGACCCCACTGGTCTGTAAGGCAATGGAACCTGCCCTCATGCTGTGGCATGCCAGGCAGGCTGATCACCACGGAGGCACGATCTTCAGTGGGGCCTTCACACTCAGGAAAGCTTTAATCATTAATACTCACGAATGTTTTGGTTTAATACTCAGCTTAGTCAAAGAGAATTGAGGGGGAAATTGTGGTGCTCTTTGAGTTTGGAGAAAGCAGGTTGCCAAGGGCTATCCCAGGGCTGGGCTGGGGGTGGCCTTAGCAGAAAAGACATAGCCTCTCAGTCTGGCTGCCCTTACTTCCTGCAAGGCATGGATTCTTTCCCTCCACTGCCTGGTCTTCCCTTTACTTGCTACACAGCCCCTTCCTCCAAAAAGGGAGAAGTCTGGATCCTGAGGCAGGGAAGTCCAGCTGGGGAAACGATCCATTAGGCAGATGAAAAGACATTTTTCTCCACTGCTGTTACACTATCCGCCCCAGACAACACACTCATTACAGCTCTATCTCATTCAGCTCACCTAGAGAATAAAATTAGAAATCAAGTCAACTCCCCAGAGTCTTGTTATATCAATCTGACTTACACAAAACAGGCCAGACAGAGTGTGAGGTTTCCATAAAATTAGGCTGTGTCCCCAGGGGCTGCCTTGAAGCTACCCAACATTTCAGAAAACTGCCAGGCGCCCTTTTGCATAATTTATCAATTACACACAATTCAATTCATCACAGGCAAGAGGCAGAAGGCATGACACAGGATGAAGGGGACCCTGGGAGCAGCGAGCGGAGGGGAAAGAAGATCCAGATTCAAACCTCCACCCCAATGCTGATTGGTTGAGTGAGCTTGGACAAGTCCTGTATCCTCTTGGGATGCCACTTACCCCAACCACAAAACAAGGGGTTTAAACGAGGGGACCTAAATGTCTTTTATCTCCTTCCAGAATTCGTTTGAATGCTGAAGTTCCAGATTTATAGAATCTGAACACTGTGGTGGGAGGAGATGCCCAGAGCATGGGCCCTGCCTGGCAGAGCTTTGGAGTGTTGAGTGAGCCAGGTTGGCACAAGGGTGAGGGTGCCCAGGTGGCAGGTGATCTGGAGGCCACGCACAGGTCTGCCTGTCTAATTTGCCCAGTGGCTGTCATGCTTATAATGCCACTCCTTACCTCTGTCTGTCACTATCACGTTAACTTGGGTCACCTTCACTTCAGTTTGGTTGCTGCTCACAGCTCCCTAGGGAAGTGGGCTGGGCTGCCGTGGGCAATCCTGCTTTCTGATGCAGGCTGAGGCAGGAGCCTGGGAAGAAGGAGTGGTGTGCCCACAGCCACGGAGACCAAGTGCCATTGATCTTATGGCGTCTCTCCACCCCCACCACACAATTCCTCTCTCTCCTGGGCCCCACTGCCCCTGGAGCACACTTTTTCATGGTACAAACAACACTTGTTATACTTGGCTACTAGCCTACCTGAGAGCAGAGAGCAGGACAATTTCTCTGTTTCCCAAGCACTCGGTCAACGACCTTCCCCGATTGTGGATGCTCAGGAAGTGTTGTCAGATGAAGGAACAAATGAGTTTTTTTTTGTTTGTTTGTTTGTTTTCTTGAGATGGAGTCTCGCTCTGTCACCCAGGCTGGAGTGCAGTGGTGCCAATTCGGCTCACTGCCACCTCCGCATCTCGGGTTCAAACGATTCTCCTGTCTCAGCCTCCCAAGTAGCTGGGACTATAGGTGAGTGCCACCACGCCCAGCTAATTTTTACATTTTTAGTAGAGATGGGTTTTCATTATGTTGGTCAGGCTGGTATAGATCTCCTGACCTTGTGATCTGCCCATCTCGGCCTCCCAAAGTGCTGGGATTACAGGTGTGAGCCACCATGCCGAGCCACCTAATACTCATTTAATACTTTAAATGAGTATTAAAGACACAAAAGGGATAGCTTGGTAATGCCAGTTTCCTGACCCCCTGTCAAGTACTCCTGGCTCTGGGACGTGGCAAGCCATTTACTTGCTCCTGACTTCTATGCCATGATTGAAGGCTCATTTGTAGGCTCAGCCGCATCTAGTTCTGAGCCACCACAGAAGGGATAA
This sequence comes from Callithrix jacchus, assembly GCF_049354715.1. Classification (NCBI taxonomy): domain Eukaryota; kingdom Metazoa; phylum Chordata; class Mammalia; order Primates; family Cebidae; genus Callithrix; species Callithrix jacchus. Next base: position 17,275,644 of record NC_133509.1, read on the forward strand.
GACATCTTTTTCCAACCCCAACCCTACCATCTTGGAAGCCTACACTTGGCCATTGTATCCACAGCAATAGAACTTGTGAGACAGACATATTCGAGCTTACTCCTGACCGATCCCAAACCCGCACACTCTGATGTCACCATTCCGCCACGCTGTCCTGTAAGTTTCCAAGTGCCATCTCGCTCCATCTCTCACTAGTATCCTTACAGGATCATGGTGGGCAGATAGGTAGGCAGGGATTGTCAGCACACTTTAAAGATGAGAAGACGGCCCAGAAAAGCAGAGTGACTTCTTGAAGGCCATGTCGTTTGTGACAGACCTGGGACTCCAACCTCCAGGCCCAGGAAGTTAACGTGATAGACAGACATAAGAAGTGGCATTATAAGCATGACAGCCACTAGGCAAATTAAGCAGAACTATGTGTGGCTCCAGATCACCTGCCACCTGGGCACCCACATCTTTGCGCCAACCTGGGTCCCTCATCCACTGCAGATGAAGGACGGAGCCTCAGGCAGGGTCAGTTCTTTTCCCAAGACTCACAGCTAGCAAGTGGTGAGACTAGAGCTCATACCTATGACTTTCGATTCTAAGCCAGTTGTTCAATGCCTCATTGCTGGCTGGCATTTTTCTTTTTTGTTCTATTAAAGTGCTGAAAAGAATTTGTAGGTCTCCCCCCAGAGTAGTTCCCCACTGCAAAAAGATCAGAGTGGGATTTCCTAACAGAACAGGGGCCCACTGGGCCACTGAGACTAAACCAAAGGCAATTTTACTTTGCTGTAGTATCTACTAAATTATCTGCCTGGCAATTATCAGCTCAAATAATGAAACCTAATATAGGTCCTCGTGATTGTCCTGGAGGAGGGCCATGGTGCGGGAGAAAGGGTGAAGTTGCAGGGGGCCTATGTGTTGTCCCTGACTGGAGGGTCAGAAAGGTCGGGGGTGGGTAACGGGTGGGAGGAAGCTGGGGGAGCCTCCAGCCTTTTACTGAGAAGGCTTCCTGAGAAGGCTCTGGAAGCACTCAAGAGCCGCTTTTGTTCCTGGTCTTAGAGCGTGCAGGCAGCTTTCTGGGGCAGTGTGTGCAACTTTTGCTCAGCTTGGCCCCTCGGCCTGTGTGTGCGAGAGCTGAAAGGCTTAACTCGATGAGGCAGTGCCAGCCCCGCTTTGAGATGTCTTTGGGGGAAATGTTTGCTGCTTTTGTCTGGAAGCAAAATCCTTAGCCACTGTTTTCTCCAGCCTCCACGGAAATTAAAGCCAGGAAGCTAAGCGGTGGGTGATTACGGGGTTCAGCTTGCTTATTGACAGCCCACAAAGGATTATCATGAGGCTTCTAGGCAAAGCCCACAGAGGTTTGGCAGCGCAGCGGCTTCCGGCTTTGAGCACTGCTCTCCAAGAGCACCACCTCCTCCTCCAGGCTCCGCCTTGCGGGCTGGGGTGCCCCTGGTCTGCCAACCCACAGGACACTCACAAGAACCAACGAAGCAAAGCCCTTTGTGAAGCGTGTCTGCAAGGGGTGCAGAATGAGCAGGGAGAGAAAAATGCCCAGCCTGTGGTACAGAGTGCAGATGTTTTAAAAGGCCTTGCTGAAGAGGGATCACTTGGGTGAGCTGTTCAAATAGTGAAGGGCAGGGGTTAGTCAGCAAACTGCAGCCGCTTCTGCCTGCTGCCGGTTTTTATCAACCAAGTGTTGCTGGTTGCAGCTGTGCCCATTTCTTTACAGGTGGTCTGTGGTGGCTTTTGAGCTACAACAGCAGGCCTATGTGCAGTCATCCTCCAGGTCCACTGGGGTTTGTTTCCAGGAGCCCTGCGGAGGCCAAAAACTGTGAGGACTCAAGCTCTGCAGAACCTGCATATACAAAAAGTCAGCCCTCCTTACGCTAGGGCTTTGCATCCTGCAGACTCTGTGTATTTGGCCGTCGCTTGGACCTGCGCAATTCAAATCTGTGTTGTTCAAGGGTCAACCGTGGTTGCAGGAGCCTAAAACGTGATCTGCAAAGCCTAAAACCTAAAATATTGACTATCTGGTCTTTGAAAGACAAAGTTTGCCCACCTCCAGGAAGGGGGAAGGATATGAATTTCGGAGTTGATTGGATATGGGTCAAACATCAGTTTCACTTTTGCTAATTATTGCCTTGCGCGTGTTGCTTTCCCTCTGAGCCTCAGCCTCTCCATTCATAAAATGGGGATGATCAGCTGTTTAACACACGCTCAGGGTAGTGTTCACTCTGTAGCACATGCTCTTCTAAGTGGTTTGCAAGCATTAACTCATTTCGTTCACACAACAACTCGATGAGGTAGGTGTTATTATGGTCATGCTTATTCTATAGTGGGGGATGTGGAGCCCCGGAGAGGTTTAGTAACTTGCCCAGGATGGCACAGCACTGAGATTTTTGAACACAGGTGCTGTGGTTCCAGAGTCTTTGCTCTTCACTGCTGGCTGGATGGCGTCTCTCAAGAGCATTTTGTGAAGATTGAGCCACAGGCCCTGGAATGTGGCAGGACCTCGATATATGAGTCCACCCCTCATCCTCTTCCCCAAATAGTTTTGCTTCCCACATCTGCCCAGAATAAAGGTCCTGCCTTTTGAATTTCAGTGTCTTGGGTCATCACGTCCCTTCCTGCCTTTGCCAAAGCCCCGATATCATGAGCGGTACTGTGTTTCCCCAGCGCTCTCTCCCTCTCCCCTCCTGCCACGGTCCCCCTCCTACTGTTTAGTTAATAATAACATATCATGTTCTGCCTCAGATGCATATCAGTTGTGTGTAATTATTTATGGAGAAACAGACAGATGAGTCCCTGCTTGGACCATTTTCCCAGGCAGCCCTACCTATCACTTAGCATCCTCTCTCCCCTAGTCTAATAACACTGTCCACTTTAGATCCTGGGGCCTTGATTTATTAGGTAATTTGTTTCTTCTCTGTGGCTTGGGCCTGCCTGTCATCAATATAATAGAATGATGGAAGTGCAAGCTATAGCCACCAGACATTAAAAACTAGGCAAATATTACCCGTTTCAACTCCCTGTCAGCCACAGCCAATCCATAGCAATCCTCGGTCTCTGCTTATCTGGGGAGAAAAAAAAAAGAGGACACCCAGGACCTGACTTCTCACAAAATGGCTCTTTGCAAATTGGACTGGCTGCTCTGCTAGTAGATGCTTCTTGGAAAATGCTCAGAAGTACACACACACACAGAGCAAAGGAGCCTAATCACAGAGACTAAACATGCTGGAGAGGGAAAGGGATTGAGCCCCATTCCAGCTCTGCCATGCTAATCAGCTGAAGGGACCAGGGCAAGTCACCTCATCTCTCTGCACCTGAATTGCCTCATTTGTCAAACAAGAAGGTGGATGAGATGAGCTCCAGGTGGCCTTCTAGCCTTCACAAGCTGTGATGTGGTCAAGGTTACCCAGAATGGAAGAGGCATGGTTGGAAATTGAACCCTTGCTATTTGATGCCAAGATCAGTGCTTTTAACACTCCATCATGCCATTTCCATCGATCATAATTGGAATCAAAATTATCAGTCTCTTCACTATCAATAGCTTTATCACAATCGCTGACATAGTACCACCAATAAATGATCTTAATTGCATCATCAAAAGAGTCATCAGTGCCATTATCTCTAAGAGCATCTTACCATCATCACCATCATCATCATGTTAATTTCAGTGTTTTATGTTTTCCAGGTTTTACATGCAGGATGCGATTTAATCCTCACATCGGTCCTAGAAAATAGGCACCATTATAATTATCCTCATTTAATAGATGAAGTAACTGGGGCACTTCAGTGGCTGCATTTTTGAGGTCACACAATAGTAAATGTCAGACTTTGGATTTGAACTCAAGTCTCTTTGGTTCCAAAACAAGCTCTCCATCATCATGCTATGCGTTATTATCACAAATGCTAACCATTTATCAATGGTGTCAGCATAACCATTATCCCCTTCATTGGCATTGCCAAATCACACAGCAGCAACTTTTAAACTATTCCCAATATCGTCATCAGAGTCAATATCATTGCTAATGTTGACATTGCCAGTATCAGAATCAATATCGCCAATATCGTTAATGCTAACATTGTTTCCATTTAAACACCATCATTAACCATTAGCAATATTGTAATTGCTGCTGTCATCAATATATACCATACCAACTTCATCAATATCATCAAAAGCACTGTCTTTAGAGTCATTGCTAATATCAACATCACTATTCATATCACCGTTGTCACTAGCAATATTATGGCCACTGTCACCAACCTGTAGGGCCAGCACTAATCTCACCATCCAGGGGGAATCACCAATATTGTGTCTACAGTATGATCAATATCTTCAATTGCATCCTCACAAATATTATCACCCTCGGTTCACCATCGATATTCCCATCCAGACAATCAAAATAAATAATAGACATTTCAATTAAATGGATAACATAAACATCAATATACTTATTATTGCTGTGGACAAAATCTACTGGGTCCCTGCCCTGGGAGTTACACTGTGCTAGGCTTTTTCTCCCTGGTCCTACACAGATATCCTCTGAGAAATACGAAATGCATAGACATTTGATTCATTGCCACACAGCCCATTCGGATCTTGCCAGGGTCATCAGGAATTCAAAATTTCTCTATTTCCAGAGGGCCATTTAATATCCGTAAATACAATCCATTCTTTCAAAATCAAACTACTGAATAGTTTCCAAGTGTGATGCCAGCTCCTGCTTCCTTGTGGCTTGATTCTCTGTTCTAACATTCACTGGCTGTCTCTTGTCCAAGCTGTTTATGTGTCTGTCTCCTTCTCTGGGATATAAGTTCCTAGAGATGGGCTAGGTTTTCTCCGTATCCTTTAGAGGATCTACACAGAATGTTCTCACTATTCATGTTTGGGAGATTGAAGGAAATGAATTATTAGCTAGTCCATAAGAATTATGTGCTGGAGTATAAATGACATCAGACTGAACCAAAATATCTAGAATTTAGCCTGCATCGTCCCTAACTGTACATACAACCTTGGATCATTCACTTCTCCTCTTCTACCCTGCCCCTTCCCTCTCACCCTTCCTTCCTTCCTTCTTTCCTTCATCTCCAAACCTAAGAGTCATCCCTTTTCCACACCTGACCCATCACCAAGCTCTGTGGCTCTACCTTCCAAATGCGCCCTCCAAGCTGCCCATTTCTCACCCTTCCTCTTCTGCTCCCACCCTAAGGCAGCCCCCATGTTTCTTACTAGAACCACTGCAGTTCTGTCTTAACTGGCTTTGCTTTCACTCTGCTCCCCGCTAAACTCTGTCCCCCAAGCAGAGATCAGAGGATAAATCAGCTCACATTAGTCCCCTACATGATTTTGAACCTCACTTAAAATAACACCCAGGCTGTGTCCCACGGTCTGCAGAGTGTGCATAGTCTGACCCCCACCCCTCCTCCCTCCCCTCAGGCCTCAGCACCTCTCCCCCTGATCCTAGCGGCACCATCCTTCTCACAGCATCTTGAAGCGCTGAAGCTTGTTTCTGATGCAAGACCTTGACCCTGGCTGGTCTCGCTGCCTGGAAAGCTCTTTCTTCAGCCCTCCACATGGCTTGCTCTGAGACATCTTTCAGTTCTCCAAGCAATGCCCTTTTCTCAAAGAGGTGTCTATGACTACACTGTGAAACAGGACCCTTCCACAGGCATTCTGTTCTCTTTAAACCCACCCACCCAACACATGTTTATTGAGTATCTACTACAGGCTTTCTCAGCCTCAACACGTGATGTTTGGATGAATCATTCTGCGTCGAGGGACGGGAGGCTCTCCTGGGCATTGCAGCATGCTCAGCAGCATCCATGGTCTCTACTCACTAGATGCTAGGAGCATCCCCCTCCTACTTGTGACCATTAAAGGGTGGGAGCAGAAGAGGAGGGGTGAGAAATGAGCAGCTTGGAGGATGTATTTTGAAGGTAGAGCCACAGAGCTTGGTGATGGTTCAAGTGTGGAAAAGGAGATGAAGGAAAGAAAGAAGGAAGGAAGGGCGAGAGGGAGGGAGCAATGTCAATCTCCAGACATTGCAAAATATCCCCTGGGGGGCAAAATTGCCCCTGGTTGGAAGCCCACAAATGATATGGATTCAGCACTCTTTAAAATCTTGGGATGCGTCAGTGAGTAAGACAGACCCCATATCAGCACCCCACACTTTCTTTTCCTGGCCTTCTTGGAGTACATTCTAGTGGGAGGAGACAGAAAAGAAATCTAATAAATACGTAAATTATGCTATTCTAGAAAGTGACAGGTGCTATGGGAAAAACTACAGCAGATGAGAAGTGATCATGGGTGCTGGATGGGTTGTGATTTCAAACGGTGGTTAGAGTCAATCTTGCTGGCAACGCGCTTTCAGATTTACTTTTTTAAACTATTGCATATATGACAACATGAAACGATATTACAGTTTTGTTTCCTGGTTTGTTGTCTGTCTTCTCTCCTAGAAAGTAAGCTCTATGAGGAAAGAAAATGTTTCTATCCTGTTCAAAACCTTGTACAGTTAATGTATAGAACAGTGGCTGGCCTACCACACTGGTACTTAATAAACATATAGGTCACTTTCAAGAGCTGGGAATATAAAAATCAATTAGAGCCTAAATAGATGGCATTGAGTCCTACTCTGATGTTTAGAGATACCGCTCACCTCCCCATTCTATCCACTACCAGTCGTGAGGGATCCCTTAGAGATACCCTCACCTCCCCATTCTACCCACCACCAGTCGTGAGCTATCCCTTAGAGATACCCTCACCTCCCCATTCTATCCACCACCAGTCGTGAGCTATCCCTTAGAGATACCCTCACCTCCCCATTCTATCCACCACCAGTCGTGAGCTATCCCTTAGAGATACCCTCACCTCCCCATTCTACCCACCACCAGTCGTGAGCTATCCCTAGTATTGACTTCTTTCAAGGGTAATTAGGAAGTTCTGTAACTTCAGTTTACACTCAACAGTTAATTTCAAATATCTAATTCTCTTACTGGATTATCAGTCTTCCTTTATTCAAGCAAATCTGGCCACAAAGCATCTTGTCAAGGAAAGTCCTTTCCATCCGGCTGAACTATGTCCCACCCTGACGTCTTCCCTCCCCTGTCCCCGACCCCCAGTTTTAGCTCTTTCTTCTGAGACCTCACTCAGCAGGAGGAAAGGCTGCTTTGGAAAGGGAAGGGAGGGAGTTTCCCCAACATGGAAGGTGTTCAAAGGTGGATTCCGTGGCCACTTTGAAGGAGGCTATCAAGAGGACGAGAACTTGCAGTGGTGGTGACACAAAGTCACTGATTCAAAATGTTAGTGAGCAGCAGTGTCACCCAGAGAGCTGACAAAACAGATTACCCCACTCTTGGAACTGTGACTCGGCAGCTGGAGGGAAGGCAAGGCCCAGGTGACACCTGGTGCCGCTATTCTGGGGACCACAATTTGAGCCATTCCGCAGTCAGGTGCCCTGCAGCCCGTCTCACACCTGACGGTCTGCAATAATATGATGCTTCATTTTCAGGCATGAAATGCGGCTCTCCTGGTTCCTGCCTGTCACTCACCTCCTGTTAAACTCAATCTTGAACTTGTCTTCCCCTGATACATACTATGGTCCTGCTTTGGGCCTTAAACATCTCATTTTCTTCCCTGCTATCTCTTGTCCATCCCTCTTCGTTTAAAAAGAAAGTAATTCCTGCCTTCCTGCCTTCCTGCCTCAGTCATTAAGTAATTTTTTTTTTAGATGGAGCCTTGTTCTATCACCCAGGCTGGACTGCAATAGTGCATTGTGCAATCTCAGCTCACTACAACCTCTCCCTCCTAGGTTCAAGCGATTCTCCTGCCTCAGCTTCCTGAGTAGCAGGGATTACAGGTGCTCACCACCACGCCTGGCTAATTTTTTGTATTTTTAGTAGAGACGGGGTTTCAGTATGTTGACCAGGCTGGTCTCGAACTCCTGACTTCATAATCCACCTGCCTTGGCCTCCCAAAGTGTTGAGATTACAGGTGTAAGCCACCACACCTGGCCAGTAATTCTTTTAAAGGCCAAAGATGGATATTAACCTCTGCTGTGAGGGATATGGGGCCAGGAGGCTTTGCCTGGGAGGGAAGCATATGAACTTGGCACCCCAGAGAAGCATCAGAGATAGCCCATAAGGAATTGACAAGCTCAGAAAGGAAGCTCTGGGCTTGTTCCCAGGAATGTGTGCACTTTGTGGCCTGGGTAATCATGGACAGTTCAGGCGGAGGTGCATTATGAGCTGGATGAAACCAAGGGAGCTATTGGGTTGAGCCACATGAAATTGCTGCTATTCAAGCAATTTTGGCCTAGAAATTCTGAAATTTCATATGGCTCAATCTAAGAGTATTATTTTAATTCCTCCCACGAATCAGGTATAATTTATTTTGTGGATGAGAAACTGAAGCCCAGGGAGATTAGACCACTTGCCCAATGGCACAGAGTAAGAAGCAGAACCAGGAACCAAGACCTGTTTCACTCTATGTCCTATATTTAGGATTTATCTGGCTCAGTGGGTCTCAACCTTTGGAGAGAGCTTCTGAATCCCCCGGAGGGCTGGTTAAAACCCAAATCGCAGGGCCCCAGCATACAGAGATCCTGTTCAGTAGTTGGGAAGACAAAGAGTGTGAGTTTTGAGAACTTGCATTTCCAACAAGCTCCTAGGAAGTACTGATGCTGTTCTGTGGACCACAGTTGGCATTGTACTGGTCTAGGTAGACAAGAAGGAGGAGGGCATAATTAAATGGCCAAGAGAGGTGGCAGGATGAGCAAAGCCCTAGAAGCAGGAGTGGGCGTGGGTGGGGGAGGCTGGGACGGTGGAGAAAATGGAACAGGCTGGTGAAGGTTGGCAGAGACAGGTCGTCTCCATCCTTCCTGCCCCAGTCCCTCTCACTCCCACCTTGCCCCATCCAAGGAGACAGGCTCCGGCAGCATCCATCTCCCCTGCAGTGGCCCGTGGAAGGTTTCTTAGCCTGGATAATTTCTCCAGCGCCACCAATCCCTTCTGCCTAGTGTGATAAACCCTTTCATAAAGAAGACATGAATGGCTGTAATCAGATACAATGTTTGCCACACTGAACAAAATGAGCAAAAGAAAAAAAAATATGCAGCCAGGCTATAATTATGGGTGTAATATTTCAGCCCATTAGCAAAAAATATCTCAGAAACCTGCTGCCCCTCCTTCTCAGTTAAAAAATTGGATGCTAAGCTGGTGAAGGCAAACAGAGAGAGCAGAGCACGGAAGCAAAGGCCTAATTAATTGCTGATACCATTTTTTTTTTCATTTTTGATTGGCAGTGGTTCTGAGAATTCTGGGTCTTTTGCTGAATGAGATAAAAAGAGAGGTGGCCACTCCCAGCAGGGCCGCTCTGAAGGCACCGGTCCCTCTTCCTGAGCTCCAGCCAGCCAGGTCTAATACTCACAAGGGCCCAGCACTTCCAAAACACTTGGTGCATTCAGCATTTTTGGATAATCGTAGCTATCTTTCATTGCTTGCTGTGTGCCAGGCGCAGTGATAAAGCCTTTACAAATTTGATCTCCGTCTTTCCTTTGGGAGCCATGTGAGGGAGTATAATGGATGCTGTTGATGTTCTTCAGGTCCCTTTTGACCTCTTTTGTTTATTTTTGAGCCCTAGCCCCTGCGACTGTCTTTGGAGAATGATCCATGAGCTGCAAGAGTCAGTTTGTGTGGGTGAGAGAGCCCCTATTACCTGGGAGTCTGTGCCCTAGGGAGGGGTCCCAGACCTGTGGGCAGCAGGGTAGGGGTAGGAAAGCCTGCCCCCTGCCAAGGGTCAGAGTATCAGAGAACTTACACTCCCGAGTTCCCCAGGGATCCCACTAAGGGCAGTAGGAGGCTTTGCCTGAAGTCGCCCCTTGCCTGTTTTCTCCCCAGCCCTGCCCAGTCCCTCTAGTCTTCTCTGGGAATCTTTCTTCATAAATCATTTGCACATCAATCTTTATCTCAGAGTTAGCCTCCGGGGCACCTGACTGTCATTCTACCACAGAGAAAATGGAAGTTTAGAGGAGAGAGTAACTCATTCAGGATAGTTAGCTAAGAAAGTGGGACTGGGATTAGACTCCAAGCCTCTAATCCCAAAGCCTCTTCTGTGAATCCCTACACAGTGACGCTTTTGTTACCAGCATCGGCAAGACAGTGCTGGGCTACTCCTTCCTTTTCCCACCATTTGCAAGTCTCTGCTCCCCAGAAATGTTATTCAAGTATGTTCCCCAAACACTTCACCAGGACCGTTGTGTAGTATACAGATGTCTCTCATATTTCCTGCAGCCATCTGGCTCTGTGATGTCTAGAAATGTGAGCATTCCTCCCCAACCCCACTAGAATGAGTTCTTTTTTCAAGTTTTATTTTAGGTTCAGGGGTATATGTGCATTTTGTTATACAGGTAAACTTGTGTCACGGGGGTTTGTTGCACAGAGTATTTAATCACCCAGGTACTAAGCCTAGTACCCAATATTTATATTTCCTCATTCTCTTCCTCCTCCCACCCTCCACCCTCGGGTAGACCCCAGTGTCTGTTGTTCCCTTCTTTGTGTCCATGTGTTCTCATCATTTAGCTCCCACTATAAGTAAGAACATGCGGTATTTGATTTTCTGTTCCTGTGTTAGTTTGCTAAGGATAGTTGCCTCCTGTTTCATCCATGTTCCTGCAAAGACATGATCTCATTCTTTTTTATGGATGCATAATATTCCATGGTGTATATGTCCCATATTTTCTCTATCCAATCTGCCATTGGTGGGCATTTAAATTGATTCTATGTCTTTACTATTGTGAAATGTGCTGCACTGAACATGTGTGTGAATGTGTCTTTATAGCAGAATGATTTCTATTCCTTTGGGTGTACACCCAGTAATAGGATTGCTGGGTTGAATGATAGTTCTATTTTTAAGCTCTTTAAGGAATCACCACACTTCTTTACACAGTGGTTGAACTAACTTACTCTCCCATCCTCAGTGTATAAGTGTTTCCTTTTCTCTGTAATCTCACCAACATATGTTATTTTTTGACTTTTGGATACCAGTCCTTCTGACTGGTGTGAGATGGTAGCTCATTGTGGTTTTGATTTGCATTTTTCTAATGATCGGTGAGGTTGAGATTTTTTTCCATATGTTTGTTGGCCGTATGTATGTCTTCTTTTGAAAAGTGTCTGTTCATTACACTGAGTTTTTAGAGGATGGTGATTCTGAATTATGCATCTATACATTCCCACGGTCCAACACAGCAATCAATACTCAGTAGGCTCTTGGGAAAAACATATGAGATAAATACATTTATGTGTTAATAGCAGAGCCATGTGGCCTCCACCTGTGAATTTAGCACCCAGCCCCATGCCCTTCCTAGGCCTGGGGATCTATATGAAACCAGGGTAAGTTGGAGTTCAGCAGCCACCACCCTACACTCTGGAATGTGGCATTGTCTGGGCAATTGTAATAATTAGATCCATGTATTTTTCCTGGGCCTCTCTAGTTACCTGTCTTTTACCTTAGTCTCACCAGGTTCTACAGGAGTCGGACCAGTTCCTGTGTAGACCTTCATTCATTAAGTTATTCATTCACTCCGTAGTCACCTACCCATCTAATCCCATCCAGTCATCTAAATCCATCCATCCATCCATCCATCCATCCATCCATCCATCCACCCTTCCAACCATCCAAGCTCTTCTGAAGCTGACTATGCACCAGGCCTTGCCCTCAGTAAAAATCTAGTGGGGGACATGAATATAATAAGGAGTCAATCATCGAACTGTGATCTGTGCCTAGAGGTGCAAATCCTATGTACTCTGGATACATAGGAGGGACACCTTCCCTAACCTCAGCGATTGAGAAAGGCTTCCTAAGGCCCCTGAGCTTGATCTGCCAGGTGAGTGATGACGAAAAGACAGGAATGGTATAGACTGTTCCTGGCAGAAACAGCAGCAGATATGACACCAGAGATGAATGAGTGCATGGAAAGTTCAGAGGAAGAAAGAAAAGCCAACCTGACAGGATCTCTTCTTGTCAAAGAAGGTGAGAGTTGAGGCTGGAAGGGCTGCCTGGAGCCAGATCGTGCAGAGTTTTCTCCCTCAATACAAGTAAAGGAGAAGGATCCAGATCTGAGCGTAGTGGGGGAACCTATAACGAGAATGTCATGCTCAGATTTGCAGCTTTCAGAGGGTCACTCTGGGAAGAAGAGACTAAGAGAAAGGAGACCAACAGTAGGACTGGGGTTGGGAATATGGAGAAACCATTTGAGGGAATTTCAGTTGCCTAAGTGACACTGATGGAGACAGAGGTTGCTGTGGTCACAAAGAGAAGGAGAGAGTGGGTTCCTGCTGGAGGAAAGAGATATTTAGAAATTAATGGGACTTTGTGATTGATTGGATGTCAGAGGCAGGGAGGAGGAGTCAAGGATGAGTTCCAGTTTCTGGCCTGTGCAGCAGGGCAGATGGAGGTGGTACTGACCAAGACAAGGAGGGAGAGCAGGTGGGCAGGAGGCATAGAGCCTGGAGTGGAGAGAGACAGTGTGCTCGGTTTTTGATAGGTTGGGGTGGAGATACCTATGGAGCTTTCCAATGGGGTTGCTCAGAAGATAATAGAATGTCTGGATCTGAATCTCCAGAAAGAGACAAAGACTAGGAACAAATATTTAATGCCCACCAGACTGGGAACGGCCCCTGACTTTTTGGAGTAGGTGGGAAGGCCTAGGAAGTCGGAGTCTTCCTCCCCCTGTTTCCTCCTTCCTTCCAGAACCCACTGGGCCTCCGTTATGTGGAGCAAGCCTGGATGTGTTTCTCTATGCAACTACCATGGGACAGACTCTCCTTCTAGAAGGTTCTTTCGCTTGGAGGAAGGAAAATTGTCCTTCCCAGTGTGGCTACTCACCAGAGAAAGGAGAGAATGAGCACACACCTGAAATCCAAACCTCAGGGATCGAGTCTCCTGCCACTGCTTTTAGAAATGTTTTTAATTATTAAATGACTGTATGTGCATTGTAAAAGAGACGTGCAACCCGGAACAAACACGAGATAAATATGGTAGGCTTCTCACCCATATCCTGCCAAAACCAGCTCCCCTCTAACTCATTCCCTGGTGACAATGATTATTGTAATTCTAGATCACACACACACACACACACACTACATACTGCTCAACAATGGACTTTTTTGTTTTAAAGATATTCTAGACGCATTTCAACATCAAAATATATATAGTTATACTTCCATTTCTCTCATTTTTATTATAAGAATCACACAAGTTTATGTCAGAAAATGTGGAAATTCAGAAAACTACAAAAAAGATCAAAATCTGCCAGTAGCCTGAAATCTCATTATCCTGAGGTGATGATTAATATTCAGAAAAACATATATAGAATTTACTTTTACCAGGGAATAATAGAAGAAAAGATCTAAAGTTAGAGACAAAGAATTAGAGAACTTCAAGCAGATTCTTCTTCATCATAGGCAATATTGGTCTTTATATAATTTTTTTCTCTCTCCTTAATTGAAAAGAATTGAAAGTTGAAGTTGCAGTGTTTTCGTTTATATACTTCTAAGTGGTTGTTAGTTTAGGCAGAACTTAATCATTTCTCTTACAAAAATCAAAAGATACAATTTATCCCTAAAGAAATAGACTAATTTATCTACATATGTATTTTAATTAAAGATAATATAAAGAGTAAGCCCACTGTTGTGATAATTTGTCAAGAGAAATTACTGAAGTATTCAATTGCTTTCAAAAACAACAAACATATCATGAGGAAATAATTGTCACTTGTTCCTAATGCAAATCCAAACAGATGATGTGTGAATTTAAAGCATTCATGGGTTATCTTCTTCTTCTTACATTACCCGACCAATGGCAGGTTGCTTCTGCGGGTTCAGAAAGCATGACTTCCTATACTTAATTGGTGGCTCAGAATCTTGCCCCAAGTTAGCCCCCGTGTCTGTACCATGACTTTCATGTATAGTTCTTTGTTTTTCCCCGAGTTTGCAATTGCCTTTTATTTTCTTGTTTCTTAGAAGTGTCTCATACCTTGCTCTTCTTTCTTCTTAGAAGTGTCTCATACTAGCATTCCAACCTCTTACTCATAGGATTTGGTTAACACTATTTTCTTCTTTAGGTTATTTTTTATGAGTCCTCTGATTTCTTGTTCTAGTTGGGGCTAATTGCTTATTAGGTGAGCTGCACAACTGTCCTACTAGTATTTCTTTTCATTGTTCTTCTGGGTTAATTCTATCATTTTTTAATCTATTGTCTCCCTCTTTATTGAATTCAGTTTTCATTTTGCCAGAGTATATCCCCAAGGAATTTTTCAGGAAGTGTGCATAACAGGGGTGGTGGTACACCAAGTAAATCTGAATCCCTGAACATCTAAATGTGCCTTTACTATGCTCTTGCACTTGAATAAAATATTCCAAATGATTTCCCTTCAGAATTTGTAGACATTGCTCTGTTACCTTCTTGCAAGCCCATTGCATATGAAAAATCAAATGCTGGTTTGATTGTTGTTTCTTTTTAGGTATTCTAAATATTTTCCTTAAGAAGTTTTAAGACTTCCATCTGATTGTTAGAGTTCTGAAACTTTCCCAACTTTTCTGAGAAGTGTGTGTCTTTTTCATTACATCTGCTCTATACTTGGTGAAAATAGCAGATGGCTACGGCTTTGTTTTTTCGGTCCAGCCCGCTTCCCTTTTCCTTGAAAATTGCCAATAACTCACCCACTTCACATGATTTTGGAGGTGCTGTTAATGAAGGGACCGTTCCTTCCCTACCCCAGAGTGGCCATCAGAGCATTCCATCTCTCTAGCCAAGGGGTCAGTTCAGGACTGGACATACAACCAAGCTAAGCCAATCAGAGTATGTTTTAGAGTCCAATCTGGATGCTGGAAGAGAGAATTATGCTCTTTTCTCTGGGTTTGGTACAAGGATAAAATAAGACTGGAATTTATAGAGGCCTTCTTGGTCACTATACATAGAGAACTTGCCTGGGAATGAACCCAACACAGAGGAAAACAGAGTGGAGGGGTGGATAGTGAGGGAGAAAGGGAGAGAGAGGAAGAATAATTTTCAATGTTCAAACTTCTAGATGCAGGCAAGACTAAAGCCAGATTAGTCAACATATTCACTTTTTCTCTTTCAGCTCATTGAGTTGTGTTTCCATCAAATGTAACCAAAAGAATCTTGATAATATAGCGATCCCTTTTAACCCCCAAATTAACATATTTTATCAGCTTAAGGAAATTTTCTTTTGTTATTTGACAATTCCTTCTTTTTTATGACTTTAGTTCTCTCTTTCTAAAATTCCTATTAGTTGGGTATTGACCTTCTGGTATCTAGCCTCTATTTTTTTTTATATAATCTTTCCTCATTTAAAAAGCAATATTGACATTTTAATCTGTGTTCTGAGATACTTCCTAAACTTTATTGTCTCTATATAATTTCTCTGATTTGGTTTTCTATTCTTTCCTTCCATTCTAGCCCCCCCTTTTTTTTAAATTTCAGCCAACATACTTTTAATTTCTAAGAACTTTTAAATGCTCTGCTTTTCTTCTTTTCTTTTCTTTTTTTTTTTTTTTTGTAGTGTGCTGCTTTTGTTTTATGGGTGCAGTATCCTCCCAATAAATTGACCTCCTTTCTCTTCTGTGTGCTGCATCATCTCTGTCTCTCCTCTGAATTGCTTTGTTCACCTCAATTCCTCCCTTTCATGTGGTTTGTTTTCCCCAAAACTTGGAAATCCTCAGAAAGCCATGAAATGTTTGACTAAATGGTGAGGTTGTTACGCGACCTGGCTGGGATGACTTGTTCCCTCTGCGGGTTGCATAGGTCTGCTTGGAAAATAGCCCTCTCTCCTGAACAGGACAGGGGCCCTGGAGGTGTCTGAGCGAGGCTTGCTGATAGGGAGACAGAAATGCAGGCTCATGAGCCGCCACCGTTGCTGAAGTAAGGAAGACATTCTTCTCAAAGTGTGGAGAGCATTAGCGTACATGAGTTTTCACATACAATATACCCCAAATGCTTAAAATTTTCAAAATTGCACATTAAAAGTAATAGGACTAATGACAAAAATAAGGTGAGGAATAAACTACCCAAATTTCATGCAACATTATAATCAGACCACTAACAAAAATAGCAATCCCAGCAAAACAAAATGCTCATATTTTCAGAACACATTTTTAACTTTCTAATAAGTAAAAAATACTATAGTAAATATAAAGCTTTACTTTTTTTTTTGAGACAGAGTCTCACTCTGCCACCCAGGCTGGAATGCAGTAGCACCATCTCAGCTCACTGCAACCTCGACTTCCTGGGTTCAAGTGATTCACCTGTCTCAGCCTCCCGAGTAGCTGGGATTACAGGTGTGGGCCACCATGCCCAGCTAATTTTTGTATTTTTGGCAGATATGGGATTTCACCATGTTGGCCAGGCTAGTCTTGAACTCCTGGCTCAGGTGATCCACCTGTCTCAGCTTCCCAAAGTGCTGGAATTACAGGCATGAGCCACTGGGCCTGGCTTTACTTTTAGAAAAAGTGAAAGTAGCTTAATAGGAGGTGTGAGGTAGGGGTTAGGCTTCTGAGTTATGGAAACGAGGACAACAATGCACCAAGAATGGGTAGAAGTATTTAATAGGCCCTTCCAAGACAACGCAAGTGACCATGAGGAGGAGTGTAGGTGCATGGGGGTTGCTTCTGGTACTGCATCTCTGGGTTCAGCTTTCTTTGCATTCAGCTGCTGTTACTGACATCCTGCTCCTATGCATCAATTGTGTATGAATAATGCAGATCATAGAAACACACACTGTTGTCAGACAGACCAAGTTTATTCCTCTGTGGAGCTCCTCTCCTTTATCTTTTTTCTCTGAGTCTGCTAAAGAGGTCAGGAAGGGTGAGTGTATAGAAATGCCTGCAGAACTCTCATTTTATTTTGAGAGTTGTTCTCATGACTCTTTTCTGTGGGTGAATACCAAGGCCAGCTGTTCTGTCTATTCAAGAAGGGTCTAGGACAGCCAGGCAAGCTATTCTTTAAGCAGTTCAGTTTGCCCCATGGCCTCCCTGCTTTTATGGGAGTTTCCTAGAGTCTGCTGAGATAAAGGGCTCTGGCTTCAGCCACATGCCTCGTGCAGGTCTATGCTGACTTGTAACTTCCTTGCTCTGGATTCTCCATCAGTTGGATCTGATTTGCCTACCACCTTTCAGAAATTCCTCAACATTTCTGGTCCACGGATAACATCCTTTTTCTATTTCCTAATACGAATACATTTATTCTCTTACGTCTTTTCTGACACTTTTTCCAATATGATTTTGGTATAGAGAGAAGTTAAATTTTGTGTACTCAATCTGCATCTCTAATTGGAAATTCTCCACACTGCTTTTATTCCCTTTGACTCTGGCTAGGTCTTTTCATAATCTTGATCCTTGGCTTATCATCTGGAAAATGAGATTGATAGTAATACCAGTTCTGCCTTCCCCCTACTGTTTGGGGAAGGATGGCAGAATTTGGGAGTCATCTGTGAACATAAAGAGTGGCATCAATTTAAGTTGCTATTGGGTTGTGGAGGAGAACCCCTTAAGTGGCAGATGAGAAAACGAAGCCAAAAGATTGGAAGCAATTTTTGCCCAAAGTTACTCAGAAACCTCCAGTCTCTTGGCGCTCACGTTCTGATCTCTTTCCAGGACCTGCTACTCCTCAGCCTGCAGACAGCCAGGGCTGCAGTGCTGGAGGAAGAGCAATTGAGAATTCGGAAGAGGCAAAGATGGCATAAATAATTCAGTGATTGCCAACCACGGGCCATTACATTTTCCATGATCTGTTTTATTGTATCCGCTATGCAGCGTTAGTCACTCCAGTTCAGATGCAAACCAGGCAGTTCGCTCTGGCTACAGGAGCTGGCCACTGCTCTATCTCGGGACCCAAGACCATAAAAGCGTTGGCCTTGGGCCTGGCTGGGCCTCCATCCTAAAAGGGGGACAATAGAGGTTCACATCACAGCAGGTGTGACTGTCAAGCCTCCCTGTTTCCGCTCCTATTCATCACTAAGCCACTGATAGAATGTGACGATCACCACGTAAGCACAGGACATACTTGCAAACACGTCAACCTCACTTTGCTGCTGTCTCTACGATCAGCAAAAACGTAATGTGTTGGGCAGGGGTGAGGGGTTTCAGGGGTTAATTTGTTCCACATACACATTCACAGTTACCATCATTCTGACACTCTATTTTGCCTTTTTAAAAGTATTTCTTCATATACTTGGAGCCTCAAAATCTGACAACGGCCCAGATCTCACATAACTCCTGGAAAGCTAAAGATCTAAATCGTTCTACTATAAGGACACATGCACATGTATGTTCATTGCAGCACTGTTTACAATAGCAAAGACCTGGAACCAACCCAAATGCCCATCGATGATAGACTGGACTGGGAAAATGTGGCACATATATACCATGGAATATTATGCAGCAATCAAAAACGATGAGTTCGTATCCTTTGTAGGGACATGGATGAATCCGGAGAACATCGTTCTCAGCAAACTGACACAAGAACAGAAAATGAAATACCGCATGTTCTCACTCATAGGCGGGTGATGAACAATGAGAACACATGGACACAGGGAGGGGAGCACTACACACTGAGGTCTATTGGGGGAATAGGGGAGGGACAGTGCGGGGGGCAGCTGGGGAGGGATAGCCTGGGAAGAAATGCCAGATGGGGGTGAAGGGGAGGAAGGCAGCAAATCACACTGCCATGTGTGTACCTATGCAACTATCTTGCATGTTCTGCACATGTACCCCAAAATCTAAAATGCAATAAAAAAATAAATAAATAAAATTTTAAAAAAAAGATCTTCAGCTCCAGGGTCAGGCTATTTAGAATCCTAAAGATGATGAGGGCATCTTTACAGATAGAGAAATGGAAGCTTAGAGAAAGAGCTGGCCATGGGCAAAGACACAGCCCTGCTGGCAGGGCGGCCCCAGGACCAGGTCTCAGGAATCCCAATCCAGAGGCCTCCCCAGGGCCCGGGTCTTGGGAGGGAGAATTTCCCCCCAGCCCCAGACCATCATCTGAGCTACTTAAGGTCACTGTGGCTTGTCAGATTTGTAATTCGAATTGAATACTTTCTTCACTATGTTTTGGGGACCACACAGCTTCCTGAGCTTACACATCCCCAAGTGTGCCCCCCCCAACACCCCTGATATCACAGCAGAGTGCAAAAGGAAAGAACTGGGTGCTGCAGGCCAGGTTCACCCCAATACCTGTGGCTCAGGAGGCTTGGCCACTGTGCACAGCCACATGTCCCCCATTTTACATGCTGACTTGATACCTGGGTTAGGAGAGTGTGTGAGGGCAGACAAAGGCAGGAAGAGTCCTTGAATCACTTAAGAATTCAGGATGTGTAGTCAGATGGCCTGGCTCCACATTCCAGCCTTATTGCTTAACGGTTATGTGCATAAAAGAAATCTCATCCCGTCCTTGCTCCTCAATTTTCTCATACATGAAGTGGGGAGGCCAAATCGGCATCCCTGGGGTTTTTGTGAGGCTCTAAGGTAATGATAGTTTGGACTTGCCAAAGTCCTTTTGACACCTCTAGCAGTTAACCATTGCTACGTAACAAAACACGTTAAAACTTGGCAGCTTAAAATGACAACAGTTACTGCTCAAGACTCTCTGGTGGCTCCTGGGCACTCACTCATCTCATCCTGTGATTCATTGATCTAGGATGAGCCTCCTCACATGGTAGGGCCTGCTGATTATAAACTGGCTTGGGGTGGGAAGCCTCAGCTGTCTCACCCTTCAGCAGGCTAACTCAGGCTTATTCACCCGGCTGCAGGGTCCTGTTAGAGGATATGAATGCACACAGGCTTTTTGAGGGTTGGACTTGGAAGCAGCACACTGCCACCTCTGCCACTTTCCGTTGGCCAAAGTCACAGAGCCAAGCCAGATTCAAGGTGAGGTCAAAGAGAATGGACTCTACTTTCTTGATGGAAGGAGCTGCAAAGGACATGTTTACAGGCAGGACTGGAGGATTGTGGCCATTTTTGCAAAGACGGTGCTGAGCATGTTTGGAAAAATAGTTTGTCCAAGGCCACACAGTTGGTGGGCGGTAGAGTTACCATGAGAAGCCAGAACTTTTAATGTCAAGTACTCTATGTTAAAACCAGCCTCAACGCCATTTCTACTATTGAATTTACTCAGGGGAAAATCTAGTAGACAGTGATTTAGGGTGTTAACATTTGTGTTCCTCTTCATTCATTCTATAATCTCAGAAGGTAAAGGAGAGCCAAGGATTTGATTTCCTGGCTCTCCCTTCTGGAAGGAAGCCCTGAGGAAGAAGGAACAGCTCTTGGGATGAGAGCTGATGATTCAGAGTCCATAGCTTGAAGAACTTCACTTATGCAACTTTACGTTTTCTTTTTGGGTGGTGGTGCTGGTGGCGGTGGTTGGGGGTGGGTTATACCTTATGCACCATAACCAAAGAAGGCAATCACCTTTCTGTGTGCCTGTGCGTGTGTGCGCGTGCATGTGTCCATGTGTATCAGTAGAGGAGAAAAGGATGAACACAGGATCCCCAGTCCTGCTGCCTCAGGTTGGAAATCCATCGTCTGTCGCGATCGTTTCCTGCTTGAGTTCCTTGTTATGAGTCTCCCATCCCAAGAATGCTCCTGCCCACATGGCCAAAGTGCAAAACCAGTCATGCCACTCTCTGTTTAAAACCTCTCATGGTTCCTTAGTGCCTTGGGGCTAAAGTCTACTGTTTTAACTCAGCCATCAAGGCCCATACTTTCTCATGGAGCCCACATCCCGGCTTCAGGATCCGCCACCGTGTCCTCAGAATCTTTCCACCCCTTTCTCATCTCCTTTTCTTTATGGAGTGTATTACCTCCTTCTGTACCTGGTGACCTCTCCCTCATCCCTCAGAGTTCAGCTTCAGAGTCACCACCTCATGAGGTTTCTCTTACCACCTTCAATGAGCTGGCTAAGTGAGGGTCTCTTCTCCCTCTCTCCAAGTGTCCCATGTCCTGCACATACCTTTAGTAAACCTCCTGGCATGATGTCTTGTGATTGTAGATTTACCTGTATTATCTCCCATGTAGACTGTGAGATCCTTGAGGTCTTGCACATAATAGACTGAGTATACATGTATGACTGAATAAATGAATGTACGATCACCTTTCTGATACCTTCCTCACTGGGTGAGTCCTGTTTCCAGAGCCAAAGAACTCACATCCGCAGTTCGGGTGCAGGCATGCAACCCCAATGTCACTCATCTTACTCCCCTGTCCCAAGAAAACTTGGGTTAGGAAGCCATGGAGTGTGTCAGAGAGCAGGGGAATTAATATTCTGGCCCCATATGGCAGAGGGGTCCAGTTCTCGCCTGGCAGGGATGGGGGTACCAGTAGCAGAACCCAACGCATTCATCCTAAGTGTTCTGGAGCTTCGTGGAGGCATTCTTACATGGAGGTTCCAAAACGACATTTTTGGCTTTCTGGCCTTTCCAGAAATTCTGAGTCAACTTATATTCATCTCTATTTAAACCAGCCAATGTGGATTTTATTGTTTGCAACCAAGAGCTCAAACACTTCAATGAAAGGAAGGAGGAAAGAGTTTAGTGGATTAGCCAAATCCTAGACCTGCCATTTACCTAGCTGTGTGACCTTGAGCAATTTACTTCTTTATAAGTACATTTCCTCATGTAAAGAGGAAATTGACAATAATAATTATCCCTGAGGATTACTGAGAGAATGGAATAAGTACAGAAGTTATCTGGGCCCCATGCAGTGGCTCACGCCTATAATCCCAGCACTTTGGGAGGCCAAGGCGGGTGGATCACAAGGTCAAGAGATCGAGACCATCCTGACCATCCTGGTCAACAAGGTGAAACCCCATCTCTACTAAAAATGCAAAAATTAGCTGGGCACAGTGGTGGTGCATGCCTGTAGTCCCAGCTACTCGGGAGGCTGAGGCAGGAGAATTGCTTGAACTCAGGAGGCGGAGGTTGCGGTGAGCCGAGATCGCGCCATTGCACTCCAGCCTGGGTAACAAGAGTGAAACTGTCTCAAAAAAAAAAAAAAAAAAAAAAAAAAAGAAGTTATCTGTTGCTGTGTAACAGTGCACTACTACACTTAGTGGCTTCAAACAAATATGTATTCCCATCTTTCATGGTTCTGTGGATTGACCCAACTTAGCCTGGTAGTTCTTGCTTGTACATCTCCCATTGGCTGTAGTCAGAGAGCAGTGCAGGCTGCTGGGGCTGGTGACCTGAGTGGCTACATGCGGCCTCCCCATGGGGCTGGAGCCTTTCCCAGACTGAAATCCTAAAGGGAGCACACTGAGCCCAAGTGTTCCAAGAACCCCAGGCAGAAGCTGCAAGCCTTCTTGTGACTTGCCTCAGAAATCCCAGAACGTCACTTCCACTGCATTCCAGTGGTTTATTATCTGGTGAAGCAAGTCACTAAGGCCAGCCCGGATCTAAGAATTACACTTCACCTTTTGATGGACGGATAGCAGACATTGCAGCCATCTTTACACTACCACAATGAGACACTGCATAGGAAACATGGTGTCTACCACTTAATACGTATTCAATAGTTTGGGATTTGTCTCCTTCCTGCATTTATTCGACCAGTTTCCGGCCCAGCAAGGCCGGTCCCATCTATCCACCAGATTCCCCTCAGCCTTCCTAGGGAAATTCGTAGCTTTCCTAGTCAATGTACAGAGAGGACAGGCAGGCAGGGTGATGGGTTCCACGAGCAATCCACACTGGCAGCAGGAAGATCCAGGAGAGCTGGTTTCTAGTTCTAATTACCCTAATAAGTTATTTAGTTGCCTTGAGCAAGTCTATTGCCCTCTCTGGACTCAGATTCCCCGTTCATCAAAGGGGATGTGGACTAGATGAACTCTAAGGCCCTTTCTGCTCCTGCCATTCTCGTTTTCCTTTATTTTATTTTTTGAGATGAAGTTGCTCAGGCTGGAGTGCAGTGGCATGATCTTGGCTCACTGCAACCTCCGCCTTCCGGTTTCAAGCGATTCTTCTGTCTCAGCCTCCCAAATAGCTGGGATTACAGGCACCCACCACCATGCCCAGCTAATTTTTGTATTTTTAGTAGAGACAGGGTTTCACCATATTGGTCGGGCTGGTCTTGAACTCCTGACCTCAAGTGAGCCACCTGCCTCAGCCTCCCAAGTGTTGGGATTACAGGTGTGAGCCCGGCCTCTGCCCTGCCATTCTATGATGGTCCCTTGGCACCATCTCAAGGACTCTAGGGACTTATAAACCGATGGGCAGGACATGGGATTTGATACTGTTTCTGTCCTCATTGCAGGGACTGTCCCAACTCATCTTTCGTGTCACACCTGGGCCCAAGCTCTCAGAGGCCTCAGAGGTGCCTGACTTGTAAGCCAGTCCCAGCCTGATTTCCCCTTATGAACTCAGCCCTGAAAGTCCCTTTTGTAAATGAGGCACGGTAATCTTTAGGTGAGGGGACATCCCCACTTCTCCCTGCTTCTCCTGGAGAAACTAAAGGCTTTGCTTAGGTCAGATCACACTGTAGCCATCCCGCCTTTGGTGAGGACCAGCTCCACCGTTCCCTCGATGGGTTTTCCTGCTGATTCCCTGGGAGTGAGATGTAGTTCTCAGCAGGGCTGACACCACCTGGAGATTCCTCAGACCTCACCTGCACTGTGAGCAGGGACGTTTTCTGTCTCTGGAAATACAACCAAAACACGTGTTTTATTGCTCAGGTTCTGTCTACCAAGGACCACCCCGCCATGGGAATTGAGAATGTTTTCAATATGGGGTGGAAAAAAGCTTCAACACATAATGTCTTCTCCCAGCTATCCTGTTGGTGACTGCTGTCTGATTGTTTCTTAGAATCTAACATGAGCTGAACCTTGGAAGAAATGAAATTTAGCCAGATGCAGGGAAGAGGGGAGTGATTTATAGGATGGAGCTGGGGCAGGAGTGAGCCCGGGCTGGGAGGTGGGACTGAGGAAGCCGTCTTGGGGGTAGTGAGGAGGCCCACCTGGCCACAGTACAGCCCTCACCTGGTGGATGGGGATGAAAGTGTTCAGACCTAAGCCCTCAGTTCTTGCTCACATTCATTCATTCATTTATCATTCATTCATTCTTCATTGAGCCCCTGCTGTGGAAGGCACAGGGCTGGCTCCTGGAAGCAAACCAAAGCAGACACCTTCCCTGCCTTACAGTCTAGCGGGGGAGACAGATGCTAATCAGATGGCCTTTCCGACAAATGGACAATTCCAGGCAGGACTAGTGATCAAGGCCTTGACCATGGGGCCTGACCTGGTCAGTGAGGTCAAGGCAGCCTTCCTTGGTATTCCAAGTATGACCTGAAGGATGAATAGGAGCTAACTACAAGAAGGGGAGAGGGAAGAACTTTCCTGGATGAGGGGAGGGCATGTGAAAAGGCCCTGGGCAGGACAGAAGGGACACAAAGGACTCAGAGGGGCAGGTGGGGAGGGGGGTGGGATTTTTTTCTCCATATTAATGAGCTGTACCTTTAACCCCCAAATAATGGGAAACTACTGTTGCTTATGAAGGCCGTGGACTATGGATCTGAGCTGACTTGCATTTGGCACTATTACTCAGGAAGCATGTGCAGAATGGACCGGAAGAAGCCATGGTGAGTCTGGGGAGAGCAGCTGGGAGGCTACTGCATTTGTCCAGCCCAGGGACAGACTCAGGGGCAGAGATGGAGAGGACCGGAGGGAGCTGAGGTCTTGAGGAGGCAGCACTGCCAGGTGTAGGGGTGATTGGCTCTGAAGGGTGAAGGAAGATAAGCTGAAAGCCTGTTCCCATGTCCAGCTTGGGCTGGGTGAATGCTGTGGCCATTTGCTGAGACACGGAAGGCCGAGGGGAGGTTAGCCAGCAGACTCACTTTTGCAATGTATGTTGAGGGTCCCTGCAGGCACATAGGTGGGGAGGTTAAGGAAGCAGGTGCAGGTGACTCTTTGGGTGTGAGTCTCAGGATGGCTGTGGGGTCTGAGAGCCACCTCTAAGCCATCTTGTGTGGGTGGTGACTAAGCCATTGTGGTGGAATTCAGGGCCACCGCCCCCCCACCAAGGAGGAAGTGGATGAGATTAACCAGAGGAAGTAGAGTCAGGGGAAGAGGCGCCCAGCCCTGGAGGGAGGCCGGCATTTGCCACCCGGGGAGGCCTGTCCTGCAAAGGAGATCGAGAAGAAAGTGAGAACCCCAAGAATGAGCAGGTTGCTGGGAGGGAGGGTTTACCACTGCCAGGCCCTGCCAGGCTCAAGGAAGTGGACACTGAAAGTATCTGGCTTTGTGTCACGGTGGCCTCTCTGCCTGGGCACTGTCGTCCACTCCTAGGATGCTAATAAGCCTCTTCTTGCCAGTGTCACCCAGATGTTCTCCTCCAGTTGCCAGTTGATACCTCATCTAGAGCTTTGCCACCCAACATCACTCACATTCGTCACCTGCAATCCGAACAGACAACTTTCAAGTGATTTCTATTTTGCTTCTGGGAATGAGGTTTTTTGGCATTTTAAAGCTTGAATTAATTGGCAAGGTGGGGAGTGCTGGAAAATGGTGCTTTTCAGAGCAAGCCATCGCTGAATCCCATTCCCCTTGTCCCTTCTCCTGTACCCCCATTTCAACCCCTACCTCACCAAGGAGGATTTGAAAACCAGGGGTAAAAATTTGCCTTTCGTATCTATGGACCAGCATTTAGAAAAACCAAATTTCTGTGGGCTCTGATGAAGCCTGTAGTCTGGCATTTAATTCAACCCACTTCAATAAGATTCAAGTCAAGTCAATTCGACTCAGTCAATTCAAATTAATCCAAGAAACTTATGAGAGTCTTTGTGTTGGGCAGGATGAGAGAGAGACCTCAACGGTTCAGAGACTAAAATGATTCAGTGTCTTGGGGGAGCCAGCTGGGGACTGCTGAGAGCAGGGCCTTTGTGGCAGTGCAGGTCCAGGGGAAAAGGGGCTTCCCTGCATCCAGGAGGGAAATGGGTTAGGGCTGGCATTCTGAAAAACCATCTCTTTGCTGGGCTGGTGAATCGAGGAAGCAGGAAGGTGGGACATGTGGCACAGGGACATAAGAGATGACTATGCCTAGCCTGCTGCTTGCCTAGTTAGTGCTCACATCCCACCTGTGCTTCTCCAGAAAGCTGGACTGAACGAAAGGCCCTTTCCACTCCTACCTGTTCTGCCACCATTCATCCCCGGGGCCCCAGGCTAGTGAGTGATTTAGCTTGGAAGACTGTCCCTCACCCCACCCTGCCCCTGCCAGCTCAGAGCTCCTGAAGCCTGATGTTCTGTGTGGGGCTCCTGCTCAGGGAGGAATTCGCCAATGTGTCTGGGGCAGCATGGGTTTTGCTCCAAGGAAGGGCTTCAGGAAACCTGGTCACACTCATTATTGGCTCCTTAGCGGTGTCCTGTGGCAGAGCAATGAAGTTTTTCTCTTTCATTCATTTATTCATTCATTCAACAAACACTTCTGCATGTCTGCTGGGTGACTGGGCGACAGAGCTAAAACAGGACCTCACGGGAGTAACTGCAAGTGGTGGATGCTGGTGGATGATGAAGGAATGTCAGATGCTCTGGGAGGGAGGCCTGGGAAGGGGCATCACATCCTAGAGTGGCACTGCGCTGGGTGAAAAAGGACACAGACACTGTCTGACCCAGCTCCTTCCTTGCAGTTGAGGCCAGCAAGGGGACAGTTGTCCGAGGACCCTCTGCAAGTTGGAGCAGCACTTCTGGCTCTGAGGCAGAGCAGCTCTGTCCCTTTCTGCAGGGGTGTGCCTCCCTCTCCAGGATTCCTGGGCCTGAAAACATTTCTCGGGTTCATGTGACAATGGTAAGAGGGCAGTGATGGGGCCAGGTCCTTGACAGGGTGCTCTTTTAGTTTATTCAAGGACACATCAGTGACCAGCCCAGGAAGGAAGGCTCAGGACCCTCTGGCCCTCAGGGAAGGGAGAAATGTGGAGGGGAGGTAGAAATTCTCTGCTCGGTCTACAAGAAAGCCTGCTACCCAAGCAGTGTCCTAACGGGCCCCTCACCCAAGACGTAGGCTGGACTTCTCCGCTGAGTAAGAGCTACTGCTTTCTGGAGGGCCTGCCCCGCTTCTCCAGAGTGCATCATGCAGACCCTGTTTTTCTCCTCCATCAAAGAGCAATATCATTGGCGCTCACCCTTATGGAATTGCCAGGAAGCATGAAATGGGTTTGTGTGTGTCCAGCGCCTGTGCAGGACTGGACATACAGGAGGGCTCTGTAAATGTGAGATGTTATTAACAGGCGTGCTGCCCTCTGGAGCTTTCCAGGGCCTTGGCCCAGGTGCAGAACAGCGCACTGGGACCCAGGAACTCTTTCTTTCTGGAGACCTTGGGCCCCCGAACCCCTCAGACTTCTTGGGCCTTCTAGGTGTTGGCCTCCCTCTCATAGGATGATGCCTGGGCCTGGGACCCTGGAGACCTGGCCAGGCTAGAGTCGGCTCCCCCAAGCCACCTGGCAGGGCAAGGGCTCTTGGAAACCATTACTCCTCTATACCATCCCAGCCAGTCCTCCACCGGTATAGTCTAGAGATTCCTCCCGCTTAGGGTTGCTCACTCTAGGCCACTCCTACAGGGAATGGGAGAAATCAGCTGAGAAATAAAACAGTGATTCATACTGCAAAGAAGGGACTAATTTCTTTATCATTCAAAGAACTCCTACCTAGCAACAAGAACAAACCAATAACCTAATATAAAAAAATGGGCAAAGTATAGGAAGACAGTTTCAAAAGAATATATAAGTGGCTCTTAAATACATGAAAAGTTACTCAGCCTTATTCATAAAACAAATGCAAATTAAAACTTCAGTAAAAGACCCTCTTTTATGTAGAGTGTGGTGGTTCACGCCTGTAATCCCAGCACTTTGGGAGGCCAAGGCAGGTAGATCTCTATAAAAAAATGCGAAAACTGGCTGGGTACAGTGGCATGTGCCTGTAGTCCCAGCTACTCCGGGGCTGAGGCAGGAGAATCGTGTGAGCCTGGAAGGCAGAGGTTGCAGTGAGCTGAGGTCGTGTCATTGCACTGCAGCCTGGGCAATGGGAGAGAAACCCTGTCTCACAAAAAAAGAGACCCTCTTTGAGCCATCAGATGGAAAAGATCAAAAGTAGGGCACACGCTGCTGCTGACGGTGCAAGGACAGGTGCCCGAGTGTGGGGCTGGCCGGAAGAGGAATCAGGACCTCTGGGAGAGCCACTGGCAGCCCCTGCCCAACTGCACCTGCTCTTCCCTCTGACCAGCACAGCCAACCCTAGGATTTCATCATGTGGATACACAGAGGGCGTGTGTGTACACAGAGGACATGTGTGTACACAGGGGGCGTGTGTGTACACAAGGGACATGTGTGTACACAGGTGGTGTGTGTGTACACAGGGGACATGTGTGTACACAGGGGGCGTGTGTGTACACAGGGGGCGTGTGTGTACACAGGGGACATGTGTATACACAGGGGGCGTGTGTGTACACAGGGGGTGTGTGAGCTACTCTGGGCCTCAGTTTTCTCATGTGCAAAATGGGAACAATAATGTTTTGTCTTTGACTTGCTGGCCACAAAAGCCCTGGGTGAAAGGTAACTTCGTGTGGATGACTGCTCTGAGCTGCCTCCTCCTGCACCTCTGATGTGCCCGCTTTCTAGAGAGTGTGAGCTTCCAGAGGGCCATGCTTTTTAGCAGCAGGGGCCTGGGGCAGTCAGATCTACTGGGGAAGCAGGTGAGGGGTTATCTCCAGGGCACCAGGGTGACAGTGCTCAGGGATCGTAAGGTTCACATTCTCACCCACGTACTTCCTCTTTAACTTATTTTGACTCATAGCCAATCCTTGCTTGCTGTTCACTGAGACAAGCCTTTATCGGCTGAGGTCTCTGGGAGGGTGCTAAGAAGGGTACGAAGGGGCTGGGCTCTTTACTGGGGGTGGGAGCGTCTGAATAAAAATAACCAACTTGCCTCACCACCAGGTCTCATTCAAGTACCATCTGGGTGCTTTACAGCCGTTAGCTGATTTTCCCCTCAGCCAAATGACAGGGAGAAATGCTCACTAGCCCCATTTCACAGACGAGGAAGCTGAGGCACAGAGAGGTTTGTAGCTTGAGGTCACCCAGCTAGAAAAGAAGGAGCCAGCATTTGAAATCAGGCAGCCTGACTCAGAGTAGACAGGAGACAGAGGTGAAGTTAGCCAGGAGGTGAAGACCTCAAGAAGAGCAGGTGGAGGCCCCAGGCAGGGAGGTGAGGAAACCCCGGGAGAGTGCCGTTGCTAGCGCCCCTAGTTGGGGTCCCCTCCAACTCCTTTCCTCCCTCTATGCCAGCCAGATGGGAGAGGTGAGTGGAGGAGAGGACATTGTCTTGTCTATTCAGGGCTTTCTCCTTGTCAAAACCTGTCAGGTTTTCCTCGGAATCTCACAAGGAGCAGAGCAGGGGCTTCCACCAGCAGCCTTGGACTGGCACGTGCCTGTTGGCCACACATGGTTTTAGAAGTCAAAGGAACCAGGCTAGGATGGGTTTAGTCTCCATACCCGGTGGTCTGCAGAGACTCTGCCCACTGTCCCATGTGCAGGCCTGTGCTGTGTCCCATGTCACCCCCTTGGGCCTGCCAGTATTCACATTCCTGCCCCTCTGTGTAAATGTCAGGTTTCCCAGGTTATAGCAAAGAAGTCAGTGAAATGCACACGGAGGACCTGCTGAGAGCCAGGCCTTTCACCCTCCTTTGTTTACAGGTGAGGAAACCAGGGTTCAGGAAGAGTCACTTGCGGGAGGAAGGCCCAGAGCTGGGATTTGGGTGGACATGACCTCAAGCCTCAGCCCACCTCCCACCACCCACCCCCAACACTGGGGGCCCGGGAAAGGAAACCTTTCCACCCAGGTACCCATGTCACTTGTTCCGTGCTCATTTGCATGGGCCCTCTCTGTGCGGAGGCCACCTTCACACGGGTTGCTGGAGGGTGGCCTCTGGTGAGCTGCATGTGGCTGGCCTTGTTGCTGCTGAAAGGCAAACCACAGAAGCCACACTGAGGGGTCCCGAGGAGGAGCCACAGTGTCACATGGCAGCAGGCTGCATCTGGTGGGGGAGCTGGGGAAGGTTTGAAGGGAATCTCTGCCTCCCCTCTAGCTCTGCTTTCTCCAGAATCACAGAGCAGTCACAGAGGCAGGATGGAGTTCCTTTGTCCACCCATCACCTGCCTGAGAGCCTTTGTCTGCCTCCTCACTGGCTCCATGGCCAGTCTAAGTTCAGCTGTGGATTCTAGACCTTTCATGACCTGTGTGTCACCCTTTGATTGTTTAGGCCAAGCTGGTTTCTCCATCCTTCCCGTCTCATTCCCACATTTTTATCTATGTTCCAACCATTGCTGCTTCCTGGAATTCCTGTCCCTACCTCCCCTCCTCTGCTCGAGAAAACATTTCCAGGATTCCTTTAAACCAAACAGAAGCTCTGCCTTCCCCAGGCCTGGCTTCAGTGACAGCCCCAACCCTCTTCGCCCACCGAGCCCTTCCCCGGACTCCGCCCACATGCAAGGTCTCTGCCTGCTTGAGGGCAGAGCTGCTGGAAGCAGGTTTGCAGAGGCGTCAGGTCTGAGGGGGAGGCCACCCAGGACAGAGCAGGTTCAGGCTGGAAACCCCAACCACACAGTCCCAGAGAGGGTGGAGGCAGGTTGCAGTCACAGTGAGAGGGAGGGAGGTGGGCTTCTGACGGGGAAGATTGTGAGACCCATTTCCTGGCAGGTGCTTTTCTTAGATCCTAAAGTGGTCCCTGTGCCCTGGGCTGGCCAAGGTGCAGCTCTGCAGGGGCAGATACATCATTTCAATTCATTTCAATAGTTTCAATAGCTTTTAAACAATTTCAGTGACTGGTTTGCTGTTGAAATAAGGATGATTACAATTTAGATTTAAACTCAGGTTTTTTTTTTTTTTATCCAACCTCCATAGAGACTGTCAAAAATTGCCAATGCTGACTATATTTCAAGTCGTCATGGCAGAGTATTGGGAAAAGTTTTCAATTAGCAATAATTGCTCCTCGGATAAACCTCATTGGCTGCGATGCTGGCACTGTGCGAAGCTTAGACTCAATTTTTTTTTTGAGATAGAGTCTTGCTTTGTCACCCAGGCTGGAGTGCAATGGCGTGAACTCGGCCCACTGCAACCTCCACCTCCCGGGTTCCAGCGATTCTCCTGCCTCAGCCTCCCGAGTAGTTGGCACTACAGGCATGCGCAGCCACGCTCAGCTAATTTTTGTATTTTTAGTAGAGACAGGGTTTCACCATGTTGGCCAAGGATGGTCTCGATCTCCTGACCTCGCAATCTGCCCTCCTCAGCCTCCCAAAGTGCTGGGACTTCAGGTGTGAGCCACAGCACCCAGCCTAGACTCAGTTTTAAGATACAAGTTAATCCTCCCAACAGCTCATGAGGCCTAACAGATGTGGTGACCATTCTTCCCTCCTAGAAGTGGGAAGCTCAGGGTCATCTGGTGGGTAGCTCCCCAGGGCCCCCAGTTGACTACAGCACCTGGTTTCCAGTCTGGGTCTTCACCTGCCCCTCCCACGCTCTGCCTGTTATACGCCTTCCCTTCAGAGCCTGAACATCGTGGAGGGTGGTGGCTCCAGAAGTAGACTGGCCTCTGCTGAACTTCCTGCTCCTCCATTCAGACCAGCTGGGCAACCATCAGCTGGTCCTTTAACCTCTCTGGGTTTCTGATGGTTGACCTGGAAATGGATGTAGTGGAACCCATCCTGAAGGGCTGTTGTAGTTTACACTGGATGAGGGGACTCCATCTGCACACTCTGGCACCGGGCAGTGGTCCATCAATGCTGCCTGGTCATATGCCCTCTTCCTTGCTAACACAAGCAAGGCCCTTCTCAGAGGCCAAACGCATCCTGCCATGGGCATGCGTGCGCAATCAGCGCCTTCTGTGTGTGGGCTTGTAACTGATTGCTTTCATGTACTAGATCTTCCCTGGCCCTCTTGGGAAGCTGGTGCCGTGGGATTATTTTCAGCACCTCATAGACAAGGAGACAGAGAGGTTTGGAAATGGGATCAAGTCACTGAGCAAGGCAGGGTCCACCAGGACTGGACCCAGAGCTGATAGCGCCCAGCTCGAGGTGGATTTTCCTGTCCTACTTTCCTGGTTCTTCATTCATGCCTTCATGCGAGGTCTTTCCAAAACCCGAAACAAAATTCCCCCAAACCTCTGAAAAAACAGTCCAAATGGACCATCGCCCCCCTGCCTGGGCGGGGCCGAGTGAACCCCGGCACTGCGCATGCTCATGTAAGGCCTCGTGCCTCCCTGGGCCACGTCTTCCCGGTCA
Source organism: Callithrix jacchus (assembly GCF_049354715.1). Taxonomy (NCBI): domain Eukaryota; kingdom Metazoa; phylum Chordata; class Mammalia; order Primates; family Cebidae; genus Callithrix; species Callithrix jacchus. The sequence goes on from NC_133509.1 coordinate 17,307,954, forward strand.
CAGGCACTGACATGGCATTGCTGTCTGTCCAGGTCTCACGCACAATCCAGGGCGGCCGCTAACTCTCTGTCTTCCAGCGCACAGAGATTCTTCTCACGGGGCCTCAGGTCCCTGTTCCAGAAGGCCTCCTAGGTCTCACCGGGCTCTGTCCCTCCATGGTACCCAGCGTGGGAGGCGGCTGTGTCATCACAAGGGAGCAGCTTCATCATTTCCACAGCCTGCAGGCCTCCCCCGAGAGGGGACTGCACTGAAGCCGACTTGCTTGCAGTCCCGCTGGAAGCCACTCTCCTCTCAGCAGGGCCCAGGTGGTCAGCCATGAACCTCTTATGGCTGAAGCCCCACCAGCATCCCCCACCTCTTCCCAAGGAGCCGGGCAAGAGAGAGGGATGGAGAGCTGTGTCTGCGCATGCGCAGAAACACACCCTCCCCACCCCAAGTTCAAGGGCTGCCCTCTGTCTGGACTGTTTCTAGCAAAGGAGAGAGAATCAGGCCCAGCCGCGGCCAGACCCGTCATCTTATTTTCCAGAAGCCTTTGGAAGCTGGGGCTGTAAACGCCTGCTCCTCTCCAACTTGTCTCAGGAGAGGCAACAGGGTGCAGTTGCCCAGCCCTCCCTCAGGCTGGCCCCCACAGCCTCCTGCTCTGCTAGGAAAATAAATCACCCTCATCAATTCCCAGCAGTCCCACACAGGCTGGAGAGCTGCAGAGAGGCTTCTGGGCCTGCTTCTGGTGACAGTGGCAAAGCTGCACCCCACTGGCCTCGGTTCCCTCAGTTTCTTGCTCTCAGTGCACCGCGTACCTGGTGTTTGAAAAGCGTCTGATTCTTTTAGAAGCACATTCATGAAGTCGACAATGTAATTCTGTCACTGGCTGTCATGCACTTATTGATCATGTGTGGAGAAGACCGTCGGGGAGCTGCGCCTGGCACCGGCCCTCAGGGAGCATAGCAGGGTTGGGTGGTTCTGGCAGTAGCTGACTGAGAGAGGGATGGTGACTCAGAGTCTGACGGTGGGTCAAGCAAGTCCTGAGATCTGGAAGACTCTGCTCTGCAACTTTCTGTGTAACCTTGGGCAAGTTACACAGCTCCCTTGAGCCTGTGTTTCGTTGCCTCAAAAAGGAAGCTTGTAAGGATAGAACAGGACAGAAAAACCCAGGGCTTTGCATACAGTGAGGTCCCTTAACTAGCAGCTACGATTTCACCTCCATTTCACAGGTGAGGCGCTTGGGGGCGGGAGCTACTAAGAGGGAAATTAAATAATTTCCTGTCATCTGTAGTTGCTGCAAAATAAGGTTTACTGTGTTGTGTTCAATCTCAAACCTAACCCCCAACTCTGCTTAAAATTAACCGGCTCCCTGTAAAACCTACTTTCTCTATTCTCCCCACGTTCTCAGCGAAGTTCCCAGGCATCTCAAAACTCCTGTTTTTCTTGCTGACCAGCTGCAAGGTCACAGGGCAAGATAACACCCAAAGAATGTACAATGTGTTTCTCAAAAATGCTATTTTTCAAATGTAATGTATATCACAAGACATGTTACAAACTAATTAACCATTCTTTGTTCTGGCTTCTGTAAACCTGTTAGATGCTGCATCATCCTGCATGTATGAAAAGTACCTGGCTGGGCGCGGTGGCTCACACCTGTAATCCCAGCACTTTGGGAGGCCAAGGCGGGTGGATCACGAGGTCAAGAGATCGAGACCATCCTGGTCAACATGGTGAAACCCTGTCTCTACTAAAAATACAAAAATTAGCTGGCCATGGTGGCACATGCCTGTAGTCCCAGCTACTCGAGAGGCTGAGGCAGGAGAATTGCTTGAACCCAGGAGGTGGAAGTTGCAGAGAGCCGAGATCGTACCATTGCACTCCAGTCTGGGTAACAAGAGTGAAACTCCATCTCAAAAAAAAAAAAAAAAGAAAAAGTACCCAATTTTCTCTGTCCTTTGCTCAGCCTTGGGATGCTAATCGGCTGAGCTGGTGGCCACCTTTTTAAAATCCTCCTGTTCTACCTGTTGGTCTCTCTGGTCTCCTGAATATTCTGCAACACTATGACCTGGTAAGTTTCCTCCCTCAGCTTGTGAGACCTCCACATCCAAGTCTCACATGAGCTCACCTGGAAGAGGGTAGGGCCAGGAGCTTGCAGGTAGAGTCTGCCAAGCTCTCAATGGGCACTCACAGCCTCAGAGGAGAGGAGAGGCTGAGACCAAGAAATGGGGAACTAACTGGGGAGACAGAAACTGAGGGGCTCCGATGGAACGCCAGCCAATGGGAGAGACAGGCTGAACGAGTGTGGGCCTGTGGCTTGCGATGGCTTCCTGAATGCTGCCAGCCTGGCTTTTGGATCAGAACAGTCTTTTAGGGACTGGAAGGGGAAGGCCATTTCAGGGGATTGGGAGCAGCACAAGCAAAGATTTATTGTATTTATTTATTTATTTTGAGACAAAGTCTCATTCTTTCCCCCAGGCTGGAGTGCAGTGGCACGATCTTGGCTCACTGCAACCTCTGCCTCACAGGTTCAGACAATTCTCCTGCCTCAGCCTCCTGAATAGCTGGGATTACAGGCATGTACCACCACGCCCAGCTAATTTGGTCAGGCTGGTCTCGAACTCCTGACCAAGCCCACCCACCTTGGCCTCCCAAAGTGCTGGAATTACAGGCTTGAGCCACTGCACCCAGCCAGATTTATTTTAAATACATGATACAGAGGAAAGGGGGCTTCTGTGACAGCCAGGACACATGGTTCTGCATTGCGTCCTTATCCTCTCTGGGCTGCAGAGGGAATAGGCCTAGAAATCCTAGCTTAAGTTTCCTGCATTCTTCCTATGTGTGGGCATGGTTCTAAATGCTTCATGGAGATTACCTTATTTAACCCTCACCGCACCCTGCGAGGCAGCATGGCACACTGCATCACTGCTAAGGTACAGAGCCGGTGGGGCAGCTGGTTTGGGTTCACAGGTTTTCAAGGGGCGAAGGGAGGAGCATGAATGCAAGCAGCCTAACCTGCCTTGCTTCTCAGGGCCCTCTGGCGCTGGAATCCTGGGGCCCCTGGGCTGCGGCAGGGGAGCTCTGGGGTGCTGTGGTTGGTGCTGCCTGCACAGACCTGCCTTAGCTGTTGATAACAGCGTCTCTGTGGCAGCCCCGTGGGCCTCCCTGGAGCCCAGCTGGCAAACCGTCCCTGCCAGGTTGTATGGCATGTCCTTCTCCATGCAGGTGTGCAGAGACAGCCTGGGAATTGGAAGGCTGGGGTCCTCCCTGCAGGTTCTGTGGGAGCTGTGCCCCTTAGCCTCTCAGACTTCAGCAGTTCCCATCTGCACAGGGACATCACAATGCCCTCTCCACCAATGTTGCAGGGTTCGGACACTTGGGGATGGGCAGCAGGGCCCAGCACCCCCTTGCGTGAGAGGTGGAGACGCCAAGGGACATCTGAGCTGAGCCAGGCGCTAGGATCACAATCAACGCAGAAATTGGCCCCAGAGGAAGCTGCTGCTCAAGGGTGTTTATTGGTTGTCCCAAAGTCACACACATAGGAGGTGGCATAGTTAGATAACTCAGAACAGCGCCCTCCCAGCCATTCTCCCCAGGAGGAGGACTTGTCCTCTGCTCAGCCTTAAAGAAAGCCTCAAGCTCAGTAGCACGCATGGGGCCAGAGATGCCCCCAGCTGGCTTCAGCACAGGCTGAGTCTGCAAGAGGAAAGAAAGCCACATGTCATCAGTGGTGACCCCGGCCCAGCTGTGGTAGGAGACCACTCAGGGGGATGGAAGGCTATGGAGAGCTGAGGGCATTTCCCTGGGGAAAGTCCCGCCCCAAGTCCCTATGCCCTTTCCCTGCCCTCTTTCCTTCCAAACACCCACGGGGTTGCCTCCCCAAATAGAGGACATGGAGGCAGAGCTGAGGTTCTGCAGCTGTCACGTGGCCTCACAGGGCCGGGGCTCTGGGCTAGGTCTGTGCAGGAACTCATTTCACTCCCACACAAAATGGGAATAATCTCTGTTAAGAAAACCCCATGGATGTGTTTGGGGTAGCAGGGAACTCTTTCACAGCAGGGAGGCTGCTCTGCAGAGCTGAGGGAAGAGAATGTGGAGCTGTCTCAGCAAGCAATTGAGGGAGGGTGGAGAGGCAGCTGGGAGGAGGGCATGGTCCCCCAGGGCAACTCCCAGATGCCCCAGCATCCACATCATGCCTCCCCTGCAGCCCAAAGATGGGCTGCCTTCACCATGGGAACCTAGAGGAAGAGGGGCTTGGGGGACTGGACCCACCCAGCACTCAGGAATTTGCCAGAATTTGGAGGATGGGCTGAGACCAGGCAGGGATGCAGGTTACACTGAATGCCTCTCTGCAGGTAGGGATCTACTGAGACCACCTCCCAGCTGCTAACCAGAAGTGGCATCAGGTGTCAAATCCAGCATTTGGCAAGTTCTTTTTGGCCAATGGCAAATGGTTGTCTTCAAACCCACCTTCTCTTTCCTTTCTGTTCTTCTGCCTTAATAACTCTCCCCTCACTCCACCCTGACTCTCATCCAGAGAAAAAAGAATGCTACAGTCTCATGCCCCATGAGGTTTGGCACATCCCTCCATGCTCAAAGGGGCGATTAGACCTTAAGACTGGCCCCTTTAGAGGGCAATGCCAGATCCAAAGGCAAAACTCTTCACCAGGTTCTCGTAGCTCTCTGCATCAGGAGGAGAGAATCCCAGGGCGGGGCAGCCTCTTCCGATGGGAGAAGCGAAGCGACAGCATGCCAGGGTGCCATAAAGCTCAGTCTAGCACAGCAAAGTGGCAAAAAGGAAGAATAAAACACCCATCTATTTAAAAGAGTAACGACAGGGAAAAATACATTTTCATCAGTTTGTCTTCTCGTGGCTGAATCCCCGCAGCAAGCTCCAAATTCCGACGTTAGGAAATAAATCAAAATAACTTTGCTGTGTTTAGCCTCATTTTGCCGCGCCGCTCGGCTCTGAGTTAAAAAGCAACAGGTACCGTGGTGTCTCTCCCAGAAACACAGGAACAGTTTTAAAATGCAATTATGGGGGTTGGTGGAAGGGAAGGGGAAAAATGTTTTTCTTCGATTGATGTATGATTGCCCCCATGCTGTTTGGAATCGTATTTTCGCTGAGCTCTGCTAAGAAGTGCTATTTACAGGGAGCCTGACAGACGGAAGCGATTGGGTTTGGCAGGTCTAAATGTATTATTTTAGCAGGTCTCCAAGGAAAGATTCTGGGAGGGGCGCTGGCCTTTTAAAGTGCAGAGGACAATAGAGCTGCTCTGCCTCAATCCTGCTTGTCAAGACCAATCAGCCAGCCTGGAAACAGCCCCTGCTTTCTAAAGATGCCTGCCTTTCACCTCCTGCCTCCCGCCTCCCCCCATGGCAGCATATTCTCCCCTCCCCTGCAGCCTTGGCTCCCACTTGACAAAACCCATCAGTCATTCCTTCACCCAGCAAGGACTTCCCGAGTAGTCTAACAGATTTGACTCTTTCCTAGGCACTGCAAGCCTTCTGCGTTGGTCCATTTTTGAGTTGCTATAAAGGTGATTTATAAAGAAGAGAGCTTTAATTGACTCATGGTTCTGCAGGCTCTATGGGAAGCATGGGGCCAACATCTGTTCCTGGTGAGGCCGCAGGAAGCTTTCAATCATGACCAAAGGCCAAGGGGAGCCAGCGCATCACGTGGTGAGAAAGAAGTGGGGGTGGGGGACTGGGGGAAGGTCCCACACTCTTTTTTTTTTTTTTTTTGAGATGGAGTCTTGATCTGTTGCCAGGCGGGAATGCAGTGGCACAGTCTTGACTCCCTGCAACCACAACCTCCGCCTCCCGATTCAAGCGATTTTCCTGCCTCAGCCTCCCGAGTAGCTGGAGTTACAGGCATGTGCCACCACACCCAGCTAATATTTGTACTTTTAGTAGAGACGGGGTTTCCCCATGTTGGCCAGGAAGGTCTTGATCTCCTGACCTCGTGATCCACCCTCCTTGGTCTCCCAAAGTGCTGGGATTACAGGTGTGAATCACCATACTCTTTTTAAACAACCGGATCTCATGTGGACTCAGAGCAAAAACTCACTCATTACCGTGAGGAGGGCACCAAGCCATTCATGAGGAATCCCCCCCGACCAGTCTGACCCAAACACCTCCCACCAGACCCCCACCTCCAACACTGGGGATCACATTTCAACATGAGATTTGGAGGGGACACACATCCAAACCATATCAGCTTCTAAAAGGTCTCTGGTCAGATGGAGGACCAAGGAGTCTGGGCCTGCTGGAGCCCAGGGAGGACAGCAGCTGGCTGAGAAGGGGATCAGCACAGTCTAGGAAGCCCAGAGCATTTGGCCACAGGCCCCAGGAGGGGAACGTGCAGGAGGACATCAGTGACAGAAAACAGGTGGCGGAGCATAGTGGAAGGCAGTCACGGTTCCAAGATGATGGGTCCATCAAGATATAGAACACGGTGGGCACGTGAGGCAGGGTTATGGCATGGATACAGAATCCTATCTGATGACCAGTAGTAACTCTATTTGAACCCCCACTGTGTATCCGGCACAGTTCTATGCTCTTTCCATCTATTAGACCATTTAATCATCATGACCATGTGGTAAGTTTCATTACCCCCACTTCACAGACGAAACACAGATAGGTAAAGCATCTTGCCCTAGGTCACTCAGCTAGAGAGTTGCAGGAGCTGGATTTGAACACCTCCCACCCCTTAACCACTCTGCTGTGGGAATCCAACAGGGTGAGTCACGGATGATGCTGAGGCACAGCTGGACCAGCAGCCAAGGAGCAGGATGGGGCGAGCTATTGACTGAGCCTCAGAAGGTGCCAGGCTGGAATAGGAAGTGAATAAAACCCAGTCCCTGCTTTCACGAAGTTGATGATCATATGAAGAAGGTGATTATTTAAGTAAATAATACAAAATACGACGCAGGGTGACGTGCAGTAGCAGAGGGTTTTGCAAGATCTAGAAGTATCACAGAGGGCATGACTGGTAACATTGGTCCTCTTAGAGAATGAGACAGGGAAGGCTTCCTGGAGAAGGCGACGTCTAATCTGAGTTTTAAAGGATGAGTAGAAGTTTGCTGAACTGATGGAAAGGGTCATTGCAGGGAAGAGCAAGTGGTAGAGGAACACTTGGGTGAAAGGTGAGATCTGGGGTGGAGGGAGGTCCTGAAAGGATTTGTAAACCATGCCGAGGAACCCAGGGGTCTCAGCAATGTACAAAGTTGTGAGTGGGAGGGGGAGATTGATCCCAGCTTGGAGGGTTAGGGGTGCTGGGGTCGGAGCCAGAGCATTCTAGTGGGGGCAAGAAATCAGTATATTCTCTAGACCTGGGTTTCTCAACATGAGCATTCCTGACACTTTGAACCAAATTCAACTGCTGTCAGAGGTTTCCCTGACCATTATGGGATGCTTGACTGCATCCTTAGCCTCCACCCACCAGATACCTGTAGAAGCACCCCACCCCGACCCTTCCAGTTTTGACAACCAGAAATGTCTTTAGACATCACCAAATGTCACCTGAGTGGCAACATTGCTCCCGGTTGAGAATCACTGGTCTAGGCTTTCATCATCTGGGAGAAATGCCTGGGAAACCAAAGAGCCATGCAATGGGTGGAGGCTATGGAAGAGTTCTGTTAGGGCAATGTCTTAGGTGACAAGAGCTTGCTCTAGGGAACTTGAGGGCAAAGGAGGGAGGACTGGAAGAGAATAAGTTTCAGGCCTCATGGGCAGATATTTAGATCCAGGATGCCAGATACTATATGTGTCTCATCCCCTGCCCAAGGCAGACATTGCTAATCAATCACAGTGCTCTTTCTCCCTAAGTCAGGACAGACTCAGCAGTGTTCCAGGGAGGCAGCCACCACAGCTCAGGAGGGAGGAGGGCAAGAGAAAAGATTTGTTGCCCTCTTAGGTGTAAGAGATTTTCTCTGATAATTTTTTTTCCTTTTTTTAAGAGAAGAGGCCTTGCTATGGTGCCCAGGCTGATCTCGAACTCCTGGGCTCAAGCGATCCTCCTGCCTCAGCCTCCCAACGTGCTAGGATTACATGCATTAGCCACCATGCCCAGCCAAAATGGTTTTTCCTGACCTGAGGGACTCCCCTATTCAGTGTTCCCCTCCTCCACCCACCCAGTTTAGACAACCTTCATTCCAACAGGAAAGAGACAGGCTGCATTTTCCCAGTGAGGCTAAGAATTCCTTCTTCCCCCTTCCTCTTTTCAAAGGAAGAGCTGGTCCTGAGGGCCCCAAGGCCCAGGGTGAGGAGGGCATGTGGCTGCTTCCTCATGACAGGAGGGACTGGGTGGTGACACAGGACACATGGGGACAGGGGCTCAAAGTGGCTTTGATAAAACCCAGAGCAGGGAGCTGGTCATATGGCCTGGCAAGGATGGCTCCATGGTGAGGAGGAGGCTGGGCTCGTGGTCTCCCATCTTACTGGGCGTCTGAGACTCAGGTATTGCTGGGTGGTGGCGGGAGCTGCCGAGCTTTCTTACCCTGGGGCCATCTGAGCGGCTCAGGCTTGAGCACTTTTGGTCCTGCATGTCCTGAGCACCTGCCAGGCGGCAGGCACCCACAACTTCATTGCTCCCACAAACTTCCTGCAGGTAGACCTCATTGTTCTACATTGCAGGTGAGAAAAACTAAGTCTCAGAGACGTTAACTAACTGCCCAGGGCCCACAGCCAAGGGAAAGCAGAGTGGGGTGGAAACCCTAAGTCACCAAACACGAGCCGGGTGCTCCTCCACCACACCACGCCCCTTGGCCACCTGGGACTCAGAGGCACAGAGAGGATAAACAAACCAAGGGCCATATAACAAAGTGGTGAAGGGCTCTGGACCAGATTGGGTCCAAATCCTGGTTCTGCCACTCAAGAGCCAGTGGCCCCACGTGAGTTATTTGACCTTTCTTTGCCTGTTTCCTTATCTGTAACATGGAGACAATGGCTCCTAACTCTCAGAGATGTTGCCAGGACGTTAAGAGTTACATGTTTGGCACAGTGCCAGGCACGTGGCAAGTACTCGGTGGGCATCAACTGCCACTGCTGCTGTGACAGGTAGACAGCATGGTAGTCAGAAATTGGGCACTCCTCACTCTGCCCCAGACTCTTCTGCCTGCGCAAGATGCAGTCCGCTCCTCTCGGAGCCTTTTTTAGAGGAAACTTGCGGGGTGGTGTGTGTTTCTCTCGCTGAGTCTGAAGCCAACCTCAAGCCTAGCCTGAGCCAAATGTCACCGGAAAGGCACAGCCTGTGGTTTGCTGACGCCCCCGCCTCGCCAGCCCTGGAGGCCTGCTGTGCCCTTGGGGCCCCAAAGGCAGTGGGCTTGGCTGGGCCAGCTCACGAGGTTGGGGCTCTGGAAACCAGGGGGAAGAGGTGAGGGCGGCAACCAGATTGGGTCCTCAGTGAGGCGTGGGAGACGTGAGTGGTTAGAGCAGATCAGGCTCTGCAGAGAGCCCAGGCCATCCTGAGCCATTTGTCCATCTTTCTGGCTACCTGTTCTTCCCTCTGTCTGGGAATTCCTCACATGGGAGTCCTTGCCTTCTAAGGCAGAAGCCACTTCCTTATTTTCCTGCTCCTCTGTAGCCAGAGCAGTCATGTGACCCTGGCTCTGCCTAGCAGATGTGCCCACGTGGGACCTCTGCCTGTAGTTAGGCATCTGAAGAAGCCCTTGCTGTGAGGCCCCTATCCAGCAGGAGTGCCAGCTGCTGGGCCCCCTCTCTTAGAGGCAGCTGTGGGAGGGATCAGGGTGGCACCTAGTGCCCAGAGTCCATGGTGGAAAGTGTGCTGGCTGAAAGGACCATGGTGATCCCTTGGCCAGTCCTGCAGGGTGGCTTTAGGATTGGGTCCCGGTGATGTGGCTTTCATGTTTAGGGCTCTAGTCCTCACAGAGACAGACCATGGGCTCAACTGAAAATCCTTTAATAAATTCCTTCTTTCCTTAAACAGACTGGATTTCTGTTGTTTCTTCTGTCCTATGTGCCACCCCCACTCCCCATCCAGTGGATTTTCCTTGGGGGAATTCAAATGAGCTTCCGAAGGACAGCTCCATGCTATGCTTTTTGTGCCTGGCAGTTATACAGGTGAAATCAAGTTGAAATCAACATGGAGGGTTGCCTTAACCTGGAGGTGTGTGTGTGTGAGCATGTGCAAGCCTGTAGCCACAAAATGAGGATGTGCAGCTTGAGAATGGGGTGTGAGAGGTGGGCGCAGTCCCGCTGCCTGGCCGCAAGGCAGGTGGGTTGGGGTTGAGTGTGTGAAGCCATGTTCTTCCTGCCCCACCTGCTGCCTCCCCATTTCTGCATCCTGGTGCAGGTCCTTGTAACTCCCACATTCTGTTGGGACCTGAGCAGTACCAACCGTGAGAGGGCAGACAGACAGACAACCCACAGACTACCTCCAAGCCTCCTCTGGATGACCCACTCCTTTATGCCCAGGCCTGTGTCAAGCACTGGGTAGTGCTACGGGGAAAGCTGGGGAAAAGACCAGGAGGGACTCATTGCATTATAGGATTCCAGGGAGGGAGGGAACCTCTGTGACCACACATTGTGTTTTAGCCACAGTGCTTTGTTTTCCAGTAAAATCTATTCAGTCCAACCAAAGCCAAGCTGCTCTGGGGAGCATCTCCCCGGCCCTTCCGAGGGACCCTGCACACGAGGACCAGACAATGATCTTTGTTTCAGAGAAAGGAAACTGCAACCTGGAGGTGGGGGGTGACTTGCTCAAGATCTTCCAGGGAGTTACCCACACAAATCCCTCTAGTCCCCAGGGTGGAGAGTTTGTGCCTGTGTGTGTGTGAGAGTGCACACACACACACACACAGGCGCATATGTTCACACTCAGATGATGGATTGCATGAAGGGTCTTCACTCTGTCTCCCACAAGGCCTGCTGTCCTCTCTGCTGGCCTGGGCACTGACCACACTCATTCTGCTGCTGCAGTCCAGGGACTCGTGTTCTCAGGTCCTGGGGGCTTTCACAGCCAGGCCTCAGAGAATGTTCCAGAAGTCCCATGTGGCAGCCCTAGGGTTGGAGTTTCATGGGTTGGAAAGTCTGGTTCTAGCACAGGAAAGAGAACCAGACACTGTGAGGGAAGGAGACTCAGAAGGACCCAAGCGAGGGGAGGGAGGAGAGAGTGGGAACGAGGAAGAGAGAGGAGACAGAGAAAGATGTCAGGCAGGCAGAGCGTGAAAAGCAGCAGTGGGGCAGGAGGCAGGGAGACAGGGTGATGATGAGATGGCAGGGGGGAGGCAGGGTGCACCACAGCGCAGTCCTGGAGCCACATCCCTCCCCAAAAGTAGCCCGGTGTTCACAGTCTGGGCCTGGCTAGAGCCTTTTCAGCCAAAAGGGGAGAAAGGCAAAGGGGCCCCAGTGAACGCACCCCTGCAGCAGGTCTCTGGGCTCTGTCCTTGAATGTCACTGGTGCTGATGGTGATCCACACCTTCAACAGCCTGCACAGGGCGGGAGACTCCCAGCCCCTCCGGCGCTTTGTAAACATTGCCCCAAGCACTCGTGTGCGTGCGTGCGTGTGTGTGTGTGTGTGTGTGTGTGGTGTCTGTGAGGCTGTGCACTCGTATTTGAGTGTGAGCATGTGTGCTTGCATGAGTGTGTCCGGGGTGACGGTGTGACCATGTGTATTTTTATGTTTGGGTGTGGATATGTATGAGTGTGTGTCGCTGCCCTGAGTCCACCTGACCTCACCGAAGCTTGTTTTGCTGTAAAGGCAGTTGGGCTGCTGGGTTATGGCTGGGCCCAGGGACACTGGGGCTGGAGGGACAGGAAGCAGCACAGTCTTCTCCTTCTCCCAAACCGTGGAGAGAGTGAGCCTTCTCCAAATGAGACATCAGAAAGGAGACACCTGTACAGAGACAAGGGGACTGAGGGAAGGGAGGGCATCCTGAACTTGCCATGATCCCCAACCACCTCCTCATGGTGAACAAGTCTTCTTCCAAATGTGTTATGCCCCCACTCATTCTTCCCCACCTCTCCTCCATCCTGCCCAGGGGTCAACTCTCATCACTGCTCACAAGCCCCTCCCAAGCCCAAGGCCCCAGACACTCCCTGTCCAGACTCACAAACACCTGCTCCCAAAGCAGGCAGCTGACCGGGCACTGGTACCTGATGCCACCTGCCCAGTGCCCTGGACTAGGAGGAGGGCAGCTGCTATGGGGCCTTACCCTTGGCATCCAGGCCCCATTCCCATTCCTCTTGTGGTCGGTGTGGATCAATACATGAGTATATGTGACTGCTTAAATTTCAACTTAAGGTTAAATAAAATCAAAAATCCAGTTTCCTCAGTAGCACTAGCCACAATTTGAGTCCTCAATAGCCACACATGGTTGGTGGCTACCAGCCTGGGCAGTGCAGGTCTGGAACATTTCCATCGTGGCAGGAAGTCCTGTGGGGCATACTTGGGCTGGCACATCTCCGGACCTTTGTTCATGCTGGTATAACCACCAAGACTGCCGCCTCCCTCTGCTCACCTATAGAAGCCCTTCTCCAGGCTCAGCTCAGGTACCACCTTCCCTGGGAAAGACCCCCAGGGGCCACCAGGCTGCACTGCTCTCTGCTCTGGGCCTCCGTCTCACCTCTAGGCCATCACCTCCTCCAAGATAGGTGCTGAGCCTTATTGATGTATTTTTTTGTACACACCTCTCTTCTTTCTAGCTGTCCTAGCCTCTCTCCCTGCCCACCCACCCTTGCTTTCTCTCCCCATGCCCTCGGTTTTTACCCTGCAACCTCTTGGGTCTGTCTTCAGGTTCCTGCACTTCCTCCCTCTGTTTCTCTCTTCTCCTCTCCCTCTCCCCTGCTTTGCTAGAGAGATGTTAATTGCACCTGCAATTACCTAATTGCCATGGCAATTAGCCAGTTGCACTCTATTTTGAAGGTGCAAATGGAAAATTGCAGGCATAAGGAGGTAATTTTTGGGCGCAAAACTGTGCCCAGAGAACTTCAGCCTCGTTCCTGGGGGCCCAGGGGAGACTGGAGAGTTGGAGAGATCCAGGTCTGGGGTGTAAAGCTCTTCTCCCAGGTGGGGTGGGACATGGGGGTGGGGAATTTCCCTATAAGCAATTCGTATCATCTCTAATGCAGAGCAAGGCCAACCTGCCAGCTCTAATTATAGTGATTTTCATATTATCACTAGTGCTGATGAGAACTCATTATCGATACTCAGCAAGGTCATTCAAGGTGCGGAGAGAGGGTGGGAGTCCAACCTCCAAACTTTCCAGGCTGGTGCAGAGGGCTGGGCCACAAGCCTACCCTGGGAGGCCACTTCTGGCGTGCAGGACAGAGCACCAGAGCAACAGTCAGGCTGCCTGGTACTTGCTGGCTATGAGCACCTGGTGAGCAGTGGTGCAAAGAGGCCTGAAGAGTAAATGCGCTTCAGTAAATGAATTTCGTGGGTGAAGTCCAAGGCTTAGCTCTTTTCAATCTGCTTCCTCTAGGAGTCAGCACTGCGGGGGGGAGAAAGGAAGCAGAATGTCTACTTCTGTCAGAAGACATGTGACTCCAAGAGCAGCCCCTCCATGTGACCAGCGCCTGGTCAGCTGCCTGCTTTGGGAGCAGGCAGTTGAGAATCTGGACAGTGGGTGTCTGGGGCCTTGGGCTTGGGAGGGGCTTGGGGGCAGTGATGAGAGATGACTCCTGGGTGTGCCTGTGTCCAAAAGTCTGCACCGGGGTCAGAAGCTGGGATCTGGCCTGGATAGGGGAGTGGGTTCTGGGATACACGGGAGGCCATCTGTGTATCCTCCCGTGGGGAGGAGGTAGGATCTCCTAGGAGACTGGCATGGATGTTGCATTGGCAAGGCTAGGATGCCATTTCTATATGGACCGCGTGTGTTTAGGGCAGCCCTGAGGATGCTGATGGGGAATTGGGGGAGGTGGTGGCTGGCATTGCTTGTAGTCCTTGTCTCCTTAGGAATCCTGAGACAAGGAAGTCCCCAAACAGTAACTGAATCCTACCATGTGGCCAGCATTGGTCTAGGTGCTTCTGGCAATACAGAGGTGACCCATCGGTGGATATTATCCTCACTGGTTAGACACCGGCTCCCTACTATACAGGGAAACAAAAAAGGTTTGTGACAAGGGCAGGGACAATCTAGGTCAGCGTTCATCTACAGACTGGGGAGTTTACAAAGGCTATTGAATGAAGAAATTCATTAATTAATTAATGGATGAAAAGATTCTGCCTCTCACAGACCGGTTTTCCCATCTGTGAAGTGAGAAGGCGGGGCTTGAGGTCCTGGCCATCCCTCACCGAATTGAAGTCCAAGCTGATGCATCTGACTTCTCCCTGCCTTTGCTGGAAGTGTCCCCCAGCCTCGTCTCTCCTCCCAGCCCTCCAGGGTGCCCCTGCCTTTGGGATGCTGCTTTCAGCCTGCATTGCTCTGGCCCAGAGAATTCTGGAGCCTTACATCTTGGGCCCTTGCTCTCCTGCTGAGAGGAAAGGATGTACCTTTTTTTTTTTTTTTTTGGTCCCAGTACATTGTCAAACTGGCTTTTAAAATCCCAAAGCTCCAAGCCTCTAAGTGGTGAAGCTGGGGTTCAATGGAGCCCTCAGTCCTCCTCTGCCAGGCATGGGAGTGGCTTGCAGGAGAGCTCAGAGCTGGAGTGAGGGAGATTGACAGTGGGGCTGGGGGCAGTCGGCAGCCCGCCTTCCAGCCTACTCCACTCCAGGTACCCGCTTCCAGCACTGGCCTCCACACAGACACCCAACTAAACACAATAGTGTCCGAGGCCTCAAGTACAAGTTAATTAATTCACCAGAGGGAAGGCAAGCTATAAATAACTGATGGGAGCAGAGGGGGCAGCCGGGGCAGGTTTATTCACCAGCGGTTTCGCAGTCTCTGCTCTGGCAATACAGGTTAATGAGCACAGGCCTCCTTGCCAACATCATAGCGACTAAAAATAAAAAAAGAGGAACGAGTCACCCTCCCTGGTGAATCAGACGCCTCCGATTGTAATTTCCATGCTGATACTGTAATTTTCCTGTTCCTCTAGCTCCCCCAGGGGCTGATGGAAACGGAACCCCCTCCCCGCAAAGGAGGCAGATCCCTTTCTGGTTTATTTCCTTTCCTTTCAGGAAAGAGCGAAGACGGTGGGCAGGCGGGAGGGATGGTGACCGGAATTCAAGCCCAGACCCCAGGACATGTCGAAGCTGTAGACACAGCTCTGTCTCCTGCGACTAAATGCCTGTCATTGCCTGGTCTATTTCGTCCCTCTGAATTTGTCAGATGAGGAAACTGAGGCACAGGGAGGAAAAGCGACTTGCTAAGAGTTTCCCAGGAGTGTCCCAGGAGTGCAGGAGCCAGGCCCAGTCCTCCCCAGCCAGCGCGGTCATCTCTTCTGTGCTCACTCTTCTTAGCCTGGACACATGCCCACTCTCCTGGGTCCTCCCCAATGCGGGCTCCTGCCTCACCCTGATCCCACTCCACCCTCCACCTTGCCCTCTCCAAGGGACCTAGAAATTGGAAATCCTCCAATTCCCAGCCCTCCTCTCACCACTGGAGCCACATATGCACATTGCCAGAAGGTTCTTATAAGACTCTGTCCTGGAGGTCCCCCGACCCACCTGGCCGGGGATAGGTGTGTGGAGCTTCTCAGGCACACACTCCCACCTTGGACGAGTCAGCCAGCCTATACAATGCCTTTGTGTGAATTAGAAAAGGCCCCCTCTCTGGGCACACACAGCCCACACCAGGGCTTGACCGTGGACCCAGGGTGGGTTTCAGGTCCCACTTGACCCAGTCCTGTCCAGGTGCCTTTGAGCAATACACACACAGCACAACCTTCTCCAACAGGGTAGCCAAGACCCCAGAAGTGTTCTAAGAGAGTAGAACTTTCATGAGAACTAGATGAGTCTCCCTACCTTTGTCCTCACCCCGATCTCAGCGCCCTCACCCCAGTGTATATTATGAAGGGAAGAAAACAGGAACTCGATCACCCATGGAGATCACAGCAGCTCTTTCCTGGAGGGAGCAGGGGGCTTAGCGACCCAGAACCTAGGGGGCTGAGACTGCACCATGGAAGATGGATACGGAAACAGCTAAAGGGGGGGAGGACAGACTCCAGCTGGCTCACCCCGAGGCCCAGCCCTGCCCCCTGCACATGGGGATGGTTTTATCCCAATGGGACACCTGTTGGAGGAGAGAGGCCTCGTTCTGGAGAAGGGAGAAGGAAGATGGGCAGGAGGAGGGGTGCTCCACCTGCTGGGGATGCGGTGACACCCTCTGGTAGTTCCTCGGGTGCTCCATGACCAGCCACTGAGAACGACACCCATCTGGACACCATTTCCACCACATCATCGTTCTGTGACATTTTACATGGCAGATGTCAGTCCCAGATGAAAGACCAGTCTGTCTCCTATCATCCCCCTCACTTCTCACTCACTGAAGACTCCCTGCAGAGGACGCTGGCTGTACCTTGGACCCACGGGGGCCCATGGACCTATGGAGAAATTCTTTTCTGTGCCTTTTTCCAAACCTCCACAGCAAAAGAGCCTTCCTCCAGCCTGCCCAAGCCTGTGTGCGGCAAACCCAGGCGCTCTCCTTGCTCCCCACACTGTTGGCCTCCCGACTCCCACCCTGGTTCTCACCCCGCCCCCCAGGCTAACACTGCAGCTCTGGCCTCTTCCTCCCAGGCAGTGGCCTGCTCAGGGCTTCCTTGCTTCCCCTCTCCATCTCTGCCAGTGTCGTCAGCACCGTGAGGCCGAGGGCCACCAAGTGAAGGCCCTCACATCTTCCCATTGCTCTCCAGGATGTGAGGCGGGGGCAGGAGAGGCAGAGGAGGAGAGTGAGGGGTGAGCTGAGAGCGGGAGAAGGAAACAGCAGCACCACTGGAGGCCCACTGTGACCGCCGCACAGGCCCAACCGCCCAGACTCAGCACCCTCCGCGGTAGGACTCCAGAGGCCCTCGGGTCCCACCACTCAACCTGCGGACTGACAGCTGTACCCACGGCCGCCTTCCACCCTCCTCCCTGTCTCCACTGCAGCAGTTCCCTTGACCCTCAGAGACCACTCCTTCCATCAGCCCCTATCGGCTGCATCGCCAAGCTCCCTCGCTCTCTCCTGGCTGCCGGTCAACAGAGCTGCCACAAGCCCAGCCTCTTCTGGAAAGCATCCCTTTCTTGGCCTCCTGACCCCATCCGGCTGTGGTCCCACCCCCGCCTTTTTTTCACAGCCAAATCTCTCACCTGGGAGTGTCTACACAAGTGTTTCCCACTTCCTTGCCTCCCGCCTCCCTCCGTCTGGCTGTGGCCCCCTCCAGGCCACCAAAGCTGGCCTCTGACAGCCACCTCTGACCTCCTTGTTGCCAAATCGAGCGGACACCCTTCCTCCCGCATCGCACGTGGGCTACAGACCAGGCCTGGCGCTGCTGACACTTCCTCCTACTTGACACACTTTCTGGCCTCAGTTGCTGGACACCCAGGCTCCCAGCTCTCTCCCTGACTGCGGCCAGCTCGGCTTCCTCCTAGACGTGGGTGTTGCTTAGAGGGCTGTTCTGAGCTCTCTCCTCTCTCACTCCATGGCCTCCCTTTGACTTTCACATCTTCACGTGCCTCTCTTAAGATGATGACCCCACATCATCAGCAGCAGCAGCCAAGACCTATTCCTGTGTGGTGGGACAAAGGCAGGCCCGGCCAGGGCCCTTCAGCTCATTCTTCCCCAATGGCTTCTGGGTCAGCCTGGAGCCCAACTGGGGTGAAAGGCCCCTGAGGTCAAAGTCATACTCTCTTTCTTTCTATATCCTCAAAGGGCCCAGAAAAGTGCTAGGCAAAGCCTCAGGCCCCTACTCAGTTGAAAAAAACAGATTCAATCCACGTAAAAAATCAATTGCAATGTCAGAGACTTTCCAGAGGCTAGAGCAAGGGTCCCTTCGGACAAGCCACGGGCCTCCAGGCATCTCACTCTGATCTGCTCTGCCGCAGCTATAATTCTGAAGCACGCTCACATGCCACTCCCTGTCTAAAGCCCTCCATAGCTCCCCACCGCCCATCCCCTCTGCCTGGGCTCTCCTGACAACCCAGCCCACTCTCCAGCCTCACCTCCCGTGGCTCCTCTTTGAAGGTCTTCTCTGTGCCCTAGAATGCATGCTGTTTCCTAGACACACCCAGGACTGTTCGCCCCTCTGCAAAGCCTTTCACTTTTATCTCCTGACAAACTTCTAACCATGCTTCAAGGCTTTCTCTAGAAAAGAGAAAGCCTCCTTTCAAGAGCAAGTGGTCTTGCTCTCTCCAGCACACCCTCAGAAGTCCGTGCCCAATTAAGAGCAGGTGACGTTTGCCATCTTGAATCGTGATTATCTGTTTCCCTGCTCTCCTCCATGGAGAGCTCTTAGAAAACAGGCCCATGTCTTCCTCGTGGCCCCGTCTCCAGGGCATGCACTGTCGCTCAATACCTGTCTTGGTTTGTCCTGGATGAGTGGGTGACAAGAATGAATGGATGGCAGGAGAGCAGAGTGGTTGGAGAGCAGGCTCTAGAGTCTGACACTCATGGGTCCAAACAGAAGCTCTGCCACAAACTCTGTACATGACCTAGGGAGGGTCATTTGCCCACAATGGGCTCAGTATCCTCAGCAATGCTCTGGAAGTATGAGCAGTCACTCCTCCATAAAGTCACTGCAAGAACTCAGTGGAAGAATGCACGTAAGATGGCTCTGCACAAAGTGGATGACTGGCTCTCTGCACAAAGAGATCAATACCTCTTCTTCCACCCCCAAGGGAACAGGACCCATGCAGCAATCTGGAGGCCGACATCACCTGGACAGTGTCACTCATGGGCCTACTGTTTATTTTCCTCCCACTTTCTCTTGGTGCCTCCAGCCTTCACCGCTAACCTGCACCTCCATCCCCAAGTGGCAGCCAGTGTGACTGTTGGCCTCCCTGCAGCCGTGACCCTGGCAGGCGTGAGGAGGAGGGCGGGCTGGGGCTCTACCACCCTTCAGCTGGCTAATGTGGAGATCTTAATGAATATGAATCGCCTCCTCCTCCATGGAGCCGGCCCCATCAGATTCCTTCACACCTCGCCGAGCCCAGAAAGGTTACTCAGAATTAAATGTAAATCACATATTTACTGGTATGAATCAGATCACAGTGTCACTTTCTCACAACAGAGAATTTAATCACACTGCAGCCCCGAGGGTTTCTGCTCTCCTGAGGCCACCCTGGCCACCTCGCACTTGTGGGCCGTGCCTGGTAGATAAGCCCACAGCCCTCCCATGTGAGGGGTGTTGGGGGGTGTTCCCAGAGTCTGGGAAAGGACAGTGGCCACAGCGGGAGACCTGAGGCTGGTGTTCCCAGTCCTTTGGTACCCAAGTCACGGCTGCCTTCTAATATCACGTCAGTCTGAAGCTGTCACGATGGGCTAGGCAGCGCTTCACGTGCTGTGGACACTGAATAACTGTTGAGTATAGGAATCCCTCTTAAAAGCCTTGTTGGCAGTCCCCTCTCCTTCCCAGGCTCGCTTGTGTTTCAGGAGCCAAGCGGGGAAGGAGAGAGATACATGAAAGGTTTCACCCGTGTTGCTCTGCGTTCAGAGGCAGCGAGGTGGAAGGAGCTCTGGCTTTGGAGCCAGGAGACCCAGCTTGGAGCCTGGCTTTGCCGCTAGCTCTGCCGAAGGACAGCGAGCAATTCACAGTAACAACAGCTTCTTGTCTATAAAACAGAGACAAGATCCAGGTCCTGCCCGCTCCACTGACGTGTTGAATGTGGAAGCACTTGCCGGCAGTAAAGTGCCTTGCAAATGTCAAGAGCAATGACCATGAGCCCTGTACAAAGGTCACTGGACAGGAAATAAAGGGGCCAGGTCTCAGCCCTGATTCTCCTGCCTAGTGGCTACACAGTCCTTAGGGTAAAGGACCACGCAGCTGTTTGAAAACAGGCTTCATCTCCGGGGTGTGCACTGTCTGCTCAGTATCTGTCTTGATTCGTCTTGGATGAGTGGGTGACAGGAATGAATGATGACAAGCTGGAGAGCAGAGTGGTTAGGAGAGACACACACTGCCTGCATGGCCTGGGGCGAGTCAGCGCCTCTGAGCTTCAGGTTCACGTGAGCAAACGGAAGTAATGAGGTCTTTTTTTTTTTTTTGACGGAGAAAGGCTCAAATGAATGCAAAGAGAGAGATCTCTGTGCAAACCATAAGGTGCATCATACAGCGACGAAGCAGTGCATGGGTCACTCCCTCAGCCACGGCAGGATGCCAGGGACCTCTGCTTTCCTCAGGATGTCACAGTCCCTTCCCTTCCCAAGCCCACTGCTTTGGAGGCCGGTCGCCAGGCTGACGGGCGTGCATTTGGAAAGCTCTTTACAGTTTCCGAAGCCCCGTGCAAGGCAGGAGCGTGTCGTGGGCTTAGGAGGACACACCGTGGTATTGGAGCTCCTTGGTGGCTCCCAGCTCTTCAGGCAGAAGCTTGCTGGAGATGTCGGCGCCCACTGGTAATCCACAGACTGAATGTGCTCCCCAGCAAACATTGCCCCAGAGTGCCCTCCCCAGAGCTAAACGGCCTGGTTGGGCTTTCTTGATTGGATAATTTCCTAACTGGGTAACTTTTCCGGAAAACTGAGCACACATTGTCTGCACAGGAAGCCAGTCTACACTGTGTGTGTGTGTGTGTGTGTGTGTGTGTGTGTGTGTGTGTGTGTATGTTTAACCCAAAAAACAGATGTAATTTCTTCATGTATCAGGAAGTCTCCCTTTTCACAAATGTTAAGGAACACAGCTCCCTTGGGCACAAAATCAAGGAGCGTTCTTTTTAAGCAGTCTCCATTGTAGAACAGCTCTGGCTTTGCTTATGAACTCAAGTTAGGGAAATCAGAATGAAAATTCCACCCTGAAGAGAACGCGGATGTGTCCCCCTGGGTCCTCCTCCCCTCAGTGCCTCCACAGGGACATACAAAGGCTCACAGAATCCTTCGTCACTTATGTGGCATCGCTCACATCAGTGACTCATATCAAGGGCTCTCCTAAAAAAGAGGTATGACAATGGGCACATGGCCATGGGATACCCGAATCTTCTTGGGTACCCATTACAGAGAAGCAGTGGCCCATGACAACGGTGAAACAAGCTGACACCTGAGCTCAGCCATTGCACTCCACCTGGGCTGGAGTGCAATGGCTGAGCTCAGGTGCCAACTTGGGGACCACACCCTTTGGGACTGGAGGACTGTCCTTAGCATGTGGTCTATTTACCTAACCAATAGGCATGCTGTCTTCCTATCGCTGGAATCCATGGGTCTGGAAAGCCAGGGCTGAACATCCAGCCCCTGTTGCTGTCACTCCTAGTGACCCTGTAGCTGGATTTACACTTGCCACAAAACTTAGGCTCTCTGAGGTTAGGGGTTGTGGTCCCCAGACACCCAATGCTTCTGTCATGGGGTTAATATTTCCTGCAGGTGACACTGTAAATGCCCCACTGGATTTAAAGCTATGAATGACAGCCACCTATCACTTTAGGTTTCAGTGATGAAAGGAGTTCCCGTACTGGCAGGGCAATTCGCCCGAATTCTTGTGAAGGGTAAGTCCTGTTCTGTCTGCTGCAGGGATTCTCTGCAAATCTCTTGGTGCTCTTTTGCCTGAAGAAAGGGACTTGTGAATGACCACTGGCAGCGACAACAGCTCAATAAACACAGGACAGGCTAAGGGTGCAGACCCCTTCAGGATGATGGTCTGGGTCATCCTGCCCAGTAAGCAGCACAGAGCAGCCAAATTGCTGGTTGAGGATGAGGGACGTGGAGATTGGGGAATGGAGGGGCAGTCTGATGAGTACCCACGAGGGCCTCAGGACAGGTGCAGGGACTGTTTGTTTTATTAACCTTTTGCCTTAGGTCATCTCAGGGATCCCAGGGAAACTCTGTAGTCACTGGACTTGTACCCACTTCTTAGAGAAAACGGGGACATTCAGTTTTCACCAAAGACGGAAGCCCCAGGTTGTGCGGGAGCTGGACGTGATGGAAGGGCAGATGCATCTGTGGGTGGTACAGGGAGACACAGCGACACTTCCTACGCTGCCCTCGGAGCCTCTCAACCACCCCTGTCTCCAGGGTCTTACGCATTTGCTCTCACATTCTACTGCAATGGCCAATTTCATGTGACTCTGACCAAGTTAATGTAGGTCCAACCCCAAAGCACTGTATCTCCCGTCTGTGCACACATCGCTCCTGCTGTGCGGCCTCTGGCTGGTGATGGCCGAAATGCAGCAGGACCCACTCAGCAGTCACACATCTGCAACCAGGAAGCCTGGGGAGTGAACACACCAGGGATAATCCTTAGAGCCACAGGATACTGGACCTATAGATACATTCCTCTTCTTGTCTCTCCCTGGATGGACTATCTTGAACTGTCTTAAGAAGCAGTTGCTACGTAGCCACCCCCCCTTTTTCTTTTTTTTTGAGGTGGAGTCTCGCTCAGTCACCTGGGCTGGAGTGCAATGGTGCGACCTTGGCCCATTGCAACTTCTGCCTCCCGTGTTCGAGCGATTCTTATGCCTCAGCCTCCCCGGTAGCTAGGATTACAGGCTCCTACCACCACACCCGGCTAATTTTTGTATTTTTTTAGAAGGGTTTTGTCATGTTGGCCAGGCTGGTTTTGAACTCCTGATCTCAAGTGATCCTCCCATCTTGGCCTCCCAAAGTGCTGGGATTACAGGCATGAGCCACTGCACCCGGCCTACATAGCCTTTTGAGAGACCTTTTCATGAGATCAAGGGCTCAGTTGCTCTTGATGCCACTGAGTGGCTGAATTCTCTTGCATTCTTGCGTTGGCTTTTTCTGTCTCCAGTTTTGCCTATCATTTCCCTCACTCCGGCGGCCCTCGCTTCGCACTGCTTAAAACTGCAGTAGTGCACAGGCCTTTACCTGAGGCCTTGCTTTGTAGAAAACTTTGGCTAGGGCAAGATGTTCAAGGCCCTTTAATCTTTGCCCCAAAGCAAGACAGTACCATGATCCTTTCTCATTTCTGTCTTAGGAAAGTAAAGCAGACAGAAGTTCAGCCCTTGATCCAGAACCAGATAACCAAGGCACAAAGACACAGCATGGGTCTGGCTCTGATTCCAAGCCTGGGGCTTGTTCTGGGTGGGAGACTGCTGCCTCCGAGCAAGGCAGCATGTGACGAGGAGCTGCGAAGGATGAGGGGAGGGGCTTACCCAGGAAGAGGGGAAGAGGCAAAGGTTGGCTGGGACAATGACACAGGGCCTGGTGGGCCTCGGTGTGGCCAGCAGAGATTTCCTGGCCAAGGAGTGGTAAAGTCAAGTTCCCAAGTTGGACATTGAGTGCCTCTCAACAAGAGCATAGTGACATTTAGGGGAAGGGAGTGACCCAAGGCTTAAGGCTAAGAGGCTATCTATAGAGCGGCCTCCTTTATTTCTTATCTCGTGGACTCACAGAAGTCCCAGAGCGTGACACAGGGGTGCTACAGCCCCCCTGCCTGCCAGAATTTCCCATTCTGTGCTCCTGGGAACTCTTGTGCTCCAAAGGACTTGGCAAAATCGTCACCAACAAAATCAGCCTCCTCTTAGACGGCCCCAAGGTATGCGTTATAGGACAGACCCAAAGCGCACATGTCGGCCAACAGATAACTAACAGTAGCAAACTCCTGATTATCTTGAATCCAGCAAACTTATTAGACACTGTAAACTTCCAAAAAATTGCAACCTCCAATCTGCCTCCTGGGTTCGAGCTATTCTCCTGCTTCAGCCTCCCCTAGTAGCTGAGATTATAGCTGTGCGTCTCCCAGTTTATTAGCTGTGCATGGAGACGCCCAGCTAATTTTGTATTTTTAGTAGAGCGGGGGTTTCACCATGTTGGCCAGGCTGGTCTTGAACTCCTGACCTCAAGTGTTCTGCCCTCCTCCGCCTCTTAAAGTGCTGAGATTACAGGCAGGAGCCTCCCCACCTGGCCAAAATAATTCTTTTCTGAATAATAATTATTTTCATTTTTTCGCATACTCTATTCTGCGGGGGGGCTTATAGAATCGTATTTAGAAAAACAGGGAGCTAACTCAGTCCCCTCATCTGACTGTGGAGATAAACTACAGACCAGAGAGGTGACTCAACTTGTCCAGAGACACACAGCAGGAGCTCACACATATCCTGATTCCCCAGCCTGGGCTCTTTCTTCGACCTGGGAGAAATTTCCACTGCGTGATTGTTGCCAAGCTATTAATGAAAATGAGACCTAAATTAGCTTCAGAAAATGAGGTTTTAGCTTCGGAAAGTTTTTGACTATTGAAATTGGGAATGCAAATGAGTGTATGTGCTAGAAATCTGTGAGCAAGTAAGAAGGAAGCACCACAAATTCTAGCCTTTGGAACCTATGGGAGCCTTTGGGGGCCTCAGTTTACCCTTTTGTGAGGTGAGGTGGGAGGGCATAGGCCAGTCAATTGCTAAGGAAGGTGCATCTCGGATGTAATGAGATTCTGCGATTTCAAAGCCAAGAGTTGAACAGCAGTGAGGTCCGGGGTCCAGGAGTGGGGGAGCCCCACAAGGAGAAAGAGACCAGCTAGACCAGCCTCTGACCTCTGGCAGACTTCTCAGCTGCCCACCGAGGAAGGCCCTTTCCCCAGATGCAAAGTGTGCATCTCACATTAGCTTGCAAGGCAGTGCTGATTAGTAATTAAATCGTTTAAAAAAAAAATAAAGCCATTAAAGCTAATGCCATCAAAATCAGAACCTCAGACGCTGGCTCATAATGATGAGTGTACCTCGAGACTCACAGGAGAGGACATTTACATTTTAACATGCACACTGCACACGAATTAATATCTCCCCCACCCACCCCTCCTCCCACCATTTTATGGGACCAGCTGACGAATTCATTTGTTTTCCAGCTTTACTCTGATCCTAGAAAAAGCAGGTCAACCTGCAAGAAGGCATTGAGGAGGGATGGAGAGAGGCTTTGCATGAAGTTGGCTTTAGCCCTGCCTTGCCTCACTGTCTAACTTTGAATAAGTGACCAAATCACCTTGGCAAACCTTGTTTTGCTCATCTTTTAAATAAGGATAACAATGCCCGTCTTGTGGTGCTGTGCGAGTCTGCATCACACACTTGACCCAAGGATTGAATGGGTCAACACATTCTCAAATGCAACACATAGTCAATTCTTGAAAATGAGTAGCCATTATTAGGCCTGGTCCTTGGCATACAGTAGGCAGTTATCCAATGTGACCTTAGTTGAGTACCTACAGTATGGGCAGTCCTATTGTGGAACACTGCTGGGGACCAGAGCCTTGGAGAAGATTCATTCTTCCCGGAGATGAGTTGTAATCACTGGGGTCATCTCAGCCAGGGGCTCAGAGGCTGGCCTGCAGTGAGGGGTACTCACAGTTACAAGTTACAAGTTACAAGGCTGTGGACTAAGGAAGAAATGTTTGCAGCCCTGGAGGGATGGGTGACATTCATAGCACCCAGCACAAGCCTGGCTTCATCTCGTGTGCTCTACACACTATCTCACTTAATCCTTAAACAGATGAAAAGCATTGAGACTAAGAGAAGCCAATCAGCTTGTTCAGCACCACAGAGCTAGGGGTGGAGGAGCCCTCAGTCAGGTGGGGTCTGTGAGGCCAGCAGCCCATTATCTTTTCATGGTATCAGGCTTCCTGCCAGGCAGGGGGAACAGTAAGTGTCTATACTGCCCCTTGCCTGTCGGGTTGCAGAGGCAGAAAGGGCAGGTTCCCAAGGTTCCTGATGGCAGGCTGCAATGCAGATTCGGCCCAGGAGGTCTGAGAGGGAAAAGGCGGCCTCTGTGGCTCGCCAGACCTCACAGTCTTGCCTCTGAGACACGACGACTCCCTTCATCCAGGCATTGGACCTCTGCTGGAGGCGAATCTCCTTGTCAGTCTCCCCGGTGAGTTTCTCTTGGCTGTGGAACCTGGCATCTCTAGGCTCTCCCTCGACCTTTGCAGGCAGCCACTTGGAGAAGAGAGCCAGCCTGTTCTAGGTCTCTGTCCTAGAACAGAGACCATTGCTGTGTGACTTTGGGTCAGTCACTTCCCCTCTCTGGGCCACCGCTTCCTATTCTGTAAAATGAGAGGGCGGGATGAGACAAGCCCAGCCACCCCTCCCCCCCCCCAGGCCTGACTCTCTTATTCAACAACAGCCTTTGCATCTTCCGGATTTTTTTTTTTTTTTTTTGTGAATTAAACACCTGAGCTTGGTGCATTGGTTCACCGAGACTTCCAGCTTTCACTATTTCCCCTTAAGATTTAACTGTCCAAGGGTTAAGAAACAAAAGTTTGGGCGCCTTTTAAAAAAATGTAAAATATCAGGGCCAGACAGGCCATTTTCAGACAGTCCCTGGGGCCTAGTCAGCTATTAAAGATGGAAATTATATATTCATAACACAGGATATTGCTGCTTGCTTATTTATAACTTGCTCCATTTCAAGAATATTTATTCTAGACGAGGAGGCTTGATAATTTTTTCATCCAATCTACTCCTCATCGCTTAGGGCAAAAGAAGGAAACAGCTCAATCGAAGGAGCAGCTTTCTATTACAAGCAGGTAAGGAAGGAACCCAGCCAGGTTGGGGCTCTCAGCCCTGCTGCCCCTCAATCTGTACCAGCCCCTGGGATGCCCCAACCACGGCCTCATCACCCCTGGACACAGTCTTCTCAGACAAGGCAAAGCTGCACATGGGAATAGGTAAAACACACAGACTCCAGGCTACTCCCTTGACCCAGGAAGAGGCTAAGGCCCAGCAAAAGCATGTATGTTTGCTTAAGGTCACAGGGACCAGAATACACATACACAGAGCTGAAGTGTCAGCCCGTGTACCCTGGTCTCAGGCCAGCAGTCTCCAGGAGGGAAAGGGAGCTACTGAGTACCTACTACGAGACAATCTCTGGACCAGGTGATAACACAAGATTTTATTGAGCGCCTACTGTGCTAGACAGTGCACTGGGGATTAAGGAAGAGGGAACAGGCTTCAAGGAAGGCGCTCCTTGAGAAGGCAACAGCAAAGCACGCTGCATCCCCAATGTCCACACCCCTCTCTCCAGTAGGTTCATCAGGATTATTCCCACTGAACTGAGGACAATGAGGAATGGAGCCAACGTCACACAGCTGGCGAGGAAAGGATGGAGCCTGGATTTGAACCCACCCTGGTCAGATTCAGGAGCTGTGCTCTTTCTGTAACCCAGGAGCCCTCTCTTGGTGGAATCCCTTACAACTAAGTCCTTCTCCCCCACTTTCCCTGGACACTCAGGCTGTGAGCACTGCCACCCCCTGCAGGTACCTGGAGTAAGGGCCCTAATGCAGAGTGAAAAACCAGACTCCCAGAAGCCACTTTGTGATTATTGGAAAAAGGTTATGGGCTGAGATGTCACTAAGTTCAACCTAAATATGACCTCTAACTCCCACAGATCACACACATGCATGCTGGCACACATGCGCACACACACATGCTGGTACACACACACACACACGCTGACACACACACATGCACGCACACATACACACACGCGCATGCAGGCACACACACATGCACACACACATACATGCTGGCACACCTGCACATATACACATGCATGCTGGCACACATGCACATATACACATGCATGCTGGTACACACACATACACACATGCTGGCACACACATGCACACACACACGCATGCAGGCACACACACATGCATGCTGGCACACATGCACACACACATGCTGGTACACACATGCACGCACACATACACACACGTGCATGCAGGCACACACACATGCACACACACATACATGCTGGCACACATGCACATACACACATGCATGCAGGCACACACACATGCATGCTGGCACACATGCACACAAACATGCTGGCACACACACATGCACACACACACACATGCACACACACACATGCATGCAGGCACACAATGCGCAGGCACACAATGCACATACACAGATGCTGGCACACATGCACACACACATGCAGACACACATGCAAGGCCTGCCTGCCATGCTGCACTATCTGAACATCCTCAGTTACACATCCCCTCGTCTGCTCCTCGAGGCTGGGAAATCTATTCAGAGTAAGAATCACTTTAACTGAACAAGTGTGTGTTTTGTGCCATTTATTCATTCTGCAAATATTTATTGAGCACTTATTACAAGGCAGACCCCAGGCAGACACGTGGGTTACGGTGTTAAATGGGGAGCAAAACTGACCCGGTTGCTGCCCTCCTGGAGAGTGTGGTTTGGTAGACGACCCGGATTCATGCCTGGAGCTGTGGGATTTGTGGGAGGTGGCGACTGGTGAACTGGGCTTGTGAAGGGTCGCGAGAGCTCTAAGCAGTGAACGGGAGTTTAGCTCGGCCACATGGGGAGCCGAGCAGAGAGAGCTGCACCTGCAGAGGCCCTACAGCCAGGAAGAGGGCTCAAGGGGAGGGCCTGGGCCGAACCAGACCTACAGGTCCTCCCATGCCACATTAGGGATTAACATCTTTGTCATTAAGGCAATGGGAAGTGATTGAAGAAACAAACAAAATTGTGTGTGTGTGTGTGTGTGTGTGTGTGTGTGCGCGCGTATTTGAGACAAAGTCTCACTCTGTTGCCCAGGCTGGAGTGCAGTGACGAGATCTCAGCTCACTGCAACCTCCGCCTCTGGGTTCAAGCAATTCTCTGCCTCAGCCTCTCAAGTAGCTGGGATTACAGACATGCAGCACCATGCCTGGCTAATTTTTATATTTTTAGTAGAGATGGGGTTTCACCATCTTGACCAGGCTGGTCTTGAACTCCCGACCTTGTGATCCACCCACCTCAGCCTCCCAAAGTGCTGGGATTACAGGCGTGAGCCACCATGCCCGGCCTAGACTGGTTTTTAAACAATGTCTCAGAGTTGAGGGGGAGGGAGCTAGGGTGCCCTACCATAGATGACATTTATTCTAAAGCAGCCTATGACATGTGTGAGACTGAGGGATCCCCTCATTTCTATGTGGCCTGGCTACGAAGCCTCCCAGAGCTGGTTAAAGAAGGGCCAAGGACCACCTACCTCAGAACCAGGAATCTGGGAGCTGATTTTAAATGTGCATTTCCAGGTCCAGGACACACCTTCAGAATCAGAAGCCCTGGGGAAGTCCCCAGATCTGTATTTTAGGAGCTCAGCAGGAAACTTGGAAGTAGAGTGAAAGCTGAGACCTTTCCTTTGGTCTCTATGAGATTTAGTCTGTCAAGAGAGCCTGAGATTCTCTGGCTTCTAGGGAGGAGGTTCTCAACCTACACTGTTCATTAGAACTTCAGATGGCAGAACTCATGCTCAGAGATTCTCATTTACTTGGTCTTGCACGGGTCTGGACACTATTACTTCTCCCTAGGTGATTCTGTGACATAGCCAAGGCAGGAGAGCAAGAGAGGAAGAGAGAGAGGGATGTGGGGAGCTCTGAGTCTTAAATCAGGGCATGATGGGCAGGGATGGAGAGTGAAGAGGCAGGAGGCCGCAAGAGCACTGTTTCAGCTGCTTCAGCCTCCCCTCTCCCATACACTCCTCCATCTGCACTTGCTTCCACAGCACCTGCTCCATGCCACACCCTGCGCTGGGCCCTGGGACATGGATAGGCTTATTGCTGGAGTGTGCAGTCCCGAGGAAAGCTTGGTGTATGTGTCAGTTCCTAGACCACTTCCCAGCTCACCAGGTTCAGGAAATGTGCATGTTGAGAGTAGCCAAGCCAGAGGAGTCTCTCACCACCTCATTTTCTTGCCTGAGGTCCAGGGATGAGAAGGGATTCGCCCACGGTCACTCGGGTGTTAGGGTGAGAGACGGCTGAGCACATGATGCAGGTGAAGGTCCCCAGCCTTTCCCAGGTGCCTGGGCAGTGGGAAGGACTGAATGCTGCACAAGCATTTAGGGACAGGGAGGGTGAGGGGTCAGGGGGTGAACTTGCAGCAGTGAAGGGGGAGGATGGAACCCATCACAGCCCCGACTGCATAGCTGAGCATCCAGTGCCACAGGAAATGAGGGTCTGATTAGTGCTCACCCCCTGTGTTAGCCGGTTTAGCATTGCTGTAAAGGAACACTGGAGACTGGGTATTATAAAGGAAAAAGGTTTGATTGGCTCACAGTTCTGCAGGCTGGACAAGAAGCATGGCACCAGCGTCTGCTCAACTTCTGGGAAGGGCTCGGGGAGCTTTTACGCAGGGCACAAGGTAGAGGGATGACAGGCATGTCACATGGTAACAGAGGGAGCAAGAGGGATGCCAAGCTCCTTTAACAACCAGCTCTCAGGTGAACTCATAGAGCGAGACCTTGCTCATTACCATGAGGCTGCACCAAACCATTCATGAGGAATCCACCCTCGCAACCCAGACACCTCCCACCAGGTCCCAACTCCAACATGGAGGCCACATTTCAACAGGAGATTTGGAGGGGACACATAGCCAAAGCATATCATGCTCATTGCACAAGTGTGGGAACTGAGGCCCAGGTGCAGTGGGGCATGTCCAGGGTTACATTCACACTCAGACATGCACAGATGCACACACAACATGCATGCACATACGCACAGGCACACAGGCACATACGCAGGCACACACAGTCACACTCACATAGGCACAGGCACGCAGACACATACGCAGGCACACATTCACATGCAGATACACACAGTCACACTCACGTAGGCACAGGCATGCAGACACATATGCACACACACACTCAAATGCAGATACACACACAGTCACACATAGGCACAGGCACGCAGACACATATGCACGCACATGCTCACATGCAGATGCACACACAGTCACACTCACATAGTCACAGGCATGCAGACACATGCACACACACACTCAGATGCAGATACACACACAGTCACACATAGGCACAGGCACGCAGACACATATGCACGCACACACTCACATGCAGATGCACACACAGTCATACTCACATAGTCACAGGCATGCAGACACATGCACACACACACTCACATGCAGATACACACACAGTCACACTCATAGGCACAGGCACGCACACACATACACAGGCACATACAGATGCACACACAGTCACACTCACACCATTAAATGAACATGCACAGACACTCATACCATTAAATGAATACACACAAGTGCACACATATACACACATTCACCCACAAGCACAGACACATACAACACACGCGCCTTCACATATAGACACACACAGACATGCATAAGCACAGGCACAGACACAAATGCACACATATACACACAGGCGTGCATATATATGAACACTCACAAATGCACACATAAATCACACACACAGACACACACAGCTTAGACACCTATGGTCTCCAGAATTCTTTCCACACACAGCTTGTATCTCAGTCTAAGTGAAGTTTATTGATTCTTTGGTATTGAAAAATTTATTTCTGCATTTTTTAAACCATCGTTCTTGCTGAGGATACCCTAAACCTTACTATCAAATGAATCTTAGTGATGTGAGCGTTCGGGGGTGACTGTCTTTTCTATTTCTCTTAATCAATAGATCATTTGTAAATGCCTTTAATAGAGATAAATGAAAACCCGCTTTACCTTTTATAAAGTTGGTATTTTCAATCTTTAAATGTAGAGTTTGTCAGCCCAGGAGCCTATAGATTCTGTAAAAACAGGAAGCTCCTCTTCCAGGAGTTTGAAATTGCTTCAGCCTTCTCATTGATCGATATGGCCAGGCTCCTCTGTGCACCTGGCTAAGTTTCTAGAGCCCAACCAAGCAGGCCCTCTTCCTGCCCACTAGGGGATCCCCTGACAGGCACCCACGACATGGCAACAGGGGCTGAAGCTAGCCCCTTCCCCCACAGGGATACTCTCATGTGTACAACAGACAGTCATCTGCATGCACACACATTTATCCACACCAAGTTACACAGAGAAAGGTACACACACGCACCCACATGGATACATGTGTGCCGAGACACACACACACATGCTTTCATCACACACACGTGGACCTCCTTTACACATACTCCAAGGCTCCTTATTGCCTATAAATATAGAAGGGTGTGTGTGTGTGTGTGTGTGTGTGTGTGTGTGTGTGTGTCTGTGTGAGAGAGAGACAGAGATAGAGAGAGAGAGAATAAGAGAGACAGAGAGACTTTATTTTATAGGAAGGTGAGGAACAA